>NW_020954641.1:10532742-10665731 GCF_900497805.2 Vombatus ursinus
ACACACACACACACACACACACACACACACACACACACACACACACACACACACACACACACATACACACACACACCCCAGTAGCCTGGTCAAGATTATAACTGGTTGCCCATTTTGATATCCAGTGAATTTTCAGCAAATGAGAATGGTATAGGAAGAATAAGAAGGATTTCTGTCATGACACACACTCACATGCTGTCTAGTCACAGATCCTCAGAGTTCCCCTTGATAAGGTAAAGCCAGGAGAATCTGGGCCTGAGGTGATCAGGTTATTTATAACATCCCCACCCCCTTTCAGCCTCCTTTCCAACCAACATGGTGGCTAAATCTAACCATTCCTGCCAGTAGAATGTAAGCTCCTTGAGGGCAGAGACTGTTTTGTTTTTGTTTTTGTATCCCCAGCACCTAGCACAGTGCCTTGCACATAGTAGGTGTTTAATAAATGGCTATTAAATTGAATTGGCTAACTGAGGCCTCAATTAAATCCCTATGAGATTTTTTTTAAAAATAATATTTAGTGCCACAAGATTCAGGTGCCCCTCCCTATTATTTTCTATTTTTTTTGTATTCTCAGTTTTATAATAACTACATCATATGTTCAGCTATTCTGATAGCCTTATGGATCATTTCAAATCAGCTTCAGGATCCTGCAGTTTATTAATCTGAGGCATACCTCTTCACAATGAGCTAGAAATGAGGGCCTGATGGGAAGAAGTTGCAGAATTTGTGATGGAGATAAACTTCCTATTTCGACTAAGCTCTGATTTCTTGTGAGTACCCATGGCTAATTTTCCCCTAGGCTCTAAACCTGAGAGAACAGTCTAATTTAAATGGTGGACAACACCTCAGAAAGAATATAATTAGATTTCTGCTGCACATGCATGGGGAGTGAGAGCAAGGGTCAGAAAACCTCCTGACTAAATTAAACCCAACGGCAGCTTGCTGAGGCAGTCATTCTTCAATCCCAGGGAAAAGGGAAGAGGCAGACTCAAAGTGTATATGGGCTATAGAGAGAGACTATTCAGTGGTCTGGTGCATCAGTCAATATGGGGCTCCTTAAACACCAGCTGCAGAGTCATCTGGTGGAGCTTCTGGGAGGAGTCATCTACTCACAATTGCACAGGAATCACTGGCCCCATCCCAAATCAAGGCCTCTTGAGCAAACCTCACCACCAGTGTCACCTTCCCACATCACAGCAGTGCAGTCTACAGAGCTATTTCAGAAGGAGGAGGAAATTTTCAAAAAGTTGCCAAGAAATTGCATCAGAATTGTTGAAACTGCTTCTGTCTTGTTTCCAGGGTAGTGTCTAAACTCACACAAAGAGACCCTAATAAGGCCCAGAATACGCAAATAAAACCAATGAACATTATAAGAAATATGCTTATCATAAAATCTCTTCCTGAAGCCACACTTAATTACAGCAATAGCTAAATGCCACAGATATTCATGTCTGCATCTCTGTATATACAGTCAATTCTCAAATGGTCCCATCTATGAAAAAGATCAATAATATGGATAATCTAAAACAATATTAATCAAAAATTCAATTATACTTGGTTTTGAGATATGGGATTTTTTTGCAGCGCATTTGCCATCTTAATTATTCTTTGTTTAAATTAATTTTTAAATGTGTCTATTTTAGTTGAATACATATCAACTATATATCAGGAAGGTGGCCCAGGACTAAGCTGAATAATGTAAGGAAGCCAGCCTGGGAGCAACCTTTCTGTGTGGATAACACATACTTACAGAAATGACAGCATATGGTATAATGATGCCTATTATCCATCCACAACTACACAAGCCCATGTAGACCCATGTATGTGCTCTATTACAGGAGCTCGCGCAGCCTCATCAGAACATAAGGGGATCAGGGCTACATTCTGAAAACAAGCAAACAAAAATTGAACAGGAAGACAAGCAATGGTTCTGTACCAAAGCACAGTCCAGGTGCTCCTAGGACCTAGTTCTGGAACAAGAGAAGGGAATTCCTCAGTAACAAGCCTGTCAAAATCATTCAAGTGAGACAAGCCTTGTCACAACTTCCCTTTCCAGCCAGTAAAATATTCTCTGAATTATTCAAAACTCCCATTAAAACAGTAAAAACAAAAACACTAACAACAACACACAGAAACCAAAAAACCCTACTTATCTCCTTGCAGGAAGACAGACCTTCTCCATTGTAAAATAATGTATAGCATCTGCCACCATGATTTTACTGAAACACTACACTTGAAGTTATTCTGTTTTATGGAGAAAGATCCATCTAGCAAAAAAAAAATTTTGTATAACAGAGAGGAAACACGGACCGACACCAACACATTCTACATTACAGGAATTTCCATAGCTATGTTCTCTGTAGTGAAATAAAAAAGATTACTCACTATACTTGGTACTTAAAGCTAGCTGCTCTATAGAGCATCTTCTTTAAAATGATGTACTAATGTAATGTTTTGTAAATTTCTAAATGGTTTTAAATGGGATATTATCTTTTTCAATAAACTTACATATTTTTCTTAGGTTTTAAGACTCATTTACTAGCTCTGAACAGCCTGACCCAGTATACAAAATGTATACCTGGGGAAAAGCAAAAGTATTAGCTTCCAGTACTGGCATTCAAGTCCCTCCACAGATCTGGCTCCACCCTTCCTTCCCAACCTTCATGTAGTCTATGTTTCAGTTGAACTGGATTGGTCTGTCCCTTGGCCTGCCTTCTCCCATCTCCATACCTTTGCTCGTGCCATCCACCATTCCAGAAATGGAATCAGCTACAATTTTATCTGCTGAAATCCCTCATTTCTTTTAAGACCCAACTCAGGAGCTAACTTGTTCACAAAACCTTTCCTGACCCACCACACTACACCTACCCCCAAATAAAAGTGATCTTTCCCTCTCCAATACCTCTTAGGACTTTTCCTTGATTTCCCCTCTGTGCTTATCTCACTGCCCTTTGTAGCATAGTGACTTATCTACATGGCATACTCCCCTATAGACTCCATGAGAACAGAATCTACATCATATCTATGTATCCTCAGTCTCCTTGTACAGGGAAGTACTTAATAAATGTTTGTTGAATTGACAAAGAAGGACATCTTAAGGCTCTTGAAGATGAAGAACGTTGAAAGCTGGCAGTGCCACTACTCATTGACCTGAGGAGCCTCAGAGAGAGTGGCATTGCTGTGCCCATTCTGGACAAGTTTCTGAACTGCCACAGTGACCACCTTGGGGGAGCCCTTGTTGTGGGAAGGGAGAAGACATCAGCAGCAGAAGTCCCATGGGAACTTAAGCCCTGATAAAGAAGACATGGAAAAATATTTCAGAAGATTGCAGTGGGTCAGGTCCAAGAGACAGAGAGAATTTCCTCAGGGAAAACTACATGAGTGATAAGAAATCACATGTTGCTGTTTCAATAGAGCTACCACAGAACCAACTACAGAACCAATTACATTCATGGTGGGGTAGCAGCTTGAGTACTGGACTTGGGATTGGGAAGATTTGAGCAGAAATCTGACCTCTATCATCTACTACATGTGTGACCCCTTGAAAGTCACCTACCCTCTCTAGACCTTAGTTTCTTTTTCAATAAAATGAGCCCATGACCTTAAAAGCCTGGGCCATCTGGAGGTATTATTAGCCCTACTGAAATAAAATGAGTTGCCCAGATCACATAGCTAGTAAGGGTGGAATGATGTCTATAACCCATATTATTGGTACAAGAAAACTCTGGGAAGTTGACTGAACAGACACAGTTGTTACTGTTGTTCAGTCATGTCTGATTCTTTGTGACCCCATTTGGGGTTTTCTTGGCAGAGATGCTAGAGCAGTGTGCCATTTTCTTTTTCAGCTCATTTTACAGAAGAGGAAATTGAGGCAAACAGGGTTCAGTGACTTGCCCAGGGTCACACAGCTAGGAAGCTAAGTCTTCCTGATTCCAGACCCAGCATAGTATCCACTGAGTCACCTAGCTGCCCCTTAATGAAGAGAATCCCACAGGATCACGGATGGAGAGCTAAAAAGAACCTTAGAAGCTATGTAGGCCAATCCCCTCCTTTTATAGTTGAGGAAGCTGAAGCCCAGAAAATTAAGTGACGTGCCATGCAGATAGCAGGTGATAGTTGTTCTCTCACTCCAAATCCAGGGCTCTTTTGCCCAGCTCCTCTTCCCTCCCAGTCTTGAGGTGTTACAGTTTCATTAACTAAACTGAGATTTCAACATAAACTTTACTTAAAGAAGTCCATTTTTAAATTCTATGCTGCTAAGAAACTTGTCACATGCCAGGAAAAAAAGGGTTTTTTTTTTAAAGAAAAGAAAGAAGATTATACAATGGGCACAGATGAACTAGATACTAGAAGTAACAACAACAGCAATCCCCGCGACAGTTCTGTATTCAACACTTGTTCCCTCTCACTCCAGGGTTATTCGGCTGCCTGAATGGGACTAGATAGTTCTACCTTTGAAAACTCGACACAGCTTCAAGCTCAACGAGGCTTCTGCGAACTAGTTCACGCTCTTAGATTTCCACCCCGTATTAACCAAGCTCGATTCTGAAGCCTTCCAAACCCCAGTGTCCTTCCCTGCTACGGGCAGGAGAGAACAATGGATGGACTTAGCGCTAGGAGGGACCCCAGGAACTACCTAGTCCAACTTCCTCACTTTAAAGATGAGGAAACTGAGGCTCAGAGAGCTTAAATGACTCGGAGGACAGCCTGGCTCTCCTGCTACCAAATTAGGCCTACGCCACTGTGAGTGGTAAGTGCGGAGCCTGGTCTCCAAATAGGAAGCCGGAGACTAGAAACTTTGTTCTGAGTTTTGTCAAATCGGGCATGACTCTGGGCAAAGCTGCAGTTTCCTCACTGGCAAGATCCGCCTCCCCACGCACGTAACCCGGTAGTGTTTCTGCCGCCCTTCACGCCATCTCTGTACATGAGATGAGCAGAGCCTGGAACACTACCTGCCCTTTCTGGTACATTTATCATTACACTGATGGTCCCAAACGAAACTCATTTCAGGACGACTGATTGACATAATTAAGTCCCAGGGTGCTTTGCATATTTCACCAAGATATGGCCTCACTGTACGCGAAAGAAAATGAGTTTTGAAATTAAAGCAGATTGTTAACTATTTTATTCCTTATGTTTTTCATTAAAATGACAATGTTTATTATATGAGAAACGGTCTATTTCAGATGAAGTGCTGTTTAAATGAAACCAAAGGTCCATTTTCTAAAGAGGCATTTTGAGGGGTTTCAGAGGGAATCTTATTTTGGCTTATATCCAACTGAAATGAAAAGGTAAAGCAATCACACGAAACAGATATCTGATCTGAAACAAATAAAAGCTCGTATTATTGAAGAATTATAAGAAATAGCTTCCTGGGTCTTGAGATCTTTAATTGCACTATACTAAATCAAATCCTACCAAAACCCAGCCTTCCTCATAGAGCAAACATTGTTTTTAATCATCAATTAAATGCCGAGAACTCCCCTCCACATTTGAATTTGGCTTCATAAGTAGCACAAGCATTTCAGGCATAGATAGACACGGTCACAGTGACACCAAAATTTAACCGTCAGCCAAATGGGGCGACTCATTCGGGCAATTTATTTGAACAGTTATGCATCGCTCAGCACTTCCACAGAGTTCAATGAGACCCGTGATCAAGGATGGTCCCATAACCAGAAAAAATATACTGGACAAAAGAGAAAAGACAAAAGGATGCGTTTTCTTAAGGAGGGAAACAAAACACCTTTTGTTGCTGGCAGTGAAATAGAGAAAGAGAAAAATATGACATTTGCAAGACATCTGATGTGCATTCCTTCTGGGAACGCTTCCCAGCCACATCTTCAACACTTCTGGTCTTCCTTAATGCTAGCACCACCCCTCTGAGAATATCTCCAACTTATTTTGTATACATCTTGTTTGTACACAGCGGTTTGCATTTCACTTCCTCTGTTAGACTATGAGCTCCTTGAGAACAGGGACTCCCTCTTTTTTTGCCTTTCATTGTATCCCTAGCATTAGCACGGTCCCTGGCACATGGTAGTAAGCACTTTATAAAATGCTTGTTGACTGGTTGTCCATCTCCTTCCAGGGCAGCCTGATTCCTCCAACCATACTTCCTAGTCATCTTCCACTTGTTTTCTGTCCTGAATATTTTTGCAGTTTGTTCTTCACGATCTACTCCTCTCTCTGTTCTCCAATTGTCTCATATTTGTTGTCAACCCATGTAGGTGGGTAGGTAAAAGGAAGCATTTTCCCTTAATTTTTGTACCTTCCACAGTAAATCTTAGAATATCATACATGATAGAGTACCCAAAATCACAGATTTACTGCTGGAAGCGGCCTTGATATCTCTTTGTTCAACCCCTGGAGTTTATTCAAGGAATGAGGAGGGAAAACATGCTCATCGAAGGGAGATAAATTGCCTAGGATCAGACAGATAACAATAGAGCAAGAATCCCAGTTCAGACACTTTGTACTGTACCATATTTTCTTGAAAGATCACAAAATCTTTGAATTTAAGATTTGGAAGGAGAGACATCAGTGGTTATCCATTCCAACATGTACCTGAAAAACAATCTTTGCTATAACACACTCAACAATGCTCATCTGGTACTTTCTTGAAGATCTCCATTGTATGGGGGTGAAGAGATGCTCTTTACTTTGAGCTATTCAGTTTCCTGGTAAAATGAAGATGATAACTCACAAAATGCCTCAACATTCTTCCACGTGCTTCTCTTCTAGAGTCTTAAAGTCCAAAAATAATCACAACAATTTGAACAAAAAATTCAAACTATTCTGTTTCTCCCCTTCCCAGAACAAAGAAAGTGACAACACATGCTTAGCAAAAGGGGACAGAAGGGAAAAAATACAAACAAACCAAAATACGAAAAATATTCAGCACTGAAGATAGACCGAGGCTTCCCAAAAGGAGTTGGGGGATCAAAAGTTGCTTATAGGATTTATGGGCTGGAAGGGACTTTAGAAATGTACTTACTTCAAACCCTTCATTTTACAGAGGAAAAAATTGGTCAGAGTTAAAGTGATTTCTCCAAGGTCAGTAGTAAATGGAATTAGAAGCCAGATTCTCTGACTCCAAATCTATTCTTCCTTCCACTATTTGAGGCTTTGAGAAGAGGTATAAAATTGAGTAAGATGAATAAGAGAAAAAATCCAGAATACATAGGGCTAGTAAAAGGAAGCCAGGAAAATGGGAAGAAGCCAAGAAGAATTCTGGAGGGGACTAAAGCATGCAGTTGCTCCTAGCCCATTTCTATTTATAAGTAATACTGATAAGTAATAATGAAGAAATCTCTAGGGAAATCTATGGATCTCTAAGGATATTCTATGAGAATCTCTATGAAAATCTAAGGAATTCTAAGGCAACTCTATGGGAATAACATGGTGGAAAGATTATAGAACTTGGAGTCAGAAGAATAAAGGTCTAGTTCTCTCTCCCACAAACTGCCAGAGAGACCTTAGACAAGTCACTGCTCTTTTCCAGACCTTGCTTCCTCCTCTACCTACAAAAATGAAGAGGTTTAATAGTCTCCAAAGTGCTTTCTAGCTAGAAAGGTCTATGACTCTATTCTATAGCTCAAAGTGAATAAAAATTCTATAACCTGCTCTATCAATACCATAAAGATGAGGGAGCATCCTATTAGGATCTTTATGGCACTGTTAAGATAGCCACTGTTGTCAAGGCCACCCAAAGTCATTATGGGATATGATAGTCTGTTATAGGTACTAAGGGACTCTTCCACTGTCAAACAAATTGATATTAAAAGACAGGCTTTATAAGGACAAGACACTACCAGAGGCTACAATATCCAGGAGATGTTCAGCTGATACCAGTAGTCTCCTAAAAGGGTAGGATGGAAAAAGGAATGACCTTTAGGCCAGGAAAAAGGCAAATTCTTGCCTATGCTGGTCCATAGGATGATTAATTTAGAACCAGAAGAACAGGTCATTAATTTAGAACAAAATTAGAGTTTGTTTATTCCAACCCCCTCATTTTATAAGTTATAAAACTAAGGCCCAGAAACATGAAAGGACTTGTTCAAGGTCACAAAGGGAGTAAGCCGCAGAGTTCAACTTGACTTGCTTTCAATTCAACAAACATTTACTATGTATGTCCTCTGGTTTTGCAAAGGCAAAAATGAAATAGTCCCTGACCCCAAGGTGCTTATACTATATTGGGGGGAGGGGGGAGTATAGCTTACACATAAATAAACAAATACAAAGTATATACAAAGAAATTTCAAGATGGAGAAAATGCTAATAACTAGGGGTGGGATAAAGAAAAATTCTGGGTGGGGAGGGAGGAAGGTTTCATTCAGGGAGCAGCATCTGACCTTAACTTATAAGGAATACAAGGAAGAAATGAGATCTAAAACCAGGTTTTCTGACTCCAAATCTAATTGTCTTTCCACTACACTGACTATTGTTAGGCACTATGTGCAAACTGTAGGTATGAGAAATGGAATCAGATTAAAGTAATTCAGTGGCCAGATGTCAGGGGATAGGGAGAGGAAGGCAGAGGCATTGTACAATCAGAGCACAGGTCCCTTCCATATCTCACTCTATTCATGGTGGGAAGAACAAGAGATTTGGAATAAAAGCGCTGAGGGTTGAGTTCTGACTCTGCAAGCCATTTAATTTAATTTAAACTATGAATCTCAGTTTCTTTATTTTGAAAACAGATGTACCAATACCTTCATTACATTCATCCATGTTTTGTTAAGAGGAAGACACTTTAGCAATGATAAAATGCTAGATATGTATTGTCATTGTTACTTGATTCTGGAGTTTTATTTGAATATCCTAGGATGGCAAAGCTGATTAGCAGTGATTGGAACTGCTTTAGACTAGAAACTCCTTGGAATCTGGAACCTTGTGCTACTCTTTTTTTGTTTCCTCCACAGGATCTAGCACATTATCTTGCACATAACAGGAGCTCAATAAATGTTTGTTGAATTGATCTAAAAGGGAAAATATCCCCTGAAGTGATGATGTCACAGGTAAGAACAGTCTAAGAGAGAGATCCCTGGATTGGGCTAGAAGTCAAAAGACCTAGGGTCCAGTCTTGGCTTTGTCACCAATTTTTAACATATGATAGAGTCATAAGAATATAGAATGAAGAGTTGGAAGGGACATCAAAGATTATCTGGCCCAACCCCTACTTATATCATGGAGTCAATTCATTTCTTTGTAAAAGCACCTCTTTGTAGAAGAGAAATAACAACATCTACCTTACTAACTTTGTAGATGGTTACAGATTATACTTATTAATGCATTATGTTTTTAATACTCAAATACTCTAATATCCTTCTTTGTGGAACCTTCTCTTATGACAATAATGGTAGCAAAAACCTGATAAAGCAAAACCATATGAGATAGTAACCAAAATTGACAGGTTATTTATCATTTTAAACTAGGAATTAACTTGGTGTCTCTGAACTTAGTTGTATTTTATGTTTTAATAACTGTGTTTCAATACGATCTTTTTCCTAAGTGTTTTATTTTATGAATTTAAAAGAATTCAGTAAAGAGGTTCATACGCTTTACCAAACTTCCAAAGGGATCAAAAGACACAAAATTAAGAATTAACAATTAACAATTAATTAACAAGATGAAGAATCTCCGTTGGAGGTCTACTGTTTACCACTTCTTTGCCAAGAGGAAGGAATGTGTTCCAATTATCAATATTGATCACTGTATTATTCTGAATATTGTTGCTTTTATTATGTTGTTTCATCTACATCATCATAGTCATTACTGGTTCCATTCTCTCTCTTTGAATGGGTTCATACAGGACTCCCTGTTGTTCTCTAGTTCATCATATTCACTGTTCCTTATGAAACAATAATCCCATTACATTCCTATAATACAACAGAGCTGATCCCCAATCAATGGCTATCTACTCTGTTTCCAGGGTTTTTTTTTTTTTAAGTGATGCCATAAATACATTCCTAAATATGAAACCTTTTTTTCCCTGTCATTGACATTGGCATATATGCACAATAGTGAGATTTCTGTGTTAAAGGGTATTAACAAAGTGGTTGAACCGATTTATAATTTCATCAGCAGTATATTAGTGTTTTCCTGCAACTCTTTCAACATTGACCTATTTTGATTTTTTATTATCTTTGTTTCATAGGTGGGAGGTGAAACCTTAGAGCTGTTTTAATTTGCATTTCACTTATAATTAGTGATCTGGAACTTTTTCATGCTTCTTAATTGTGTTTTTCTTTTAAAAAAATGGTTTGGCTCAGATCCTCCAACTACATATATAATAGAAAAGATCTTAGTCTTACAAATTCGTTTAATTCCTTATATATTAAAGTGATAAGATTTTTATCCAAGATGCTTGATACAAAATCATTTTCCAAATGATTAGTTTCTCTTAAGATTATAGGTTCATTGGTTTTGTTTTTGCAAATGCTTTTAAATAACGTTATATAATTGAAGTTGCCTATTTTTTTCTTTTATAATTTTCTCTATCTCTAGTTTGGTTAAAACTTCCCCGACTGTCCCCTGTTACAACTTCCAATCATACTTGTAAAAAGGACCTCCTTCTATTCTCTATTTTTTAAATGATGGATCCTTTTACATTGGGCTCAGCTGTCTATGTATATATAGTAGAAGGTACTGTGTTGAATGATGTAAGGTAAGATGCTAATATAAAACCATTTTCTACCAAACTTTCCTGGGTTTTTTCTTTTTTCCTCCAGCAGTTCTCATCAAATAATCCTTTCCCCAGTACTTTATGTTTTTATGTTTACTGAATATTGCCCTGCTGTGTTCATTTGTTTCTTGGTCTTACTTAATCTAGGACTGACCTACTGCTAAATTTTTAAAACCAGGAACAAATAGTTTTGTTGGCAATTTCTTTAAAATATAGTTTGAGACCTGGGAATACTAATGCTTCATTTCTACTTCTAAAAAGTATTT
This sequence comes from Vombatus ursinus, assembly GCF_900497805.2. Taxonomy (NCBI): domain Eukaryota; kingdom Metazoa; phylum Chordata; class Mammalia; order Diprotodontia; family Vombatidae; genus Vombatus; species Vombatus ursinus. The sequence continues at coordinate 10,543,696 of NW_020954641.1, forward strand.
TCCTTGAAATTCCCAACTGTTTTTTCTAGATGAATTTTATTTTTGTTTAATTTTATGAAGTAACTAATGCCTTGATAGTTTGATATATGATTAAGTATGCAAGTTAATTTATATAGTATTTTTGAGAGGCAGCATGTTGTAATGGTTGGAGTTTTGGCTTCAAAATCAGGAAGACATAGGTACAAGACACACCTCTGATACATGCCAATTTGTGACCCTGGACAAGTAACTCAAACTCTTCCTGACCTGGCAACTCTCTGAGATTAAAACATGTAGAAAAGCTACCAGTATGGACCAGTAGGGAGAATTTCCTCATTGTTAGTTCCCTACCCCATGCCCAATAAAGTTATTCTTACTATACTGGGGAGGTGTACCCAAGAACATAGGGTCCTCTCCATTTCTTCATTACTTCAGCAAAAAAAGTGTTTTGTAGTTATATTTTTATAAGTTCTATGCGTGCTTTCATAAGATAACTGTCACTTGTATTATACCTTTACCTAGTTATTTTAAATGAAATTTCTCTTTTTATCAATTCCTTAGGACTATATCAAGATGTAGATGTTTTTATGAATTTATGTTGTAAATTGATATTTGGTTGAAGCTATTGATTGTCTCAGTTTCTTCACTGATTTTCTAGGGTTTTCTGAGTAAAACATTATATTGTCTTCAAATAGAAATAAGTTTGCCTCCTCTTTTACCTTTAAATTCCCCCTAATGTGTACTGTGTGGCTAGAGCCAGCACATCTAGATAAATCACTTGCTAAATAATAGTTGGAGAGAGGAAGTATCCTTTTATTTTTGCCCATGGATTTACTGGGGAATCATTCAATATTTTTTCATTAGAAATTATGCTTTCTTGATTTTAAAATATATACTTTTATCACATCAAAAAAAGGTTCTTCCATGTCTAATGCTTTGGGAGGGGGTAAGAGGGTTAAGATAAAAGATTGTTGTATTTTTAAGGATTTTTTTTCTGTCTGTTGATTTAATCTTATAAATTTTATTGTTTGCATGATTAATGATGATAACTATTTCTCAGTGTCTAACCAGTCTTTCTTTCCGGTATAAGTCCAATTTTGCTATAATGAATAATTTTTAATATACTGCTATAGTCTCTTTAGTAAAAAATGTATTGAAAAAAATTTCTAACAGTATTAATTACTAATATTTGATATATAGTTCTTTATCTCTGCTTTACCCTTTCCTTGGTTTGGTCATTAGGATCATAAAAGGACTTTGATAGGACTTTGTTTTGAGAAACCGTTTTGTAGCAGAGGAGTTAACTATTCTTTAAATGTTTATTCAAGTTAATATATAAATCAATTTGTACCAGGTTTTACTCTGTTTCCTCCCCCCAGGTCATTTTATGTCTTGTTTGATTTCTCTTCCTAAGATTTAATTATTTAAGATCATTATTTCTTTTCATGTTAATTTGGGTGATTTCTCTCTCTTTTTTTAAAAAAAATCAAGTTAAATAATGATTTATTAATTTTTATTGGTATCCAAAAACAGTTCCTTCTTTTATCATTTGAAAAGTTTCATTTTCAATTTTATTCATTTCTCCTTTAATTTTTAAGACTCCTTTTTACCTTTGGGGGAACTTTCAATTTGTTCACTTTCTTGTTGTTATTTTCCCACTCAATTAATTAATCCCTTAGGTTTCTTTTTTGTTAATAAACGTTTTCAGAGATATAAATTTTTCTGAGAACTTTGCCAGCCACATCACATACATTCTGATATGTCTTGTGATCATTTGCTTTAAGATTTTTTTCTTTTGGTTTCCATGAATTATTCATTGATCACTCATTATTTAGGATATCACTACATAGACTCAATTCCAGTCTTTATCTTGTGTTCACACTTTATTAATTATTATTTTCATTATATTACATACTATAAAAGATGTCCTAAGTATTTTTGCAACTTTACATTTATGTATAACTCATTTACACCCTAGTACATGACCAGTTTTTGTATTGATACCATGTGATGATGAGAAATATCTATATTTTTTAATATTCCCATTTAAAAAGTCATCAAAGTACTTTCGATTCTAATTTTGCAAAACTTTTTTTCAACTGTGTATCTTCCTTTTTATTTATCTTTTGATTATATTTCTCCACCCCCCCCTTCTATTTCCCTTTCCAATCCCAGGTTAGAAGACAATAAAATCTATTGGCCATGATCTCCCATCATCCACTTCCTTAGTCTGATTAGCATTCATTTGTAGCATCACTTTCCAAGAAATGTCCCTTTAATTTATCTCTTAATTTATTCCTTTCTCTTTATATAATACTCTAGAATTTAACTCCCTTTATCTTGTGGAGGAAATTATTACTTAAATAAAATTGACTGAAGAGACAACAGTGGTGTATCAAAAATCCCTTTCTTTTCAAGCACATTCTTTTTTCTCATACAAGGTGAGGTTTTTGGAGTACAAAAGCTTTGATCCCACCCATAGCCAGCCCAACTACCAGCACATGTTTGAACCTCTACCAAGTTCCTCCCTCCTTCTCTTTAAGGATTGTTTCTTGTGGTGCCTCATTGCCAGAAAAGTTAACTTGTGAAGGAGGCAGCATGATGTGATAGGAGAAGACTTGCATTCAGAGGCAGTGAGCCTTAACCAAATGCATGGCCTTTTATGCAACCCCTGTCTATACTAAGGCCAGGAATTCATCTCTCTGAGCTTAAGCATCAGAGCTTAGGTATCTGTCTCTTAACCTTTATTGGCGACATTGGGGACAATGATTTTCCTTCCCTTGGAGTGGAAAGTATCTTGAGAAGCATGGTATCTGCTCATTTAAAGTCTCTGCACCTAGACAGAACCTATGATGAGGTTTCCATTGTATGGTGTATATCTTTACCCCCAGGGAAACACACTACAGTGCCATCAGTGGTGGGATGATAGATATCAGATTTAGAGCTGGAAGAGACTTTAAAGGTCAATGAGTCCAATTCCTTCATTTTGCAAAAGAGATAACTAAGTCACAGAACAATTAAGTAACTTGCCCAGGGTCATACAACTAATAAGTGTGTGACAGCAGATTCTAACCCAGTTGCACCTAACTCCCCATTCTCAGTCCCATTCCCCACTTCTAAGGGCCTAAGGGTTCTCCCAAAGAGGGTCAGGGATAACAAAAACTGCCCAGAACCTCTCCTTCCAGGTGTATTCCTCTTAAGGGAGACATGGGAAGGCAATGAGAATAGACACATGAAGCTGGGAGGCATAGGAGCCAGAACAGGGGATGCTTTGTACGCCTAGAAGAGAAACAACAAGGTCTTCTATTGTTACTCGTATTGTTTTACTGTAGCAATGAGCATGTATGAATTTTTTTTCCTTTATCTTGTCATTCATATTACTTCATTTGTGCATTTCCGAGGTAGAACTGGGTTTAGAGGCAATATTTTATTTTGGCATGTTGTCAGAAGTTTCCCTCATTAATTGTTATAAGGAAAAAAGAAAGAGTGCACGTGGAGATACTTCACTGAATTCTTAAGAAAGGTTGTATAGGTGGAAAAACTGCAGGACTTGGATTCAGATTCAAATCATGGCTCTGATACTACCTATATGACACTACCTATATCAAACACAACACACTGGGTCTCAGTTTCCTCATCTATAAAATGAGAGAGTGGTCTAGATGATTTCTGAAATCTATTCCAGCTCTAAACTTATGATCCTACTTTAAATTATTATTTACTTTTTAAAGTAAAAGCCCCACAGTTGCTTAAAATAAACACTTGCTGACTGATTCACTGGTTATTACCCCCACTGTGTCTCAGCATCAGATCAGACCAGAGGCCTAAGGAAGGGCAACCCTGTGTTGGGCACATTGGACTCTTTAGTCATCACCTTCAGCTCTACTGTTAGCTTCAGAGTATAGAAAGGTAGGAATTTATGTCAAAGCACAACTTCATGGGATTTCTTTCTTTAACATCACAGTTCCCAGGAGATGGGTTGGTAAGGTTCTTGGATCACAGAATACATGATATTCACTAACCAGATGCTCCAACAGTTCCCTCCCCACTCCACAGTGATTTTGTTGGCCACTTCAATCCCTGGACTACAACCAGAAGGAATGATGTTTCTATCATACAATTTTTCCTTCCTGTCTAGGTTCCAGGGCCTGTAACAAACATATGGTACCCTGTCTGTCTCTCATGGGATTCTGTTCACAGCCCAGCTGAGACAACAGCTTAATTTTACTTCACAAATCCATTCAATAGTATAAAACAGGGCTGTATAAAAGATTATGAAACATAAACAAAAACTGGTGATTGAAGGCAAGAGAGGCTTCTGGGGGTGGGCAGCTCCAGTTAGCAGGCAGCCACAAGAGGACTAGAACTCAAGATCTCTGGAAGCTGCTAAATAGGACAAAGGCAAGTCACCTGCCTCTGACTCCTCATGTAAATCAGCACACCATATCACAGAGTATCCACAGCTCCCAGTGTTCAGCCCCTTTCCTATACATAACTGAATCCCAGACCTGTTTTCTTCATTCATGATAGCATCGAGGCATGATGCTTGGCATGACAGGCAGCACTGTGTAATGAACAGAACACTGGATTTGAAGTCAGGAGACCTGGATTGAATCCTGACTCTTGACATTTACTCCTTATATTAATATTAGACAAGCTATCTCATCTTTGCAATCTCTTTACCATATGGTCCCAACCTATCTTTCCAGCCTTATTCTACATCACTGCCCTCTCAACACTCTAGAGTCCAGCCAAGCTGACTTCCTTACTATTCTTCAGGTGTGACATCCTATCTTCTTTCTCTATGCCTCTGCCTAGGCTGATGTGTAGAATGATCGCCTTCCTCACCCCACCCCCACCCCAATCTCTTGGAATCGTTCGTTTTCTTTAAAGCTCACCTCAAATGCCACCTTCTACAGGAGATTCTTCCTTCACTCCCAAGTTGCAAGTGAGTCACCACAATATTATCTTATATTGATTTGGCAAATGCTTTATTTATGTGTACAATAGAACACAGGCTCCTTGAAGGCTGAGACTATTTTTCTATTTGCTTTCTTTTCTCTAGATCCCTGTTCAGTAATTAGCAGGTATCAGGTACTTCATCTTCATGAAAATTTAGTGACTTATTAATAAGAAGATACTCAATATTCAACTGATCATCTACATAAATATTATTGATATAAATGTGAGTTATGATTCCAAGATCAACTCATCTCAATTCTCTAAGCCAGTAGTTTCTACTTTTTTGATCACGTACCTCACTAGCAAAATTCTTTTAGGAAATTCTGCAAATTTGTATTTGTAGTGCTACCTATAATTTTTAAAGGATGAGAAAAAGAAAATAATATTTGATTCTATAAGAAGTAACTAGAATTTACTTAATATGGCAATAACAGTCTGACTTATGCTTTGGAAAAACTCCTTTGACAGACTTACAGAAGATGATTAGAGTGGGGAGAAGTTTAAAGTAAGGAGACCAGTTTGGAGACCACTATACTTGTCCAGGTGAGAGATAATGGGAGTCTGAACTAGGATGGTGGCTGCCTGAGTGAATGGAAATAAGGTGATTACTGCTAGGGATGACACGGAAATATACCAAGATTTGGCAGCTAATTGAATGTGTGGGGTAACGAAAATGAAGAGATAAAGATAACAATCAGGTTGTGAACTTGGGTGACAGGAATGATGGTGGTACCCTTGATAGTAATATGGAGTTTTGGAACAGGAGTGAGTTGGAGGGGGAAAACCTCTAATCTGCTACAACTTATCTATACCTGCTTATCCTTTATGACTTATTCTTTTCAACTCAAAATGAAAAGGAACAAGGTGGCGTTCTCATTCACTAATCACTTCCCTGGAGCACAAAGCTGACCTTCCATTGGGTACCTCTCACAACCACCAGTTGATCTGGGGGGACAGTAAGTGAGTATACTGGCAGAGGTGAATTTTCCAAATGGCACCTTACACAGATGTAGCTGTGGATGCCAGGAGGAGTCCATACCCAGCTCAAAAAGGAGGAGGAAGGGAGGTTAGGAGCTAGCAGAGTGGAAGGATAGAGTAAGTGAATTTAGGGAGGTGAGATTAGGTTTTATTGTGTTGAACATAAGTCCTAGGAATGCCAGTAACAAGGAGGGTGAGATATGACCCACCTTTCCATCCTAATTGGTTGATTATATACTCCTTAGGGGCAGTTCATGGTCCCTCCAAGAAGCCCTACTCCCATTTCTTATATCATTGCTCTAAACTGCCAGTAATTCTAAATTCCTAACACAATATCCACCCTCTTGATACACTTTGACAGGCAGCACTGTGTAATGAACAGAACACTGGATTTGAAGTCAGGAGACCTGGATTGAATCTTGACTCTTGACATTTACTCCTTATATTAATATTAGACAAGCTATCTCATCTTTGCAATCTCAGTTTCTTCATCTGTAAAATGAGGATAAAAATAATGGTACTACCTACCTCACAGTTTTGTTGTGAGGTACTATAGAAATGTAAACTGGCATTATTTTCAAGAAAGTCCAGTGTAGTAGAAAGCACATGGTACTAAGAAGCAGGAAACCTGGATTCTAATCTGAGCTCTTTTACTAACCAGTTGTGTGAACTTGGAAATGTCACTTCTCTACTCGGGGCCCATATTTCCCGATTTGTGAAATGATGTAACTAGATGAAATGACCTCTAAGATCTTTTCCTGATCTAATACTGAATGTTCAGAGCTTTTGCTTATAGAACAACTCAAGGACAAGTAAAATGTCTGCTTCATACTGTACAGCCAACAAACAGGATAGGGGACACTGCTGAATATGAGCTTTAAGAACACACTTAAAATTACTGGCTTAAAATTAGATCTGTCCAGACCTACTTACAAAAGCCAAAATGTGCTGGGAGACTTAAAGATAATGCCATTAGGATTCAGTGCAATTCCAGTCTTTTGGAATAACAATATTTTTGCAGTACTAGTTATGGTAGACTAGGTATTTTTCTCTTTTCCAATCTCCTGACCGATGTACTTGAAGTCCTCATGTAACCTGCTTACATAATAATAATGATGGGAGGCCAGAAAGTCAAACTGGGTTAATTCCAGCTTCTTTAGCACTAGACCTCATGATCATTCCCTGGGCCCTACAATCCATAAGCTATGTATTATTATGACATATGCAAAAACTTATCATCATCAACAACAACAACATTTATAAGAGGGGATTAAATTCCTGTCTATATTAAGTAAAGGTCTGCTCAAGAGGCAGCAGATGGCAAGGGAGAATTTTCTGTGTTTGTATTCCTTGTGTGTATGTTTTTGTGTGTATATTGTTTAGTGTATATGTGTGTGCTATGGTTATTAATTTATATCTATGTGTGTGGTAGCACCATTTGGGGGTTTTTAGCTGCATTATGTCATTTCTGCTGAAATTCCATTTTCTCCTTTTAAATAAATGTTTTGTTGATGTACACATTTTTAAATCACTGTTACTTCTCAATGACCAGACCCACCCCCTCCATACAATACAACCTTTTCCTATAATAGTCAGTGAAAAATCGTTTAAGTACCCACTATGTGCTAGGTACTGTGCTAAATGTTAAATAAAGAAGTATAGTTAAGTAAAACAAACCAACACATAAGCCATTTTTATAATGCATGCCTCATTCTGTATCTATAATCTCCCACCTTTCCACTAAGAGGAAGGAGATATGTCCCCCTGTAAGTCTTCTCAACTCAAAATGAGTCACTATATCCTTTAAAATTCTGATTTCTTTCAAAATTATGTTTCTTTATTCTATTGCCCTCATTGCCTACATTTATTGTCCATTGGACAACAAGGCATTAATAGGTAGGGAGGAATGGGGAATGAGATAGTCAATCTAATGTACCATCTTTCCAAATTGGGCATTTTTTGACTTGGTTCCATCACAACAAACTAGTGAGATAACTAGAAAATTGGGTCATTAAAGGTACTGGGTTATTAGAACCATATTTATTGGTTCCCTATCACCTATATAATAAACTCAAATTCCTCAGGATGGCATCCAAGGCCCTTTACAATATGCTTCTAACCTACTTTTCTAGACTTCTTTCCCATTACTCCCCCTCATGAACCTTAAATCCTAGTAAATATGGGTTTCTCAGACTTTCTTGAATAACCCTATACTTTTTTGCCTCTATACATTTGCTCAGTCTTTTTCCTTTGCTTGGAATTCCCTCTCTATACTTATTCAATACTTAAATTCTGCCCTTCTTCAAGACACAGCTCAAATATTCCTCTACAAAACGCTTTCTAAAAAATAGTATAGTACAATGGAAAGATCATTGGTCTCATGGTCAGAAAATCTGAGTTCAGATGTGGGCTCTGACTTCCACTAGTATGTGACTGAGCAACTCATTTCATTTCTCTGTGCCTCAGTTTCTTCATCTTTAAAATCAGTATAGTAATATTTGCAGTTCCTACCTCACAAGATTATCGTAAAGAAGGTACAGGCAAATATCAAAACATTACACAAATGTTGTTTGTTGTTATCATCCAAGCAGATGTTCTTCTGAAAGAGTTTCCTCTTCTGAATCCCCACAGTTATTCCTATGCCTGTGTTATCTCCACAGCTAGAATGTGAATTGCTTGATGGTAGGTATGTTTCCTTATTGCTGACTCCCTTCAGCACCTTGGACAGGGCCTAGCACATTAGTAAGAGCTAAATGAACATCTGATGAATTACTATAGAATATGGACTTCACCTTGAGCTTTTTATCAGAGGACCCTGCATGAGTAGCATCAGAGAGCTGTTATTTCCAATCTTTTTTACCCTGAGAACAGGAAGTGAAGTCAGAGACTTCTGCATGAATGGTTTGGCAGTCCTGATTACCTCTGATGGTTCAAACCTTTTCTGGAGTCTTCAGCATTGCTGGGCGCTGAAGCAGCAGGGAACCAAGCTTGTTTCAACTTTTTCCTCTTAACAAACTGCTATGAATTGCTACAGCAGGCACAATGCCATCTGCATTTACCTTTTTTTAATCACACAATAGAACACTCTGTGCAAAATCGGGGGTAATTAAAAACAAAATATATCACCCAGAGGCTTATTTTTACCACCAAAAATAAAAGCGAGGCCCCATTTTGAGCCAAAATGACTTGATCCTTCCAAAAACCTCCTGCAAAATAAATACCCTGTTTGTTCTATGAATGCTGCTCAGGCAGGCTGCTGCTACATACCCACCATGGGACTACTGTCTACAACTGAACTGTCTTCATTGTAGGAAGTAGGGACAGGGAACTTCACAATTTAGTGGACTAGATGTCACCTAAATTTTTATCATTCATTATCTATAAATGGGAAGACAGAATGGTGGGGGAGTAAGTAATATGTGCTGTGATACCTCTAGTACCATTTTCAATGAAGTCTAGGAAATTTCCTTTATTCTGAGCCTCAATTTCTTCATCTGCAGAATGGAGACAATAACACATGTATTCTCTACTTTGCAGGATTTTTGTGGGAAAAAAATCACTTTATAAACCTTTAAATGCTATAGAAACAGGAACTGCTGCTTTTATTGTTGTTAGTGGAGTAAGGCAGAGAAGCTGAAAGAAAAGAAAGGTTACCCATAAGCATAAGGAATACAGGGTCTGAATAAGTATACTTAGAATCATGAAATATTAAAGCTTAGAAGAGACCTCAAAATTCATGTAGCACAACTCTTTACCACTCCCATTTTACAGATGAGGAAATTGAGTCCCAAAGAAATAATTTGTCTTGCTCAAGGTCACAAAGTCAAGAGTAGAGCTGAGACTAGAACCCAGTTCTTCTAAGAACCATCTCAGTGTTTTTCCAACTTCACCCATACTCACTGCTCTACAATGGTTTTAGATATCAGTCTGTCAGTCAATTAGCATTAAGCCCTACTATGTGTCAGTCACTGGGTTAAGTGATGGGGATACAAAAAAAGTAAAAAAAAAAAAGTCCTTGGTCTCAATGAGTTCACAGTGTGTGTCATACCCTTAAGGGACCTCAGGTTAACCTGACAGGTGAGACTGATGGGAAAGGGGAAGAAAGAACGGCACCAGTGATGTGAAAGCTCCATGGGAAAGCTACTTGTGGTTTGTCTATCAACATCAAAAATTCACTGTGCAAGGCAGGCAATCTCCAGAAAAATTAGCAATGGTTATTTCCAGCAAATGATAATTACAATGCACAGTGGGAAACAAAGGAACACCAATCCTGGTGCTGTAACTCATGTAACTATAATGCCTAACATTTTTATAACAATATTTCCACTCTTAAAGATATAGTGAAAATGTCACAATTTATCATTAAGAATATCAGCATAAAGCAGCTATCCACCACAAGACATAATTGAGTTCTTCTGAGCTTTTCACAACACCAGGCTTGTCCGGTGGTTGCCATAAATATTGATTGTGTAATATTCCTTAGTAATGGGAAATAGCCAATAAAATCACATCTGGAAAATTAAAAGTGATCTTAGAATGAAGGTTTCTCCTCCCCTTCCTATTCAATTCAAAATGAAATTGGAACATTCCATATTGAAAGTGACCCCTGACTCCACAGTAATTAACTTCCCAACATTATTTCCTTTTACATGGTAAAGATATTTCTATTTTAAGAAGTGCTGGAAAGAATTCTTTTATCCTCTTCATAGATGAAACTCTGTCATGAGAAGGGGACCTCCAGTTTAGTCATTTTCTGTTTCCTGGAGAGGAGCTCTAGCCATACCCTGCTCCAACCCCAGTTAGAATGTTTACAATGATTCAACACAACCATCTTTCCATTTGGCTACACTGAACTCGAAAGCCAAAGACATTGATAGTATATCATAGGAAGAAGGACCTCTGTAACATTTCTGAGTTGAGAGAACACAAAAAGGCACTATCACGTTAATCAAGTCACTTAACCTCTGTAGGCCTCAATTTTTTTTTCATGTATAAAATAAAAAAAAATGGACAAGATATAGCAACTCCTAAATTCTGTTCTATTTAATTCATCAAGGTTTTCTTAAGCATCTACTGCATATCTGTCAGGTGTTATAGGTGCTAGGAAACAAATGTAGAAATGGGAAAAAAAACCCATCTTTAAGGAGCTGACTCCTTTCCTTTACTGGGAAAAAATGTAGAGTTCTTTCTAGATCTAAGTTCTAGGAGCTATGTAAATCAGAATAAAAAATTTCCTACCATCACTTTCTTTCCTTTTCTATCACTGTCCCACACCTATCCCTGTCACTAAGTATATATTTTCACTCTTTAGAGAAACCAAGAAAATAGAATGCTCATAGAATCATGGGTTGTAGAACTGGAAGAAAACTTAGAAATTATTGAGCTCAACTTATTCATTTTACAAGTGAGCAAACTGAGGCCCAGAGAAATTAGAGGCTATAGGGGTACTAATTAGTATATTAGGGATTCAAGCCCATGTGTCTTGACTATAAATACAAAGCTCTTGCCACTCTCCTAAGGTGCAAATATAATCTTTTGCCCCTCAACTTAGAGTCAATAGACAAACCAGACTAGACATCACCTTACCAAACTGCTGTGGTATAAAGAACATGCACCCAAATGGAGAAACTCCACTTTTCCCCAAAATGCCAAAGTCTCAAGCCCACACAGTCCCCAGTGACCATAGCAGCAAAGCTAGAGAAGACTGAGGACCAGAGACCAGAATCAATGAACCACATGGACAAAGCACATGTTATAGCAATGCTTGGCACAGGCCTCTATCTGGTATTAAAGAAGGATTAAAAGAGACCACAAGGTCACTTTGTACTTTTAAAACATAACATAACCAGCAAGCATGTTCCTCAAACCTTTCTTTCTTTCACCCTCCTACCCAATAAAGGTAAACTTTGAGTCCTTGAAGGAATATACCAATAGTTCACATTAGCCTTCTGTTTGATAACTTGGTGTGGCTGAAAGGTAACAGACTGCATTGTACCAGTTCCATTGACAGCTTGAAAAGACATTGGAAGGATGCAATGTAGAGAATCTGTAATTTGTTAATTGGCCAAATGAATTGATTGCTATTTCTTTACATCTTGGAAAAGTAAGAGATGGGATGTTCATAAAAGTTATCTCTAAAGTGTGTTAAGATCATTGTAACAGTGTGCATTCTAAAGAGATATGGGTAGATTCCAAGGACAGGTAGGTAAGAACAAAGACATTTAACATATTCTTGCTATGGAGAAGTACGTGTGCCACTTATGTGATGTACTGTCTCAGTATGTTGTGCTTATAAAAAAATAAATTTCTAGAAGCATTTCATAGACCTTTGAACTCTTCATCCAGATGTCTGTGCCTGAGCAAATGAGTGGAGACAGCTGATATCTTTTTTTAATGTGCTTCATGGGCACAAAATCTAATATGTTGACTGGTTAGGGATGTTGAAATAGTGGGGTGGGTGAGCTGTTGTGTAAGTAGGAGTAGGTCCCTATTGAAGACACTTAAACCTGAGGCCTTAAGATTTTGGTTTAAAGTAAATAGGATGAAATCTGAGTTTTGGGGGCTGGAACTTGCTTATGTAGAGAGGAGAAATATAGGACAGCCAGGACAATGACTTACCAAAGGTATCCTCATCTCAGAGGAAAATCATATGTTTCTTGGCAAAAATCTTGTCCTGTGGTTATTCTGACAGGTGGCCTACCCAATAAGTCCTACAAAGAAGTCAAGTCTAAAGACTCCTGGGGAACTTTGTGTGAACAAAGAACATTTTCCAAAAAACATCCAATCTACCTAGCCCTTACATATAGTCTTCTTTGTGGACCCTGAATGTGGGCATTGACCTCATTATGAGGCCAAAGCAGATATGGCTGATGACCCTATGCTGGAACCCTCAATCCCACTCCAACCACCTCTCACTAAAAGCAACCCTGTGTTTCTCCACCTTCACCAAAGAATTACTACAGTTCCTTTGCTCTCCTGAGAAAAGTGGACAAATCCTAAACGCTATTTTATTTCAGGTCCTTGAACCTTCCTTGTAGATACCAAATTTGCCCTGGGAAAACCCATGCCCACAGAGACATGACCTGTGCTGGGTGCTGCAGCTAAGCTCTGAATTGGGTCTTGGCTCATCCAAATTTCTCCAACGGCTTTCATAAACAGGGCTTAGGCAGGATTGTGAGGCATCTGGACAGAAGGAAAATACTACTCACAATCAGACTGTGGTCACGCCCCATGGTGATGACTGTCCTATTCACTGTGCGAAGCAGCTGAACCATGATTTCTTGGATATGATGGTAAGTTGACACCTGTAACATAGAAATAGGCACCTACATGAAAATCAGAGCTACATATCCATTAAGTTACTTTTTAAATTCAAGTTTTATTGATATATTTTATTTTTTACATCACAGACATTTCCAGATATGCTACCAATAATCTCGGGTTGGCTACTGTATATATTGTTTCCCTGATTCTGCTTCCTTCACTCCACATCATCCTGTATGTCTTTTCAAGTATTCCTCAGTTCTTCATATTAATAACTTTTTATGGGGCAATAATAATCTATTATATTCACATGCTACAATTTGTTCATTTTGTATAAAACTGAGTAGAGCCTATAATTCCACTCTTGTTACCTTTGTAAAGAAAGCATAATTTAAGATATGATCTCCTAAAACAATGATGAACTTTGGCATACTGCACAGCTTTTATAAAAGGACCCAATCAATCTAGTAGTTATATGTTGCTGGTATTGTGGCAGCTTTTCTTTGTGATAAGATAAGGTTGTAGGGGTTGGAGGGGGAATGATGAGTATATTTAGAATGAACTGATATAAAAAAAAACAAAAGGCATCAATTAAAAATCAATGGTACTGGTTACATGATGAATTATTCAAATGGGAGACAAATCTAGGGGAGTCACAAGTTTATTAGACAGTAAAAATATGGAAGAAAATAGGGATAAGGACTGTACTTTGATGTCCTTGATATGACAAACTCTCTGAGCCAATACAGGGCAGCATCTTCCATGAAAACTATAGTCTGAGAGAGTTGTCTAGAACACTAAAAGGTTAACTGATGTGCCAAGGGTCATATGGCTAGTAGGTACCCATGGCAGGACTTGAACCCAGGACTTCTTCACTCAAAGTCAGCTCTATCAAGATGCTATGATGCTGCTCTCACGGATGACAATATCCAAGAAAAAATCCACTCACTTATTTGGAGGTTTAACAAGTAGTGACTTTAGTGTAGAGTAATCTCATTGATGTGAGCACGACTTCCAATGTGATAGATTACAATTCGCCCACATTTTTTCATTTTATTTAATTTTTGCCCATGTCCTACCATAAAGTATCCACAGAATATCTGCCTAACTCACTGAAGGCCCTCCTCTAGGTCTTTTAAAATTCTGTGGATACCCATGTTCCACTAGGGCTGTCAGTCTGTTCAAGCACAGGCTTGGTAAATGATTGTGTCTGTTGTCTGAGGACTGCCCTAGCTAGATAGAGAAGAGGTTATCATGAATAAGTAGATTGTCCTCTAGGTGATGGAAATTTGTTCAAAGAATTCAATCACAATGTAAATCTTCAAATAGCATTTATTCACAATATTGAAACTAGAAACAGCACTAGTTATGAATAAACCCTCCAAGGACAAGCACCAAAGGGAAGAATCTAATTAGAACAAGAGGTTATGGCTAGAGAGTGGCGGAAGTGGCCTTGACCAAAATCAGCTGCTCCTCAACACTAAAAACACTGAAATAGGGTATGTCTTTTAAAAAAAAGGGAAGGAAAATACTGACAGGAAACTCTTTTCAGGAAATACAGACATGTATACAAAAACGTTCATAAAAGTATTAATTATGCTGTGATTTCTTTAAAGCTGAAAACAAAATATGTGTCCTGCATCTGGGGAATGGCTAAACAAACTATGTTCTATAAATGCCATGTAATATGATTATACAATAAGGAAAGATAAATAAACAACTCAGAGAATGTAGAAATATGATACAGTAAAGCAACCTGAAGAAAGCAGAACAGAAAGACAAACATGCACAATGGTTATATCAATGTGAATGAAGTTGATATGGAAAGGCAACCAAACTGATCAAATGTAATGGCTAAAATTAATATCATTTTATTAAATCAAAGGGCACATCCATTCTATTAACAATAAATATAACTACTCTTTGGGAAAATGTTCTTTGCAGAGAGAGTTATGTGGATGCTTGCTGAGGAGGAGCTGTTATATTAAATTGTTTTAAAAAGAAAATTAACAAAATAAATAAGTAGGTAAAATGAGGCCATCATATAATAAATAGATAATTTGGGGTAAAATGAAATGAAGAAAAATGTCCAGAAGGAAAGAAAAAAGACTACAACTTCACTATTTGAAGGCAGAAGGGATATAGCACAAGACTTTCCAGAGTGGTTAAGAATGACAATAAGATATATAGCAGTAGTCTTGAAACCTATAAGACTGGAACTGGGACTACTAAAGGAATAATTCATGAAGAACTTGAGAACTGATAACAGAAAAGATGGTGGAAAATATCAATGAAGCAGTGGACTGTCATAAAAGCAGAGTCACTTAGGGTGAAAGAAATAAGCAAAGGCAGAAAAAGACAGAATAGAGCAAATTTTTTTAAAAGAGTAAATTTCAAATCTTTGAATTTTTATAATCCAATGTGGCAAGACTAGAGTAGAGAGTTTGAATAAATAATCTGAGAATTAACAGTCTTCTAGAAAATTAAAAAAAAAAACACAAAGTGTTGTTGCCATATCTCAAGGTAAATGAGAAAATTACACTGGAATTACTGAAAATAGAAAAACAAATCAGAAGAATTCATGGGATATCCATAGGACAGCACTCCAGGTTTAATTCAAACAGAAATGTAGTAGCCAGATATCAGAGGTTCAGTATCAAAGAGAGAGTCTTATGAGCAGACAAGAAAAAGCAATTTATTTATCATATATGGAATGTGATATAGAAAATGATTGAAAATTGCACTCTCAAAGCACCTATTCTACAAAATTGAACATATTCCAACATGAGAAAAAATGGTTCAAAAAGGCTAGAAAAAATTTGAGGGGGAAGGAGTAATGTGAAGTATGCAGGAGACGGGACTGAGAAATACAGAACTTGGAAGAGATTAGACATGTAAATTAACCAAGGATCTGAAATATAAGAACAGTTAAAATATAATATAAACTTTCATTCAGACAAGTGAAGGATAACATAGTACTTCCATATTATAATAAGCTAATAATAAGCTTTTAAATCATACCTAGTGTAAGGGTCACAGAAAATAGAAAGGCTAGGAATTTTAGGGAAGAATCTGTTGGAAAGGCAAATAATAAAAACAAATCATGAGGTGGACTAAATGGAAATCAGGGGAGGTAGGAAGAAGTAAAATAATATTTCTTGGATTCTATAACCTCAAATGAAGGATAATCAAAGAAAAAAAATTGGGATTCAGTAAAAGAAAGCATTTCCTAATGTTAACGATTATAAAAGCAGACTAACTAGATCTATCTTTGTTAGGTATTGGAGTGGGAGAAGGGATTATTATTATATTATTACAAAGTAGGATAAGCTTCATCTGTATTTTGATGAGAGAGGATAGGTATTAATTGATGGAGTAAGGATGAGCTGTTAAAAATCAAAGTTACCCCAATACCTTGTCATGCTAAGAGAGAGAGAGACAGACAGAGACAGAGACAGAGAGAAAGAGGGAGAGAGAGAGACAGAGAGAGACAAAGAGAGAGAAGTAATTTAACAGTAAATATATATACATATATGTATACATATATCTACTGGAATATTAATGGACTGAATTCAATAATAAAAATAAAGCAAGTTGGAGAATGGATTTGAAAATAAAACCCAGTAATTTGCTGCTTGCAAGAAACTCACCTAAAATATAGACTCGAAGATTCTAAGAACTGGATTGAAACCTATCATGTTTTGATTGATTTTTTTTGAAGACCAGGAGTTACATTCATCATACTGGATGAGAAATTAACAACAAGAAAAACAAGCAAGGAACACTACTTTATGATTAAAAGCACCATAGTAATTAAACAATATCAATATTAAACATGTGTATTTGATGGCATAACAAGTAAGATCTTTGAAGAAAAGCTAAGATTTTTTAAAGCCTAGAAAAAAGTAAGACAGGAAATTGTAGGTTACTTTAATATTATTTGTCGGAGCCTGACAACTTCTATAGAAAAAAATTTTAAAGATGAAATTATACAATTTTACAGAATGCTGAGAAAACAATCTGATAGAACTAGGGAAAATTATAAATGGGAGTTTTAAGGAATATATAAATTTCTCAGATCCCCATGGAACTAACACAAAAACTGATCACATATTATGGTCACACAAACAAATGCAGAGAGGTAGAAATCTTAAACACAACCCTTACAAACTATAATGTAGTAAAAATTGCAAACAAGAGAAATACCAAAAGATTATTCAGATGTAAATAGAGACAAAAACGTCCTTAAAAAGTAACTGGATCAAAGACCAAATTGCAGGAACAATGACAAATTATATTAGAGAATGATCATGAGAAGACAGCACACCAAAATACATGGTGTACAACTAATCCAATTCTTAGAAGAAGAAGAAAATATATATATATATATATATATATATATATATATATATCTCAATACTGAGGGGGCAAAAAGGAAGGATGAATGAACTAATCATACAATTAAAGAAAACTAATGAATCAATAAGCCTAAAATGAACATAAAAGTTGTTAAAAATTAAAAGTAATATAAGTCAAATAGAAAATAAAGTTATTGAACTAATAAACCAAAGAGCTATTTTTAAAGACTTACAAATGATGAACTATTAGCTAATTTCATTTTTAAAGAAAAGAAAGAAAAAAATACTGACTAACTAAATAAAAAAGAAATAAGAAACACATAGAAATAAAATTTTCAATTATTTTAAAAATAACATACTGAATAATATAGTCAAAAACCAAAATATAAATGAAACGAATCAACAGCCACACAAAAACATTAACAAAGCAATATACATAATCTCAGAAACAGGAATTAGGCAAAGCCACAAATGAAATCTCAAAGGAAAAAACTTTAAATTCCAGATAGACTTTCAAATGAATTCCAACAAACATTTAAAAAACAAGTAATCTCTATGCTGCATAAACTATTTCAAATTGAGAAAGAAGATACTACCAAACTTTTTCTATAAGAAAAACACAAACCTGATTCACAGAATAGGTGATAAAGCAGAGAAAAAGAACAATAAATGAATATTGCTAATGAATATTGATACAAAAGCATTAGATAAAATGCTGGCAAAGATATAATAGCCACATATCCAAAAATCTATTCCTTATGGCAAAGCTGGATTTATATCCAGAATAAATGAATGGCTACAGATTTGAAATATAATTAACATAATAAATCTTACTAATAACAAAAACTACGTGGTTATGTCAATAGATACAGAAAAAGTCTTCAATAAATGTATCTTTCAATTACATTAAATGCACCAAGAAGCACAGGAATGAAAGAACTTTTCCTTAATATGATCAAAAGTATTTATCTAAAATCAAGGGCTAGCATTATTGGGGAGTAATGGAAAAATACTGGAAGCTTTCCCAATAACATTAGGAATGAAGTAAGGATGCCCAATATTACCATTATTATTTTATGCAGTACTAGAAATTCTGGCTACATCAATAAGATAAGAAAAATTAAGCAAATAATTAACGGCAAAGAGGATGCAATAATATCTCTGTTGATAATAAAATAGTTCACTTTGAAAGCTGCAGAAATCAACAAAAATTAATGAAAATAACGAATTGCTCCAATGATACAAAGATATAATCTACAGATTATACAGAAGATATAGATATGTATATAGAAGATACAAAATACAATCTATTTCTTTAGAGTCCTAACAAAAACCAAGAAGAAGAGATAGAAGAAATACCTTTTTAAATAATAAAAATATGCATTAAATATCTGGGAATTAAAAACCAAGGCTCAAAGGACTTCTATAAATACTATTAAAAATCATCTTTGTAGAAATAAGGAAAGACATAATTATGCATAGACATATTCTATGTTCAATGGTACACTGTCCAAATATTACAAAAATAATGATACCACCCAAATTAATCAATAGATTTAATGCTGAAGCATTCAAATTACCAAGAGGATACCCTATAAAATCAGGCAATAACAACTTATTTGATGGACCGAAAGTGTAAGAATATATTAAAAAATGTAGCCTCAACTCAGGGCTACTTCCTCAATTCCTACTCCAACTGGCAGGTTGGCTGACCTGACAATTCCCACTCCCCTCAGCAGCTGCAGCTGACTATTACTATTCAAGGTTCTAAAGGTAACACTGAGGGGCTGGGCTTTTTCCAGTCCTATTGCTCAAGAGCCCTCACCAGGGGACTTTCCTTTGATAATCAGTCAGTAAGCTTAATTTGCTTTTCAAAAGGCTTTTAATAAGTAGGTATAGCAAAGGCAGTTGTTAAAAAAAAAAACAATCTTTGAAAACTTGGGGAACACAAAAAAAGTCTTTGCTCTCAAGGAGTTTACAGTCTAAGGGAGAAGATAATGCCCAAACATCTATGTAATAACTGATGACAATGATGGTTGGTCATTTTTCAGTTATGTCTGACTTTTCGTGATTCCATTTGGAAATTTCTTGGCAGAGATACTGGAGTAATTTTACATTTCCTTTTCATAGATGCTGCTTCATTTTACAGATGAAGAAACTGAGGCAACCAGGGTTAAGTGACTTGTTCAGGGTCACACAGGTAGTAAGTGTCTGAAGCTGGATTTGAACTCAGGAAGAGGAATCTTCCTGACTCCAAGCCTGGCCACTGCACCACCTAGCTGCCCCATGTAATAATAGGTAGTATTTATATAGCACTTTAAGGTCCACAAAGTGATTTTAAAATATTCTCTCTCATCCTCATAACAACATTAAGTTGCTATTATTATTCTCATTTCACAGATAAGAAATCTGTGACAGACATAAGTTAAGTAACTTGCCTTGGTCCAATAGTTCCTAAGTGTTTGAGGCAATATTTGAACCCAGGTCTATCTGACTCTGGGTCCACTGTTCTATACACTGTACCACCTAGATTCCTCACACATGTAGTTCTCTGCTAGGCTCTGAGGACTGGTGCCTTCCTAGTGTCTGGCCTAGGTTTCTTTTACCCCAAGGAGTTGGTCATCCTTTCTGAAATTTTCTTTCCTCAATGTGACTAGTTTGTCCTCAGTGACCTGCTGTTTTAATACACAACACAAAAATATGTTTGATTCTTTCAGCCTACCATGAGATATGTCTGCATGGCATCATCTATTTTTACCCAATGGTCAAAGCTCTTTATTTTTTTTTCAAAATGATTAAGGACATGTTAGTACTTAGCTTACACTTCTGTTAGACTGAATGATGCAACTGAGCTGTCTGAGCCTTCTATGATTAAATGGGATAAGGGGTACAACCTCACCCTTAAGAAAATAAAGAAAAAAGCAAGAATCAAAGTTTGCCATTATCAGATCTAAAATTACATTAGAAAGCAGTAATTATCAAAACTATCTGGTACTAGCTAAAAACAGAAAAGTTGATCAATGCGAAAAATATTCAATTCAATAAACATTTATTAAGTGCCTACTATGTGCCAGGCACTGGGCTAAGACTTTGAACAAAGTACATACAACAATCTAGTCTTTTATAAACTCAAAAACACAAAGTACTGGGGAAATAATTCTTTACTAAAGAAAAACTGCAGGGAAAAGTGAATAGCAGTTTGGCAGAAAACATATTTAGATGAGCATCTTACACCATAAATCAAAATAAATTCAAAACTGGCAAATGAGCTAAATATAAAAAGACATATCATGAAAAACTTTACAGAGAATGGAGTTTTATAGCTCTCACAACTATTGTGAGAGATTTACTTGCTAAGTATCCATAATGTCCAAATAGTCTTAATTAATTATATGGAAATAAAGAGTTTTTGCATAAATAAAATAAATGCAGCTAAAATAAGGAGAAATATAGCCACTGGAAGTTCTTTTTGCAGGAAACCTCTTTGGGCAAAGTCTGACATAAAACATCAACAAAAATGGTCTCCCTCCTCTGCTCTGACTATTGAACTCCCTGGTTTCCTGTAAGCCCCATCTAAAATCCTACCTTCTACAGGAAACTTTCTTTAATCTCTCTTTACTCTAGTGCCTTCTCTCTATTAATTATTTCCTATCTATCCTGTATATAGCTTGCTTTATATGTATTTGTTTGCATGGTGTCTCCCCCATTAGATTGTAAGTTCCTTGAAAGCAAGAACCATCTTTGGCCATTTTTTACATCCCTAGCACTTAGCACAAAAATAGATACTTAATAAATGTTTGTTACTTGATTGGTTTATCTGACACATATCTATAAGATTAAGTGCCATTTTCCAGGGTCAATGTACTTAAACAATCAGTTTTTAAAAGAAGAAATGCAAACTATTAAAGACTTCTAAAGTGCAAAAAATCACTAATAATCAAAGAAATAGAAATGGCAATAACTCTAATATATCTGATATATTATGTCATCCTTACCAAATTGGCAAAGATGGTAAAAGATGGTCAAATTCAATACTGAAGGAAATGTCTTAAAAGAGATAAGCTAATTCATTACTGGCAGAGCTGTGAATTAATCCGAACATGTTGGGGAACAATTTAGAATTATACAATAAAGCTACAAAATAATTTTAACAGACCCAGCAATTCTATTATTGAGTTTGTTCCCCTAAAAGGTTATTAATAACAACAAAAGACCTACCTGTACAAAAATATTCATATTAACACCATTTAAAATTGGAAACAAACCATATGCCAAAGGAATGGCTAAACAGATTGTGGTATATTAATATAATATAATATAATGTTAATGTGTCATGAAGGATGATGAATATGAAAAACTAAAAGAAATATGGGAAGTCTGGGTGTGAAATGATACAGAATAAAAATAAAATAGGAAAGAAGAAGATACAACATTACTACAAGCACATAAGTCAAGACAACTTTAAACAGCAACAAAACTCAGATGAAAAGCAATGCCCCACCCCACTAGTAATTTCATTGGTGTAAGGAATTCCTGGTGAAGAAACTTCCTCCACAGATGCAGGAAGCAACTTGTTTGTAACTTATGTAGTTTAAGACGTTTCTGGGACACTGAGAGATTTGCCTATGGACCTACATGTATGAGAAACAGTTCTCAGAGTGGTTCTATTGACCCCTGGGAGTCCCTAAGGCCCATTCACGGGGTCTGAGAGGTCAAAACTATTTTCACAATAATACTGAGACATTATTTGGCTATTAAAACACTGCCCCCTTTTTTAACTATATGTCTGTGAGAAGCTCTATTTTCTTCATATTTTTCAACAAAAATAACAAATTATAACAGATTTAATGAAGAAGCAGATAAGAGAATACAGTCACCTTCTATGAAGCCAGAAATCAGAGAGATGTGCAAAAGTTTGTAAAATAATGATACTCTTCTCACTACTTTTGGAGAATGCAGTAATTTTTCATAAAATATATGTTATTTATGTTAACATGTAATATATTTGTTATTGTTATTTTAAATAAATTATTAAATATTTTTAGAAAATGACATTTTACTTTCTAATATGGAAAATACGGACAGACATCTGTCAATATTTTCCATATTAGAAATTAAAATGTCATAAACAAAAGCTCTTTGGGCTCCTAAATAATTTTTCAGATTGCAAAGGGATCCTGGGACCAAATAGAGAAAAGGTTTGTAACCTAGTTTTCTTGGCATTATTTAGCTCCCTTTAGTCACTACGCCACACTGCTTCTGGGCAGCTGGGTGGCACAGTGGTTAGAATGACAGGCCTGGAGTCAGAAAGATTCATTTTCCTGAGTTCATATATGGCCTCAGACATTTACTCTGTGTGACTTTGGGCAAGTCACTGAACCCTGTTTGCCTCAGTTTCCACATCTGTAAAATGAGCTAGAAAAGGGAATACTTTTGCCAAGAAAACCCCAAATGGGGTCACAAAGAGTCTGAAACAAATGAACAACACTGCTTCTAACCAACATCAAAACTAACTTATAAAGCGAAAACCAGTATTTTATTATGAGAAACAAAGAACCAATGAAGGATAAACTTGCATATACTACTAGACACGCTCATACTTTTCTGCTCTTTTGTCTATCAAGGGATAATGTTGTTCAGTCATTTTTCAGTCATGTCCAGCTCCTTGTGACCCCATTTGGGGTTTTCTTGGCAAAGATATTGAAGCAGTTTGCCATTTCCTTCCTTTCTCATTTTACAGATGAGGAAACTGAGGTAAATAGGGTTACGTGATTTGCCTAGGGTCACATGACTAATAAGTGCTGAGGTCAGATCTGAACTCACAAAAATGAGTACTCCCAGCTCCAGGACCAACATTCTATCCAGTGTACCACTTCGCTGCAAAAGGCCAATGTGGAGAATTCAAAACTCAATAAACTGGGGTTTTGTACAGTGTGTCAAAACAAAATTTATTAACTAAAAAAAGGAAAAAATCTTGAGTGTTTTTGTCACTCTCTGCCAGTATCCCATGCCCACATTAAGAGGAAAATTTCCCAAGTCTTCAGTGAATATAACTACATGGGAAAGAACAGTTACTTAATGTAGCAGCCTGGGCTTCAAAAAGTGCTGCCTTTCAAAGGCAATGGATGATGGTGAAGATGACAACATAGTAGGAAAATAAGGAAGAAGAAAACAATGAGAATGCTCTCCTTAAGACTCTTCGCAAGTACCTTTAGATGAGTTCACTCCAAAATTCTTCCCTAACATTTGTTTTGTGTATTATTATTGTATATTGTTTATACTTAATGTGTATACTCATGTTGTCTCTTCTCATACAACATAAGCCCCTGGAGGGGCAGGACTATTTCCTTTTCTTCTTTGAACTCCCAGTACCTAGAACAGTGCCTGAAACATAGTAAGTGTTTAATAAAAACTTGTGTATTGATTGAAGATGAAGGCAACATTGATAATGAAAATGAAAAAAAAAACTTACTGAATTGGAAGAAACTTTCCCCTTCAATGGATGTTTCTTAAAATAAAGTACTGATTTGTGCATTATACTATGTTCATGGTAAGAATATTTTAATGAAGTATCTATGTATGATTATTTTTCAATATTTAAATAGTCTTGCCATAAATACTTTTCCTATTTCAATTAAAATAAATTTTATTCATTAAAATTCATTTATTCATTATGATTTTTATTCATTTTCGATAGAATTGCTTTCTTCTTCACAGATCTTTCAAAGTATCAAAGTACTAGGTTAGTAGATTAGGGAAATGTTCTACACATTGTATGCCTATTTTTCAGCAAAGTATTGATCGGGTCTCTCATGGTCCACATGTGGGCTAGATAATAGTAAAGTTACATGGAGTCAGACTGGTTGAATGATAGGACCCAAAGAGCAGTCATTAGCCGGACAGTGTAACTTGGAGGGAGGACTAGAGCGAAGTACCCTAGGGCCCTGCCTGGCCTCTGTGCCGTAAATACTCGAGTCAAAGACTTGGATGGAAGCATAGAATAGAATGCTTGTCAAATTGGCAAGTGACATGAAACTGGAAGGGAGAGCTGACACCACAGAAGCTAGCTGGCATCCAAGATGAGCATGACAGGCTAGCTACAGCAGCGGGGAACCTTTGACCCCAAAGCCAAATATGGCCTTTCAGGTCGTTGGGTACAGCCTTTTGACTGAGTCTAAGTTTTACAGAACAAATTTTTTTATGAAAGGGATTTGTTCTGTAAATTCTGGATTCAGTCAAAGGTCCTCACTTGAGGACCTAGAGGGCCACATGTGGCCTTGAGACTGCAGGTTCCCTGCCCCTGGATTAGGCTTTTTCTGCTTGGTCTCAAGAGGGCAGAGCTAGCAAGAGGTAGAAGTTGTCAAAAGTCAGATTTACTTTGATGTAAGAAAAAACTCCTAAAAACTAGCACTATCTCATGGTAGAGCAGACTGCCTTGGGAGGAAGCAGGTTCCCTTTCAATGGAGGTCTTTAAGTGGATCAAGGGTGTCGGAGAGGAAGCTCCTGTTCAGGTATTAACTGGACTCTAAGGTATCTTCTGACTTTAAACTCCTATTATTCTGTGACTTGGGTAGGTAAATATGACTAAAAAGAAAAATGTCAAAACCGATGGCTAGTTTCATACTGAACACCAGTGAAGTTTTAACATCTGCAGCTGCTCTGCAGAGAATCTATTATTGTTTGAGACTGTCATAAGAAGCCAGTCCTTAATTCTTGCCCCCATGAGGGTAAGGAATTGCTGCATGCAATTATCCTTAAGTAGCTCCTTATTGGAGCCTTAAACATAGGGGTGAGCTGGGAAAGGACTTCGGATTCACAGTGTCCTTAAGTCATGGGGAAGCAAAAGGAAACATCAAAGAGTGAAGTAAGCCTCAGAAATCTTTCTCCTGGGAATGATACTCATAGATTGAAGGACTTCAGAGCAAGAAGCAACCATAGAGGGAACTAGTGGAACCTTTTTTTTTTTTAACAGATGAAGAAACTGAGGGGCAGAATTTGCCCAAGGAGTTAATTTGCCCAAGGTGACACTACTAGCTTAATAACAAAGATAGGACTCAGGTCTCCGGGCTCTTAGTTCAATACTCTTTCCAGTATGATGCAGTATTGACCTAAATACAAGCCACCCCTCTAAATTGAGACACTCATTTCCTCTAGTCTTAGAGAGTTGTCTGGGGCCACTGAGAGATTAAGTGATTTGCCCAGAGTCACCCAGACAGTATGTGTCTGATTCTGGACTTGAACGCAAATCTTCCTGACTCCAAAGCTCACCTTTAATCCACTACTTGATGTTGCCTTTTAAGTGTCCTTAATCTACTTAAAATGCAAGCCAAGTCTCCTCATACTCCAACATTCCCAGCTGATCTTCAGAATTTTCTGGCTGGTATTCAAGGATCTTATCCATCCCTCCCCAGCTCACTCCCCATACTCCTTGCCATTCATTCCTACGAAGGCATAGGTTGTGCGTGCATCATGCTACCTACATGAACCCATATGCAGGCATATTATTAAGTCACTCCATCACTCCACTGCAGGTTGGGCTTTATTTTGTAGTAATCATTTGAAAGAAATATTGAATCTTGATTCAAGAAGGCAGGGGGAAGAAAGAAGCAAGCAAAGTTTCACACATCTCCATTGGGCTCACAGAGCACACTTAGTGATTCTCAACATCTCCAAGATTAACATACCCAGAGCTGTCTCTCCTGCAGCAGGCTCATCTATTCCAGTACCTTGGCTGATCCCCAACTTCCCTGTACCACAGAATACTCCCTCTAGACCTCCCATCCCCCAGCTCTTCCATCATTGCCCATAGCCACAAGACCAAACACACCCCTTACATGCTAATGCAAAAGCAATCTCTCATTCCCATCTCACAACTAGTCCAGATTCCTTCCTTTTATTATTTATGAACTCTCTTTTGCATACTCCTCCCACAAAGTGCAGCATTTAGAAATGGCTTCATAGGTGGGATGGCAGTGGCAGATATGTGTGCAGCCCCCTTTTCTGAAATTGTCTTCCTGATGTTTTCCCAACAATTCTTCCCCTGCCCCCACCCCACATTGGCTGACCTGCCCTCCTATACTCCCTGCTCCATCTGTACTTGGCGTTGATACTAAGCAGCTTTGTCAATCATGGTTCACTGCACTTCTCAAACACAAGAGCTCCGAGGGCAGTATCACATGCCACTCAAAGAAAGGGAGAGGCAGAAGGCCACATCACGCACTCCTGCCCCCTGCCATCTTACTCTTCAAAGATGCTATTGCATTCCTCAGTGAAAGGCGACTTCTGGGTCATTGCCTCCCACTGGCAGAATCAACAGCCTTTCTGCTCTCCAGAAAATACTCATGGAAATAAAGGGCAGTCCAAACCCTGTAGCTCACCAGGCAATATTGCTGCCTCGCATCTGTATACCTCTCTTCATCTTTACAAAGTGCTTTTACATTTACAATCTCATTTTGTCCTCACAACGATTCTGTGAATGATTTGGGAGTTGATGGTTACAGATGCTGCAGAAGGTATGCCTGCCCTAAGTAAAAACATAAATGAGATGATCTCTAAGGTTCCTGTCAATTAACTAGAATTATATGATTTTTTTTCACAGACAGAGGGTGAGAGCTGGAGCTCGAGCTGGAG
Source organism: Vombatus ursinus (assembly GCF_900497805.2). Taxonomy (NCBI): domain Eukaryota; kingdom Metazoa; phylum Chordata; class Mammalia; order Diprotodontia; family Vombatidae; genus Vombatus; species Vombatus ursinus. Next base: position 10,570,866 of record NW_020954641.1, read on the forward strand.
GAACTAGGTTGACATTTGAACTCTGCTGCTAATTATCCATGCAACTAACCACTCTTGGCCTCAGTTTCCTCATCTGTAAAAGGAGAAGGTTGGACTTAATGATCTTTAAGGTCCTTTCTATGATAGTATAGATTTGCCAGTAATAGAAAAGTGTTGCTCAACTTGAGGGTCAATAATGACTTGGGCAAAGGGCTAAATCCATTGGAGAGAAGTCCCAGGATCTCAGAATCCAATAAAAAGTATCCCTGGACAAAGGGACAGGATGAGAAAGCACGAGCTGGTTTGGAAATAGAAAGAAACATCAAGAAAGAGATCTGATGGTGACATCAAAGCCTCTTAGAGGAAGAAAGTCTCTGGCTAGAGAAAGGAAGAGGTTCTCTATGGTTCTGGAATGGCATCCTTGAACCCAAGAGTATTGGGTGAACCTTGGGGATCCTAGATCTAGTGAGGCAAATCTCTGCACCTGAGAGGTACCCACTGATCTATATTCTGCCACTAAGACTATGCTAAGAGTTAGCCTTATTATGCTAACCATGAATTCAAGTTCTTATTTAGGAAGTGACCTGTCATTAAAAAGCTCTGATGCTATATGTTTGGAACTCAATTCCAAGTTTTGGGGAACAGACCTGTAATTTCATTCATATATGAAATTCCTGATGAGGAAAACACTCTACCAATACAGATGGTGTCTACAACTCTTCAGAGAGTTGCTTGAGATACTGAGAGGCTAAGTGTCTTGTCCAGAGTCACACAGCCAATATGTGTCAGAAACAGGACTTGAAGCCAGGTCTTCCTGACTCTGAGACCAAGTCTCCATCTACTGAGTCATACTGCCTATAAATAAACAATGACACACTGACATAATATGACAAATATTAAACAGGAAGCTTCCAACCAGAGATAAGCAGGGACCCTCCCCAACTATGACTTCAAGGTATATTACCAGACAGAGGATAAAAATGTAAATCTAGAAACCCTCTCCCATAATCCCATGTGTCAGAATCTATGGTGAAGCCTAGACCGTTTATGAAGGTAATGCATGACATGCAGGAATGTTCATAAAAGAAAATAGGACTAAGAATATGCAAAGTTACTTTGTTTCAACTGTCAACTGTAGTCAGAACCATTGCAGGACAGATGTCTACTAGAAATGACACAAACTAAGAAAAGGGGGCATGATCCTTGGGGACTTAGGCTTAAAAGGATATAATACTATTGAGCATAACAGAAGTTGGAGTCATAGAATGAATGAGTTCCTGTCTTAGGCCATAATCAATCTAACATGAGGGATGTGAAGGCAGAAGGTGCTGCCTAAGCCCTATGGTTATCTCGGACATTTGGAACAAAGATTTATTCTGGAAGTGATTTGGAAGCATTTCTATTGGCTCAAGGTGGCAGTGGATTCATGTGAGAAATGTGAGACTTATGCTCAGTGTGTTCAAAAGAACGTACTACTGATTTTTAGTATTTACCTGGCAAAGCTTTGCATCTGGTATTCAGAGACCTTTTTTTTTAATATATCCCCAGAATTAAATAGGAAGAAAATCCAAGTGGTAACAGACCCAGAATGACTCACCTGCTCAGCCAGGAAACAGAAGGCTTTTACGGTAGCCAAAGTGTTATGGGAAAAAACACTTCTCTATATCTGCTTCCCTGCCAGGATCCATTCTGAATGAAGCAGAAAGTAAGCTACTCAAGGAGGTGTTATCCTTGGCTGGGATCAGGAAATCTTGGACAACACCTCAAGAGGGCAATTATGGGGAACATTAGAGAAAGTGCAGGACTTGGAGTCAGGAATAAAAATAACAACAACAATAATACTGTTTTGGTTTTTCTCTTTGTGTCCTCAGTACCTAGCACAGAGCCTTGCAGATAAACAGCAGGTATTTAATAAATCCTCATTTAATTGAACTTTATTGAATTGTCAGCTATGTTAAGACAAAATTATTAATTATTTTTTTAAAAAGAGAATAGACTTGTATCAGAATTCTCTTTTCTCTTCAGTGGCCATTCACCTTCTAATCAAAAGAATAGGCCTAGCTAGCAAAATTCACAGAAGAAAGTAGAAAACCATATGTGTCTCTCCTCAGCATTTTAGCTGTCCAGGTTTGGTTTGCAGATTCTGAGCACATCTCAAAGCAATGCCTATTCCAAACTCTGGGTGATGTAGAAATGTCACCCAAAGAATGTATAGCTTATATGCAAATTGAAAACTTTCAAAATGATAAACCTGTGCTATAGAGTAAAAACACAGTCACAAATCACACACTCTTAATTGCTCTGGCACCAGGCAAAGAAAGAAAAAAGACTTGGGAAAGGTTCTTCTGAGCTTAAGCTAAACTGTAGCTTGTAACTGAAAAGAAAAAAATCAGTCTTCCCTTTACAATCCAGGCAAATGAATAAATCTGTCTAAATATGTCCTTCCTTTAAAAAAATCCTATAAATATTAGGGACCCTGAAGGGACCTTTGAGGTTATCTTATTCAACCTCCCGACTATATTTCACAAGTAAGGACAGTGAGAACCAAAAGGTTAAGGTTTGGAGCTAGATGTCATCTAGAACATCTCTCACTGACTGTAAGATCTTAATCAAATCACTTGATTTCTCTGGGTCTCAGTTTCCTCATCTATAAAATGAGGAGGTTAGGTTAGATGGCCTCTAAGATCCCATCTGACTCTAAACTGATGATCCTAGAACGATATAAAATTCATTTTAAATCAACAAAGATGGATTAAGGTCATCTAGTCCAATATTTTACAAATGGGGAAACAGAAGCCTAAAGGGATTAAGTGACTGCCCTGTCGTAGAGATAGTGAGTGACAGAGGTGAGATTCAAACCCAATTCTTCGACCACAATTTCTGCCATCACTCCATTGCACAATGATACCTCTCTAACTTGTTCCAGATCACAAAATAGGCCCTATCAGAATTAGGGTGAGAATCCTAGGCCTTCTGAGTCCCAGAACTGTGTTCTTTTAGCCCAGCATGATGCCCCTCTTTGTTTTTCATTTTTACCACAAAGCAAATCATGCCCTTCATTGTCTTTTGTCTGGGAGCCTTTTTATTATCAAGATGGATGTCATGAGGTCACAATTACACAGTGTATATCCAAAGGCCTGGTTTGGAGGTTGCCTAAAAAAATAAAAAAAATTCTTCCTAATGCTATGACAATGACAACAGCTGCTATCTGTGGATACTATTTTTTGCCGTTCTTTGTGTTCTTTGTGCTGTCCCTCTTTATCCTTTTTTTTTCTTTCAGTACTTTCCTTTCTTTTATAATTACCGGCATTACAGTACCTAACTTTCAAAAGACAAAATCAGACATCATCTAAGCAAAAGTCCTCTCTCCCTCTACCCCCTTGGGTATCCAGCTTCAGCTCTAGCTTCAGCTCTGATCTTTATTCAAGGCATCTCTCCCTTCCTTTGAACCTGTTTCTGTCTTGGAGGACTCTTGCGATTCAAGATCATTCATTTCAATCGTACAGTAGCCTAAAGAGGGACAAGCAAGACGAGCCACAGTTGTTTTTTATATTGCACTTCTTCATGCCTATGCCCTTGGCAGCCTGGAGAAACCTCCTCCCTGACTCTCTCCTGGGACCACCTTTTTAAAAAGGACCCCAGACATGCCTGAACTTGCTCTGGTACCCTCTCACTTGCCACTTTAACCATGTATACATACCCTTTTCTTCCTTTCCAGCTCCCCTTTTTGTGTTGTGTTGCCCCAGTAAAAGGTAAACTCCTTGAGGGTAGAGAATATCTTGCTTATTTGTATTTATATTCCCCCTCACAGTACAATTCCTGGAGCATGGCAAGCACTTGATAAATGTTCTATCTATCTATCTAAACACCTTTCTATCTAAATACCTTTCTATCTTTCTAAATATTATCCACATATTTATCTAAATATCTTTTAATCTTTCTATAAATTTATCTAAATATCTTCCTTTTTTCTTCCTATCTTTCTATTAAAGTATTTCTCTTTCTTACTATTTATATAAACATCTTTCTATCTAAATATCTATCTTTCTAAATATTTTTCCATATATTTATCTATCTAAATATCTTTCAATCTATCTAAATAGATATTTAGATAGATATATTTATCTATCTAAATATCTTTCTTTTTTTCTTATCTTTCTATACAAATATTTTTCTTTCTCCTTATTTACATAAATATATTTCTATCTAAATAGCTTTCTATTTAACTATCAAAACATATTTCTATCTAAATATCTATCTAAAATCTATCTTTCTAAACATCTTTCTACATATTTATCTATCTAAATATCTTTTTTCTTTCTTCCTATCTTCTACCTAAAAATCCATCTTTCTCCCTATCTTTTTATTTATGTAAATATATTTCTATCTTTCTAAACATCCATCTTTTTATCTAAATTTCTATTCTTCCCTATTTCTTACTGTTTGCATGAAGTTTAGTGAAACAGTAGTAAAAATAGTTGGAGAGGCCTCTGTGAGGTACAGTTAAGGAAGCCAGTATGGTTGTGAGAAACGGCCTATCTCACACTTCAGAAACCATGTGGTACAGTCAATATGGCACTGAACTTGAAGTCATGGGACTTAAGTGCAAATCCTAGCTCTTACTGGGTATAATCATAATCAAATCACTTGAGTTCTCTAGGTCTCAGTTTCCTCATCTGTAAAATGAGGAGGTTGTGTTAGATGACCTCTAAGGTCCTGTCTGTCTCTAAATTGATGACCATAGAATGATATAAAATTCATTTTAAATCAAAAAAGATAGATTAAGCACCGACGTGCCAGGCACTGGGTAAGGCAACAGGGATACAAAAACAAAAAATGAAATAGTTCTTGCCCTCAAAGAGCGTAAATTGTAATGGGGAGGGGGGGGCTGACATGCACACAAGTCACTATATACACTGTACAAAGTAATACACTGAATTTCAAGAGGATGATAATGATAATAACCATCAAGATGAGTATAGGTCTGTGGGTAGTGGCACCTGAGATGTGCTTTAAAGGAAACTAGTGAGTCTGTTTGAGTTTACAAAGCAGATATGAGGAAGTAGTGCATGGGAGATCTTTTGTATAAAGATAAGAGGGTAGGACATGAGATATTATGTATGGATTCTATCTCTTGCCTACAGAGTCTGATGACAATGTAGCCATCTACCACTTATATTTCTTTGATTATCAGAAATTCATGTGATGAGGGATCAAGGAAGCCAATCTCTCCTTTGATTTGAGCAGTTAAATCTTTATTTTCTGGATCAGCAGTAAGAAGACTTGAGTTAAAAATTAGAGTTTAGCCATCACTTTTACAGGAGACCTTGAAGTTATCAATGGACTCTTTGCATTACTTCTACCTAAAATCTAAATCTAATATCTAATTCCAATATTTAAATTCTATTTGATTCAATTTGATTAACACTTAATGAGAACATACTAGGTACAAAAAATTGTGTTAGGAACCTGGGGCAGGGTTGCAGAGATGAAGAAGACACTGAATGTGTCTTCAGAGGACTTGCTATCTAGTCAAGGGAGAATAAATAACTGCTATCCAAGATGAGTATGATAAGTGCTATGGGAGAGAAGGGTACAATACAAGTACCTCAGAAGCACAGATGAGAAAGAGAGATCCCTTCCAGCTGGCAGGGCCAAAGATGACTTCATAGAAGAGATGGCAATGTAAGTGAGCTAGCTAGCTTTGTGAGGATGAGTGAAGTATTCTCAGTAAAAGCACTGTGTGTACAAATACAAGGCTCTATCAATGTGCAACAATCAGCAGTCTGTTCAGACATTCCGGACTTTTGTGGGGATGGTGTTTTTCCACTGCTCGGAGCTCCCCTCCCACACTTTGGCTATAGCTGTTGCTTGTGGTGATCACAAGTTATGGTGCTATTGTAAGGAGCTGCCAAAGCACCAGAAGAATGTCAGAAGGTAACTAGGGTTAAGAAGGAAAATGCTGTGAAATGTTTCAATCCATTTATCAAATGCTTTTAACTCTCATTTTGTGGCAGGTAAAAAGGGGGGGGGGGAGACTGTACTTAAGCAAACAAAAACCAACATAAATGTTTCCTTGTTGGGGAAGTGATGGAATAGGAATGTTACTTTTTTAGACTGTGCTTTGTGAGAATTTTTTTTAAAAGAACACTGAACTCTCTCAGCCTAGGGCTGAAAAAAATGCACATTCTCTGAGGATTCCCAAGCCAAAGACTCTGTTGCCTGAAGATTAGATGGGAATGATAGTGCTGGAGCTTTACTCCATATCCTGTACTCACAGCAGATCAGCAACCTGGACTCTAACACACATCTCACTCTGACCCCAGACCAACACTACCAAGACACAAATGGTCACCTCCCCTTCAGCAGCAGCAGATAATTATTTCTTTGTTCTTCTATGGTTTCTTCTAGCCCACCTTTCCCTTCTGTCCAACTCTGACTGTCCTTACGTGTCATAGCATGCAAGGATGAATAAGTAACCACTTAGGTAGTCCCCTTAAGCCTTTGAAAATATATATTCCCTCCCAGCTTGGTGAAGCCAAAAGTCCCACAATTTGAATTCACCCAATGAAATTCAAAGATTCCTGCGAAAGGAAACATTAGCCCTTATCGGTTCTTTGTACACCACTGTGTATAAATTTATCCTTTCCCTTAATATTTATCAAAACTCAGCAAAAAGGAGATAAAAGATGAAGACTTCGGGCACCTAGTACTAGGTTAGGGACAGGGAATGAGGTCATTAAGAGGAGAGAACAAGAGGCAGAAGGTCTGAACAAAGGGGCGAGGAATACCAGAAGACAAACTTAGTGAATTCAAAATGTTGCTTGGGTCCTGTCTCAGTTGTAGATATTTTAAACACAAATAAAGTATTCAAAGCCCATAGGCAGGGGAGGAGAAGGAGGACTCCACTCAAGTCTGGATTCCCTTTCCCACAGCAAAAACAGCTCTAACCACCTTGTCTGCCTCCTAAGATAAAACACAAGTGCTCAGACAGCGCATTCAAAACTGGGTAGATCTAATTTATTCTGTACATCCCTCCTGTTTAATTCCTTTTCCTGCAGGCCCAAAGTGGAGTGGGTTTGCCATTATACTCCACACTAGGAGCCTTCTGCAGTCAGTTACTCTTAAGTTTGGCTGGGCATCTTAGAAAACTGATGGCTTTGCTGGAGCATTTCCATTTCTCTCTGCTACCTGAGTTTTTGGAATTGGTCTTTGTCAGAGTTCAAAGGCTGCTATCAATCATCATTCCACTTAAGGTATCGATTACTATAGGGACCAGAAAAAATTACAGGGGATGGCAGACTTTAAAATACCTCTCCTGACCTCTTCTATCAGAAGAAAAGAGAGGAGAAACAAGAAGTGATATAAGGGAGAGGAAAGAAGTAAAAACCAAGAAAATACATAAACATGCTCATATTCACTGAGACCTAAGAATCTCCACACCCTCCATCCCACTCCCCCCAAAACCCTCCATTTCATATTCTATTTGATATGATTCAATTCAATATAACTATATGCCAAGCATTATGCTAAACCTTAGCTATAAGGAGAGAAGGAAAAACAAAGAAGTCAGTCAAAGATCTTTGTTCTAGCATAGATGGAATGATGAAGTCATAGATTATTAAAGTGTTAGATCTGGCAGAGAGGGTTCAAAGAGACAAATGGAGGAAACAAGAAGAGGCAGATGTGAACTTTTAATGGCAGATAGGAGACCTCCCTAGAACTACAGGCCTGTGGGAAACACCAAGTCCTTTATAGCACCCAACTCCTCAGAGACAGTTCTCCATGGATTTCTCAAAGAGGATTATTCTCTCCTTGGCTCAAGTGAGATTTCATCTTCCTCTCTAATTGCACAGTCCCCTTTGCTCCTGCATAGTCTATGCATACAGTGATCTATTCAAGGCTTCTTAAACTCTTTCCACTAGTGACCCCTTTTCAAGTTTTGGGCAGCATTGGTTGGTGTTGCATGACCTGAAGGCATGCACAGTATAAAGTGTGCATACTTTGTGTTCAGAACCAAGGCTACAGTGAAGTTGCCCTATGCAACATGAGCAAGCACCACCAGAAACACCTCAGATTCATTACACATTTGATTTTGAATTAATTTTCGGTCGTTGAATGTTCAGAAACCTTTTACTGTTGCCAGATTTTTGTGACCCCATATGGGGTCACAACTCACAGTTTAAGAAGCACTGATCTATATGACTCTCCCCTACCCTCATCACAAATTCTTTTCTACTTCTTGCTTAGATAAATATGTTGACTTACTATCTAAGATTGTCCTTTTTTGAAATGAGCATTTGGTAGAGGGAAACAAGATTGCTAAGATTTGGACAATTGTTATCCTCCTGGCCTGGAATAAGACTACTTTCCACCAAGTGCTTATTGCACAAAAGACAGTTATCAATCAATCTATAAACATTTATCGAGTGCCTACTATGTTTAGTAAGCCAATATATTAATTGAAGCAAGTGGTAAAACAGAATTCAAGATGTGGGGAGCCATACAGATTAGCACAACAGAGCTTTCCTCCAGGAAAAGTCCACTGAAGTCCACCTGGACCATCTCAGTCCATGTATGAGTAGTCAAATGAAAACTGACTCATTGTATAGATGGTAAGTACAACAAGAGTTCAAAGTGGGGGAGACAAAGGGGTGGGGTAAGAAGAGAAGGAGGGAGGATTGTTGGTCAATGGGATCATGGAGGACTTCCCAGAGACATTGTGAGTTTAACTGGGTTCTCAAAGATGGGCAGGATTTGTGCAGACAGAGAAAAGAATAAGAAGGCATCATAGATGTTAGGGAACAATACAAACAAAGGCAGAGAAAAAAAGGCACATGGTACATTTAAGTGAACTTTAGAGATCCTCTACCATCATTTGTCTTTATATCCCCAGCATCTAATACAACTCCTGGCATAGAACTGGTGCTTAATAATTTTTTTTTATTGATTTGATCTAATACAACCCACTCATTTGATGGACAAGGATATAAAAACCCAGAAGCTGTATGACTTGTACAGGCCATAAGTGATAGGGTAGAATTCAAATGTATCTCTTTTCTCTGGCTCCAAGTCTAGGGTTTCCTCCACGATGCTATTCTGGCATTATGACTATATAATATACCTGTGCCTCTGCATATTCCTCAGCTCCTTCAAGGCTTAGTGCTATGTGTAAGAAGGCTTTCCTAATCCTTTTCATAGCTGTTCTCTCCTTACTCCTCAAATTATCATCTATTATGTTTAGGATTAAAAGATCACAGATCCAGAAGGGACCTGAGGCTCTTGAATTCACCCCCCTCATTAACAGATAAAGAGACTGAGGCCCAAAGAGGTTAACTGACTGCCCAAAGACACAAAGGTAATGTCAGAGGTAGTGTTTGAACCCAAGATTTCTGCCTCCAGAGTTATTGTTCTTTTCACTATACCATGCTGTTTCTTGTTTACAAGAGGAATCTCCCAATAGAATTTAAATTCTTTGAGGGCAGAAACTGTTTTCCTTTTTGTCTTTTGTAGTCCTACTGACTTGCTCATAGTAGGTACTTAATAAATATGTGTTGGATTAAAATAGACTGCAGAATGTTTTGGATCAGAGAAAGCAAAGACATCAAAACAATTTAGAATATCATCCATCAGTCAATCAAGAAGTATTTATTAAGTGTTTACGATGTACTGAGCACTGTGCTAAGAACCAGAGAAACAAAGAAAGGCAAAGGAAACAGGCCCTTCTCTAAAGGGGCACACAGTCCAATGTGGAAGACAACATGAAAGCAACTACATACAAACAAGCTATATAAGGGATAAAGTGAAGAGAATCAGCAGAAGGAAGTCACTAGCATTAGGGGGGATTGAGAAATAACTGTAATATTAAAGGAATAAAGTGAAAGGGGTTTGGCTGTGGGGGTGAACAAGAAGGGACAGATAGAAGATGGGAGAATCATGGAAGCAAGAACAGTAAATGACACCAAGCATTAGGTGCTGAATTGCCAAATCATCTGGTAGTGGGTCTCAACACTGTAAGGGCCTGGAGGAGATGGGGAGCATAATGCATAATAAGAAAGAATTTCAAGATCAAAAGGAAAACTGAGCTGATCATTGAGAGATGGGTAGGCTCTAGGAGGTCAGAGAAAATGGGTGGAATTCACTCCAGGAAAGAGAAATAAAACAATTAAAGGCATGGTGGTAGGAAGAGGACTATTTATGAGATGATGATGAGTCTATCCTGAGTAGAGCATTTTTGTCATTTTTTGTACAGACCTGTGATTCCATCAGTTTAAGAAACTCCCTCCTCCAAGGCAGAGCAGCAACTGACTAGCTTAGATTACTAGAGTTGCCCTGAACCCTGAGAAGTTAAACAACCTGCTCAGGGTGAAAGAGCCAATATGCGGCAAGGTTAAGACTTGTTTCTAGGTCATCATGACTCTCAGACCTGCCCTCTATTCATTTCATCATTCTTAATTTGATAAGGTAGGGGTATAACATCTAGAGATGAAAGGGTCTTTAGAACTCATCCATCTAGTCTAGGTACCTCTTGCCCCATTGATTATAGAAATGGAAATTATAGAAATAGAAGCTAGGAAGCATAAAAGTTTAAGGGATTTGTGCAAGGTCACACAGGTAGGGATAGGCTGAGTATGGAGGACCAATGAATGCTGGGTATTTAGATAAAAATGTAAGAAATACAAAATTCTTGTATGATATAAGCGTATTCAAACAAAACAAATTCCCACATCAGCCACGTCCAAAACTGTGTCTCATTCTCCATATTAGCCCATCACCTCTCTGTCATGAGGTGGGAAGCATTCCTCATCATTGGTCCTCTGGAATTATGGCTGATCATTGCACTAAAGAGAATTCTTAAGTCTTTCAGGATTACACATTTTTACAATATTGATATTAGAGTATAACTTCTTCTGGTTCTGCTCACTTTGCACCATTAATCTCACCCCCCACCTTGGAATAAAAAAAAAAGAAAAGAAAGAAAAATGTACATAGAAATACAATACAATACAATACAGAAAATGGAGAAGAACTGTTATTATATATATATTATATTTATAGTCAGTTTAATCACAAAAAAGAAGTAAATATAAAAATAGAATGCAAGTTCATTAAGGGTAGAATTATTTAATTTTTCCCTTTTTATCTTCAAAACTCAGTATAATGCCTGGGTACACAGTGAGAACTTAATAAAGTATACTGAACTGGACTGAATTGGATTTAGCCTTGAGAAGGTAACAGAGAAGGCCAAATGGACAGAGAGTTGGCCTGGGAAGTCAGGAAGGCCTGGTTCAGGTCCCACTTCTGACACATACTGACTATGTGACCCAGAAATAAAGATTTTAATCTCTCAGTACTTTCAGAAATTCTGTAGGGCTGGCCTCTCTCTACCATTGTTTAAGAAATTTTCTCATGGGGAGTCCACTACACACCCCCCAAAAAACCCCACACATCTGGTCCAAAAATGGTAACAGAACTACTGTGGGTTTTAGGGTACAAGATGGCAGAGAAAAACTGGCCTAGAATTAAACATTTGCTTAAGTGTATGTATTAATGCAGTCAGATAGATTGTGCTTATTGTCAAGACTCCTGAAAACACAGGCCTAGGGAAGCCCTTGGAAAACACGCAGGACACCTCCCCATTTCATCCTCTGCTAACTGCTCCCATGTTCTGACAGTTGGGAATTTAGACAGAGCTGTGTTTCAAAAGTATCCTTTAAAAATGGAATGCCATCTTCCTGGCTTAACACATTTCACTTAAGGATTTACATTTACCCCAGTAGAGCAAATCAAAATTATAGTTCCCTCAGTAACTGTAACCTGAAGCTGGGCATGGCTATATTTTCTGCTGCTATGCAGGCTTTTAACTCATGCTGCCCCCTCTCCCAGCTTCCCAGCTTCCCAGCTGAGCCATGGAAGTTTAATTCATACATTATGCAAGAAATGCTTTTCAGAAAGACAGTGACTGGCCCTTTAAAATGTGTGAGAGGCCTTACCTTAAGTCTACATTTCTTCTAATGTGTGCAGGAATCTTCAGGATTCCTGGAGGCAGTGTTTGACTACCATTCTATGGCAAATGAGTCCTCTGATTAGACTAGGACAAGAAAGTCTTCACTCTCCCTTATCTAAGATGCCACGTGTTATGATTGGCAATAATCCAGCTGTATACATTAAAGCTAACTGATGTTGGTTGGAACCATTTGAGAGAGAGAGAAGGAACATCAATGGTTTGGCTCCAGGCAAACTACTTTGTGTTCTGGTCATGGCAGATGAAAGAATATCTAAGTACCTGGGGAAAAAAAAAGTATCCTTATCTCAATGTCAGAGGAATGGGAAGTTTCAGGTTATTAACTTTATTGGGGAGAGTTCAATCCTACACTAAAAAGGAAAAAAAATGAAAGCTTTCTTCCAATTTTCCAAGTGGATCCCTTGAGAATAAATGACTCAAGAGAGCACTGAATATTACCAAGCCAGCCACAAACCAAGCCCATCAGACCCTCTAAGAATTTGAGTTGTCCAAGTGCCCTTCAAGCCCTGTGGTCAGGCAGCACTCCAGGAAAAGGATTATCAAACAAATCAGACAAAAACTGTGCCTGGAAACCTACAGTGTCCTGTCTCAATAAAAGGAAAGTCAGCAAAGATTTGGAAATGACACTAGGTTAAAAAAAAAACAAAACTAAAGCAATATTGTTAATATTTATCTACAGTTTATATGTATATGTATAATATATATACATACACATTATATATATGTATATATATGTGTGTATGAGTCTACACACACACACACATACACACAAACACACATATGTAAACTCCTCCCAGGCTTCCTTCAAGATGAAAAAAGAATTTGTTTGAGAGGGGGTGCACACAAATATGTGTTGTTGCCTGCAACTCATATTGTTATGCTTCAAAAATTCATTTGAAAGAACACAGCTCTTGTTCAAAGAGCTCCATTTAACATAGAAATCTCCCAGGCAGATTATCAGTCATTTTACCTATAGTCAACTCTCATTTACAGTAATGGGGCAAAGACTGGGTAAGTGAAAACCTGTAAATGTTATTTTAGCTAATAGCTTTCCCCCTCTTCCATCCCCCAGAGCTACTGAAAAATGGCAAAACCCATTATGGTACAGTGATCAGAGTTTCCTCTCCACTTCTTTCCCATGGTCTCCCACCTTTCTGCCCCTTCTCTTTTCTCTACTCCAACCCCTCTACCCTCTGGGTGAAGGAATAATGAGCAGCTTCACCAAAGATGTGACAGAGGAGAGGCAGAAGAGACTAACTAAAAGACAGATCATGCATACATTTAATGGTCAACTCTTAAATAACCAGAAGTTATAGATCTATCTAGAAATTCTTTTTTTTTTTTTGGAGGTAGGAGAGGTGGAAGGGAGAGTTGGAGAGAGGAATCATCCTATGCTCACAGAAAGAGTAGGGGAGGGACGTGCAATTTCCCAGTGAAAATCTGCTTTAACTTAAATCATAATGGTTTACATTTATGTCACGTTTATCAGCTACAAGTCCTTTTCACATACATTATCTCACTTGAGCTTCCGAGCAGCCTAAGAAGCGGGTATGATTACATGAATGAATGAAAAAAGCATTGCATGCATTGTAATATTTAATAGTACATGTATTCCTTTTCCAATTTTATAGATGAGGAAGCAGGTTCAACAAGGTGAAGTAACTTGCCCATGATTACATGGACAATAAGTAGAGGAGCTGGTATTCAAGATCTTCTTACTGTAATCCTAAGCCTCTTGCCATTACCACCTGCTGCACTCCAGGATTGTCTGGGTAGCCCATGATCCTAAATTCTAAATTCACAAGACAATTATCCCATTCTGTTTCTCATTGAGTCATCCATAGTGGAAGAGTTTGCAAAGACTTGTGACCTAGGACTGGATAAAGGTGAGTTGAGAAAAGGCCCACATGCCTCTACAAAAGCTAAAGCCATGTGGAAATATGCAGTAGGCATCTTTGGGAGGGTCATGACAACAGATCCAGGTGCTAAGCTGGGAAGGCACCACTTCCTTCTTTGTGATCTCCTTTAGGATTTCTTGCTTCAGATTCCCTCTATTTGTCCTAACAGTTTGGCATAAGCAGTAGCAGCAGCTAACAAATACATGCCCCTGAATAACCTCAGGTCCCAGGTATTGGAACAACCACCTAAAAACATTGCACAGAGCCTACCTAAAGACCTGGAAACATCCTCCCTCCAAATCCTCCAACAGTAATTATGGAGCCCAGATGTTGCTTTAGAGAAGAGTCTGTTCCCGAATTGGCGTCTGCTTTTCCTTGGCAGGTTTCCCTGTTGTGCTCAAGTGGGGTTTCCAGAGGATCTGACACATGTCCAATTCCTGCTTTGGGCTCTGCCCCCAGGCCTAAGGCTTTGATGTTGTCCTTGGTGCTAATGTGCTTGGGTATTTCTCTCTACACTCACCTTCTGCTCACCATCCCCACAGGGTATCACCTTCCTTTTAAGAGAACTCCAGAGAACTTGCTGAGGTTATCAAAGGACAGTTATTCTGATACCCTGGATAGCCTAGGAGAATCGTAACAATGTTAGATCTGGAAGTCACCTTGAAGGATATCAAAGGACCTACAACTTGCAGTGCGACCATAGGAAAATTATTTCCTCTCTGGGCCTCAATTTCCTCACCTCCAAAATGAAAGGACTGGCCTCCATGATCACTGGGTTCCCCCCAGTGACTTATTCACAGTCTCACAGAGAGCAAGCCAGGGCCAGAGCCATGACTAAAACCTAATTCTTCTGACTTCAGGTCCAATGCTCTTTCCATGTCATCACATTACAGGAAGAAGCCAGCCTGAAGCCATGGGGAGAGTAGCAAGAAAAACGAAAGCAAGAAGGGCTTCCAATGGACAAAAATACTAGATCTTGGTCCTCTCCACCCTTAAGTAAGATGTTTAATTCACTTCTCCCTGTTTAGAATAATAAATGAGCTGGGAGATTCCTTTGAAATCATTTAGTCCAACCCCTTCATTTCCAAAGATGGAAACTGAGGTCTGGACTGAAGCAGAGCCTGAACTAGAGCTCAGGTCTCAGGTTCAGCATCCTTTCCAATTCACCATCAATCAATTAATCAACAGACACATTAAGCAACCTATTATATGGTAAGGTCTGTGTTCTTAGCTTCTAAGGATATGCAACTGACATTACATTTTGGCTCCCTGTGATACATTTAGACTTAAAGTAGGAGGTAGCAGGTATGTTAATGGAAAATTCTGCCCTGGGGCATTTTCCAGAAAGACCAGACTTGACACCATCCTCATGACTTTCCTCTTCAGCTTTTCCTGGGAATGTTTCCAGTGTCTAGGTCTTTAGAGAAGACCTAGACACCCACTTCTGGCCTCCATGCCCTTCACTGTTACAGTCTTACTCTAGGACAATAGCCCTGTGACCTCTCTCTCACCAGTCAGGGTATTCTCCAGCACAGACCCAACATTACTGCTTCTTGAAGGGGCTCCCCTACCTTCTCTTCCTCCTCTTCCTCCTGCCTGTTTTCAGGCTCCAAGGGCCTCACAGAATACAACATCATCATATGTCACAAGGAAGGAGAATCTTGAACAGTCTAATCATATCTTTCCTTTAACAGACCTCTATCTCAACTATCAATATTTTGTACTAACTTCTCAATGGTTAATATAATCACACACTCTTTGGAGTGGGATCCCACTTCAAATCCCAGTGATTCTGACTTTCCAAACCTGTTCAAAACCTTCTTGACTCATCAAGTATCCTTCCTACCCTCACCCTTTCTGCCAAGGACCCCAACTCATACTTAACCAAAAATGTGAGGCAATTTACTAAGAGCTCTTCTCCACTCCTCCTCATCTCATATTACTCAAGCATTTCCTCCTACAATTTTCCTCTATACTCTCATCTCAGATGAAGAACTAACCATTCTTCATGTGAAGGCCAACCACTCTATTTACATCCTTGATCCCATCCCCTCTTATATTTTCCAGAAGATTTCCCCTACTATCATCTACAACTCTCTCTCTTATCTTTGGTCACTTCCTATACTAGGTCATTCCCTGCTGCCAACAAACATCTTGTCTGTCTCATTTTTTGTTAAAGCCTGAATAGACCTAATCATCCCCAACAGCTAATACCTCATATCTCTCTTCCTCTTCTCAGCAAAACTCCTTGACAAAGCTACCTTTAATAGGTGCCTCCGTTTCTTCTTCCTTTTCTTATGAACTCTCTGAAATCTGGGTTCTGATCTCATCTTTCAACTGAATCTTCTCTCCAAGTTTACCAATGATCTTTAAATTGTCCAAATTAATGGCCTTTCCTCAATCCTCATCCTTCTTGAACTGTTTGTAGATTTTGACACTTCTGATCACCCTCTCACCCCAGATAGTCTCTCCTCTCTGGGTTTTCATAACAATGCTCTCTTCTGGTTCTATTTCTACCTGTTTGACAATTCCTCCTATTTTTCTGGTTCTTTATCAATATCTTGCCCACAACCTTAGCTATTTCCTGGATCCTGAGGAACAGTATTGCTTTTGGTACCAAGGGATGAAGGGCTCTAAGAAACAGTGTCATTTCTGGTCCCAAGGGAGCAGGATCCCTGAGAAGCAGTATCAGTTGCAATTCCAAGGAATCTGGGGAACTCTTGAATAAGGACCAGAGTGCAGACCAGGAAAGCAGATCAACCCAGATCATATTACTTATGAAATGCCAAAAACTTCAAAACCCCCAGTACTAGCTCTGTAACCAGCAGTGTGAAAAAGTCTGAAGCTTGAGAGAATGCCTCCTCCTTCCCCCACAGTGGGAACACAACTCACATTAACATAAAGTTCAAAATCAAGAAATGGGATGGAAAAAATGAGCAAAGAACAAAAAAGAACCTGAGCATAAAAAGATACTATGGTGACAGGGAAGATCAAGACATAAACTCAAAAGACAACAATGAGATCAAAACAACTACAAGCAAAGCCTCGAAGGAAAAGAAAATGTGAATTGGACACATACACACACACACACACACACACACACACACACACACGTGCAAAAAAAATGAAGAAAATATTACCTTAAAAAACAAAATTGGCCAAATGGGAAAAGAGGTATAAAAAATTACTGATGAAAATAGCTTCAGATGAAGAAATTAAAGCCATCTATAGTCATATGAAAAAATGCTCTAAATCACTTTTGATTAGAGAAATGCAAATCAAAACAACTCTAAGGTACCACATCACACCTATCAGATGGGCCAACATGACAAAACAGGAAAATGACAAATGTTGGAGAAGATGTGGGAAAATTGGAACACTAATGCATTGTTGGTGAAGGTGTGAAATGATCCAACCATTTTAGAGAGCAATTTGGAACTATGCCCAAAGGGCTGGAAAATGTGCATACCCTTTGACCCAGCAACAGCACTTCTAGGGCTGTATCCCAAAGAGATCATAAAAATGGGAAAAGGACCCACATCTACAAAAATATTTATAGCAGCTCTTTTTGTGGTAACAAAGAATTGGAAATTGAGGGAATACCTGTCAAGTGGGGAATGGCTGAACAAGTTGTGGTATATGAATGTAATGGAATACTATTGTGCTATGAGAAATGATGAGCAGGCAGACTTCAAAAAAAACCTGGAAAGATTTGTATGGACTGATGCTGAGTGAAGTGAGAAGAACCAGGAGAACATTGTACACAGTAACAGCCACGTTGTGCAATGACTAAAATTAATAGACTTAGCCCTTCTCAGCAATGCAAGGATCTAAGACATCCTCAAAAGTCTCATGATACAAAATACTATCCACATCCAAAGAAAGAACTATGGAGTTTGAATGCAGATCGAAGCATACTATTTGCTATTTTTTTCTCCTGTTTTGTTTTGTTTCCTCTTTCTGATGGTTCTTCCTATTGGTTCTAATTATTCCTTATAACATCACTAATGTGAAAATACATTTAATAGGAATGTATATGTATAGCCTATATCAGATTGTGTGCCATTTTGGGGAAGGTGGGTGGGAGGGAGGGGGAGAAAAATTTTAAACTCAAAAGCCTATGGAAGTGATTGTTGATAAATCAAAATAAATTAATGAAAAAAGAAAAAATAACTTCTGAAAAAGCAGGATTGTCCAAATGGGCAAAGAAATACAAAAGCTCAATGAAGGAAATAATTCCTTAATGATCAGAATTGTGGAAGTGGAAGCTAATGACTCCATGAGACATAAAGAAACAATAAAACAAAGTCAAAAGAATTTTAAAAATAGAAGAAAATGTGAAATATCTCATCAGAAAAACAAATGTCCTTCAAGGAAAAAAGGAAGGCTTTCAAGCATCATCTGATTTTTAAATACAAGACTCAGAAGAAACATAAAAAGGTAAACATGAAATAGAAATCAATAAGGTTAAACAGTTTACCTTTCTATATGGGGATATGACCCATGTAACTTTTTTAAAATTTATTTTTATTTTTCAACATTCACTTCCACAAGATTTTGAGTTCCAAATTTTTCCCCATCTCATCCCTCCCCCCACCCCAAGATGGCATGCATTCTGTATATTCCTTCCCCTAATCTGCCCTCCCTTCTATCTCACCCCCCTCCTTCTCTTATCCCCTTCCCCTTCTATTTTTCTGTAGGGCAAGATAGATTTCTATACCCCATTTCCTGTATTTCTTATTTCCCAGTTGCATGTGAAAACAATTTTTTAACATGTATTTTTAAAACTTTGGGTTCCAAATTTTCTCTCTTCCTCCCTCCCCACCCACTCTCATTGAAAAGGTAAGCAACTCGACACAAGTTATACATGTGCAGTCATGCAAAACACCTCCATAGTAGTCATGTTGTGAAAAACTAAGTATATTTCCCTTCATCCTATCCTGCCCCCCATTTATTCTGTTCTCGCTTTTGACCCTGTCCCTCATCAGAAGTGTTTGCTAATGATTACCCCCTCCCCCAATCTACCCTCCCCTCTATCATCCCCCTGCTCTCTTGTCTCCTTCCCCCTCTATTTTCCTGTAGGGTAAGATAGATTTCCATACCCAATTGAGTGTGTATGTTATTCCCTCCTTAAGCCAAATCCTATGAGAATAAGATTCACTCATTCCCTCTCACCTTCCCCCATTTCTCCTCCACTGTAAAAGCCTTTTCTTGTCTGTTTCATGTGAGAAAATTTACCCCATTCTACCTCTCCCTTTCTCCTTCTCCCAGTATAATCCTCTCTTACCCCTTAATTTTATTCTCCAGATATGACCCCTTCATCTTCAACTCACCCTGTGCCCTCTATCTATCTATCTACCTATCTACATACATACATACATACATATAATTTTTTCCCCTCCAACTACCCTAATATTGACAAAGTTCTCTGAGTTACAAATATCATATTTCCATGCAGGAATGTAAACAGTTCTACCTTAATAAGTCTCCTGTGATTTCTCTTTCCTGTTTACATCTTCATGTTTTATTTGAGATTTGTATTTGAAAGTCAAATTTTCTATTCAGCTCTGGTCTTTTCATCAAGAATGCTTGAAAGTCCCTTATTTCACTGAATGACCATTTTTTCCCCTGAAGGATTATACTCAGTTTTGCTGGATAGGTGATTCTTGGTTGTAATTCTATCTCCTTTGCCCTCTGGAATATTACATTCCATGCCCTCCGGTCCCTTAAGATACATGTAACTTTTAAGAACTTTATCAATATTAAGACAGAAGGATTCTACTTAGAAAGGAGTAAATTATAGTCTATTGTGTTGGGATAATGTGAAAAAAATGGATAGGCAAGAAAGAGGGATGTCCTCAAAAAAGGGGGGAGGGAGAAGAAGAATGAGGAAAATTATCTCACATGCAGAGGCATGCAACGAAGAAATTTTACAGTGAAGGGAGAATTGTGGGGGGTAAGGCAATGCTTGAACCTCACATCTAAATTGGTTCAGATGGAAAAAAATATATATATATATACATACATATATACACATATACATAGATATGTGTGTATATATACACACATACATACATACATAAAAACATACACTGAATTGGTAATGAAAATTTATCTTACCTAACAGGGAAGTAAGAGGGGAGGGGGCCAAGGGAAAGGGCTAAGGGATGATAAATGGGAGGGCAGATTAAAGAAGGCAGTAGTCAGAAGCAAAACAGACTTTGTTGGAGAGACAGGACAAAAGAGAAAGAGAGAGAAGGATGTACAGAAGAGAATAGGATGGAGAGAAAAGGATTAGAAACCAGAATCCAACAATACCCTTTTCACACAATAATGCAAATAAAATTGCATTTAATAAAGGGCTATGGAAGCACTGATTAAAAATTAGTTCAAACTGAAATAATCTAATCCTAAAGAATGTGTGTCAAAGAACAAATCATAGAAACAATCAATAATTTCACTAAAGAGAATGACAACATTCCAAAATTTGTAGGATGCAACCAAAGCAGTAATTAGGGGAAATTAATAGACCTAAATGTATGCATCAATAAAAGAAAGAAAGAGTAGATCAACGAATTAGACATGCAACCATATAACCTTTAAAAAAGGACAAATTAAAAATCCCTAAATAAACACCAACATGGAAATACTGAAAATCAAAGGAAGGCTGAATAAAACTAAATAAAAAAAATTCATTGAGCTAATAAATAAAACTAGGAGCTGTTTTAACCCCCCTAAAAAACAATAAAGTAGATAAACCATTGGTTAATTTAATTTTTAAAAAGAAGAAAACCAAATTACTAGTATCAAAAATGAAAAAAATGAATATACCACCAATGAAGATGAATTAAAGAAATCATTGAAGTTGCTTTGTCCAATTATATGCCAGTAACACTGACAATCTAAGTGAAATAGATGAATAGTTACAAAAATATAAACTGCTCAGATTAACAGAAGAGGAAATAGAATATTTAAATAACCCAATCTTGGAAAAAGAAGTTGAACAAGCCATAAATGAGCTCCCTAAGAAAAAATCCCTAGGATTAGATGGATTTAAAAGTGAATTCCACCAAATATTCAAGAAATAATTAATACCAATATTACATAAACTATTTGAAAAAATAAGTAAAGAAGGAATTCCATGAAATTCCTTTTATGACACAAATATGGTTTTGATACCTAAACTAAGGAGAACAAAAACAGAGAAAGAAAACTGCAGACCAATTTCTTTAATGAACATTGATGCAAAATTTTTAAATAAAACACTAGCAAGGAGATCACAGCAATATATCACAAACATCATACATTATGACCAAGGGGATTTATACTAGGAATGCAGGGCTAGTTCAATATTAGGAGAACTATCACTATAATTGACCATATCAATAAGAAAAACAACAAAAATAAGTAAACAACAAAAATAATCATAGATTATATCAGTAAATACAGAAAAAGCCACTGAGAAAATACAATACCCATTTCTATTACAAACACTAGAAAGCATAAAAATAAATGGAGCTTTTCTTAAAATAATAAGTACCATCTTTCTAAAACCAAAGTCTAGCATTACTTGTTAACAGGGATAAAAATTGAAGCCTTCCCAATAAGATCAGGTGTGAAGCAAGAACGTCCATTCTTACCACCATTATTCAATACTGTACTAGAAATGCTAACTATAGTAATAAGATAAGGAACAGAAATTGAAGAAATAAAAATAGGCAATGAGGAAACAGAACTATCAGTCTTTGTAGATGATATGATGGTATATTTAGAGAATCAACTAAAAAACCAGTTTAAACAATTAACAACATCAGCACTTACAGGATATAAACCCACATAAATCATCAACGTTTCTATATTCTACCAATAAAACTCAGGAGCAAGAGATAAGAGAAATTCCATTTAAAAAACTGCAGACAATATAAAATACTTGGGAGTCTACCTGACAAGACAAACCCAGGGATTATATGAACAAAATTACAAAATACTTAACACAAAACAAAGACAGATCTAAACAAATGGAGAAATATCAATTGCTCATGAGTAGGCTGAGCCAATATAATAAAAATGACAATTCTAACTAAATTAATTTACTTACTCAGTACCATAGCAATCAAACACCAAAAAAGTATTCTGTAGAGCTATAGAAAATAATAAAACTCATCCAGAAGAACAAAAGGTAAAAAATATCAAGGGAATCAATGGGGGTGGGGGGGATGTGAAGAAAGTGATCTAGCAGTTCCAGATTTCAAACTATATTACAAAGCCATAAAAAATCTAGTATTGACCAAGAAATAAAGTAGTAGACCTATGGGATAGATTAGGTATACAATAGACAGTAGTAAATGACCATAGTTAATCTAGTGTTTGATAAACCCAAAAACCTAAGCTTTAGGGGGTAAGAACTCATCATTTGACAAACATTACTGGGAAAACTGGAAAGCAGTATGTCAGAAACTAGGTGTAGATGAACATCTCACACTGTTGGCAAATGATTTAGACATAAAAAGTGATATCACAAGTAAATTAGGAGAGTATAGGAAAATGTACCTGTCAAATCTATGGATAAGGGAAGTGTATATGACCAAACAAGAGACAGAGAGGATCACAGAAAGTCAAAATGATCACATCATTTTGACTGCATGAAATTCAGAAAGCTTTTATACACACAAAACTAATGCAGCCAAAATTAGAAGGAAAACAGGAAACTGGGGGAAAAATTTACACCAAATGTTTTTGTTTTTGTTTTTCTGATAAAGGCCTCAATTCTCAACTGAGAATTGAGAACTGAGCCAAATTCACAAAAATAAGAGCCACTCACTGGTTGATAAATGGTGAAAGTACATGAACAGGCAATTTTCAAAAGAAGAAATCAAAGCTATCAATAGTTACATGAAAAACTGCTCTAAATCATTACTAATTAGAGAAATGCACATTAAAACAATTCTGAGATACCACCTCACACTTATCAGATTGGTTAATATGATAGAAAAGGAAAATAACAATGCTAGAGAGGATGTGGGAAGAATGGGACACTAATGCTCTGGAGTTGTGAACTGATCCAACCATTCTGGAGAACAATTTGCAACCACATCCAAAAGCTATAAAACTGTGAATACTCTTTGATCCAGTAATACCACTACTGTATCCCAACAATTCCAAAGGACCCATGATGAAAAAGTTACATATCTCTAAAAAAAAGAACTAATAAACTCTGAATGTAGATTGAAGCATACTTTATTTTTATTTTCTTTACTTTTCTTGGGGGTTAGGGGTATCTGTGTTTTCTTTTACAACATGGCAATATGGAAATGTTTTGCATAACTTCACATGTATAATCAATATCAAATTGCTTGCCTTCTTGAGAAAGGGAAGGATTGGGAGGGAAAAAATTTGGAACTCAAAATTCAAAAAATAATGATTGTTAAATTATATGCAATTGGGAAATATCTGACAAAATAAATAAAAATATATTTTTAAAAGACTTAGTTCAAATACCACCTTCTACGGAGGCCTTTCCCAATCCCCCAAATGCTAGTGCTTTCCCCCCAAGGTTATCTCCCATCTACTCTGTGTATATTTTGTATATACTTCATTATTTACATGTTTCTCTCCCATTAAACTATGAGTTCCTTGAAGGCAGGGAATATCTTTGCCTTTCTTTGTATCTCCAGTGCTTTAGCACAATGCTTAACACAAAGTAAATATTTAACAAATGCTTTTTAATTGATTAATTTTTGTTGAGTCAGTAGCATGGAAATCTAGGAGTTAAGCTGAAGTGTTCCTAAGCTTTGGCATCCCAGGGATTCATCTTTCATTGGGACTGTTGTACAGATCAAATGAGATAATAGCCAATAACAGTAATCACTAGCATTTATATGTTAATTTATACTTTATTTACATATTTGTATTTAAATTACATGTAAATTAAATTTCTATATTTATATATCAGTGCTTTAAGATTTACGAAGTGCTTTACAAATATTATCTCAATTGATCCTCACAATAACACTGGGAGGTAGGTACTATTATTATTTCCATTTTAAAGATGAGGAAACTAAAGGAAATAGAGAGTCAGTCATACAGCTAGTGTCTGAAGCCAGATCTGAATTCAGGTCTTTCTCATTCCAGGTCCAGAGCTCTATCCACTGCACCGCCTTGAGGCATCTAATGTATGTGAAGTACATAAAAAATCTTGAAGTATAATAGAAATGTTTGTTGTCACTTGTTTTCATTGTTACAGCTGCTGTTACTAGAAGCATTACAAAAGGCAGCTAGCTTGCCTTGGACTTACTCAGGTGAAGAAGCCCTTTCCACGGCAGAGTACCATTTAACTTAGAGCTGTGTGTTAGTATTAAGGGGAAACCAAGCATAAAAGGGACTTTCCCAAAGTCACATCACAAAGAAATGGCAGAGTTGGAACTAGAGTCTTGAGTCCTAGCCTGGGACTTTGTCTACTAGTTTCTCTTTCTACAAGTGATCTTTTACAAATATCACAACCCATCCTCTTGCTCAGTAGGGCTGCTGCTGGGTTGAATAATACAGAGAAAACAGGTCTCAAGGTCCGTGGGACTGTCAGCCCTTGGGCCTCTCGTGTTGTGAGGGTACCTCTCATCAGCCTTATAGCGAGCATTTTCCTTTCCTCACCATGATGTAAAGACTCTGGCTATTCTCATTTCAGTAGTGGGACCATGTGATAGAAAAAGAATCTGCTCCCCAGATTAGGAGTGAGGAGGCCTGGGTCTTACTCTTGGAACTAGCTGTGTGATATGAACTAGCCTTTTCACCTTTGGCAAATACTTCACCTCTCAGGTCACTGGGTTCTTCATCAAGACTAGGATCTATCTCCAATACCCTTTACAGCTCTAATCCTGGAATTCATCCTAATCCTTACCCTATTCCAATGTGAATCCTCATGGAAATGTTTGTATGGCTCGATGGTCGCCAAGGTCTCTTCGAGCTCAGACTTCAATATCCTCATCTGTAAAATGAGGATAACCAGAGTTGCCTTATTTCATTCACAGGGCTGGAGGAACACTGGCTCTGGAGTCAGAAGAGCCTGGTGAAAATCCCACCTCTGATGTGTATTTACCTGTGAGACTTTGGGAAAGTCATTTAACCTCTCTGGGACTCAGTTTCCTCATCTGTAAAATGAGAGCTGGAGTAGATGGCCTCTGAAATCCCTTCTAGCTCTCAAACTATGCTCTGAAATAAGATAGTCAATGTGAAAATGCTTTGAAAAACACAAAGGATAAGCCCTGTGGTTATTGTGGACCTGCTAATATATTTCGTGACTGATCATATCTTGATTCATTTTACGTGCCCAGTGACCTGAACAGAGGGCAACAGCCATGACTCTTATTTCTCACATCTGTCTACCCCTAGCTAGTTCCTAGGAGAGGCTCCACACAGAATAAGTGCTCAATAAACACTTCTTAAGAACTAACTCAAAGGGAGATGGGGAAGGGGAGCCAAGATGGTAAAGGGCTAGGAAGCGATGCAGTAATCTCTCCTCCACAAACACATCCTAATGGATCTAGGAAGTGCACCAGACTAAATCCTGATGGGGAAATACACAAAAAGTCATGATGAGTCCTTTTTTTCACCCCAACTTGGCCTAGGGAGACATACAGGGAGGTCTTCTGACACTAGAGCCAGATCAGACCAGAAGCATGATGTACACAGAGCATTCCATAAAAGACACTGTGCACCAGGGTAAGAGAAGAGAGCATCCCCAGAAGTACACTACATGCCCCTGACACAGGTGCCAGTTGGCAACTCTGTTGCCCGCTACCTAGTCCATGGTCACAGATCCAGGGCAGAGTGAAAAAGGGGCCTGATCATGGTAGGGGCTTGAATTCTTGGAGTTGAGAGACCTGGTCCTTTACAGGGAATGGAAAAAATTCAGAAGCCAGCAGCAATGACAGCAGCAGAAGTATGGCTTAGATCTCAGACTCACAGCAAGGTCTTATTTCCTATGTCTAGCCTAGCACATGGTGAAATAAGCGAGGCAGGGCTTGAACAAGTGGGAGCCTACAATTATGCCACTCTGAGCCAAAAGAGGGGCTAAAAATGTGAAGTACCTCAGAGCAAAAACAATTGACCTAGAAAACAGATCAAGAGAAAAAAATTAAGAATCATTGGACTAACAGAATGATGTTACTAAAAAAAAAGCCTAGACATCATATTTCAAGAAATCTTAAAAGAAAACTATCCAGGTCTTTTTAGAACCAGAGCAAAATAGAAATAGAAAGAATTCACTGGTCACCTCCTGAAAGAAACTCCAAAATGAAAATTCTCAGGAACATCATAGCCAAAATCCAGAGCTTCAAGGTCAAAGAAAAATTATTATAAGCAGCCAGAAAGAAAGAATTCAAGTACTGAGGAGCCACAGTCAGAATCACACACAATTTAGAAGTTACCATTATAAAGCAGTGAAGAATTTAGAATACAATATGCCAGAAGGCAAAAGATATGGGCTTATAGCCAAGAATAACTTACCCAAAACAACTGAGTATAATGTTATGGATGGGGGGGAGTGGCAGGGTAGGGGTAATGGACCTTTATGGAAATAGAAGACTTCCAAGTATTCCTGACGTAAAAACCAGAGCTGCAGGAGCAAACTTTGAAGTGTAAACACAGGAGTGAAGAGAAACATAAAAAAGTAAACATGAATGAACAATGATAATATAACTGCTAGTCTCCGTAGAGAATGTAAACTACCTTGAACAAAGATAAACAGCAAAAGAAGCTCCAACTATCTCAAGGGAACACTTGTACATGACCCTGGGTCATCCCACACATTATGCCTTCTTTGTTCTGCTCCTATATAGTGCCTGGCCTGACCAGAGGTTGGTGCAGGAATCCATTCCACTGTTTGCCAAGGACTAGGTCTTGTTGAGTAAACTCCTTTAAACAACCCAATTAATCCTAATAAAATCTATTTACTACCAAGCTGGCATAGGTCCCCTTTTCTTTGGTATCTCAATATTCTCACGGAGGGTCTGCATTCCCACAATTGGCATATGAGGGAAGTACAGATCAGCCTCCTTACAACTATCCTAGCTGGCAGGCTAGCCTGCTCCTCTACAAATCTCCTGTCCTTATAATTGGTGTAGTCAGCAGAATAGTCTGCCCCACCCCACATCCTGCCAATCTTGTGTTGTTACACAGGGATAAAGGGCTTACATTCAAATGTAGGGAAATGATATATTTGTCCCTTCTGATCCCTATCATCATTAGGGTTCGTAGAAGGATTCTAGGTAGATGAGGCCTAGAAGTGGTCTTGTTATGTCCTGATCTAAAGAAAAGAATGGAAAGACAGGGGAAGAGGAGTATACCGGGGGAAAGAGGAAGGGAAAGGAAAGATAGATAAAACTGTCTTACATAATTAGAGTGCACTAGTAAATATCTATACAAACAAGGAAGAGATGGTGGAAGGAGCCACTAACACTTGAATCTTGTTGTCATCGGAACTAGTAAAAAAAAGGAAGACATACACAGAGTCAGGTACAGAAACACATTTTACTCAACAAAGAAATGAGAGGGAAGGAGGAGGGGGAAATATTAGAAAAGTAAATTGAGGAAGGGATTAGTTTAAAGCAAAATAAATTCCAAGGATATACAGAAATATTTATAGCTCTTCTTGATGTGGCAAACAATGAGAACCTGAGCGGGTGCCCATAAAATGGATGAACAAGCCATGGTATATAAATATGTTGGAACACTATTGTGCTGAATTTTTATCAACACAATATCCAACCAGGATTCCAGGAAATTAACAATGAAACATGTTACCCACCTTCTAATAGAAGGACTCAGAATGCAGAATGAGATAGATATATTTTAGGACATGGACAATGCAGAAATGGGTTTTGATTGACTATATATGATAATGGGTTTTGTTTTTCTTGTTTTCTCAATGTGGGAGCGGGAGGGGAGAGGATGAGAAAAAGGATATTATTGGCTAATTAAAACAAAGTATATATATATGTGTGTGTGTATGTACGTATATATGCATACACACTATATACATATACATATATATAATATATATATACACATAAAATGAAAAGAGTCAACAGCTACTTCACACTCAGTCTATTTTAGAAAACTGAGCTTTCTTTTGGCTTCATGAGACACACAGAGCTATACTTCAGATTAATCAGGTATATTTCAAAGAATTCTAAATCCACCCCCACCTAAAAAATACACTCCCAGCCCAGTCTTGCCATAATAACTATAATTTCATCATTAGGAAGTCAGTCCTTAGATTAAAACATCCAACTTTAAGAGTCATTTTCAGTTATCAACACCTCAATATGAGATAATATGGAATAATGGAAAGAGAATTCTGTATTTGGAGTCTGAAAAACTGTGTTCAAACTCCAGCTCTGCTATTCATTATCTATGTAACGTGGGCTAAGTAGCTAACTTTTCTGAGATTGTTTCTTCATCTATAAAACTGGGGTGGATGGGAGGCAATAAGATGTAATCTCTATGGTCCTTTCCAACTCTAAATGCCATAATATTAATTAGCTACCTGACAGAAGATGGGATGTGTGACAGATGTTTTGATAAGAGATAGAGATAAGTCCATAGAATGGATCATCATCTGGGAAAACTAAGACCAGGTAGAGCTCCACATACCAAGGTCCCTGGCAGCCAGGGAAGAAGGATACTGAACAGAGAATAGGAGGGCATCGAAATGTCACCATGGAGCTCTCCCAGTGTCACTGAGCACCATTTCCCAGTAGCTCCAATGACTGAAACCAAGTTATTTTTCCCTCCTTCTGCTCCCTACCAGCATCCCATCCATACTGGGGTGACAAATATCAATCATCACCAAAGAACCAAAAAAAAAAGACCCAATGGAAGGCAGGGAGGAATTCTTTAGTCAGGGAGAGAATTAGTAAAAGCTGGGATACCCCTGGCTGACTCAGCATTCATCCTTCTCCACATCATAGACACAATTCCCTAATGTTTCCAACTGAGTGGGAGAGGTCATCTTGATCCAAAGGAGAGTACTTTATAATTTCTAAATAGGGTACAAATGATGACTCTCCTTTCTCCAAGAGAAATGAAATATAAAAATGAAAACCCTGTTTTCAAAGGAAAAAAATACACATAACTCCCTCTGGGTCTGGTGCAGAATTAAATTTTATGAGTTACCCAACAGCAGGCCAAGCAAGGAAGAAAGCCAGCAGGGAAGCAACTTTTCAAAGTAACTGGATTTGACAACGAAACTTGCTTGGTGAGGGGGAGAAAAAGGAGGTAATAGAGGCAGAAAGCTGAATCTTTTATCTTTCACCTGAGCATGTCCTTTTCATATGCTAAGTGCAACTCAGGCTAGCAGGGAGAGAGAGTTTAACATTATCATTTAAAAAGGCCTGACAACCCAGCTAAGAACATCTCCCCCTGAGTCATATGCCACCCAGGGTTACAATGAATAAAGTAATAACAGGAAGATACAACTACATCATGCCAGGTCTAGGGGACTGGGCTGTAATTATGTCAAACAATGACAATCTCCTGGGGAGGGGCATCATTTCCTGCCCCTGCAGCACTCACAATTCACACCGTGCTGGGGCTTGGCAACCTGCACTGTAATTTTAACAAATTTGCTCTATCCCTGGCTATGAGCTCCAGTGGAAGAAATATGTCACGTGCCTGGAGAAGGATGCTCCCTGCCCAGGTTAGACATCAAATGGCCACGTTACAGTCAACAGGAGACCAAACACACATTTAATCCAAAGCAAAATCTCTGGCTTTATTCTTAGGATTCTACAGTTTGTTGATTTCGGGATCTCTAAACATGAGAAGCATATGCCAAAGGAGCTTAACCATCACATCTGAGAGGTTGGCTTTTTGACTTACAGATTTTTTCACATAGCCTGACTACACTTCTAAAACATTCATTTAATCCAAGTAATTAATTTGAGCTCCTTTTAACCAAAGTTTAGTGACAACACAATAGACCTTTTAGAAAAGGGAAACAGTGATCACTAGGAGCCTGCATGGGTTCATAAAGAACATGCTACAATTTAAAGGGTACCAGCTTTTAGAATCACAGCATCTCAGAATTGGAAGGAACCTCAAAAGCCAGTTAGTCCAAGCTATGTGGACAATAATCCCCTTTATAACATGCTTGAGAAGCAGTCATCCACCAGTCTTCTCTAGAAGACCATTAGTGATGGGGAATTCATTAGGTCCTAAGCCAGCCCATTCCACTTCAGAATAGCTCTAATTGTTAAGAACTTTGATCTTATCTCATCTGCTTGAAAGATAATTGTTAAATTTTCAGTGTGAGCATTTAGACCATAAAAATTAGCAAATGCTAAAAAAAAAAAAAAGAGGGCAGCTAGGTGATGCAGTTGATAGAGTGCCAGGCATGGAGTCAGGAAGACTCATCTTCCTGAGCTCAAACCTGACCATTGACATAACCTAGCTGTATGATCCTGGACAAGTTACTTAACCCAGTTTGCCTCAGTTTTCTCATCTGTAAAATGAACTGGGGAGGTAAATGGCAAACCACTCCAGCATCTTTGCCCAAGAAAATCCCAAACAGGGTCATAAAGAGTCAGATATGACTGAAAAATGACTTAACAACAACAACAATAACAACAAAAATCAGGGACTGATGATATTGACTGTCTACACTTAAAATGATGGAGAAAAAGTTAGTAATACAGATTAAATTTAAAAGTATGTCATAATTATAACCACATTTTCTTTTCCAAGGAGCCAGTAATTAAACATTTGTCAGCACACCCCAGCCTCAAATTTGAATTTGACAGATATTGATATAACATATAATCTATGTTCCCTCACTAGGAAGTTCTTTATACAAATGAGATCAGGTTACAGCAAAAAAAAAAAAATAATGCATTAGGAAAGTAGTTTAGGGTACCTCTATGAGGGGTATGCTACATTCTCACTTATATCTATGACCAAGGTAGACAGTAGAAGAGTAAGGAGAGCATGTTACTTTTAGCCAGAAATCATCATCTACAAATGCAGTGGACTAAGCCAGATCACCTCTCTAGATCCCTTCCACACCCAAGATTCTGATTCTTTAAAAGTCACCTTTTATGGTAAGCTTTGCCTCTTTCCCTTATGGACAGAGATTCTCCAACATCTCACCCAGATTTTCCTCAGAGACTATCCAGGTTGGGGAAAGGAGGCCTATTCAAACGTACTTCCCTCCTCACCTCTGCCTTTTGTAACCTCTGGCTCTCTTCAAAGGGCTCCTTCTGATTCCCCAATCAAATCACTATGTATTTATGTTTTCTATATCATGCATTTACTCATTTGTGAACAGGGTGTATTTTCAGTAGAATATAACCTCTTTGAGGATAGGAGCTGTCCCATTTCTGTATTTGTACCTCCAGAATCTAGTACAGTGCCTGGCACAAAGTCAGCAATCAATCATTATTTATTACTTGATAGCTTAGTCGGGCTACAGAACTTTGCTCACAGAGGACCATCTTGGTGAGTACATATAGAGGTACACTTCTCCTCTATCCCTCATGACTGCCAAGAGCAAAGGCAGGAAAAAAATCATTAGGATATATATAGAAGGAGAAGGAATACTTAGTGATCTCTGAGGTTCCTTATAAATCGAATATTCTCTCCAGATAATTCTTGTTGACAAGATGGAAAAAGGTACACTTGGTGACTATAGAATTGGATAAATTCAGAATTAGTTCAATGACCTTAATTTATTATATATTTAGTGCTAGAAGGAATTTTAGAAGTCATCTAGTCTAACCTCTACATTTTAAGATAAGGAAACTGAGCTCCAGAGAGTGAGGTGACTTCTTTAAGGTCACACTGGTAGTAAGTAGAAGAGTAAGGATTCAAACACAGGTACCCTAACCCCAAACCAGAACCTTTTTCATTATATCTCTCTGCTATAATATTGCCTAGTGAACTGGTGTCAGCCAAAATGTATTCTCTCTCTGGTAGTGGGTGGGGGTGAGGGTGGGGGGGGTGGAATTTCTTTAAGAAGAGGATGGACCCACATCTCCCAATGTGGGACAGATGTCAAGTTCATCAAAACATACACAAATAGTAAAATGGATAATAACCAGTCTTTGGAGCCAAGTGGGATCCTACTCACATGGCAAACACAATTACTCACCCTGGGAGAGTGGGCAGAAGATGATCGGGATATACTACAATACCAGAATACATTACTATTATGATGAACTCAGGCACAAGGAGCAGTGAAAACATACTGGTAATTATTCTGGAGGCCCTAGAATGTCAGTCTATGTAATTCAGACTTAATCTTACAGACATAAAGTAACCTTTGACAGTTTTTGAGCAGGGAAGTAAAATGTTTAAAAAAGATGTTTTAGAAAGATTAATGTGTCAAAAGTCTCATTCTGACACCCCATTGCTACATGAAGGTAATCATTGAAATGATATTTATAAAGCACTTTCCAAACCTTAAAGTGATACATAAATGCTAGTTATTATACTATTACTATTTTTAGTGACCCTGGATCCTTGAGGGCTATAGCAGGGAAGTCCCAGCTCTGACCGATTCTAACAATTTGAAAGAGTATTCCATATAAACCTGGGGACTGATTGGGTCTAAAGTCTGAGGACCAGTCCAGAGTAAGTACAGAGAAGCTGATCAGTGGCAGCCTGACTAGGTAGTCAATTATTTGGCCCTGAAGAATGATGAAACAGGAAAAAAAATTAAATGGCCCTCAGTCCTTTGGAAAGTCCTTATAATTGCAGTGACTGTGGTATTGTTTGTCCTTCATTCTAGAAGAGAACCATGGCATCAGGAAGGCAATGCCATGACTCGCAAGTGAATCAGATTTAAATATTCTTTTACCTTCACTGTTTCTTAGGATGTGGTAATATTCTAGTGGTGTGGTAGAGTGGCAAAGAAGAAATCCAGGGCCAATTTCTAAAATAGTCTTTATACTTTGTGTAGGCATTAATTTAGTTGCTGGTGTGTTAAATGTGACATCCAATGACTGACAAGAGGATACATCACCGGAGGGAGTAAACTACAGCAACACAAACATTCTTTTGATATAAATGAAGCCAGAAGACAAGAAGTTGGAGCTGAATGGCAGACAGTTCATAAGCTTTCCTTAGAAAAGCAAACTAAGGAATTAGAAGAGTTGGCCCCAAAGGAAAAAGAAATATAATTTCACAGGATGCAAGTTCATCCAGCCTTGCAGGGCTCAAGTTAAGCATTGATAGACTCTGAAGGGGTGGCATCTGGGCCCACACAAGTTGAAGAGGGCTCACAGCTCTCCAAGGTGTTGGTCCCCGCCACTACCCCACACACCCTAGACTATAAAAGAAAAGGTAGAATGAACATAACTAAACTCATCCTTGGAGTGAGAAGATCACAGTATGGGGAATGGAAGGTGAATAAAGAACAATACTGTTGGGGAAAGAGTAAACATAAGCATGAATCTGTGACAAAAAAGAGCATGTGATTAGAGAATGGCCTGCCTGTGAAAGTGGAGAGTTTGTGGAAGTGTGAATCCCCAGGGAGTTTGAGGAGTGTCAGGTGCAGATCCCAGGCAGCTGTGCAGCATCTCTGAGCCTGAAGGATTGTGTTCACCCCTAAAGTGACACTTGATTTGTGGATTTTGGATCAAGAATTTAGCATGTTGATAGAAAATGTTATCTATAACCAGAGAAAGAACTATGGAGTCTGAATGCAGATCCAAGCATACTATTTTCTCTTTTTTTGTTGTTTTTTTTTCTTTCTCATGGTTTTTCCTTTTTGTTCTGATTCTTCTTTCACAACATGACTAATGTGGAAATATATTTAATATGATTGTACATGTATAGCCTATATCAGATTGCTTGCTATATTTGGGAAGGGAGAAGGGAGGAAGTGGGAAGAGGAGAAAGGGAAGGAGAAAAAAATTTGGAACTCAAAATCTTATAAAAGTGAATGTTGAAAATTACCTTTACACATAATTATAAAAAATAAAATACTACAAAGTATAAAAAAAATAATTTCATAAAAAGAATTTAGCATGTTATACAAAGTCAGAGACTGCCAACCTGCACATCTAATCAGTGAGCTTGATTGTACACCTTTGCTCTTAGCATTTTCCCACAAAGCAATTCTAACATTGAAAATGGTGATGATGAATCTTAATAGGCCGTATAACTGAATGGCAGTTCTAAGCTCCTAGTGATATACATATATTAAAAGAAAGAGCCTGAGGAAAAAACAGGACCTCACAAATAGACCCAGAGCCAAATTGTAAGGTTGTGAATATGAATAGGTCTGTGACAAGCATAAGTAAATAAACTTAACCATGAATATAATTACAGTTTTCACACCAGAACCAGTCTACAGAATATGAAGAACTGGAGATAGTCAAAAATGAAGCCTGTGAGGTACTTCAAATCAAGTCACCACATAATCTGATATTTGGTGATTTCTCTGTTTAGTATTTACAACCTGCATCCATCCTACTTCTTCAGGCTTCTTACACATGGCTCCCTCTTCCAAACACTCTATGATTTAGCTACATTGACCTACTTGCAGCTCTTGTCCTCAAAGAGCTCATATTCTATTATTAAAGACAATATGAATATGTGTAAGTACCTACATACATATTTTTATTATTATCACCACCATCATCATCGATCAAAAAGCATCTATTAAGTTTCTATTATGGACCAGGTACTGTGCTCCTGCTGGAAAGACTAAGTCAAAAATTTCACAGTTCTTGTCCTCAAAGAAAACAATATGGATATATGTAAGTACATGCATAATAAAAGATAAGGATTTTGGGCGGAGAGGGTGAGGTGACAGTAGCAGCTGGCCACATCAGGAAAACTTCTTGTAGAAGAAGGGAGTACTAGAAAGAAAATACCCCACGTAGCTTAAACTGAAGAAAAACACATTAAAGACTTTCTGGCTATGTCATTGTGGATACTGTAATTTAAAAACAACTGAACTGAACTTCAAAGACCAAGAGACACTAATGGTAACTTCCTTTGGGAAGTCTCTGATGATCATGCCTCCAAAATGTTATGTGGGGTGCCCACTCAACATAAGCATAACCTGAGGAAACCCATCAAACAAGAGTAATAGGAACAAATGCATCTTCCTCACCTCCATTACCCCTGCCATCCTTCACACTTGGAAGGGTAGGCACTGGGAAGGCAAGAGACTGGTTGAGTAGGCCATTGACTTTTATATTTAGAAATCCAATGCTATTCATCAGCATCAATATTTCACAACTTAATCAGCTTAGTTCTACTCTGGGTTTGGACCATTTCCATCACCATGAGTACTCACAGGATCCTGACAGCTGAGAACCTCTAGGATACTGTTGAGTAATTCAACACAGTATTTCTTCTCTTGGACCTGGTATTGTAGCTCATCTTTTGGTTCTAATAGCTCCTTCAGTTCCTTGGTGATGACTGGAAGCAAAATATCCCGGCATTCTGTAAAGGAAAACAGTTCCTTGGGTGAGTTGTTTATTTTTAAATATGCAATGAGAATGATTACAGTTTATAAACAAACATTCCTGGAACACACAACAAATCATGATGTTCTTGCTGTGGTTGAGAATTTTGAGGGCATGGTGTAGCTCTGGGATTCTTGACCCTGGAGTTCCCTCCCATTTCTAACAACAAAAATTTTCACTAATATACTTTCCATGGAAATGACAAACCCCAAACATAGAAGAAACACATGGCAGCCTGCAATTAAAATTGAGCAAAAGAGACTTCATGGTATTGTGGATAGAGCAGTGGACTTGGAGTCAGAGAAACTTGGGTTCAAACTCTGACTCAGACATTTACTAGCTGTGTAGCCCTAAGCAAGTCACTTAACCTATGAAGATTTCAGTTTCTTTATCTGTAAAATGAGGACATTGGATTTGATGACCACTAATGTTCCTTCCACCTCTAAATTTATGGTCATAAATGACTTTACACGTATCACCCCACTTATGACAAGCTCCTTGAAGTTAGAAACTGTCTCACTTCTGTCTCTATAGCTATAGGACAGCATATGGTAGGCCTTTAATAAGTATTGATTGAATGAGCAAACGTTATTGGTGACCTGCAAGTCTATATTACTAATCTAATTCTGGAGATACTACTTTATCATTAGATTTCTATTCTAATTAGAGATACTAGACAAGTCAGATTACTTTTTTTAGCTTTGAGTTTCCTTCAACTATGATTCTCAGCAGCCAACAAGAATTAAACACAGATAAAGGATGGAAGGGAATTGCCACAGGTTAACTATACATTATTGGGTGAAGGCAACAATCAGCCAAGGAATATGGTGTAAGTTAAAATTAAGGTAAACTGAGGTACAAAGTCCCAAGCATGAGCAATTTATTAGTAAAGCATGAATTTATCAATAAATAGGATCTCAGCTTTCTCGGCAAAGCTAAGACCCTGAATGAGGAGGACAGGTTTTGGGGAATACAGAACAAAGAACAGGACTTTGTAGCCAGGGAACAAGTTATGATTGGTTATAAGAACTCACCATCATGAATGGCAAAATCAATATGACTGGTTACAGAGTTGAGGCATGCGGGACAATAAAATTGGTTCAAAATTGGGATGAGAGAGCTAGCAACAACCCCCTTCTCTCCTCCCATGACCAAGAAATGGTCATTGTTTGAGTCCACCTGTAAGGTTAGAGATAGTGGACCAGATTTCTTTGGACAACAAACCAGACATCCTTGACAGATAGTTTAGTGGTATAAAGACACTAAACCAGACTCCTTGGTGTCTATCCCATTCCCTCAAGGATAACAAATTTCATTGAAACAAAAAATAGAACAGTGATTAGTAGGAGAACTGCTAATTCTAAACTCATCAGAGGCCAGCTGAATTTCTGAACTAACTTCAGAGACAAAGAACCATGACTTAGGCAGTTACAGGACAAAATCAATTAACTGTAAATAGGATCAACTAAAAGGTGACACAGAATCTATTTGATTATTTCAATTGCATGGTAGAAAAACTGTTGGATGTGGGTTTGGATTAGAATCTTGGCTCTGCCACTCACTACTTATGTGACATTTGGCTTCTCTGTGAGTCAGTTTCCTCATCTATAAAATAAGTAGATTGGACTAGGTGATTCCCCCAAGATCTATTTGTGCTCTCAATTTATGATCCCACATTCTTCTTTCAACCTTGAGCATCCTAGGCAAAAATAAATATGTCTCATTGACTAGAAAAGAACTATATGCCATTAGCTGTGAGGGGTTACTTTTAAATACAGTTCTCCTAACAGGTGGGGCCAAATGGATCCCCGAGGGACCAGTGGAAAATGGGTCTATCAGAGTTCCAGCTAAAATACCAAGGACCCCAGGGAGGCATGAATTCAAAGGAAAAGAGTGATCTGGGAACCTTTTGCTTCTTGAATGTGCCTTATTGGGCAAGTCAATTCATATCTCTGAAATTTGATTTCTCCATTTCTAAAATGACTCAGTTGGGTTAAATGATCTTTAAGGTCTCCTCCCATTCCAAAATTCTTTGAGGCTATGAAATAAAGTTACCGATGAAGCTATAAGTGCAGAGGAGAAAGGTGCTGGCTAGGTGAGTGGAGAGACTAAAGATGTGAGCATGTGTTGTTCACAACTCACTGAAGTTTTAAGAGCTACATGATAAGCCCCCAGCGGGAAAAGTGCTTTATCAATCTGAAAGTCATTTGTTGCCCAGATTATCAAAACCAGAGACTCAACTAGGCAGAGGCTGGCAGTGCAGGGAGTCAGCAAGTTTTCAGCTGGGGAAGCCATTAATAATGTGGTCTGCTTCTCAGAAAGTAATTTGTCTTCCCTTTAACCACAATTTACAAGAACCTTATGGTTCCTCTGTTTAGAAACGAAATAATTTTTCTCCTTCATAATTGGAGTTGTAAAAATCACATTTGTTCGTGCAGCCTCGAGAAGCAGCATTTTAAAATTGTTACTCGATTGTCAAACAAAAAAAAGGCAGTTTTGAAAAATAAATATTGCAGAGCCTTGAATAAATCGTCATAGACAGAACTAATGAATATCAGAGATCTGTAAATCTAGCTTCAATCCTGTGCCTCAGACAGTCAGTGCCAGACAAAAGACCAGAAGATCTGCAGTCAGATGACAAGTCCAAATTGTAATTCAGACTAGCCACTTAAGAACCTACAAGGATACACCTGCTCTTTATATTTTAATAGGAAGGTGTTTTGTGATTTTTTTTTTTAGTAGCTGCAGAGAGAAAAATGTAGAGTACAGAGACTCAGGGTTTCTTCTTTCTGCAAGATCTTTGTAATCGGACAGTAGGCACCTGAATCCGCAGCCCTCTTGAGGTGTTGTCAGTGTGATAGGCTATTAAAGTCATTTTGGAGTTGGTGTTGGGTGCACTTTGAATACAAATAACCCTTTCATGCCATTCCCCCTTCTCTTTGTTGGCCATAGAAAGGAACCGGCAGTGAGTCAGAAACCAGTAAAACATATGAAAACGTATGTATGGGTGTGTGTGTGTGTGTGGGGGAGAGAGAGAGAGAGAGAGAGAGAGAGAGAGAGAGAGAGAGAGAGACAGGGGCAGGCAGAATCATAGAATCATAGACCTATAGTTGTAAGGGACCTCAGAAACCATCTAGTCCTCCCCTCTCCCATTTTAAAGGTGAGGGAAATGAGGCTCAGGAATATTAAGTGACTGGTTCGCAGTCACAAAGGTGAAAGCATCACAGGTCGGATTTGAACCAAGGTCAAGCAGAGGTTTTTCACCTAAGGTCTGTAAACTTTTTTTTTCTAACTTTTGATAATTTCATACTTTATGATCTTAATAACTGTCTTTTGGTATTATTGGCTTCCTTTGTAATTTTATATATTTTATAATCAAGTCAAGTCAATAAGCATTTATTAAGCACTTACCATGTGCCAAGTACTGTGCCAAGAACTGAGGATACAAAGAAAGGCAAAAGACAACCCCTCCCTTCAAGGAGATTACAGTCTAATGGTGAAGACATCATGCAAATAATTATATATAAACAAGATATGTAGAAGATGTATTGAAGGTCATCGCACAGGGGAAGATACTAGCATGGAGACCAGGAAAGACTTCTTATCAAAGGCAGAATTTAACAGACTTAAAGGAAGCAAGAAAAGTTAGGAGAGAGCACTCCAGGCAGGGGTGACAGCCAGTGAAAATACATGGATTTTATTGTGTGCCTCCAAGAATGTGATTCTGAGAAGAGGTTCTTTTGTAGGCTCACCAGACCAACAAAAGGATTCAAGGCACAAAAACTGCTCAAGAAACCCTACTCTCTTCAATTTGCCACACTGCCTTCCTCTACCTGTTACTGTCCAAATGACCAGATTTGCCTAATTTCCTAAGCCTCAATTCAACCAAGATTCATTCTGCACCTGGTGCTCAAGTCTAAAGCTAGGAAGCCAAAAATGTCACTGCTCTAGCTCTGTCAGAGTTGGTGATCTACTAGAATAGAATACATACTCAAGTAAGTGTATGAGGTAGAGTGGGATAGGGACAAAGAAGAAGAGGAGAGGTCTAAACGAAATGTTCTAGGAAAATTGGGGGGAGGTTGGAAAGCAGCACTTATCAATAGAAAGGATCAGGGAAGTCTTCATGGAGGAAGCAGAACGTTTGCTGGGCCTTGAAGGAAGAAAAGAGTTTCCAAAGGCAGAGATGAGAAGGATCCCGGTGCAGAAACGTCTGACAGCCTGCCCATAGACACCTACTCCTCCTTCCAGGACAATTATGATTTTTGTCTGGAACTGCTTTAACAACCACAGGTGCAGAAAACAGTAACTGCAGTCCTTTTGATTGACTGGCAAAAGATCAACTCCTCCCTCGGGTGGCAGCTTAGAGGGGACAGGCATGTATACAACCTTGTTATGATGAAGAGGCCAACAATTATATATGACTGACATAAGACTTATATCACAATTTATAGGAGGCAAATTCTAACAAAGAAATCCATTACCATGAAAAAGGAAGAGAAAAATAAAAATAATAACAAGTCTCATGAGAGGCAGGGTGGCACAGTAGAAAGAAAGTTGGCCTTGAAGTAAAAAAGATCAGAATTTGAGATTTGCCTCTGACATATACTGGTTGTGTGACCCTAGGCAAGTCACTTAACCTCATAATGCTTCCAGTCGACTGTCTACTACTATCAGTTTCAGAACAGGTTCTGATCTAAATTGGTAAAGGTAGTATTCTCATCAAATGTTCACTATACCAATGAAATCACATGGTCAGTCTATAATACTGGCCATCTGTATTTTTTGTTAGTAAAGTATGTTATGTATGCTATCTCATTTTATTCTCACAACCCTGGCAAGTAGGTGCTTTTATTATCTCCATTTTGCAGATTAGGAGACTGAGACTTAGAGAATCTAAGTGACTTGCTTAGGATCCCACATATAGTAACTGTTTGAGACAGGACACACAAACACACACAATATAGATACACAAACCATGTGATGATTTATTGTTTATCTACTATGTTCTATGAATACTGGGTAGATACAAAGAATTACAAAGCAGGTTTACTGACTTCAATAGGCTTAAAATCTAATTTGGAACACAAAACACAAAATATAATGCAATTAGTGGGAATAATGAATCCTGCAAAGTAATCAAATTCACATTATTTGAAGTTATAATTATGTAAATTATTTGCCTCCAGCCCAATGCTAATAATGAAGCAAATAATGTGACAACTTCATTGAATTTAATAAATAAAGTCAATACACTTTAAGTCCCAATGAGTGGTTAATTCATACTCCCTTCCCCAGAAGGATAGACAAGGGGACAAGTAGACAGAGACAGCTATAAAGACTGACAGGTCCATGTCACCAAAGGAATTCTAACCACTGTAATGTACATCCTTATTTAGCTTCCTTATGATTGGTCTATTACCACTTCTGACTCTCTGGGCTTTGCCACCATGCCTCCTCAGCAGCTTTCTCACCCTGGAAGATCCTTCTACCCCAGAACCCCCTCCTAGAACTTCCATTTTGGAGAAGTGGCCAAGCCAGCTGGCCTACACTTTTCTCTAGCCTGTGCTCCTAACACTTCAGACTTCACCACCATGACCCCACATGATACTTTTTTCATTCCTGTCCAACTTTCTCTCTCCCTTTTATCTGTTGTCTTCCCCCATCACAATGTAAACTCCATCTCCAGGGCAAAGACTGTATTTCTTTTTGCTCATATTTGTATTACAAATCTTTTCTCTGTGCCAGGGTCTGATACAAAGTAAATACTTAATAACTGCAACTACATGGTGCAATGGATAGAGTACTGGGCTTGGGATCTAGAAGACTCATCTTCCTGACTCTTCAAGATTCTTTTGAATCTTGAAAAATCTCCCAGATTCTTCAAATCTCACCTCAAAACATTTACTAGCTGTGTGGTTCTGGGCAAGTCACTTAACCCTGTTTGTTTCAGTTGCTGATCTGACAAATGAGCTAGAGAAGGAAATGGCAAACCATTCCAATATCAATGCCAAGAAAATCCCAAATCGGGTCATGAAGAACTAGCTACAACTGAAATAACCAAACAACAATGACAACAAAACCTTATTAACTTGAATTGACTTAACTCTAAAAGAAATTGGACTAAAGCTGGGTACTACAGGACAGGATTCAGAGGGGAAAAGATATATTTTTCTTTCCCTGTCAGATTGGAAGCCCCTCAAATACTGGGAGTATGCCTTGCCCACCTTTGTACCTCCTCAAATACCTACCTAGTACAGTGTGTTACACATGGGATGTGCTTAACTAATATTTATTAAATGAGTAAACAAGCAAATGGATCTGCAAGGGAAATCAAGAGGTCAAACAGTCCACCTATGGACCTTAAGGCAGGATTGTATTGTCAGAACTAGAAACAGGAATTTTTGTGCCCAGGGTGAATACCACAAATCTCACCTAAGGTAAGTAGAACAAAGCACACCCTCAGTTGGGAGTAGGGGCTGCCATACCATACTGGGGAGCGGAAGCAGAATCTCCTCTGTTGAGAAGGCTAACAGGGATGGATGAGAAGTAGGACAGGGTTGGGGGGGAGCTCATCTCAGTTGGCAATCTGGTAGCTTTTTGCTTTAATTATTCTTGGTGCTAAACTCTGTAGCTTTTACATTGCTGAAAGAATCCAACGGCTGAAGGTGCTTCTAATTTAACACCCTAGGACAAAGCCTGGGTCACCCTGCCCTAGCTGCAGCCATGTGTATTCCAGGTCATCTATAACAAATGAGAATCTATTTCATTTTGAAAGCTCTCCATAAAGAATATTCCATAACCTATCTCATCTCCATATCCCCAAATATAACAACCACCTGGAAGCCTTAAACTTTTTCCCAGATTCTGCAGCTTAAGTCCATTTTTACCTGTTCACGGTGGATTGGTTGTGATAGAAATGTTAACTAACCACACAGAGTCAAATAAAGTTATCCACACTGCAAAATGTATGCATAACCAAGGGGTATGTGTGAAGTACTGTCTTCCTTTATCTGGAATTTCACTTTCAACTGCAGCTGTCACCCAACTTTGTCGCCCAGCTCTCTACTTTGCCTTTCAATTCTACATCATCATTCCCTGCATTGGAACTGCAGTCTCTAAGGCACAACGTGCTTCAGGCTGGCTGAGCTC
The DNA here is from genome assembly GCF_900497805.2 of Vombatus ursinus. NCBI lineage: Eukaryota > Metazoa > Chordata > Mammalia > Diprotodontia > Vombatidae > Vombatus > Vombatus ursinus. The sequence goes on from NW_020954641.1 coordinate 10,613,390, forward strand.
CCACTGACTTCTAAGAGAGCTTGGCTCTGCTCCCCAAGGATGGAGAAGCCGGCTACAGTCCTTAATAGTTCGAAATCTTATATCAAGATCCCAAATACCCAAGTCACCTACAGCATGGGGCATACGGGGAAATGTGTATCAAAACCTTCAGTCTGAAGGGATCAGGACCAAAGAATATAACCCAGGATTTTATTTTGGAAGATGCATAAATTTAGCCTTGCTTTCTACCCTTTTCTCAGATTTGGTTCTTAGAAATATCTGCAAATGTTCAAAGTAACTTAGAGGTGGATAGCAGCATCCCTCTGGCAAATGACAGCCACAACACTAGCCTGATAGATATAAATTATTCTCCAAACTTCCCTTAGATAACTGGTGTGTCATGAGGAAAACTAATTCCACCCACAAGGAAATCAATAACTACCCCCCCCAACCTCATATCACAGTTCAAACTGCAAACATTTACAACTCTGCTAGATTCCCCATCTCTTCTTCATCTCCTTTCCCATTCTTCAGGAACCCTACAGTCTTACCTTCCTTACCTCCACAAAAAAGATCCTAATTACAATACAGAATCGGTCCTCACTCCCACCTGCTCCAGCCCAGCCTGTCCCAAAGTATATCTCCATTTTATTAAACCCAAGTAGCAAAATATGTCTCCCCAGTTAAACAAACACAGTCTATTTGGAGGTTCAGAACCTGCTACTATAAAAATTCTCTTCAGGTATCTTGTAAGTGAGAAAGCATAATTAGGTAGTAAATCCCAAAGAAGAAATATACTTACAGAACCTTATTTCAAACACACATTTAGAGACAAAATCAAAGTAGGGCTTTTACCACAGATCTTTTATATTTAACCTAAAACAGGATTTTGTGCTAAACTCCTAAAGAAAATTCTAGAGCTCCCAGAAGAGTATATAATTTGGTGCCTTGTCTGCAGAGCTTCCATAAGCGAGCACCTAATTAGAAGATTAGGTCATTATGACGGTACAGTAATTGGGATTTCTTTTTAGGGGGGGTGAGGTCATATGGCCTGGGTTCAAATCTCAACTTTGACACTTACTACCTGCGTGGCATCAACAAGTCACTTAACCTCTCTGAGACTCAGGCAACCCCTAAGGATTTATTTACAAAGTGTAACAGAACATAGGCTCCTCTACCAAAATATGAGTTCCTTGAAGGACTATTTCATTTCTATATTTATGTCCCCAGTACCTAACACAGTGCTAGTTATATAAAAGACATTTAATAAATGTTTGTTAATCGATTGGGCAATTGAAATTAGAGTTGGGTTGCAATCTGTATATATGGAGGGAGTTCTTTCAGTGGAATTTCTCCACACTGACAAGATCATAGTTCTTCTGTGGACAGGACGTGTATGCATGTATGTAAAGGAAAAACTCATCCCTGCTGCTGGCTGAACTTTTCTAAACACAATTTCTAAATGTCATGCATAATGAGTAAATGCATAAGAAAATTATATGTGTGTCACATAATTACAGTTGACAATTATATAGTGATTTAGGATTTATGAGGCATTTTACATAAATTGTTCTATTTAATTCTCACAACAACATTTTAAGGTAACTATTATTATCTCCATTTTACAGTTATGGAAACTGAGGCTCAGGTAGGTTAAGTGTCTTATACATGATCCCATAGGTAATAAATATCTGTCATGGGTACCCAAGTCTTCCTAATTCTAGATGCACTATCTATTCATTACGCCACGTTGTCTCCTTTAACAGAGATAGAGATTAAATAAAATATGTACAATTGGGACCTCAGAATTTCATGCTCTAAATTAATATGTAATGAAAAACTTCCAATACCACTTCATCACTGCTATCCAGAAGTTGCATGCTTGCTTCCTTCTGACCCTTTGCAAGTAGCACTTAGGGCCATAAAACATGCATTGTGACAGATACCTACACGTCTCCTTACACAGCAAATTTCCAAAGATCATTCACACTGTAAATGCTGACCAATCTCCTTACAGCAAGCTCACTAGTTAACATTTAATTTTCCTCCACAAAAAAAGATCTTTTAATAAAATGAAAAGCCAGACGCAGATTTGGTCAATTGAGTCATGGCCCGATATGTGATTTATGAAATATATTATGTATATACATATATAGCTATATTAATGTTTAGACAAATTGCATTCCTAATGCAGCACGAGATGAGCCTTGCTTACTCTGGTAAGAGACTTTGTTTCACCCATCTCTTATCTTTAGCTAATGGAAAAAAAAGCAAATGGAAAAAGCTCAGGGCTGTACTGAGCTGCCTTTACGTGAATAAACTTGGCTGGCAGGCTTTAAAGGAAGATTTCCATCAAAGCAGTGTGGGCCATCTCAAACCCATGCAAAGGGAGAAGTATGTCAAGGCTTTTTCACTACTGAGATGAGCTGTTCCAAACAACCCCTGTCCCTGTTTGACCTTGATTCAGTGACATCTCTCACTCATGTCAATTTATAAGGACTAAGAGATACCCATAAAAAAAAAATTCTTATCCCCTCCTGTCTCACCTACCTAGATTTCACTGTCTCTCCTTCCCATTTTAGGAGACTCATAATCCAAGTATCTCTGTCCTCTGGGAGAACCTCAAGGATCTTCCCTTCTTCCACTTACACAAGGCTACCATTCCAAATAAGAATTACCCATTTAGGGGTGGGAGCGATAACAAACCCAAATCACAAAACTTAGCTAGCCAGTGATATAAGTCCCACCTGTTTGTAAGCCTGATTTATGTATCAAGGTCCATATGAGGTAACATCTCCTCCATGAAGTCTCCTTGGATTCACTCTACTTTCCCTTCTGAAATTGTCTAACTAGATCTTCTCTATGCATTTTTATTATTAATTGCATTATATTTACTTATGTATTTGTCTTTTCCCTAACACCTACCCCTCCCCTCCAATTTGACTGTTGATTTTACTTATTTGAGTAGATGTAGTTTGTCCTGTTAGGATGGAAGGTCTTTGAGGGCAAGGGTTGTTTTATTTTATCTTTGTAACCCCAGCTCCTAATGCATGTGCGCACGTACAGGGAGAGAATAAGAGATGGGACTTTTATTATGCACTTACTATGTGCTGGATACTCAGATAATCACTGGGGATACAAACAAAAGCAAATAAGATATTTCTACCCACAAACAAGGGGTAGCTAGGTGACCCAGTGGATACAGCACTGGACTTGGAATCAGGAAGACTTGAACTTAGACTTGAAATTCATGAACCTAGGGGGATAATCAAGTGAATGACTATCTTGTTAGAGAGATAAGACTATGGCACGTAACAATTGGACAACAGTAGGTGGTAGAGTGGATAGAGTGCTGGGTCAGAAGTCAAGAAGTCTCATCTTCCTGAGTTCAAATCTTACCTCGGACACTTACTAGCTATGTGACTCTAGGCAAGTTTCCTCATCTGTAAAATGAGCTGGAGAAGGAATGGCAAACCACTCCAGAATCTTTGCAAAGAAAATCCCAAATGGGGTCACAAAGAGTGTGACACGATTGAACAACAACAACCCACAAGGAGTATGCATGCTAATGGGAAGACAATGCATAAAAGAAGCTGGAAAGTAAGAGGAGGCACCCAAGCCACCTCTTTAGAGGTGGAAAAGAATGGAGACTGAGTGGAGCAGGGAGTGAGATGAGCATGGCTTGGGCCCCTCGTGGAGGCCTGGGCTAGGGACTCACCAGCGAAGACAGTAGGACTCAGTGCAGAGGCATGCTGCTAATGAGGATGTTGAAAAGTCCTGAGAGTGACTGTGTATAGACTAAATGTTGGCTCAAGCAAGCATTCTCTGATCTCCATTTCATAGTACTCTTGGCAATTTAGGGACTATGTGTGCAGGGGTGAGTGGAGAAAAGACATTTATTTAATGCTGTTTAATGCCACTTATCACAGGCCCTCATGCCTACGGTGCTATGGTAGGTATTCTCCTAGGAACCCAAAGCCAAAGTGTATCACTGTGAGACAGGTCCACACTGAGCCAACTTTCCACAATGGACAATAATGGCTCAACATAGAGTTTAAATGTTTGGGGTCAGAAAGCACATAATAAGAATAGTCTGTTGTTCACATTCTAAGATGAGGACAGGGACCCATTATTTTAGAAAAAGGAGTGGGAAGCTTTTCTTTGAGTCAAATAGACAAAAGTGTTTTCCATTAGCCAAACAGGATGGTTTTATCACCACATCATTATCTGAACCCTACCATGTAGGAGCTCCAAAGGAAGGGGGAGCCCGATGTTGTCATTAACATCCTCACACATTAAAGCAACAAGAAAAACATCTTGTTCCACACTGGAGACAACCAGGAGAATGGCTGTGTGATTCAAACAAGCTGCTGAAATCAGAGGCAAACTTCAAAGAAGCAAAAAACCAGCACAGAGTTGAGTCTTTTTTTTTTTAATATATTGAAAGGGGGAGGAGAATTTCCCCTCCTGGCCTAATGTCACTTTGAAACTCTTTGAGTGATGGATTCTGAGACCAAGGATGGCCCAGAGGGGTATTAGATGCTATTGCCTCAATTCCTCAGGGTGTCACATGGAATTGGGGCCAAGGTGACTCCCAATGTTAGAAGGATGCAGACAAATACTGATGTAAAGGAGAAAACAAACAAACAGTAATTCTGATGTTAGGTCCAGGTGTCAAATGTGGATAGAAATGTCATGCTTCCACATCTTTTCATACTCAGAAAATGGGGGAGAATAAAGGATAAAAAGAAAACTGAGAAAAGTGATAGAAGGAATAAGTGAGAAGAAAGAAATATAGTTTTCTTGGCCAGGAAAAGCTCCCTGTATTAAATTCTAGGAGGGTTTAAAATTCTTTGTAAAAGAGAAAGAACTAGTTTGGGTTCTAGTACCATCTCTGCTACGAACTAGCTCATCACAGTGCCTGGCACACAGGAAGTGCTTAATAAATGCTTACTGATTGACTGACAGGCTGCACGACCTATTTCACCCACCCTGAGTTCCATTTCAAGATCTCTAAAATGAGGGAGTTAAACTAGAACAGGAGTTCTTAACTCTTTCTGGCAGGTGGGAAAAGCCCATGGACCCCTTCTCAGAATAATGTTTTGTTGCCTGTATCATAATCAGAGGAAGTGCTAAATTTCAGCTAGAGATTAATAAAAATAAAAATGTATTTTTTCCTATTCAAATTCATAGATCCCCTGAAATCTATCTGCGGAATTGTTGAGGCTCCATGACCTCAGGCTGAGAACCCTTGGATGAGATAATCTCTGAGGTCTCCTCTGAAAGGCAGCTCAGTAGTACAATGGATAGAGCAGCACTAGGCCTAGAGTCAAGAAGACCAGAGTTCAAATTCAGCCTCTAGACACTTACTAGCTGTGTGACCCTGGGCAAGTCACTTACCCTCTCTTTGACTCAGTCTCCTCAAGTGTAATATAGGGAGACAATAACTGCACCTACTACACAGGGTTGTTGTGAGAAGCAAATGAAATAATACTTGTAAAGCACTTAGCACAGTACCCGGCATGCAGTAGGTGCTATATAAATACTTATTCTCTGATCCAAATTGCTAATAATAAGAGAAATACAAATCAAAACTCTCAGGTTTCACCTCACACTCTGTAAATTGACAAAAATGACAAAAAACGGTGATAGTCAATGTTAGAGGGGTTGTAGAATGATAGATACACCAATGCATTGTTTGGGGAGCTGTGAAATGGCACAGTTTGGAAAGGGATTTGGAATTATGCAAATAAGGTGACTAAAATGTCCACACCCAACATAGAGACTTTGTTACTGGACGTCATCAATGAGAAGAAAATCTCCATATGTCAAAATGGCAAAATATTTACAGTAGCACTTTTTGTGATAGCAAAGAATCAGAAACAAAGTAGATACCCATCAGTTGGGAAATGTCTGAATAAATTGTGGCACATATATGTCAAGTTATGCTATAAGAAATGATGCGTGATAAATACAGAGAAGCACGGAAAGATCTATATGAACTGATAGAAAGTGAAGTAAAAACAGCCAAGAAAACAATATACACAGTATCTGCAACAAAGTAAATAAAAAGAACAATGACACACACAAAAAAATCAAATGTAAATATAACTATAAAGATCTTCTAATGAAGAGATATGAGAAGACACGCCCAAACCACCTCTTCATGTGGTAATGATATTACATTACTACAAAACTCTGTGGGAAATTCACAGGTGTTACGCATTGTTCATGTTTTCTGACTTTTTCAACATATTGATCAGTTGTGGTCATTTTTTTCCTCTTTAAAAATACTATTTGTTATATGGGATGATTTTCTGGGATGGGGAGTGTGGAGGGATACTTAGAATAACTATGATGATGTAAGACACAGAACATAACAACAAAAACTGATTTGAAAATAAATAAACAAATATTTATTTTCTTCCCTCTTTCCTGAAAGCTCTGACATTCCATTATTCCACAGTTTTCCACGTGGTTGACTTTTTAATACTATATTATAAGTAACTTGAAGGCAAGGAGCTTTCTTATTTATCTTTACTCATCCTCCAGATTCTAGCATAGTACATTTCACAGGGTGGGTGCCTAATAAATGTTGGTTGAATTAATTAATTAACAAGGCAAAGAGAGATGGTCTCCATCCATGGGAAGTTCCCCTTCTGATGAGATAGACAAAAATAATACCCAAACACAAAAGGGATACAAACATGCACAAAGAAACACAAAGAAGGAAAAGCCATGTAACTCAATTATACTCTCCATTCTGTTCCTCTTAACTATTACTTGCTATTAATATTGTGCTTCCTGTTTGGTAAGAGTCTGCTGTTTTGAACATATTTATGACCTGTTCATTAGAATGTATTATTGTGTATACCACAAAACTACAAGCTATTAATGAGAAAAGATCTTGTATGGGTTGTTTTTACCGTTCTTATTCCACCACATCTCAGGCAAAGATTTATATTCAATAAATTAAGAAACCCTGCATTTAGTACTGAGGAGAATACAGGATACATCAAAGGGGACACACATTCCAAGAATGAGCAACTCTTTCTGAGTCAGTCACTAAAGTTTTGAAGATGAAAATGATAATGATAACTGCTAAGTAAGGGAGGTAGAGGGGCTGAGAAAAACAAGAATCAAGATTAGTCATGTTCCCATGAAGACCTAAGAAGGAAAATGGATTCTATGTAACTCTGTCCCTTTTTCTCTACTCACATGGCCACCATTTTAGTTCAATCCCTCATCTCCTCTCCCCTGGACAACTGCCATAGCCCTTTCCCTGTTTCAGGTCACTTCTCTACTGTCTCCAATTCATACTCAACAGAGCTGCTAAATTGATATGTTTAAAACACAAGTCTAACCATGTCACTTCCCTGCTCAAGAAGCTCCAATAATTCCCACTTGCCTTTTGAATAAAATCCAAACTCTACTATTTGGCTTTTACAGCCCTTCGATACAGCTCCAGCCTATCATTACAGGTTATCTGCATGTTATTCTTCCTTCTTTCCCACTCTATATTCTAATCAAAGCGGATTTGTTGTTGCTCCTGATATATAGCATTATATTTCACACCTCTGTACCTTTGTCAAGGCTGTCCCTCATGCTTAGAATGAAATTTCATTTCCTTGCCACCTCACAGAAAGTGACACCTAGCTTCCCTCAAAGCTCAGATCAAGTGCCACGTCCTACAAAAAGCCCATCTTGATTCTTGCCCCATCCTAGTGCTCTCTTTTTGCAGAAATTACTCGGCATTTGTAATTAATTTTCTATACACGTTATCTCTCCCCACTTTAAATGTAATCTCCTTGAAGGCAAAAGTTTTTGTTGGTTTTTTTTTTTTTTTTGATGGTGTATCCTCAGCACTTAGCACAGTGCCTGGCACAGAGAAGATGCTGAATAAGCACTTGTTGGATTTAATTTATTTGTTCCCAATTAACAGTCTGAAATTGTTCCAGTGATCAGCAGGGTCAGGAAACTTTGAGGCGGAGCTCAAAGAATACTGGCAGGCAGCCAAACTGAAGAACCAAGTGTTTTACCACAAGTGGTCTAAGACTAGGTGATCTTTTTCCAGGATGAATACTACTCAGAATACTAAGGATCTATATGCTCCAAGACATGAAAAGAGTAGAGCAACATTCTTGACCAAGGGAAAGAAAATGAAGATTATATTCCTAAATATTCTCCTTTGAGGGAAGGATCCTGATTGGAAGAATCTTAGAATCAGAAGACCTTGGCTATCACCCTGACTCTAGCACTTGAATCATTATATGATCCTGGATAAGTCTGTTAACCTCTCTGAGCCTCAGTTTCTTCATCTGTCAAAGAGGGATAATGATACTATATTACCTGCCTCATAAAGCTGTTGTGAGGAAAGTGTCTCATAACGTTTAATAGAAACAGGAGCTGTTCATACTGAGCAATGTGCTAGCAATGGGATGAAGGAGAACAGGAAGAAATGCATGAGATTTGGAGTCAGGGGACTTGAGTTTGGATCTTGACTTTGCCACCTATTACCTGTGTGTCCTTAAGGAATGTACTTCCTCCTCACCACCACCTTCGAGAATCCTATTTCCCCCAAGACTCAGTTTAAATTCTACCTGAGGCCTTTCATATAATGAGTGCCTGTCACAAAGTAGATGCTTAGCAAGCACTTATTGATCGGTTGATCCTCTGGGCCCCAGTCTTTACATCTGTAAAATGAGGGTTGGGCCAGATGATCTCGAAAGTCCCTTTTAACTCTAGGTCTATGATCCTATGATAGTAGCAATAAAAATAGTTAGCATTTACATAGAGCTTTTAAGGTTTATAAAATGCCTTACCTCTATTATCTCACTTGATCTTCACGACAACCTTGTGAGGTAGGTGTTATTATTATCCCATTGTGAAACTGAGGCTGAGGAAGGTTCAATGATTTGCCCAGGGCTACACAATTAATAAATGTCTGAGCTGGGATTTGAACTCAGGTCTTCCCAACTCCAAGTCCAGAAGTCTTTCCTATATACCACTTAGGGGCTTGCTTTTCTTGCTATCACGTCTGAGCTAATGAGAAAGTAAGTATAGGTTATATAGAAGGACAGCTATCAATATTCAATTCAACAAACATTTATTAGAAATTTACTCTATTAAAAGGTCTTGTAACAGGTACTTAGGATATACAACTGCAGTAAAACATTTAGATATGCATACAAATGACTATAAGAAAAGGCAGAATATGAGACATGAAAAGAAGATGTCCTATTAAATTGAGAAAGAAGAGATCATGTTCAGGTGGGGAATCTGGTAATTCTCAAGGGACACAACCTTTGAGTTCCTAGAGGGCAGAAGCAACTCATTTGTCTTTGTATCCCCCTCTATGCCTTGCACAGAATACCAAGTTTTCAGTAAAAAGTAGTTGAATTTAATTTAAAATGCATGGCATCTGGAATTTCTCCTGTCATTCACAATGAACTTAGCTTCATTCATTTTTTTTTTTAATTCCTGGGCTGATTCCAACTTTTCCATTGACTATTTAATCCATGGTTCCTGGTGGTGAATCTTACATATCCTTGTAGGAAACACCCTGCAGAATCCTGAGAGTGACTAAGAATTAGAGGGAACACAGCTTTGGAAATTCCTCAGGAAAGAAAGGCACTGTGCCAAAGGGAAAACACGCCTACTTCCAAAACGCATGCTGCACTTGGCAAGACAAAGACTACCAGCTAAAGAAGAAGGAGTGATCATAATTTATGAGGTACTGTAGAAATTAATTTTGTATGTCTCCTCCATTAGCACTGTGTCTGAATTAACTTTAATATGCAACTTATCATGTTAATCTTTGATACTAAAAAAGAATGTATCATCATTAACCTTCCTAGCCTTCAATTTAGCTATGCAGTCTTTTTATTAGAGGTAATAGAAGTAGCATGATTCTTTAGCGTCTCAGAACTCTACCTATCTGTATTCAGTTCCACCCATCACTGGGTGGAACCTCTGCTACTCCAGGACCCAATTTCTCAAACGTGTTGACTTTAACAGCCCATAAGTCACCAGAAGCCAACTCTACTTTCTCTTTGAGCAGATGGGGAGTGGGTCATCCAAATGAAAATATATTTTCCATACAAGTTACATACCACCCAGGCACATTATGACTGATGGTAAAGTCCATCACCTCCAGGAAATTCAAATGACTTGTGCAGTGTTTTTAGCAGTCAATACCATCCCAGGCTGAGGGCAATTTGTATCTGTAGGACTGGAATCCCTACCTAATGGAGTTGACCCTGTGGAAGTTCATTTGTTCAGAAGAATGGAAACACAAATAAACAAATAACATCAGTTGAGCAACCAATAATCATTTATTAAGACTTACTATGTGCCAGGCACTGTGCTAAGCACTGGGGAAACAAACAAACAAAAAAGGCAAAATATAGTCCCTGCCATCAAGGAACTCACAATCTAATGGGGGAGAAAACATGCAAACAACGATGCACAAATACACTATATACAGGATAAATAGGAAACGATCAACAAAGGAAAGGCAGTAGAATTGGGGATTGGGAAAGACTTTCTACAGAATGTGGTATTTTAGCTGGAACTTGAAGGAAGCAAGAGAAGTCTGGAGACAGTAATGAGGAGGGAGCATATTCCAGACATGGAGGAAAGCCCATGAAAATGCTCAGAGCTGGGAGAGGAAGTGACTTCTTTTAGGAACAGCACAACGTCAATGGATCACAGAGCACATAGAGATATATAGGGTATACAGCAGAAGAAAACTGGAAAGGTGGGGTAGGAAGCTAGGTTATGAAGAGTTTTGAAGACCAAACAGAAGCTTTTATATTTGATCCTAGAGCTGGAGCTCACTGAGTAGAGGAATGACATGATCATGCCTGCATTTTAGGAAAAGCACTTTGAGTGGAGGATGGGGCTGCACTAGTGATTGATGTGTGGCACACAGACCGACCAACAGGCTATTGCAATAGTCCAGGTAGGGGAAAATATGGACCCACCCCAGGGTGGTGGCAATATGCACATTTTCTAATCACCAGAGAATAGAAAACCAATTCAAACAGAACAAAACCATCTGCAGTCACAACAGTATGGCTGAACCAAAACCATAGATAATCTCCAAAATTCATTCTGGCCCAAAGGTCCAACATTATTTCACTAGACCTAACAAAAAGCAAAGGGAATGAATTTGCATGCTACCATTTTTCTTTCCCTGCTCCTCTCACTCCTAAGGAAGATTCCAAATGAACAGACTAGGAGGCAGAGGGCATAAGGGGGAAAAAATCTATCATGTGTAGATAAACAAAAAACTCACTCAGAAAAATCAGAGTGATTTCCATGCTTGAACTGAATAATTAAAGTAGCATGGTAAAGTAGAAAAACTGCAAAAAGTTAAGAAGTTTTCCATTTCTATGTAGATCAACCAAATTTATAGTAGGAAGACCTGGATTTAAATCCCAACTTTGTCACTTAATTCCTACAAACACAATGCTGTGGAAAACATTCTGGATTTAAAGTCAGAGTACCTAGATTCAAAACCCAGTTCTGTCACCTGTGAGACTTTGGCAAGTCACTGAATTTTTGCAGGCGTCTATTCTCATTGGTTAAGTGCAGAGATTGGATGCAGTAACATTCGAGGTCCCCAGATCCTATCTCTAAACAGCTAGCTAGCATTTACATAGTGTTTTAAGGTTTGCAAAGTGCTTTATGAGTTATCTCACTTGATCCTCACAACAACCTTAAGAGATACCTGCTATTTTTGACCCCAATTTATAAAAAGGAAATCAAGTCAAGGAGAGGTTAAGTGTCTTGCCCAGGCCAACATAGCTAATCAGTGTCTGAGGCAGGATTCAAAATCTCCTCTTTCAGGCTCCAAGTCCCATATACTGCCCCATCCTAGCTTACTCTCCCTTAGACCCTTAGACTTCTTCTCTGTCAAAGGAAGGGTTTTGACTAAATGTCCAATATGAACCCTTCCAGCTCTAAACCCTCTGCTATAAAACTAGTTGTTTACAAGGATGAACAATCTTGTCACTCACTTGGCTGCCAGTCCCATCAATAATAGCTGGAGGTGTGGATATCAAGGTTTATGTTATCCCCAGTGCCTGGATGTGCCTCTCTTTTATTATTCTAGCACTGGCTTGGGGGAGGGGTTGTTGTTTTTATAACTGGTAGTAGAGAGAAGGACCAGCATGAGGAAGAAAAGGAAACTGGTATTGGGCTTTCCAATGTACTGCTATTTTCCAGTGTAGCAGCAAATTTCTGCAAAGAGGTTTTCAATTTTCTAAAAGAACAAATTGAAAGTCAGAGAGCTTAGAAAGACAGCTAGCTTAAGAGTCAGGAGAACTAAGATGGTGCCTCAGTACTGCCACTGATGAAACTGTATAACCCCAGGCAAAACACTTCCCCTCAACTGGCCTCAGTTTTCCCCTCTATAAAAGGACAGGTTTAGATGAAATGATTCATCAGGCCCCTTCCAACTCTTAGGCTCTAGGAAAGCTGTTTTTCCCCCATTTATAAATACTCTACAAGAGATCCCTAGTCATGCACTGAGCCAAGGTTGTTAGTTGCATTTGCTCCCTTGTCTAGTGAACGTACTAAGGGAAAGATGGCAGAGGTTTCAAGAGATCAGCTACTTTAGGGCAAAAGAGCTTTTCGAAAGTGTCAGGGAAAAAAAATCAATAAAATTGACTGATATCTAGGCTCAATCGTGGCTGACTGCCCAGGACATATTCTGGTCCATCTCAGTGCTGTGTAGGCAGATATGAAAGGCGTACCCTTTAAATTGGCCTCGTAAATAGGTACTTGACCACTTGTCTGGATCAGGTGACAATCTGTGTCAGATGAGTACCAGAGAGTACTGATTTAACCTATTCATCTTCCTTCCTGCTGCTGTGATGAAAGTAGGGTGGGAGGGGGGATGAAATTGATGGGATGATAAAATGATAAAAAGTGAGGGCATGAATTTCCAAGCCTTATTAAAGAATTAACCTTGTTAATTTGCAAAATGATTCACAGAGGTTGTCAGGGAGGGCTGGTGCATGACTTAGTACAATTGTCCCTACATCCACACCGTACTGCTTTCTACTGCTATATCACATGTGTGGCTTCATTGCTGATAAGTGAAAGGTGAAACTGAGAGTAATCTGTCCATCATATGCTGTAATGGAGCTAAACTTGGTGCTCATTTATGCAAAAAAAAAAAAATCAAACACATGATCCCACAGTTTTGCTTTGCATGCAATACTCATGAGGCATACAGATTCCTTGAACTTGACATGCTCATATGGCATTGACCAAAGACAAGGTCATGCTGCTACCACCACTGCCATCATCACCATCTAATAAGCCTAGTTAAGTAACCCTGGTAGTCCATGTGGCTGCATAAATCCTTGGTAAGTACTCAGGAACTGAGTAAAGCCTACAGCCTCATATATCAAAAGTATATATCTTGATATTTCAGCTGAACAAAAAAAAGATACAATCTATTTCTGCTAAACTAATTTTTACCAACTAAAATTTCAAAAGTTAATTGAGAGATAAGAAGAGAGAGTGGATGGCTCTTTCAATGGTTTATGGCTTTCCTTGTGTGTTAATTACAGCTTTTTTTAAGTTTATAAATTTCCAAAAAAAAATTACAGAGGAAATCACTTAGCTGACAGCTAGGATTCTACTGATTTGCAAGTCTCTATTTTCATGGTTCTTGGGGAAAAGGGAAAGAATAAAACATCTAGTTATTTAAACTCATGAACTCTGAGTATGTTGTGTTTCACAAGACCAATTGGAAGCAAAGAAAGACAGAGAGATGCTCCTGGATACTGCCCTCCCAGACTGTAAAGAAAAACAGTGCCAGGGCTTTAAAATTTACAAAATCCTTTTCTCACAACAATCCTGTGAGATAGGTGGTTCACATATTATTATCCCCATTTTGTGGATGAAGAAGCTGAAACCCAAAGAGAATCATGGATTTTGAACTGGAAGAGAACTTAGAGATTGCCTATTACTCTCCCTTCTTTTTACAGATGAGGATTCTGAGGCCCAGAGAGGTAATATTATGTAAGATCACAGGTGCTCTAACCCCACATCCAATGCTCTTTCTACAGTACCAAGATTCACCAATAGTCACACAGATAGTAAATGTGTTAGAGCCAGAATTTGGAATCCCAGTTTTCTGACCCCAGCTTCAGGATTCTTTCCACTATACCTCTCCTATACAACAGAGAAGGATGGGTAAGACCCAGCTAACCCTAATTTTAACCCTAACCCACAGGGGAAGCCTGGCAAGTTAAAATAGCTGGCAACTGCCCTCAAAATAAGCACTAAGAGAAAGCTGCATCAGTCACATTCACGACTGAGAGAGAGAAGCTAAGAAATTGCTGTCTCAGTCTTCCCTCTGGGCATTTCTTATAGCCTCTGCTTGGTTTGCCAGAAGAACAGCAAAAAAAATCAGGGAGAAAACTTTGTGGAGTTTTTTTTTTCTTTTTCATCCCAAGTGCAGATCTTTCTGATGCATCCACAATGAAAGGCAGACAATGTGGCATAGGAGAAAGAATATGTACTGGAAATGGGATCCAAAAACCTGAGCTGAAGTTCCAACTTTGCCACCTAAAAGCTGGTGACTATGGGCATGTCACTATCTCCTTGAGTGTTTCATCTTCTATAAGGAGTAAGGACTTTTGTTGTTGTTCATTCATTTCAGCCACGTCCAATTCTTCATGACCTCATTTGGGGTTTTTGTCGCATAGATACTAGAGATACTTGCCATTTCCTTCTCCATCTCACTTTACAGATGAAGAAATTGAGACAAACAAGGTTAAGTGACTTGCCCAGGATCACACAGTTAGTTAGTGTCTGAGGCTGGATTTGAACTCAGGAAGGTAAGTCTTAACTGCCTTCAGGTTCAGTACTCTGTCCACTGTACCACCTACCTCCCTCAGGGATAAGGACTACAACTGTGAAATTTCATTAGTATAGGGAACAACCAGGTGAGGAAATCACCACTGCCAATGGAAGTCACCTTCCCTCCACTTTGTATCTGCTGCTGTGTCTGGTTTCAAATCCAAGGACAAGATATCCTTTCTAATTTAAACTAACCTCTAATCTCATCACCAAACTACACTGACACCATCACCAGCAGCCTCCTCTCCCTTCTGATTGGAGGACTAAAGGGTGAAATAGCCAACTCCTCTCAATGTCTTCCCTTATAGAGGAAAGGAATTGAACTTTGTGGCTCAATCCACTCTGCATCTGCTGGGAACAAGATGCTTCTGCACCAGATACCTCCGGTCCTCTTCCTCCCCTTTCCGGGCTCCTTTTGTGTGCTGTCTTCAGTCCCCCTCCCCCCATTTGATTGTAAGCTCCTCGAGGGCAGGGACTGTCTTTTTATTAGTTGCTGTCCCCCAGCACTTAGCACAGTACCTGGCACATAGTAGGCACTTAATAAATGCTTATTGGATTTATTGGATTGGATTCCATGAAACTTCAAGTCTTAGAGAGTTGCCTAAAAACTGAGAAGTGAAGTGACTTGTCCGGAGACACATAACTAGTATATGCCAGAGGTAGAACTTTTAAATCTGGGTAATCGTGACTTCCAAGCTGGTTCTCTGGCCACTATGCCTCTCATCTATGGGGATAATGATGCTTGCATGAAACTCTAATACACAGAGTTATTTTAAGGAAAGCACACAGATAGCCCAATGAGCTTGAAGCCAGGAGGACCCAAGTTTGAACCCTATGCCTCAGATACTTAGTAGCCACATGACCCTGGACAAGTCACTTAAACTTTCTCAGCTTCAATTTCTTCATCTATAAAATGAGGATAATAACAGCACCTATCTCATGGGATTGTTCCGAGAATCAAAGAAATAATGTGTGTAGAGCATTTTACAAACCCTGAAGTGCTATATAAACGCTAGCTATTATTATGTCTGCAAGACCTGCTTCCCAAGAGCTCACATATCTCTCTAACGTAATTATGTAATAATGCATATCATAGCTATCTCAGTTTGTGCTTGATAAATGTTTTCAGTAAAAAAGTAAGGATGAATAAACAATGAATCTCATAGGCTTCACCTCTGACCCAGACCTGGGCGACCTTGGGTAAGTCTGTTAACCTCTTTGGGCCTCAGTTTCCATATCTGTAAAATGAGGGATTTGGGTTAGCTTGCCTTGGAGGTCCTTCCCAGCTTGAGATCTATGATCCGATGTTCCTCGAGAGGGCTTGACATACTTCAAAGATTCACTTGATTTCTTCTACTTAAAACCTCTAGCGGCAAACCCTCCACTTCATAGCAAGTTGTCTGCTTATACAAAAATGTAATTGATTTCCAAACCCACCTCTACAGCTAGAAACTGAGAAAGGATTCCTCATGAATACTTTTCTTAAAAATCACACAGAGCATTAACGGCGAATCTAGGGCAATAACAGGGGCAAGCCGAATGAAAAGCAATTTCAGTGAACCTTGAAAATGTTTACCAAACGCAAGTAGGCCAAGCTGCTGCCCCTTCTCTGGACTCTCCAAGGAAAAATAAGTTTAGTGAGGTGGGGAAGGGGTAGGCAGCCTCCTTAATGCAGCAGACCTAGCCTCAGCAAGCAGCTCCCTCCTGGATCTCACTCACCGGCACATCAAGGGGGAAGGCAAAGCAGTCTCTGATGCTCTGCACAGTACCTGGCACACAACAGGTACCTAAGAAATGTTGATTACTTGACCAACTGATGCCTATAATCCCCCTGTTCCAGATATAGGTGGACACAGGAGTATTTCAGGTTGTCAGGGCCTAAGCAATCTGTCTAGTTCTTGGATTTCCTTTATGCCACCGTGAGACGTATGATCATAAAGTTTAAAAGCTGGAAGAACTTTTAAAACCATCTAGCCCGATTTTATAGATGAGAAAACTGAGGCATAGAGGGATAGGGTGACTTGTCAAAGTTCACATGACTACTTAGTGAGGCAAGATTAGACCTAAGTCTTCAGACTCTCAGTCTTTCCACTATACTGTCAGCCAACCCTCTAGTCTAATAAAACAGTTACCCTATACTAGCTTATCTGTGGACAGACTCAGCTCCAGTGGAATCCTGAGGTTACAGAGGTTTATTCAACTCTAAGACTTCTCATATTACTCACAAGCATTCCAGAATCCAGCCAAAGTAGACTATTCTCATACTCTCCTACCTCTGCCCTTCTGTTCGTGCTTCTTCTGCTAATTACAATGACCTCCCTCCTGCTCTCTCCTAAATTAGGGGTTACCTCTTTAATGAAGACTTTATCAAGGTCCCCCATTTCAATGTAATCATTCCCTTCTCTGAAACCCAGAGCACGTTGTGTTTCTCTTGTAGAACTCATCAGATTCCTCCTTGCACTAGAGTTATCTGTGAACTTGTCCCATCTCTTCTACTAGGCTATATGCTCCTTGGAGGATCTTGTCTTGGAGGATCTTGGAGGACTTTTGGTATTTTCTGCAGCATCTACCACAGCAGGGGTGGGGAACCTGTGGGCTTCAGGCCACATGTGGCCTTCTATGTCCTTAAATGAGGCCTTTTGACTGAATCCAAATTTTACAGAACAAATTTGTTCTGTAAAAAGACCACACTTAAAGACTTAAAAAGCCACATGTGACCTGAAGGCCGCAGGCTCCCCACCTTTGGGCCACGGCCTATGGAAGACACATAAATATTTGTAGAATTTGTTGAATTTAGATGTAAAGGAGACAGAATGTAAATCCTGCAAGAGGAGGGATTGTTTTATATTTGTATTTATATACCCAAGCTTTACTTCAGTAGCTGGCACATAGTAGGAATTTAAGAGTCTTGTTGATTGATGGTTTGGCTACATAGCGCCCTAGTAATGAGAAGCTGATTGCCTCCCAGTCCTTAAATTTGAGGCTGGAAAAGCCTTCTTCCCCTAACCATGCTAAATGGATTTCCAATAACCTTTACTGAGTCATTCTGAGTCAAAGTGAATCCTTTATTAACTCATCAAGCATGTATTAAGTGCTCGCTATGTGCCACGCACTGTGCTAGGCACTGAGAACATAAGTACAAAAGCAGGACAGCTTCTGCTCTCCAGGAGCATATCTTATTCTACTGAAACAGGCTCCTACAAAGCTCTTTTAAAAGTAAGTCCCAGGACACTTCTGAGCAAGCCCTCCCCACCCCCCACCCCCACGACCCAGCCTCACAAGATTCTGAAACAAAGAAGACATTGCGTAGGAATGCATGCCAGATTTTCTTTGGGCCTAATAGGGAGTCGGCTATAGTGACAGAAAGGGAATAAACAATTTGAGAGCTATTCCGCCAATTCTCCAATTCCCCAATTCAGCTCCAAAGAATGTTATTCAGAGACCTAAGTATCAAATTCTTATACATATAAAATCTGGCTTAAGGCTTAGCATGAAACCTTCCCCAAACAGACTCGGCCACACTGATTTTTTTTCCCCTTTCTAAATACCTAGAGCAATTAACATTCTGTTATGATAATCACCCAAAGATCTTAGGAAACTACTCTCCCCCCAGCAATGCATACAGTAACTCACCTCTGATCATAAAATATAATAAGAAATTCAAAGCTAGAAGGACTCTTAGAGGTCATCTAGTGCAGTCCATTTTCTCCTCTCCCATGCAACTGAGGCTCAGGGGCTGAATAACTTACCCAAGGTCATACAGCTGGGACGTAAGCTGTATGTGCCATAGCTGGGACACAAACTCAGGTCACAGAATTCCACATTTGAAAGACTATGGCAGAAACTAGGCATAGACCAAAATCTCACACCATATACCAAAATAAAGTCAAAATGGGTACATGATTTAGATATAAAGGCTGATACTATAAGCAAACTGAGAGAGCAAGGAATAGTTTACCTGTCAGATCTATGGAGAACAGAAGAATTCATGACCAAACAGGAGATAGAGAACATTACGAAAAGCAAAATAAATAATTTTGATTACATTAAATTGAAAAGTTTTTGCAAAAACAAAGCCAATGCAACTAAGATTAGAAGGAAGGTAGAAAATTGGGAAAGAATTTTTTCTACCCGTCTCTCTGATAAGGGCCTCATTTCTAAAATATATAGAAAATTAAGTCAAATTTATGAGAATACAATTCCCCAACTGATAAGTGGTCAAAGGATATGAACAGACAGTTCTCAGATGAAAAAATTAAAGCCATCTATAGTCATATGAAAAAATGCTCTAAATCACTATTGATTAGAGAAATGCAAATTAAAACAACTCTGAGGTACCACATCACACCTATCAAAATGGCCAATGTGACAAAACAGGAAAATGATAAATTTTGGAGAAGATGTGGGAAAATTGGAACACTAATGCATTGTTGGTGGAGTTGTGAAATGATCCAACCATTTTGGAGAGCAATTTGGAACTATGCCCAAAGGGCTATAAAAATGTGCATACCCTTTGACCCAACAATAGCACTTCTAGGGCTATATGCCAAAGAGATCACACAAATGGGAAAAGGACCTACATGTACAAAAATATTCAGAGCAGCTCTTTTTGTGGTGGCAAAGAATTGGAAATTGAGAGGATGCCCATCAATTGGGGAATGGCTGAGCAAGTTGTGGTATATGAATGTGATGGAATACTATTGTGCTATAAGAAATGATGAACAGGCTGACTTCAGAAAAACCTGGAAAGACTTGTATGGTCTGATGCTGAGTGAAGTGAACAGAACCAAGAGAACGTTGTACACAATGACAGCCACGTTGTGAGATGATTAATATTGATAAACTTAACCCTTCCTGGCAATACAAGGATCTAAGACATCTCCAGAGGCCTTGTGATGGAAAATGCTATCCACACCCAAAGAAAGAACTATGAAAGCCGAATCGTTATATTTTTTTTCTCTTCTGTTGAGTTTTGTTTCCTCTCTCTGATGGTGCCTCCTATTGGTTTTAATTTCTATTTACAACATCACTAATGTGAAAATATGTTTAATATGAACGTAAATGTATAGCTTATATCAGATTGTGTGCCATCTTGGAGAGGATGGTGGGGAGGAAGGGGGAGAAAAATTTTAAACTCAAAAGCATATGGAAGTGATTATTGACAGATCAAAATAAATTAATATAAAAAGAAAAAAAAGAACAAAAAAGAAACAAAAAAAAGAACTAGAAAAAAAAAGAATTCCACATTTGGAGCTGAAATGAACCTTAGAAGTCACCCAACTCATCCCTATCATTTTATAAATGAGAAAACTGAAGCCCACACTTACTGCCTGTGTGAACCAGGGCAAGTCACTTAACCTCCGTCTGCCTCAGGTTCCTCAACTGTAACATGGGACTAATAATAGCACCTACATCTCAGGGTTGTGAGGATAAAATCAGGTGATGTTTGTAAAGCATTTAGCACATTGCCCCCTATCAATAAAACTTACTTACTTCCTTCTCTCCCTTCTCTCCCTTCCATCCTCCTTCTCTTCCTTTTTCCCTCCTTCTCTTCCCTTTTTCCCTTACTTCCCTCCTCCCTTCCTCTTTTCCTTCCTTGCTTTCTCCTTCCCTCTCTCCCTTCCTTTCTCCTTTCCTCTCTCCCTTCCATTCTCCTTTCCTTCCTTTCCTCCCTTCTTTTTCTCTCTTTCCTTCCCTCTCTCCTTTCCTTCCCTCCTCCTTTCCTTCCTCCCTTCCTCTTTTCCTTCCTAGTTTTCTCCTTCCCTCTCTCCCTTCCTTCCCTTCCTTCCCTCCCTTTCCTCACTTCTTCCCCCTTCTTTCCTTCCTTCCCTCTCTCCTGACTCCAAATCTAGGGCTCTTTTGACCCAACTCCAGCTGCCTCCCTTGTTATTTAGTGTGTCCCAGGTGTAATTCCTGTCTCTTTCCAACTGGATTGCTAGCTCCTCATGAGCAGGGACAGTCCGCCACTTCCTTTGTATCCTTCACAGCACAGTGCCATGCACATAGTAGGGACTGAATAAATTATCTTTGAATTAAAGGGAATTTGCAACTCTTTTTGAAACTGAACTAGTCTCACAGATCCTCAGTTTTCTCTAGGAAAACTCTGATAGGGAAGTAGCACAGGGAAAATTAGCTAAATTCAACTTGAGCTAGATCAAGTTTTGCTAAAAATCTCCAACCATTCTGAAACCTGAAAGGTTATAATTCAAGCATTCACTGGTGAGCAAAATGTTACTGAGTAAATACATGATTTTACACGATTTACATAAAACCCTCTAATCATGTGCCCTGTCAGTTTTATAAAGTATAATTCCCAAAGAGGAAAACAGGACTGGGGAAAATATATGTTAGGAAATAAATGCTGACTGACTCTTGTTGCTCTCTAGTTTTAATGATGTAAATAAGTATCTTTGCAGGAGAGGAGATTGGGGATGTTATTAAAGATGTGATCTGGGACTTTTTCTCCAATTAAAATGTGCCCTATAATATCAGTGAAAACTGCTACGCTGAGTAGGTTTTTTCTTTTTTTTTTGAGATTCAAAATGCATTTTTTTCCTCTTGATCAAGCTCCAGTTTTTACTTAAAAATCAGTGCACTTTAAACCTCTCTGGGATTTGGCCGGCATCTTATCAAAACACTGCTTTCTCTGCTTCCATATCTAAAGGCTTATTATGGAGACAGAGTTCTGAGATCAGTCACTTCATGAAGGAAGAAGCAGATCTGAGAAGGAGCCCATCCTTAGATCTTCACTGTTTAGAAGGAAAGCCTATTAAGTGTCAAGACAGCTTTACAATGCTGGGGACCAAAGACAAGCAGCATCCTCCTTATTTGTATTAATGCAGATTATTAAGTCTTCCCAAAATGCTCTGGAGGGAAACAATTTAGAGTTCAAAACTTCCAGGTAATTTCTTTAAAAAGTTAAATTGATCCTATGAAGGTAACCTTTTTACACAGTATAGTGGATATAATGAAAATAATCATAATAGCTAACCTTTATATAGCACCTATTCTGTTCCAGAAACCTCACTATGCACTTTACATATAATATCTCATTTTAACCTCACAACTCTGGGAGGAAAGTGCTGTTATTATCACCATTTTACAGATGAGGAAACTGAGGCAAACAGATTTTGTTAATTGACTTGCCCAGGGTCACACAGCTAGCAAGTGTCTGAGACCAGATTTGACTTCCTGACTCCAGGCCTGGCACTCTATCCACTGGTTCATCTAACTCCTTCAGGAAGGATTTGGTCCCCAGGTCAATAAGTCCTAATTTGGCCTCTTTGTATTTGGCATACTAAAAAAGTATCAGAGTTATGCACATTTTACCTTTAGGATCAGAACTTCCAAACTATGACCAGTCAAATGGCCCCTGATCTTGAAGGAACTTTGACATGAAAAAGTTTCAACGGATGGGCATAGGATGATACATTTGGACCTGGAAGGAACCTTTGAGGGCATCTAGTCTAATCTCAGGGCAGCTAGGTGGTGCAGTGAATAGAGCACTGGCCCTGAAGACAGGAGGACCTGAGTTCAAATCCGGCCTCAGACACTTACTAGCTAGGTGACCAGAGCAAGTCACTTCACCCTGCTTGCCTCAGTTTCCTCATCTGTAAAATGAGCTGGAGAAGGAAATTACAAATCACTTTCTAGGATCTCTGCCAAGAAAATCCCAAGTGGGGTCATGAAGAGTTGGATACAACTGAAATGACTCAATAACAAGTGTAACTTCTCTCACTTTACAAATGAGGAATTAAAGCCCTGGGTTCTAGCCCTGGCTCTCCCGCTTACTATCTGTAGAACCACAGTCAAGTCACTTTTCTCCAGCCTCCAGTTTTTTTCCAATGTAAAATAAGAAGTTAGGTTAAGTGGTCATTAGGATCTCTTGCATCAGGAAGGAAGCAAGGAAGGAAGGAAGGAAGGAAGGAAGGAAGGAAGGAAGGAAGGAATGGAGGGAGGAAGGAAGCAAGGAAGGAAGGAAGGAAACAAGTATTAATTAAATGCCTATTATATGCCAGGAACTGCTCTAAGTACTTTACAAATATCATATCATCTAATCCTCACAAAAATCCTGGGAAGCAGGTGCTATTGTCGTCCTCATTTTACACCTGAGGAAACTAAGGCAGGCAGAGATTATGTGACTTGCCTAGGACTACACCATTAGTAAGTATCTGAGGCCAAATTCAAACTCAGGTCTTCCTGACTCCAGACTCAGCACTTTATCCATTCTTATCTATTATACCACCTTTAACTCCTGTGGTTCAAAGTGTACCCTTTTTGTGGTTCTAGTTCAAGCCCTACCTTTAACAGAATCACCTCTGACCTCAAGGAAGTCATTTATAATCCTTCTATTTCCATTTTCACAGCTATAAAGTGGATATGATAACACTCAATCACATTCCTTGCTGCATAATCCCATAGGGCACTGTAAAGATAAAAGAGATCCCCTTTGAAATGCTTTCACACCAAAGAACTATGTAAGTAACCTTTAGTTAGTAAGTAAGTAGTTAGAAAGTAGTAGTAGTAATAGTAGTAGGTAGTTGAGTAGTAAGATATTACTACTCTAGCTAGGTGGTACAGTTGATAGAGTGCCAGGCCTGGAGTCAGGAAGGCTCATCTTCTAGAGTTCAGTTCTGGCTTCAGATACTTACTACCTATGTGACCCTGGGCAAGTCACTTAACCTCTATTTGCCTTTATCCACTGGAGAAGAAAACAGCAAACCATTCCAGGATCTTTGCCAAGAAAACCCCTCATGGGGTCAAGAAGTTTGGACATAACTGAACAACTGAACAGAACCGCTGTTATGTTATGATTCAAATAACCTTAGCATGTTATAACTGGCAGAGATCTCACCTTCATTTTATGTAGGAGGCATCTGAGGCCAAGACATGTAAGGTGACTTGCCTAAACTAACAACAGAGCTATTGAAGACCTGTGACTAGAACTCAGGGCCCGTTTCCCAGTTGAGTACTCTTTTTATCAGCTACATGTTTGTCACAGTGGAAAGAATGCTGGTCTTGGAATTAGAAGAAATGCACTCAAGTCTTGACTCTTGTCATTTATTACCCTTGTGACACTGGGCAAATCACTTAACTGGCATTGGTTCCTCAATTATAAAATGAGGAGACTATACATTGTACAAGATGCCCTCCAAGGGCCTTTTCAGCTCCAAAATGATGATCCTATGCCCATCTGTTGACACTTCTACTTACCAAAGATTAAGTTCAGAGGAGCAGTTTTGCTGCAGTTACCACAGTTTAGCGGTTCCAAGCCCAAAGATGAAATGTGTTTAATGATAACAATGACTCAATCCCCTGAACATTGCATAGCAAAGGTACCAACCTAAGACTTCATGTGGGGAACAATGTTAACAGCATTCCTATGATTCATCTGAACATTCACACATTTCCAGGACCCTCACAGTGATATTCATTCATTCCTTCTCTCCCCAAATGTATTAAGTAACTTTTGTTTTTGATCCGGAGCTGTGATTTCACTGCTGTAGGGAGCCCAAAGTGAGACAACTCTCTATCTCAATATAGATTGGTATTTGTTATGCAACTAAGAGAGTTGCCAGGATGCTGGGAGGTGAAGTGGCTTGCCCAGTTCACAGAGCCAATATTTGTCAGAGACAGATTCGAACCCACGTCTTTCTAGTTCATAGGCCTGCTCTCTATCCACTGTGCCACACTGCCTCTCATTCCACAATGTGTAATGTACAGCATGCACTCTGGCTGCTAATGTGACAAAAACTTAATTCAAGCTACAAAATTTCATTTTTGCTGGAGCTTCCAAGAGCCTTGGAAATGGTTTCTAGTGTAATGGCGAGGATTTTACCCCCAGCCCAATAAATATAAATTACAGAAAGCCTAAAGGACTATATCAAATCAAAACATCAACCAAAAGCTTAAACTATACATGCACAAGTCCATCGATTTGAGAGAATTAAAATGCCTTGATCACAGGATAAAGACTGATGGAAACATAGAGGAAATATCTTGTGATTGGCTAAAAGAGTGAGACACACCTCTGAGTCTATGTCTAACACAGCAACTCAATTCAGCACAACAAAGCCTGATGCCAGGCTAACCTAGTAATGGATAAAGTTGCCCAGGCAATTAGGTGGCACAGTTGGGTCCCCAGTGGGGCAGCCCATACTACTCAACATACTGCCTAGAACCTAACTAGGTATTTAATAAATGCTTTTTCCCCCTTCCTTCCTTGCTATATGCCATTAGAATATAAGATGCTGGAAGGCAGGAACTAGTTTTCACTTTATCTCTGTACCTCTAGCCCCTGGTCAGTCAAAAAGCCAACTGTTTGCCCGCTCCACTCCAGGGAATCATGACAGTAGTAGAAATTCCTGCCCCTTGGGATTATCCATAGAACTTTGAGTAGGATTGCCAGCTGTCCTCTGGAAACTCAGCCCAAAGTATGAGTCCAGGTAGGAGGAATGGCCCCAGAAGAAACTGCTATACTAGCAAAGCAGCATTGGCCACCAAGAAACCAACTTAATGTATTATATAGAGGTGATGTCAAGCAGACACTAAAAGAAATAGGTCCCAATTAGTCAACATGCTAATTAATCCAATTAATTCTGCCAGAAAATAGAGAGGATCTTGCAGACCCTTCCCATGCTCCTTTTATTTCAGAAAGCCCTGTTCAAACACACCCTCCTGTATGAGAATCTCAGCCTCCCACTGCTGTTTGCTCAAGCATCAACCCCCTCCACAGAAAAGCTGTGATCTAAGAAGCTGAGGTTGACAGAACAGTCATTATTGGTGAGAACCATGTGTTCCTCTCTGTCACAGTTCACTGAACAAATCTGTCAAAAAGCTATGTGGCCATTTAGAACTGAGCAAAGCAGCAGCAACAATCCAACAACACTGGAGCCCCAAATTTAAAAAGAAAACAGCAGAAGGGACAAAGCATACTCTTTGTCCAAAACAGTAAAAGAGAGAGGTGGGTATGCCCAAAATAGTATTAGACTTGCCTGCAGGAGAGGCTTGGGTTCAGATACCTGTGTTACCATGAGCAAGTCATTTGCCGCTCTGAGATTCACTTAATGCATCTATAATTGAGGACAACAGAATTCACAGAGAGGCAGCATAGTATAATGGTTAGAAATCTACCCCCAAAGTCAAGAAGATGTGGATTCAAATTCCACCTTTGACACACAAGTGTGGCAGAGCCAAGATGGCAGAGTGAAAGCAGTGACTTGCTTGAGATCTCCCCCAAACCCCTCCAAATACCTGTAAAAAAATGGCTCTAAACAAATTCTAAAGCAGCAGAATCCACAAGAAGACAGAGTGAAACAAATTTCCAGCCCAAGACAACCTGGATGGTTGATCAGAAAGGTATATCACGCCGGGCAGGGAGAGGAGCGCAGTTCAGCATGGGTGTACAGGCCACAGGGAACCTAGAGCAGGCCTCAGAGGACTGAATCGAGGGCAGCTGTGGCGGTTTCCAGACTTCTCAACCCACCAACGCCAAAGACAACTTAGAAGGTCACTGGGAAAAGTCTGCGACTTTTGACTGCAGGTGAGAGAGGAGCTAGGTCTCAGCCACAAGTCTCGAATGCGGCCTCTGGGGCAGTGGTTGCCTCCTGAGCTTCCAGCCCACAGACTGACGGGAAATCGAGTGGCTGATCAGAGGGGGATTGCAGGGATCTCTTTGCCAGTGCTGAGGCAGGAATCTCTTGCTTTGCCCTTGCTTGAATCCAGGTCACAATTTTGAGGGGCAGTCCTGGGGTGAGGAGGAGTCCTGGCGTGGTGGAGCTTGTTGTGGTAGTGGAGAGGAAACACCTCAACCCTTATCATACCACCTTGGAAGAACTGAAAATGTACAGGTCCCTAGAAGTAGCTCTGAAAACAGCTGTACAAACTCCCGAAGCTTGGGACAGTACATTCTCCACATTGGAAGCAGACTTTTACCTTAACAAAGAGTTTAAAACTCAAGTAATTGTCCGGGATCATGAGTAAGCAGCGCACAAAGAGTCAGACTATATTATCTTACTTTGGTGACAAAGAAGATCAAAACATACAACCAGAAGAAGACAACAAAGTCGAAGCTCCTACATCCAAAGCCTCCAAAAAAAATAAGAATTGGTCCCAGACCTGGGAAGAGCTCAAAAGGGATTTTGAGAAGCAAGTAAGAAAAGTAGAGGAAAAACTGGGAAGAGAAATGAGAGTGATGCAAGAAAATCATGAAAAACAAGTCAACAGCTTGCTAAAGGAGACTCAAAAAAATACTGAAGAAAATAACACCTTAAAAAATAGCGTAACCCAAATGGCAAAAGAGGTCCAAAAAGTCAATGAGGAAAAGAATGCCCTAAAAAGCAAAATTGGCCAAATGGAAAAGGAAGTCCAAAAGACTACTGAAGAAAATACTTTCTTAAAAATTAGAATAGGGCAATTGGAAGCTAGTGACTTTATGAGAAATCAAGACACTGTAAGACACAGAAGTGTGACTCTTACTCTCTCAATGCTCTAGAAGCTACAAAGTATGTTCTGATCATCTTTGCTAGCCTCATTAGTCATTCTCTATAGTGATGAAATCATAGGTCTGGTTAAAAAAAATGCTCACAACGTCTACCTTGCAAGGTTGTTTGGAGGATGAAATGAAATAATTTATATGTATAAAGCTTTCGTAAACTATAAAGTGCCATATTGATGCAATCAATGTTATATAAATGTCATTAGAATTACTTATAATGATGTCTTTGTACCTCTAGCACCTACTCAGAATCAATCAACAAACATTTTATTAAGGGCCAGGAACTCCGCTAAGCACAAGGATTCAAAAAAGTGCATAAAATAATTCCTGTCCTCAAGGAGCATACATTGTGATGGTGCAAACAGGTAAATAATTAGTAATATACAGACTTATATTTTGAGTAGAAGGAAGGTAATCTAAAGAGAGAGACATTAAAAACTGGAAATGGGGTGTGGACGGATGGGGGAGGAAGAGGGACATGACCAGGACAGGCATCCTGTAGAAGGTAAGATTTTAGCTGAGTCTTGAAAGAAATCAGAGAAATCAAGAGATGGCAGGTCTTGAGGGAGCAGACCATCCCATACATAAGGGACAATCAGTAAAAAGACAAAGATGGAAAAAAGAATATTGGTTGCAAGGAACTGTAAACAGGCCAGTGTAGCTAGATTACAGAGGGTATGGATGGGAGTAAAATGTAAGAAGACTAGGAAGGTCTGAAGGGTCGAGGTTTTGAAGAATTTAAATGCCAAAGACAGGAATTATATTTTATCACAGAGATGATAAAGAGGCATTGGAACACCATTGTTATTGTTGTTCATCCTTTGTTCTCAAAGAGGACCAGTGGCTTCAGGAGGGTGATATCTTGACTTGCAAGTGAATTGGATTTAAGGGAGGCAGAGCTCTGCAAAGAAATCAGCCTCACTCCTCCAGAGTCATAGGAGTCACTGATGGTTGACAGGGTTAGATTTAAACTTTAGAAAAATCACCTTGGCAGATTAGTGGATTAGACTGAGGAGAGATGAGGCAGGGAGACTATTGAAGTGTCTGGGAAAGAGATGATAAGGGACTGAACTAGGGTTGTGGCTACCAGTGAAGAGATGAAGATGTATATAAGAGATGTCATGAAGAGAGAAACAACAAGACTTGACAGCAGAGAATATATAAGGTAAGTGAGAGTAAGGAGTAAAGGATAGCACTAAGGCTGCAAAGCTGGGGGACTGGGAAGATGAAGGTGCCCTCAATAGCCAGCTCATAGTCAGTATCTAATAAATACTTATTGCATCAGATTATATAGGATTAAAAATTGAAAAGGCATGCTTCCCAATGACAGTATGAGTGAAAAGCATCCTCTTTCCTTTTTATCTTCTGCTGGGATGATAACAAACCTTATCACTCCATCATTGCCAATAACTATAATGAAAGGAACAGTCTACAAACAAATTAAGCTTCCATGTTGAAATAAATCCAGAGAAGCCTCATAATGTCACTGGGAACCATGGAACCTAATATATAGCTATGAAATTTTTCCCTGGCCTCACAGCAGTGACTGACACATTAGTTGGACCATATGGTGCCTCTGATGCTGAGGGCACCTGATAAGAAAGAGCAAAAAGCAGCCACTTGTAAAATTAGCCCCCTCATGTTCACAGTGGAATTTTTCAATAAAGTTTCCATCAATAAAATCTATTTTGTGAAAACAGAGAATAAAAGATTTTTTAAACTTCCACCAATTTTCTGTCTGTGTGGGCACATGCATTTCCTCTCTCTCTTTCTTGTTTATTTTGGAAGCAGAAAGAGTAGCTCTGATGTCAAAGTAGCCAACACTAAACCAAGTGGCATTACCAATAAACAATTTGTTGTTGTTGTTCAGCCCTTTTAGTCATGTCTGAATCTTCATGACCCCATTTGGGGTTTTCTTGGCAAAGATACTGGAGAGGTTTGTCATCTCCTTTTCAAGTTCATTGTACAGATGAAGAAACTGAGGCAGAGAGTTAAGGGACTTGCCCAGGATCACACAACTAGTAAGAGTCTAAGGCCAGATTTGAACTCAGGAAAATGAGTCTTCCTGACTTCAGGCCCTGCCTGCTATCCACTGAGCCACTTAGCTGCCCTTAATAATAATAATAACAATAATAATTATCGTTTATATAGTACCTACTATGTTCCAGGCACTGTATTATGCACTTTACAAATATTATCTTATTTTTACCCTCAAGACAAACCTGGGAAGTAGATGCTATTATTATCCCCATTTTACAGATGAGAAAAATGAGGCAAACAGAGGCAAAGTGACTTGCCCAGGGTAACTCAATTAGTAAATGTCTGAGGCTGCATTTGAACACAGGTATGGACTCCAAGCCCAGCAAGAAAGTCAAGGCTGCTGCGGCATGGTGAGAAGAACAACAGGCAACATGTCAGAAGGCCTAGGACGGAGTCCTGGCTCATCTACTTACCAGCTGAGTGACTTTAGGGAAACTACTCAGCCTGTCTGGGTCTGCCCTGCCTATCTCACAGGATTCTGGTGAGGATTAATGAAATAACGTATGGATAATAGGCAGCTTGGTTGATAGAACACTAGGCCCAGAGTCAGGAAGATCTGAGTTCAAGTCCAGTCTCAGATATTTACTAGCTGGGTTACTCTGAGAAAGTCGCTTCACCTGTGTTTGCCTCAATGTCTTCTGTAAGAAGAATGAGGATAATAAGCGTACCTACCTCCCAGGGTGGTTAAAAATAAGGTTAAAAATAAGAAAATATTTGTAAAGCGCTTAGTACGATGCAATGGTACATAGTAGTTACCATATAAATGCTATTATCATTACTATTACATATTGAAACTATAAAGCTCAATAGAAATATGAGTTGTTAATACAATGATCTAAGACAATTCCAAAAGACTCATGATGGAAAATGCTATCCACATCCCAAGAAAGAACTATGGAGTCTGAATGTAGATCGAAGCACACTATTTTCTTTTTATGTTTTTGTTTTTTTCTTTCTTGTGGTTTTCCCTTTCATTCTGATTCTTTTTTCACAACATGACTAATGTGGAAATATGTTTAATATGACTGTAGCCTATATCAGATTGCATACTGTCTTGGGGATGGGGAGGGGAGGGGGGGGGGAAAATTTGGAACTTAAAATCTTATAGAAGTGAATGTTGAAACCTAAAAATAAATAAATGAATATTTGTGTTTAAAAAAAGAAATATGAGCTGTTATTACTGTTATAATATTATTTGCTATGATAAAGACTTTAAGAATTTAATAAATCTGTGATTTCATCAGTGATTTCATTATTGAATCAGTGATTCTCAACAACACCTCCATATTTTCTTAACTATAATTCTCTGTCCTTGTGTTTCTACAAATCTACCCTCATTGAATTTACCTCGTGCATTGGGAAGCCTCCCTCAAGGTCTTTTAATAGTTCCAGGTTGCCAAGTTAGTATGCAGGTCTGCTCTTTGTTGTCTTTCATTCTTACCTTGTAACCAATCCAGTTCCTTTTTCAGACATACATGTAATTGGTAATAATATCTTTTGTGACACTTCTAATAAGCAAACTTGCAACATGTCACAATCCTGCATTCTACCTATGCCCAAAGTATATCTTTCTCTTGCCACGTAAGTTACTTGGGATTTCAGTTACTATAAAATTATGATGTCCCATGATTTGCAAATATGAAGCTTTACTAAAAGAATACTGAGGTTAAAGTAATAGATTGTCATGGTAACCAGGAGTGTTGGAAAGTACTCCATACTTTTCCCAAATGCAATCCAGCCTAAGCTCATCCTTTTCAAGTCTGGGACCAGCTAGGTCATTGTCTGTCTGCAGTACCTATCTAACAATGATAACAAAAGTAATACCAGTCAAATAAACAAAGCTGTCCCATGGAAATAAAGTCAGAGAAGTTACATCACACCTTTGGGCACCATATTCTCTGCTGTCACTACATGGATAGCTGAAACTTTTCCCTTGCCTGATAGTGATCAGGTACATCAATTGAGTCATACAATCGTATATAGGCATGGATATAAATATAAGCACAAAGACATATACAGATATAGAAATAAGCACAGACACAAACGTAAATATAGACAAAGGAATAGAGATTCAATCTGTGATTTCTTTGGTATAAGAAACCATCAAGTGAGGAAATTCCCTCTACCAATGCAGGTTAGCACCATTGCCTAGGGCACTATGAGGTGAAGTGATACAAATAGACAAATATAAATAGATTTCCCATGCATAAAAGCAATGTAAGTTTTTCAACCATGTTCTTTCTCCAGTGTGGATCATTTGACCAAGCTCTCTCTTGTTTATTGTTGATTTCACTTAAGCACCACGGTGTAATTAGTATCACAGCTTCTGTAAATAGGAGCATGTAGAGAACCTCAACGTTAACAAGAATGTCTTCCTTTGTGCAGGACTTTTCCCCTAACAATGGTGAACACCAGAAGTCTTCCTGTTTTACACTTTGTATAATGTCAATATTCAATGGACTGCTGAACAAAGGTACTAATGATAAAAATAACACTGATGTTTACAGTTCTTTATTAGTCAAGTGGTGCCAAATAAATACTGACTAAATTGAATTGTATGAAAAAAAATATTTTCTAAGACAGTCTGGTTTATGACTCACTTCCCTCAGAGAAACTATCTCAGAAAATGGCTATTATTCTTTTCACACAAGAGCATCCCCAATGTGTTTTTAGAATGTGCCAAAGAAGTTCCCACCTAAATATTATGATTCCAATCTCCAAGAAATGCTAGACTTAGAAAGACGAAGAAAACACATTTATATGTGCAAATTTCCCACTATATGGTACCACATTAGGCCTCCTGCCTTTACTAAGTCCTACATAGCTCCTAAAGATCCCTCTTCCACTCCTGGGCTTCAGGCTCCATTTATCCTTCCTGCAAATTGCAATGGCTCTTGCCCCTGGGAGCCATATCCCACTCTTGACCTGTTTCTCTCTTTCCTGCTTGGTTTACCTGAAACCTGTCTGCATTACAACTAGGCTGTCCAAAATCCAAAAACAGACCATCTTCTCTTCCTGTTTCAAAGTTTGTACCCCTATTGAACTCCTCCTCATATTCCTGTTTTCCTGCTGGCAAAACTACTCTAACAACCAACTCTTAACCAAGTTAATATGATTAGCAGATCTTAAACTTAATGAATAAACAAACTCAAGTTCCCAACCACACCTACTTTCTGGGATCTCACTGGGGAGTCATCAGTTAGATGCCTCCAGTGGAATGGTATTGCAGAATCATAGCATCACCAATTGAGAACTAGCAGGGATATTGAACTCGTAGTTCAGGCGCCCATCACATCTGGCCTTCATTATTGCAATCACCTTCTGCTTCTAACTGACTTCCCTGCCTCAAGTCTCTCCTCACTCCAATCCCTCCTCCCCTCAGCTGCCAAAGTGATTTTTCTAAAGCATAGGTCTAACCATGTCACCCTCCCTGCTCAAAAAGCTCCAATGGCTACCTACTGCCACCATGAATAAAATATAAACTCATATATTCAGCATTCAAAGCTTTTCATAATCCTGCCCTTTCTACC
Source organism: Vombatus ursinus (assembly GCF_900497805.2). Classification (NCBI taxonomy): domain Eukaryota; kingdom Metazoa; phylum Chordata; class Mammalia; order Diprotodontia; family Vombatidae; genus Vombatus; species Vombatus ursinus. The sequence goes on from NW_020954641.1 coordinate 10,646,318, forward strand.
TTCCTTTACTTCTTGCCTTTTGTTCACCTTCATGCGCTCAGTGATCCAGCTACACAGGACTACTTTGCATTAGGGACTCACCCATCACTATGCCTTTTCCACTGGCTGTCTCGTATGCTTAGAATGTTCTACCCACTCACTATCATCAGTTGGTTTCTCTGGCTTCTTTCAAGGTTCAGCTTAAATCTTACCTTCTTCAGGAAACCTTTCCTGATTCCCTGGGCTGTTAATACCTCCTTCTTCATATTATTTTCCATCTACTCTGTATATATCTTGCCTTCCCCATTAGAATGTAAGCTCCTTGAGGGCAGGAACAATTTTTGTCTAGTTTTATATTCCCTGGGTTTAGCATGGTGCCCAGAACATAATAAGCATTTAATAAAAGCTTCTTGACCTGACTTGATTCACTAACCCTTCATTTTACAAACTAAAGTCTGGAAGGATAAAATGACTCATCCTAGATCATCCAGGTAGTAAGAAGCAGAACCTAGTATTTGGCCCCAGGTTTTATGACTCTAAATCTAGCAGTTTTTAGATTGTACCACCCTTATAACTTTTGAATGGAAAAATTAAACACTTCTCTTTGCAGTAATAATACAGGTAATTTCTACCAATAGTCACAGGAGGGTTTGTTGTCGATTTTTTCCCTGATGCACTTTCCATTCTGATTCGTTTATGCAAAGCCAACGTATACACTGTGTGTAATCTTGGCTGACAATGTGGATTCTCCACCACTCTTTTTTTTTCCTGAAAACCCAACAGTATTAAGAGATTCTCAAGCAATGAAGCACTACAGAGGATGGCTATCAAGTACCCAAGTGTCACATTCGATGCCTTAGCAGAACAGAGGAGGGACTCAGCACTTAGGAAAATTCCACTCCCAGCTCAGATTCTTATAATCTAGCCAACAGCTCACTAACATTCAGATTCCCTAAGAGTCTGGCCAATATGGTGGATGCTTGTCTTTGGCTGAAAGAAGGCTTGGGTCGAATTCTTTCAGGCAGGATCCGTGCATTATGATTTAAGGGTCCCAGCACCCCTAAACCCCTAAACCTCAACATTTTGGTGGCCCATTTGGGGAAACTTCCTAACCCCAAGTTCTTCTCCAGCCAAGACTGGAAGGTATGTAAGCCTCCCCGCCTCTTCCTTGCTCTGCAGTTGGGGTTGCTCTCCAAGCACCTGGGGGGCCTGGAGGTGATTTTCAGGCAGACAGTTATGAGGCTGTTTTGCACTCAGCCTGACACTCTCAGGCTCTCCATCCTCTGTTTCGGTTCGAGGCCATGGACCTGGGTACACCTTCCGCAGCATAGAGGACAATGCTTCCCAAAAGGGAAGCATATGTCCAATTCTGTCAATTCTCTCTGAGCTAGGGAATTGGGGAAACTGCAGGTGCTTTTTGGTTCCCTAAGGCATACTTACTCCCCTCTACACTCGTGAATCCTCCTTCATGGAGGTTATAGGGAAAAGTTAGAAAAGCTAAAAACATCTTAGCAGATTCTGGAGGTTTTGTGATCCATCATTAAGAAGTTTTGAACCGTCTTACAACCCTGGTCACTCCCTTCTCCCACTCCCTTCCCTTGAGTTGAGGATATCTGTTAATCCTTCTCATAGGAGAAAAGAGTTTCACCCTCCCTTCCCTCTGAATTCACCCTCTACAGCATGGGCCCCACTGGCAATGGCCTTGGACCCTGTGGCAACATTTGTCTGGAAACATCACGCAGGTTCAGCACATCCTGCTCAAGGTAAAGAAGCTAGCCTCTGAACTTGGGTAAGCACACTCTTTTGAAGTTATGGTTTTAACTGTTAATGATGAGATGTTGATTCCCTATGTAAAGTAATTTGGAAATGCATTTAACAAAGTTGAAGTCACCTGATCGGTAGTGGGTTCGTTTCAAGTTTCAAATTGCTAAACTTTTTATATCAGTTATGTCAAGCAACTTTTCATAATTTGGTTACTGCTAAAATACTATTTCTATTGTCGGTTATTTTTTTAATGTGTAAACGTGCCAAAAAGCTTGTTTGGATTTTGGCTTGCTGAGAATTTGAAAGTATATAGAAATAGTCTCTAACGATTGGCTTTTTACACCTGGACAAATTTAAATTTGAGATGTAAACACTAGAAAAGTTTTTCCTAAGTTGTGATTAGTGAAACTTGCTGTTTGAGGTAAAAGCTCATGGGATTTTATTTTGAGTTATCTGATGGATCATAATAATCCATTGATAATCAATAATCCACTATCTGAGAGAAATGCCACAAGCTACTCAGAAAATGTGATACTGGTGGGAAGTCAGCATCCAGAAAAGCTGAAAGGACAATTTTAGCCTCATTCTAAGATGGGATCCTCCTGGCTCAGTTTCCCCATTATGTTCCTTTGAACTGAGTCTGGCTATGAGGTGGATTTGATATTGCAGGGATGGAAAGCTTCTACCTGCAAAAGTATTACTTAAACTTCAGAGAAAGTAACAAGATCAGATAATTCTGCAAGTCAAATGTAAATGATTTTAATGGAGCTCTTATACTTTTACTTCTCACTACATCTGGGCTCTGCAGTCTTTTCTGTCAGAATTATGTCTTCCAGACTACAGGCCATTCACCTAGAGTTGATAGCAAACAGTGGGTACTAGCCAATGTCCCCGCATCGTTCCCTGGATACAACCTCTGCTCGGTTCCAGTCATTCTCCTCTTTGGGACCCCCTCGAGGCAGGACAGCTCTACGCTCCTTGCCAGCAGGAAGCAGTTTCAGAAGCCAAGACCTTCTCCCCTTACCCCAAAAGAATTTGGGTCCCATTTGAGTGGGGAATGATGAAGATGGAATCTGGACCCCAAAATGGAAAAACTCTGGACTTTCCCACATGACCAACTCTCTGGCGTTTGCCTGAGGCTATAATCCCATCAACTGGCCTTTCATTATTGCCTACACTCAATCTACCTCCCGATGATCCCTGGCCACTTCCCACCCTTGACCCTATCTAGACTCCATTCTCCCTTGGCCACATGGTGCAGGTCCCTGGCATTCTATTACCTCACAGTCCCTGCAGACTACTTGGCCACTCCTAGATCCCTCCCACAGTCTTTCTGTATATAAGGTCCATTCTGTCTCCATTAATGTGCTCAGATTCTTAAAATCTAGCCATTGCTCAGATTCTTATAATCTAGCCAATAGCTCACTAACTTTCAGATTCCTTAAGAGTCTGGCCAATATGGTAGATGTTCTAATAAACCTTGTCTTTGACTGAAAGAAAAAAATTCACTCCCATCCATATGAATACTATGGGCACACTGGACAAATTCTTAAGATGGAAAGGAGTCTAAGGGGGAGGGCAGATTCACAAAATGAAAAACACATAAATGACAAGTCATAATGTCATAAACCACAAAAATGAAAAACATGTAACTCCAAGCCCTTCCAGTTTCCAAAGCTCATGTGTCTGAGTCCCCAGCTAGACTCTGTTGCTATCAAGTAAACCCAAAAAAATTTATCTAGCTGCATAGTCGTCAGGACTGGAGACAATGGGGAGGATGGGAGCAATCTTTAAAAGAACATATTACAACATCAAAGGAGGAAAAAAGAAAGCCCAGGGCACTGAAAGGAGTGAAGGTATGTATAGGAGCTTGCTGAAGCTAACCACAAAAAGAGTTCTACAAAATTCCCAAAAGTGTTTAAAAGCCCACGGGCCTCTCTGATTAACTCACATAGGTGTGACTGATTCATAGCATAGACTACAAGCCAATGGGAAGGAAAAAATACTCCAGGCATCTTGCACCTCTTCAGTTAGAGAACTATGTGCTAAACTGGGCTCTGATAAGTACCACAGGTTCCCAAAGGGGGCACTGGAACATTGTGGGTGGAGGGGTGGCAGTAGTAGCCTCAGGTGCCACTGGGTGGGGTTGAATAAAAATAAAGGGGCAGTGGAAGCATAAGGAAAGGACAAGATAAGAAAATTTGGAAAAACCATTCATACATGTTTCATCTGTTGTGTACAGAGTTGTGTAACAGAGTTAAAGTCGTAGTGATTACATTATTTTCCAAATAAACACACAAAATGCAAGTTATAACCAACAGTGGTCAAGTCTGCTGAGTCTTAACAAGCAAGTGTTGGCAGGCAAGAATGTTGTACATTGTTGGGAAGTCTAGCGTGCATGGGCAGGAATGTATGTCATCAAAATTTCAATGCATGAAAAAACCCCACAAATTTACAATTAACTATTAAATTTAAGATACATCATTTTTTTAAAAAATTTATATATTTTTGAAATGACGCAAATTTTAGAAAAACCATTAAAGGGTTAAAGAAAGTAGATTTCCAGGGGGGTGCTGAATAATTTTTTTTTTGAAAAGGGGGCAGTAGGCCAAATAAGTTTGGGAACCTCTGTATTATATCACTGAAAACAGAACAGCAGGAACTTTGTTGATGCCCTACTGTAGCAAGAGCCAGAGCTAGAGAATCCACCTCCTTTTAACATTATTTTTTATTTTTTTAAGACTGAGTCTCCAGATCTCTCCCAGGCTGAAAGTGCTGGAGCTCCTTATGTGCTGATCCTACTACTGACCCACATGGGAGCTTTCACTTGCTCCTCTTTAGGCAGCCTATTGGCCTTCTGCTCCCAATGACTCTAGGATAGTTCTGGTATTAGTGCAGACACCCAATGGGTTTAGCCCACTGTAGCTCAGAATTTTTTAGTTCAAGAGATCACCTCATCCTCTCTGGGAGCTGGTATTATGGGCACATACCACCACACCTCCATGCTCATCTGGTTTAATCATTTAAAGAGACACAGTTTTAAAAATGTAGGAAGGGTGAAGTCTCATTAATTCATTGTTGTTGTTCAGTCATTTTTCATCCATGTCTGACTTTGCATGATCTCATTTGGGGTGTTCTTGGCAAAGATACTGGAGTGGCTCCATTTCCTTCTCCAGATCATTTTACAAGTGAGGAAACTGAGGCAAACAAGATTAAGTGAGTTGCCCAGGGTCTCACAGCTAGTAAGCGTCTGAGGCCAGATTTGAACTCAATGAGTCTTCCTGACTTCAAGCCTGGCACTCTATCTACTGTGCCACCTAGCTACCCTCATTAATTCAGACTTTACTAATTCAATATTTACAATAGTCCAGAAAGATACAGGCAGAGCTAATGTTTATCTCTCAGTGTCTATAAATAAATAGGCAATGTAAAGAAGAGTTCAAGGTGATTGCTTAAGAGAACAAATTGTTTCCAACCACTTTAGAAACCCCATTTACATAGAGACAATGGCTAAGCTAATTACAAATTATTTATTCATTAAAGCAGGTTCCCTAAGGATCTCTGTTTGGCTACACTTGGGCAGCCTACTTTAGTTGAGATATGTGCTTGAAAAGAATAAAAATGCCTTTTTTTTCTCTTTAAAATACAGTATTTTCTAATTTGGGCTATTTCCTAATACAAACTGGCCTCCTCTAAAATTAATATGACTCTGAAGTTTTGCTGTATTTAAAACTCAGGAACAAACCAGGACTGCTGAGCAGCCACTGGCCACCTGTCCTAAAATTCTCACAGCTCTCATTTGGTTCTTCCCCAGCCCAGGGGGAGTGGCTCCAGTGACAGAATTAGTAAAAGTTCCCCAAGCTTAGAATTGACACAGCATGTCAATTCCACGAAGATGCCAGCTTTCCATCTGTCTGAATTGCTTAAGCCTGGACCCATGACGATTATGGCAGTTCTGTGTAATGAAGGGAGCCAACTCGTTCTTGCTCTCTGCAACCCTGCTCAACACCATATGTAGTGAGAGTTGTCCTTGGCCATGCCTAGGACATGATTGAATTCATTTCTAACCGACTCACCGCTTAAATTATAGGAGATGGCAGGTAGCAAATAGTACAAGGTCCAGCCAGGATAAAAAGGAGCATGGATGTTCTAAAGTCTTCCCAGTTAAGCCACTCACTCAGCTTGACTAAGAATGTCAAGTATCCCACTTAAGAAGGCCTCAGAGATGTCCCACTCTCTTTTCTGTTACCAAGACTTTAATAGGATTACATCCTAATCATCACATACACAAAACCACTGAAGCCTTAGCCATACATATGCATTTGAATTAATCTGTTCCACACCTGCATAAGCAATCAGGAAATTACCTGCATGAATATTAAAACTATAAGCAAAAATAGTGTGCTTTTCTCAGCCTCCCCGGACCCTTAAACTCTAGGAATGGAATCCAAATAGCAATCCTGGATGTGCAATGTTAATCAGGGCCCACTCCCACAATAACACTTCACAGGTGATAGTCCTACATATTTCTGTGATTAACTAGGCACTTCATATACATAACAAGAGTCCTGGGAAAAGATACCTCCTTTACTATTTGACAAATTGAGAATTAGGTGAGGAATGACCCACAGTTCTCTGCATCCCAGACTTCCTCCTGTTTGCTCCTCAGATTCCCAGGTCCCCTTTTCAGTCCCTGCCACTACCAAGAGAGAGAGGGGAGCTCAAAAGCTTCAGAGGTGAGAGAAAGACTATTTCCAGGTGCAGACACCTGTTTCTCATTACCCAGCAGTGGCCATGTGATCAGGAGACTTCAGATTACCAGGGCTAGGGCTAAAAAGTTTACAGCACCTGAATCTCCATTCTATCATATCTTGTGGAAGTGGTTTCAGTCCCATTCTTTTGGAAAGAGAATTAATGAATTCTGAGTGTCCAGTGGTGATAGGACAACAGTAGGGAGGAAACCTGGAGGATAGGGTAGCTTTATCCCTAATTCATCTTACATCCAAACCCAATCTAAACTCTTTCTTAGGTATCATTAATGAAACAAATGAGACAAGGGCAAATGGGATAATGTATGTAAAGGACTTTGTAAACCTTAAGGTGCTATATAAAGGCCAAGTATTATTATTTCTTCTTTCATTTAACCAAAATTTATCCAGGAATCACAGCTATAGAAGAGGGGTTCTTAACCTTTCCATTAGGCTATGAGTTCTTTGAGAGGGGTGACTATTTTTGCCTTTCATTGTCTCCACAGTACCTGGAACATAATAGATACTTAATAAATGCTTGTTGATTTGATTTGACTGTGTCATGGACCCATTTGGTGGTCTGGTGAAGCCTACGGAAATCTTCGCAGAATAAAGTTTTAAAACATATTAAATAAAGTATGTAAGATTACAAAGGAAACCAATTACATTGAATTACTATTGTAAAATATTTTTTAAGGCCATAGACCCCTTCTTTCAAGCTAGAAGAGACCTCAGAGACTAGAAAACCTCTAGCCCCAACTCTCTCACTTTATAGATGAGGAAACTGAGGACTGGGCAGATCGTGACTTGACCAAGGTCCTATAGACAATGAATAGACAGACAACAAAATAAAGCATTTATTCAGCACATACTCTATGCCAGTCACTCTGCAAGTGCTGAGCAAACAAATTCATACAAGGAAGCAAGATGATCTCTGCCTTCAAGGAGATAATATTTTTTTTTTGCCTTTTTTTGGTGAGGCAATCGGGGTTAAGTGACTTGCCCAGGGTCACACAGCTAGCGTCAAGTGTCTGAGGCTGGATTTGAACCCAGGTCCTCCTGACTCCAAGGCTGGAGCGCTATCCATTGCGCCACCTAGCTGTCCTAAGGAGATAATATTCTAAAGATGTAAGACAGCATATGAAGGGGAGTTAGAAAGCAGAAGCAGGGGGAGGGAAGGTAGCAGCATCACAAGTATCAGAAACAACATTTGAACCCTTATCTTCTGAATCCATGGCCACGCTCCACTTTCCACTTTCCACTGTAATTCACTGCTTCTTTGCCACATATAGGCAGATACACTTGAAGATACTGTGGGTTCAGTTCCAGACAATGGCAATAAAGAGAATATCTCAATAAAATCACATGGATTTTGAGTTTCCAAGTGCATGTAAAAGTTATATTACTATACTATAGCCTATTAAGTGTGAGACAATATTATGTCTAAAAAAAATAATGCACACACCTTAGTTAAAAAAAATTGTCTTGTAATCAATTTAGTTGTGACTGACTCTTTGTGACCTCTTTTGGAGTTTTCTTGGCAAAGATAGTGGAGTGGTTTGCCATTTCCTTCTCCAGCGAATTTTCCAAATAAAGAAACTGAGGCAAACAAGGTTAAGTGACTTGCCCAGAGTCACACACTTAGTAGGTATCTAAATCTGGATTGGAACTCAGGTCCTCCTGATTCCAGGGCAGGCACTCTATCTACTGTGCCACCTAGCTGCTGCTAATAAAAAAAAAATGCTACCATCTGATCCTTCAGCAAGTTGTAATCTTTTTTGCCCTTGGAGGTTCTCACCTCCACGTTGATGGCTGCTAACTGATCAGGGTGATGGCTGCTGAAGGCTGGGATGGCTGTGGCGTTTTCTTAAAACAAGACAACAATGAAGTTTTCTATATTGATTAACTCTTCCCTTCACAGACGATTTCCCTGTAGCATGTGATGCTGTTTGATAGCATTCTACCCACAAACTGGAATCAGTCCTCTCCAACCCTGAAGCTACTTCATCAACTAAGTTTATCTAATATTCTTCAACAGTATTGTGTCTCAGGGAACAGGGAGGCCAAAGAAGAGGGAAAGAGACAAGGGCAAGGCCAGTCCATGGAGCAGTCAGAACACAAACAACACTTATCAGTTAAGTTCACCACCTCGTATGGGTTCCTGGCGCCCCAAACATTTACAATAGTGACATCCAAGATTATTGATCACAGATCACTACAACAGATATAATATGGTGTTGGAAAAATGGTGCTGATAGACTTGTTCAGTGCAGGGTTGCCACAAACCTTCGATTTGTTAATAATAATAATAATTATTATTATCTGTGAAGCCCAATAAAATGAGATATGACTGTATGTATGTCTAAGCAGTGGTAGAAAGAACAAGACTGAATCACAATAATAATAATTTTTAAAAAAGAAACCATGAAAAAAAATCACTTGAGTCATCTAAAATAATTGATTCCAAACTCTTACCATTCCTCTTTACTTTTCCTGGACAAAAACAGGAAACTTAATGCAAGCCACAAGCCCTCATAAAAAACAATTTAGTTTGGGTATCTCTGCCTTGTCAGTTCCTCTTTATGTTTATGAATCTCTGGAGACTTACCATGGAATAGACATTTTAATTATCCAACAAAATGCCAGGTGCTGCTGCATTGTTCCACAGAATATATGCAGCCTTCATGATGAGTTTGTTTCTGAAGGACAGTTTGGCCTTACCTTGTTTTTTAAAGAGATTGCTTCGGACGATCTCATTCATGGACTGCACTTTTTGCTTCTGAAGTTTGACTGGTGGGATGCAAGTGTAAAATTCATAGAGGAGTTGGCTGTAGGCAGGAAACAACAGAGTTCCCAGATCAAATCTTAATCAACTTGACAATCAGTGTCAATCATGCATTGGGGGGGGGGGTGGCACTGCAGAGGGTGGGCCAGGCCTGTGATTTCATGGTTATAGAGAATATCCACTAAGGAAGTTCCCTCTATTAATGCAGTCCTGAACCTTCCCTGAAACTTAGGGTCTTAGACAGTCACCAGGACACTGAGGGGTTAAGTAATAATACTAATAGCTAGCATTCATAAAGCTTTACAAAATACTGATCCCTCATTTTATCCCAATAACTCTAAGAGGCTGGTGTTTTTGTTGTTGTTGAGTCATTTCAGTCGTGTCCAACTATTTGTAACCCTTCTTGGGGTTTTCTTGGCAAAGATACTGGAGTGGTTTTCCATTTCCTTCTCCAGTTCATTTTACAGATGAGGAAACTAAGGCATATCATGTTAGGTGACTTGACCAGGGTCGCATAGCTTAGTAAATGTCTGAGGCTGGATTTAAATTCAGGTGCTCCTGACTCCAGGGTCAGCATTCTATCCACTGCACAATTCTGCTGCCAGGCAGCACAATGGATAGAGTGCTGGCCCTGCAGTGAGAAAAACTTAACCTTCAGGAGTTCAAACCTGGCTTCCTACATTTATTAACTGTGTGACCCTGGGCAAGTCACTTAGCCCTTTTCAGCTTGGTTTCCTCATCTATAAAATCAGCTAGAGAAGGAAATAGCAAACCACTTCAGAATCTTTGCCAAGAAAACCCCAAATGGGGTCACAAAGAGTTGGTGCTATTATTATCCCCATTTCACAGATGAGGAAGATGAGGCAGAGAGAAGTTAAATGACTTGTCCAGGATCAAACAGCCAATAAGTGTCTGATTTGATTTGAATTTGAATTGATTTGAATTCCGGTCTTCCTCACTCTAGGTCTAGCATTCTCCCCAGTACAAGTGAGTAGCCCAGATTCACAAGCCAATATGTGTTTAAAGCAAGATTTGAATTCAGGTCTTCCTCACTGCAGTTGTAGCACTCTAATGCAAAAGACTTGCACAGGGTCACACAGCCAGTCTGTGTGAGAGAAAGGAACTAACTTGTAGCCCTTCCAACTCCAACCCCAGCTCTTTCCATCCATTATTCTAGATCGCTTCTCTCAGTGGTGCTTAAGATTAGATGACAAAGATGATAGAGATGCTAAAATTGTTTTAAAACAGACTAAGTCTTGTATTATACTCCTAGTTCCAGATATCAGCCACAGTCTGACACACTGGACTTTGGCCCTGACATAGTGATGTTGTTTTGGTGCTCCTTGAGTAAGAAGGGCAAAAATCAACCAACCAGGTCCAGATATCAGGGAACAAGACAGTAAGTTGTAGTAAAGGTACCAACATGAATTAGTAGGGGGAGTTTTCTCATTTGGGAGATCCTTATACCAATAAGACCACTGGTCTAGTCCTTATCCCCTAACCCTATATTATTACTGCAGCTGTTAGCTTGCCCAACAAAGTGCTCCCTGCCCTCCATAAGCGGTCACCCTGGAAACTCAAAACATGAAACACTCCTTAGAAAAGGGGAACAGGTCATGTTGAGTCCAAATTTTACCGCAGTTAAAATAATGTGATAATTGGTTTTATTCATTTTGTGAAGTGGAAAAAAAAAGAGGGATGGAGGGAGACCTTGCTTCAATGGCCTCTTCCAAGCTCACTCACTGACCAGCCACAAATATAAGTTTTCTCTAAGGCTTTAGGAGCAGCTTATGAGGCAAAGGGTGGGAGCTTCCAACAGGCTCAAGCTTAGCTCCAAAAGAAGGCAATGAGCTACACAGCAGTCTTTCAACCCACTCTTCTCCCTTCAGAAGTAGTGCCTCATGCTAAGTCACTTTTGAATACCGAAGTGGGCACAAGAATTCCAATCACTTACTTTCATTTCTTACCCAAGTCTTGGCACAAGAAAATGTGCCATTTTCCCATTACTCTGCTAATACTCCCCTTTAAAAGTTGTTGGGGCTGTGCCCATTCATTATGTGAGCTAATCCCAGCATTCCTCAGAAGAGCTTCCTCTGCTTTGGCACTCTTGGTTTCCCAAGGGAGCTGAGGACAATTCGTACCATGTGCTCACCTGAGTAACTTAGCATCAAAGACAGTTTCCACGTCATGGAGAACAGATGGGATATATTTCAAAGCAGCCACCTGGAATAAGAATGAAATTAACATGAGAGATGCCCCCATTTCAGGGTTAGGTGTTGTTATAAAGGATATTTTGCTAAATAATACAGACAGTGTGAGATGGTTCCTGCATTATATGAACTGTTCAAATAAGTCATGGCCCTGGATGCTGACCAAGAATATACAGTTATCCCTCCCACATCACAGGGGTTAGGGGCATGGCACTCCATGATCTGGAAAATCTGAGAAAAAATTTTTGGCCCTCCCTTTGTACCAGAGAAATCTGAATTTTTTCTTTTTCTTTTATGGGGTGTTTACAGCACCTTATTGTAAAATTGGGGTTGATATTATAAAATGCTATACATATATTTTATGCATTTCTGAGTTTCTAAACTTTTTTTGTGTTATATGCTGGCCTTTTCATGTTGTCTGCAGCTTCCACAAAACTCCCTCAAAATTCCCATTTAATTTCTTATGCCAATCCACGATCTATTGAAGCCTCAATGGGGAAAGTCACAAAGTGGAAGGGATAACTGTACACAAATACACACATGCATACACATACAAAATTAACACATATGTACATACAATTCTTTAAATAGGAGGGTAAGATAATTCCTCCAAGAATCATGTCCTCTTTTTTTTGTTTGTTTCACTAATAACAAGGATGGGCTACATTAAGTTACATTTAATTCTTCTGCCTACGCCTTCCCTTGTAAATAGTGGGGGGCATCTCTGAGAGCCCTGGACAGTGTCTGATGATTAAAGCTGTCTGAAAATGGAATGTGCTATATGTATCAGGCAGGAGGCTAAATGAGATGGCCCCTAAGGTCTTTTCCAACTCTAGGATTCCAATATTTTACAATTCATAAGATCTTCTGTTATTTTTTCAATATGCATTTTCAATAGAATTATCAAAGAAACTGTTAACAGGATGAGCAGAGCAGAAATTGAATGTTAGGTGCTGTTTTTGGTTTCGGTTTTGCAAATTTCACACGTACAATTTACTTAGGAGGCCTCAGTAGGTGAAACTAAATGCAAAAGGCCTGCTTTACAAATTAACTAAATAAAGATTTGACATTTGAAATCCAAGGAAAGTAAAAGTTGCATAGGACTGTAGATTTAAAGTTGGATTAGATAAGATCTAATTTAGCCCCTTTATTTTGTAAGTAGGGAAACAGAGGCCCAGAGAAGTAAGTGACTTGCCTGAGGTCACAAAGTTAGGAAAGCAAGAAGCAGACCTATTAATTAAAATCAGGTCCTCTGCCTCCAAATCCTGCCCTCTTTCCACTAACCATGCTGCTTGCCCTCAGCTTCCTCTTATGAAAAATGACGGGGTTCTCTTTCAGCTCTTTCCATAATAACAGCTCACATTTACATAGTGTTGAAGGTTTGAGAAGCTCTTTTCATATATTATTGCATTTAATACTCACAACAACCATGTGAAGCAGATGCTATCATTACCCCAACTTCACAGAGGAGTCAGTCAGTCAATAAGTTTTTACTAAGCATCTACTGTGTGCCAGGCACTGTGGTAAGTTCTGGGGATACACAGAAAGGCAAAAGATAGTCCCTGCCCTCAAGAAGCTCACAATCTATCGGGGAGACAACATGCAAACAACTATGTATAAGCAAGTTATCTGTAGCATATATAGGAAATAATCAAGAGAGGGAAAGCACTAGAATGAAGAGGAATTGGATTTGAAATCAAGTCTTCCTGACTTCAGGACCAGCTGCCTCTAATCAATATAAATACATAGATAGATAGATAGATAGATAGATAGATAGATAGATAGATAGATAGATAGATAGATGGTGTGTATGTATGTGTGTGTGTGTGTGGGTGTGTGTGTGTGTGTGTGTGTGTGTGTGTGTGTGTGTGTCTAGGTACAGGCATGTGGCTGGGAAACAGCATTTTTTCCTTTGTACAAAATTAACTGGTTCACGCAGGGATCTTAGTTACAGACTTGGCCTCATTAGAACAACGCGCCAACCAAGTGACAGGTAAACTTCAGCCTGTGGCTATGCTGCCAGATGGATTTCGGCGCCACACAATTAGAGGAGAATGTTTATGATCCTGCTTCCATCCACATCCAGGTGGGTTTTGTAGTCATCTCATCAATTTCTCCAAATCTGACTTCTGCTAACCGGTGCCTTTGGTTCTTGTTCTTATAAAAAATGCCTGGAGATCTGAGTGACTCCAGTATACAAGGGTGTAAGCCATCCACTCCCCTCCTCACTCCTAAACCAAATCCTCCTGTCCCCCCCAGATCTATTGATCCAATCATTAAGTCTAGCCCTCATATGCCGCCTTACGCCGCTATTGTTGTCTTTGCATCCCCCACACCTGGCACAATATATGGCACGTGACAGGCACTTAATAAATGCCTGTTGAATCATTGTCCTGAGACCAGAGATGAACAGTGGTAAACATGCTCTGACAGGATAATTGCAATAAAACCCCAATGAGAAAAAGGGAGAAAATTGTGACATTTTAGTCAATACCCACGTAGGAAATCAGAAGACCGGTACTGCAGTACCAGCTGCATTTTGCTGGTCTTTAAGAACTATATTTCCAGGGAGAGACAAGAAGCAGCAGCCATAAGAAGCCTATACAGCCAGGACAGACATTTCTCACATTAAAATGCTTTAGCTGTTCACAGGATGGGGTTGGGGAATGGAAGGAGGGAGGTGGGAGGGGAGGTCTTTGGAAGAAGTCAGTCTTCTCAGCCCCAGTCTGGCAGCAGTAGAAAGCAAGCTGACTACCTGTCACCCTTGGACTTTGAATATGTTATCAACTCAATGGGAATGTATTAAACTTTCATCTTGTCCATGCTGACTCACAGGTGCATGTGAAATCTGTTATTTTCCTTCCCAAGGGCAATTGCTCCTCTCTGTCTCTGAGAGTCTGCTGGGAACTTGGTAACAGCTAGAGGTGACCACAGTTTCTCTGTTCTCAGACATCTAAGCATACCAGAGATCTGGTAGAGGGCACAAAGGTTTAGCAGGACTCATCCAGACAGGAATGGGGCCTGGGGCCTGGGACCTGAGTGGAAGCACCACTCATTTATATGTGTTGTCTCCCCTTATTAGACTATAAGTCCCTTGAAGACAGAGGCTGTCGTTTTTATTTGAATTCTCGGTGCCTTGCACATCATAAGTGCTTAATAAATGTTTTTTAAAAAAAGTTGATTTTTTTCCTTTTCCATTTGCATTTTTCCAGGTAGGTAGTCTGAGTTACTAGACATTTCTACTGGCATTTTGAGAACATGTCTTGTGAATTAGAGATGCATCATTTCCAAGGACTGGTCTATGAAGACCATGTTTACTGACCACTTATCACACTAAGTATACTCTCATACATCTTGAAAAGTGGTGAGACCAGCAGTCAGAAATGGGCGTCACCTTTGTAATTTGTTGATTATGTGATACCAAACAAATTTATCTGATCAGTGACAGACTCCCCACATGCCCTCAAGAAAATGGGACCAAAGTGAATGAAGACAGACCTCTGGAAAAGAGCCAAATTCAAACTAAGCAATAATGACCTAGTAGGCATGGAGAGGAAGCAACAAGGACTAATAGGGGAATGGATCATTATTCTAATTAGCACCCCCTGAACTGACACTGTACTCACAGCAAACTGAAAATAGAAAAAAACAAAAAAAGGGCAAAATGGGCCCTCCCTTGCAAATGCACATTTCATCATCTGCTCAAAGGGTTTCCTGCCTGTTTCTCTGTTGAATCCAGCTGAAAACAGCTTGAGATTTGTGACAGTGGCATTAGCATCAGTATAAGCAAAAGATGATGTCATGCGTTGGTGTAGGTTCCCACTAGAATGCCAGACATCATCCTCATGGAAAATTCAAAGACATTTAAAATAAGCAATGCCTCTTCCCCACTGGTTTTTCAATCCATTCATCACAGCGGACAGATGAATTTGCAAGGCCAATACATGAAAAAGGACTGACAATTTCTTAGGGATTCACTACAATGTGAAAATGAGAAGGAAATCTCCTTGCATATTTTCTACCAAGAAAAACAGATGAAGGCCCTCAGGACAATGTGCATTATCATTAATCTGTCATTTGCTTTCTAACCAAAAGTCAGGCTCTGGGAAGGAGAAAGAGCCTGATGGGGGTTTATAAAAAGTGCACTTCTGCCCTGTTCCTATAAGGAAATTCCATGATCCAGTCTTACAGAGTTTATTTATTTGTTTTCTTTTTCCTACTTTGGATCTGTGCTCTCATTGATGTAGGGAAATTTCTTCTCCCAGTGAAAATCAGCAACTCATCTGACACTTATACCCTTAGAGAACTGCCTGAGAGAACTGGGAGTTCAAGAGATTTGCCCATGACCAACTATTAATATATTCCAGAGGCAGGATTTGTTGGGGCTGAGGCACTGAGGTAAGAAGAGAGGCCCAAGCAGCCTTCAAAGCTCTCCTCAAAAATGATGCATCTAAGCCCCACTGTACAGTTTTATAGCAGAAGCCCCTTGTAGAGTCTTTAAGAAGGGATGCTTTTAGCAGGTCCCAATAGTTTCAACTATATTTCCCCCGAACACTTCCTTTCCTCCTTTGAAAATCCAGAATAAACACTTTATTTCCCACAAATATTTTAGTCCTACTCCCATGCCACACACACTCTAGAAGGGTCTGTCAAGCTGGTCCATCCTCAAGCCCAAGTCCAGTGTCAGGCCTAGTCTCCATGGACCAGCCTAGCTGAGTCCTGAGATGCTCATCACCAATTTGACTTCTGGGTAATGAATTTGGGGGTCATGGAAACTCTAGAAGACCAATAACTGAATTACAGAAAAGTTTTAATTTGATGCTTTAAAGAGAAAAAAATCACAGATTATTGAAGCATTGAGAGTACATTTCAGATTGATAAATGGTCAAAGGATATGAGCAGGCAGTTTTCAGAAGAAGAAATCAAAGCTATTTATAGTCATATTAAAAATGCTTTAAATCACTACTGATTAGAGAAATAAAAATTCAAACAACTCTGAGGTACTACCTCACACCTATCAGATAGGCTAATATGACAGAAAAGGAAAATGACAAATGTTAGAAGGAATGTGGGAAAATTGGGACACTAATGCACTGTTGGTGGAGTAGTGAACTTACCCAATTCTGAAGACTATATCCAAAGGGCTATGCCCACCCTTTGACTCAGCAGTACCACTGCTAGGTCTATATCCCAAAAAGATCAAAGAAAAATGAGAAGGATGTGTACAAAAATATTTATAGCAGCTCTTTTGCGTTGGCAAAAAACTGGAAATGAAGGAGATGCCCATCAATTGGGAATGGCTGAGCAAGTTGTTGTATATGACTGTGCTGGTATATTATTGTGCTATTAGAAATGATTAGCAGGATGCTTTCAGAAAAACCTGGGAAGACTTATATGAACTGATAGTGAAGTGAGCAGAACCAGGAGAACATCGTATACAGTAACAGCAATACCGTATGAAGAACTGTGAATGACTTAGCTATTCTCAGCAATACAATGATCCAAGACAATCCCAAAGGATTTATGATGAAAAATGTTATCCACCTCCAGAGAAAGAATGGAATCTGAATGCAGATCAAAGCATACTTTATAAACATTTCTTCTTTTTTTTTGTCTGTCTTTCTTTTGCAACGTGGCAAATATAGAATATGTTTTGTATGATTGCACATGTATAATCTTTAGCAAATTGCTTGCCTTCTCAAAGAGGAGTGGAAAAAGAGGGAGGGAGAGAATTTGGAATTTAAGATTTTTAAAGATGAAAGTTAAAAATTGCTTTTACATGTGATAGAAAAATATATATTTTTTAAAAAGTAAAGTACATTTCAGAAAGATATTTGCTCTGCAGCTCCTGGTCTGATACAGTGATAACTATTTTATGAATATGGGCAACTGATAGAAAATATCAAGTACTTTATATAAATCCCAAAAGTTCATCTTGACCTTAAATACCAAACAATAGACTTTCATCCTATCTGTTGTTTGTCTTACTCCTACAAACAAAACGTTAACAGAAAAAAAAATCCACCCCACATCACAGAAAAATTAAGGAATTCCAGGAGGATACGCTAAATAATAGGAATCCTGACAACTGAATTAGCACTAGCAATATAATAATCATAATAATCCCTGCCTTTGTAAAACATTTTGTACTTTTCAAAGTTCTTTCACATTCATTATCTCATTTGAGTCTTACAGTATCCTTGTTAGAGAGGCCAGGCAAGTACTTTCATCCAAAATATTACTTCTTGGCTACCATTCTCCTATATATGGTGGATTAGAATGTACTATTATTAATTAGAATGTAATTATTAGTTGTTAGAGCTATTAGAATATAAGCTCCTTGAGGAGAAGGACATGTCACTTTTGTGTTTATATCTGCAGTTATATCCACAGTTCTTGGCACATAGCAAGCACTTAATAAATGCTTTTTCATTCATGCATCCCCAGATTACAGATGAGAAAACCAAGACCCAGAGATGTTAAGTATTTTGTCCCAAGGTCACATAACTGGTCAATGACAAAGCTAAGACTATTTGATACAGATCTGCATCCTTTTCAACACATCTTGTATTGGATATGGAAGCTGGCACTGACACATGATCTTCCTCTCTCCATATATTCCTGGTTTCCTGTTCTCTCCACTTTGGGGTACTTGATCGTGGTCTTAGAAAGAGGGAGAGAAAAGACCTGAAAACAGGAAAGGATAGATCATAGGTAGAGACAGAGATAGAAGGAAAGAGGCAACATGGGACAGGAGAAAGTATGGTAGAATTAGAGTTGGCATGTCTAGATTCAAAGTCTAGCTCTGCTACTCACTAGCTGTGTTTTGTGAGGGTGTGTGTGTGTGTGACTTAACCTTTTTAAGCCTTAGGTCCTGACATGGGTAAAATCTGGGGTTGGACTAAATGACCTCTAAAATCCCTTTCAATTCTAAATCTATGCTCCTTTGGTCTAAACCAAAGGTCCTTGGGTACAGCCATTTGACTGAGTCCAAGTTTTATAGAACAAATCCTTTTATTAAGGAGATTTGTTCTGTGAAGTATGGATTCAGTCAAAGGGCCGCACTTAAGGATCTAGAGGCCCACAGGTTCCCCACCCCTGGTCTAGACTATGGCATCTAGGTGGCACAGTAGAGATAGCACTGGCCTTGAAGTCAGGAAGAAATGAGTTCAAATGTGGTTTCCAACATTTATTAGCTGTGTGATGCCAAGCAATTCACTTAAGCTGTTTGTCTCAGTTTCTTCATCTGTAAAATAAGGAAAATAATAGCACTACCTCTCAGGGATGTGAGGATCAAATGAAATAACATTTGTAAAGTACTTAGCACAGTGCCTGGTACATACTATATACATGTTAGGTACTTCTATTATTATTAGTCTCACCACCACCCCCATTTTATAGATGAAGGAACTGAGGCCCAGAAAGGTTAGATGACTTGCCCAAGGTCATAGAAGTTGTAAGGAGCAGAGTGGGATTTGAACTCTGGTCCAATGACTTTGAGTTGAATGCTTTTTCTGCTACATTATATATTCCAAATGCTCCAGTGATTGAAGAGGAAAAAAAAAATTACAATCTAAGGTACAATCTAAGGCCCTTACAACTGTGTCATTTTACATTTACATTTAAAACTTTGGAGCTTGAAGGTTTGTCATTTCCTTCTCTAGCTCATTTTATAAATGAGGAAACTGAGACAAACAGGGTTAAGTGACTCGCCCAGGGTTACACAGCTAGTAAGTATCAGAGGCCAGATTTGAACTCACAAAGGATTCTTTCTAACTCTAGGCGTGGTGCTCTATCCAGTGTGCCACCTATATTTGTTATATTTGTTACATTTGTTAGACGGACAGACACAGACAGGTAGACAGGTAGATAGATAGATAGATAGATAGATAGATAGATAGATAGATAGATAGATAGATAGATAGATA
>NW_020954641.1:10665741-10671727 GCF_900497805.2 Vombatus ursinus
ATAGATAGATAGATAGATAGATAGATAGATAGATAGATAGATAGATAAATGATGGATGGATGGATGGATGGATGGATGGATGGATAGATAGATAGACAGACAGATATTTAGTGATCATGATTTTTGGTCCAATACTTTTACCCTTCCTAACATTAGTAACTCTGTAATTCAAAAGTACTCATTCTTTATGATCACATCATTAATTTCTGAAGGAGAATGGCTTCAGCCTCTACCGATTCCAGGGAATAGTCACCACCCTAGCAGCCCTGGATGGACCCTGAGGGTTGCAATCTCTGCAGTCATAAAGAAGGAGCTTTCCTTATGCAACCCATCCAGACAAACACAAAAACTCATTAATTCTAACTAGTAGCTGGGAGATCCCAAGCATAGTAATGGCTATTTAAATTAGCGACTAAAAGGATAAACTTGATAAAAAATGAAGCAATCTGCATTAACTCATTGATTTAGATAAATGTATTTGGGTTTTCATTATATGTGATACATCGGCCAACACTTCCAGAATGCTTTGCAGTAAATTCAGTAGAAATAATGAAGTCTTTCTAATTGGTCCCTTCACTCTGGTCCTGTGCTGGTAAATCCTCTCTTAGAAACAAGGTCAAGCCTCCAGGTTTTTATAAGCATTACTGGATTTGCAGATTAGCAAAAGAGAGACTCTCAATTGGAGATCCCTTGTCCTCCTTGCAATATTGCCTCCTCACAGAGGAGAGTCTCAAGTCAGGTAAAGAAGAACAAGTTTATTGCACTGGGAAGGAAATCTGGGCCTTTGGGCAGCAATTTCTTGTTAAGAACTAACTAGTTCTCACTGTATAAAATTCAGCACAAAAAAGGTAAGCCAAACTCTGCTTTTCCTAGTGTGGGACTAAAAACTGAAGAGCAGTAAGGGACCTTAGATGACATCAAATTCAACCCCTTCATTTTACAGGGGAGGAAAATGAGGCCTAGAGATGTTAATCAACTTGCCTAAGGTCATTAGTGGGGCAGCTAAGTGGCACAGTGGATAGAGCATCAGGCCTGGAATCAGGAAAACCTAGCTGGGTGACCCTAGGCAAGTCACTTAACCCTACTTGCCTCAGTTTCCTCATCTGTAAAGTGAACTGGAAAAGGAAATAGAACCAGTAATTTTACCAAGAAAACCCCAAAACAGGTCACAGAGAGTCAGACATGCCTGAAAGGATTGAACAACAAAGGTCTCTAGTAAGTGTCTGAGTCAGGACTCAAACTTTTTGACTCCAACTCCAGCTCTCTATCCACCACGCCACATATAATCCCAAAAAATCCTAACATAGAAGACACTAATAGCTGGCAATTTGCACATTGGTGAATACTAACCTTCTCCCTGTCTTGTTAGCATTTTACCTCAGGTATAATTAAGCATACCTTCCAACCTATGTCTTCAATTAACAAAGGGCTGCATGTTTAACAGCAAAAGTGGACACTATCTCAACATATCGCCATTCCTTTCATGTTAAGATCAGGAAAACCAATGTTAGCATCTGTGTAAACTAACCTGCAACAAGATGGTGGTCTTGTATTGACTTTTCATCAGGTTGTTGATGGATTCAAAGAGTCGCCTCATGGATTCTTCAAACTCCATCTGTTCTTTGCCTTCATAGAGCCTAGAAAAGGACACAGCTGAGTTATTACTCAAGTCAAAAGGCAATACCCTGGAAAATGTGCACCAGGTACAGTCGTCATCTAAGATTAAAAAGTCAGAGAAAATAGAGCCCTAGGAAAAGAGAACTGATTCAGTAGTGTTTGCATACATAATTTACTCAGAGTTGGGGAGTGAGGGAGGAAATCCCATGTCCACTGTGCTAAGAAGAAATCCTTTAAGCTGACAAAACATAACAATCCCTCCTTTTTTTTTCTCCCATGAAAATGCCTTAGAAGAATGAAGCTTGTTTGAGCCAAGGAGACATTAATAATTTCACCTGATTACAAGGATTAAAGGGTAAATTGTTGTCATCTTACTTTCAAAGTGACTCAGAATATCAAGGAGACAGCTTTCCAAATTCACTGCCCCATCACTCCAGCTGCCTTGAAAGAGACAGCACCTGGATGGACTACATATCCTGCAGGACAACTCCCTGTCAAGAGGCCACGGCATTCTCTGTTCATCCATTTGAAATTGACTTCAGGTTCTGATCTGAATCGCCCTATCTATCCACTCTTATGAATGATATTTGCTCCCAAACTTTCCCCAATTTTTATCACCAATCAGAAAATATCCCCAACCTAATCTTCAGTTTTCAGTCAGAAATTCCACAGAGGAAGTCTTCCTATCCCCCATTTGGTTGATGAAAGCTGCACCTGCCACAGCCCAGCTTAGTCAAAAAGCACCAAAAGCTCCTGCCTTCTGCAAAGGTGTATTTCTTAGATAAAGCGTTGACATACTTAACAGATTTGTTTCTCCAACCATCCACAACACAAATCAATCAATCGTTGCCCTACCAAGCAACTGTCACAACTAAATCCCAACAAAGCAATTGCCCTAACTAAATCCCACTGCTCCAGGAAAACTAATGCTGCTGCTTTGTCACCAATTTCTTCCTATAATTTTTTATAGCATCTTTTAAGTATTTAGATGCTATTTCATTCAGGCACATATGTTAAGAACCCAGGGATACTGGATATCCCTGGTATGAACTGATGAACTGATGAACTGATGAAAAGTAAAGTGAGTGGAACCTGGAGAATAACTGATACAATAACATTGTAAAAACAACCAACTTTGAAAGACTTAGAAATTCTGACCAACGCAATGATCCGCCATGATTCTAAAGGATTGATGATGAAGAATGTTACCCACTTTCTGAGAAAGGAGACAAGTCAAGATGCAGAATAAGATATGTATATCTATCTATCTATATATATATACATATACATATACATATACATATACATATATACATATACATATTGGATATGGTCATTGTGGGAATGGGTTTTGCTTGACCATGGCTATTTGTTACATGGGTTTTGTTTTTGTTCTATTGCTTTTGTCAGGAGAGGGAAGTGAGAGGGAAATAAAATAAATGCTTGTTAACTGAAAAAAAGTAAAATGTAAATTTTTTTTCTGGTAAGATGCTCTATACTTTGGTAAAATGCTTTCAATAGCACTAATTCATTTAATCCTCAGAATAACTCTATGTGGTAGGGATGATCAATTCATTACACAGATAGGGAAACTTGGCAACAATCATTTTGCTTTTGAATATTGTTGCTGAGACAACTAGAGAAGAGAGTTAGTAAAGGGTTCATAATTAAAGGTTCCAGGAAGCCAGAGACTTCAGGGCTATATGAAAATGGTAGAAAAAGATCCACCCTATCTTGTCACGATGATAATAATAGTAATGACAGAAATGTTATAGTGTCTTAAGGTTTATGAGATGCTTTTAAATATATCACTTCACTTTTAAATATATCACAATAATCCTGTAAGGTAAGTACTACAGATATTATTATACCCATTTTATAATTGAAGAAACTCGCACATCTAGCAAGTGTCAGAGGTAGAATTCAAACCCAGGTTTCTTCTGATTCCAAGTCTAGCTCTCTTTCAACTATAACACATTGCCTGTGCTTGTTTTCTTGGGCTCAGAGAGCAGAACTAGAAACAATGGCAGATTTCAACTTGATGTAAGGAAAAACATCCTAACAATAAGAGCTATACAACCATGGAATTAGATGCCTTAGGAAGTAATAGGTTTCCTCTCACTGTGTCTTCAAGTGAA
Source organism: Vombatus ursinus (assembly GCF_900497805.2). Taxonomy (NCBI): domain Eukaryota; kingdom Metazoa; phylum Chordata; class Mammalia; order Diprotodontia; family Vombatidae; genus Vombatus; species Vombatus ursinus. The sequence goes on from NW_020954641.1 coordinate 10,669,497, forward strand.
GACTAGATGACATGTTTCAAATGTTACTGGATATCATAAAAATCACATAATCATAGATCACAAGATCACAGGTTTATAGCAGAAATGGACTTTGGAGGCCATTGAGTGCAATGCCCTACTTTTACAGGTGAGGAAACTGAGGCTGAGTGAGGTGATATGACTTGCCCAGGGGTTACACGGTATATGAGGCAGAATTTGAACTCAGGTCTTCCTATTAATCTATACACTGTACCACCTAGCTGCTTCATCTTGTAGATGAGCCTGCCTATGCTTTCTGCTACCTCCTTTTGGCTGCTTCGAAATGTAAGAATAATTCCTGCACTTGCTACAGCCATAGCTACTGAAAACCCTAAAGTCTTTGGCACTGTCAAATGATTTAACATCAGAAATTGATATGATTTTATCAGTGGAAATAACATTAAAGGTGAGACATTACCATCTGCTTTACTACTGTAACCTAAGGACCATGGGATTTTTCTATCAGCTAGGTGGTGCAGTAGATAGAAAGCTGGGCCTGGAGTCAAGAAGACCTGAGTTTAAATTCAGTCTCAGATGCTTACTCCTGTGTGACCCTGGGCAAGTTATTAGACCTCTATTTGCCTCAGTTTTCTCAACTGTAAAATGGGAATAAGAACAGAATCTACCTTGGAGGGTTGTTGTGAGGATCAAATGAGATAATATTTGTAAGGCACACAGCATAGTGGCTGGCACATAGTAGGCTCTCAAAATGCTTATTCTCTTCCTTTCCTTTCTATCAGACTTGCAGCTGAAATCTTTTACATGTTTTGTGTCACACACACACACACACACACACACACACAAAACCACAGAATTTGAGCTAGAATATGAGCTCCTTAAGAGCAGGAATTATTTTACTTTTCCATTTTTATTCTCAGGGCTTAGCACAATGTTTTGCATACAGTAAGCACCTAATAAATGCTTTATTCAATCATTCATATGTTCTATTTTTCATATGTAAAAATTCAATCCAACAAAAACATATTAAGTGCCTTTTAGAAGGAAAGCACTGTTCCAAAGAATTATTAACTACCTACATCCTTTGACCCAGCAATACCACTACTTGGTCTATTTCCAAAGGCAATTAGGAAAAGAACCTATATGTTCTAAAATGTTAATGGCAGCTGTTTTTGTGGTGGCAAAGAACTGGAAATTATAGGGATGCCCATCAGTTGGGGAACGGCTGAACAAGTTGGTGGTATATGATTGTGATGAAATACTACTGTGCTATAAGAAATGATAACCTCAATGATCTTAGAAAAACATGGAAAGACCTGCATGAAATAATGAAGAGCAAAATGAGCAAAACCAAGAGAACATTGTATACAGCAACAGCAATATTGTTTTAAGAACAACTTTGAGCGAATAGGTTATATTGTCTATTATAAATACCCAAACTAACTATAAAGGACATATGAAGAAAGATGATATCTGTATCCAGAAAAAGAACTGATAAATAGGAGTATGTATAGAATAAGTTTACATATATATATATATATATATATATATATATATATATATAGTTGAATCTAGTGGTAGCCATGGGGGAGGGAGAAAAAAGAAAAAAAAATACATGATAATTTTGTTATATATCTGAAAGGAAGAACAACTTGTGAATAGATGATTTTCAGTTTATATACAATCATCTTTTTATTGTACTATGTTATGAAAATGTTTGTTTTATTCCATAAATTAAAAATAAAATAAAATAAAATCAAGAAGTAAAGTGCTGTGCTAATAGTCCTTTGGGGTATAAAAGGAAACAGTTCCTGCCTTTAAGGAGTTTAAATTATACAAAGGGGAAGAGAAAACAAAACATGGACAAAAATAAGTACAATATGAATAACTGAAAAGTGAACGAACATTAACAACTAAAAGAATCAGAGAAGTCTTCCTGGAGGAGGCAATATTAGAACTGAGCTTTGAAGGATGATAAGAATTTTAAGAAGTGGAGATGAGGCAAAGGGGAGCCATTTGAAGATTTCTAAGCAGCCAAATGACATGATATCTACTCTGACCCTCTGTTAACTCCCTATCTCAAAGCAGCATTGCAGTGTAAAAATGGGCCTTAGTTCTCAAAGGCTCAAAATCTGACTGGTCATGAACATATTTCAAATGAGGGAAAGGGAAGGGGAATGAGAGAGGGAGGGAGAGAGGAGAAGGGAGAAAGGAATGGGAAAGGGAAGTGAAAGGGAAAAGGGGAGGGAGATGGG
>NW_020954641.1:10671737-10775185 GCF_900497805.2 Vombatus ursinus
GAGGGAGATGGGGGATGGAAAGAGAGGGGGAAGGGCAAGAAAAGGAAGGGGAAGGGAAAGAGAAAGGGAAGGGAAAGGAAGGAAAGGAAAAGGGAAGGGGAAATGGAAGGGGAAAGAAAGAGAAGGAAAGGCAAAAGGATGGAAAGGAATGAAGGAGGGAATTATTTGAAAGGCCAGTGTCTCATCTATCTGGGATGAGTTAAGCATAGCCCTTAAGTCAAGGACATGAAACAAAGTCTTCTCTAGATTCCTTCTTGTGCTAGAGCCCTATGTTACATCTTTAGATGGACGTTGAGAATCCTTAAGAAGCAGCTGATGGTGCCAGTGAACTAATACTGAATGACCCTAAAATTCAACCACAGTGAAAACTGGAACAGCCTGTGACGCACATTTCTGGGGCATGCAAGCTGGATCACAGTGAACACTTCTACTCCCAGGGCTTGGATAAATATAGCTATCCTCTGCTTGCATGTGATTCATTAAGAATACACAGTACACAGCTGAGAACTCACTAAATGGAAATGGAGCCCCATATGGCATGTACAATAATCTGCCACCACCTCTGCCATGCAGGTACACATAATAGCCGATTAAAGTTGTTATTCAGTCTCAGTCAGACATTAAGAAGAATGTAACCAAACCTAGCCTCGGCAAGAAAAAACAGAAAAATTATATTTTGGAAGCCTGGAATATAAGAGACTTTGAGAGAATTCCTGGTCGATCTCTACTTTCAGTGACTATGATTCTTTTGCATCCTGGAAATGACTAGAATCAAGAGAAGATTCATCATAAGATTTTAAGATATATTTTAAAATAATGTAATGGCCTCAGTATCCATCTCAAATTTGATCAGATAAAAGCATATAACTATCCAATTTCTGACATTTACTAGCTGTGCAACCATAGGCAAGTCAATCATAATACTATTTCCCAGGGTTTTTGAGGAGAAAACACTCCATAAACCTTAAAATGTTTTAGAAATTTGAGCCATCACCACCATCATTATTGCATTATGACCAGGGAATATTCAGAAAGAAAGAAAAAGATAGGCCATATTTATCCAACAAAATTTAATCATAGATATTTAATGTACCCATGAGAATGATTAATGTGGAATGGGGTGGGGGTAGTTATTTGATCATTTACCTTGACTGAATGATACGTTCCCCATTCCTTCTCTACATTGACTTTAGCAGATCAGCTGCCATGGACCCACACTATTCATTACATTAGTCCTGTCCTATTTTGTGAAACTCATCAGCAACTGCACAGCTATTACACCTTGCCCAGCTTTGAAATAATCCTAGCAAGAGTCTTAAGGATTTGGGGAAAGAAATACAGCAGTATCTCTCGGCTGCACAGCTCTTAAGCCTGCGAGGTTCAGACTTTCAAAAAGAGACCTTCTTGGTGTAGTCCCAAGAGATTGGGGAATGTTCTATATGTTCTCAGATCTATGAAAGGCAAGGGAACATTACAATGGCATGAATAGAAGCCAAAGATCGGTAGTAACTTCTATTCCTTTAGACCCAAACTCCAAATTATAATTGGTTTGGCTTAGGTTTCTATCCCTGTACCAGAAGTGCTCTACAACTCATCAAGAAGACTATTATGTCAATCATAGTGTCAGTTATCTTAAGATGACAGGGCTAGGACCAAAATGGTCAAATTTGAGTCCTCACCGATAGCTAAGTCCAAACATCCAAAAGTCATCCCTACCACCATTGAATTCTTCTAATAAAAGGAAGCTGACTAAGGAGATCAGTAGAGTAACTTCAATCAAAGACACCAAACTCAGAAGAGCCTCATTAGAGAGTGACCCCCACCTCTACATAGGAAATTAAATGACCCAGGGATAAAAGGGGAATGGCAGATTAAGAGAAAGAAGCCCAGTGAAGTGAGAAGTAGAGTAAGCTTTCCAAGGCCATCATTTAATTTTGGGTTACAAATGAGACGGGGAAAAACAACAGTGATGGAATATCTTCTTCTGATGGGTAATAAACTTGAAAGGTCCAAAGAAAAAAGAAAAGGAGGACTTTGGAAAAGGGAATATCTAATGAAGTCTTAGGATAAGAGCTATATTGCCAATATGAGTTATCATAGCGGAACCATGGCCAGAGAGAGTTTGGAGTCAATTTCATTTAATTGAATAGCCCCAGTCTGGTAGCCAGGGCTCCAACCAACATGAAGTGCCAATATTCTTGCCAATAATGGAACTATTTAACCTTGAAGTGTTACTTTCCGACATTTGATGAGGAACAGTCCCTCAAGGCAATTGGCAGAAAAGTTTCTTTAAATATGCTACTTACTATAAATCACCCTAGGAAAGAATAATTAGTAGACACAGGGAAGAAAGACAAACATAACATTCAGCAATCCTGTTTTGAAATATGCCTAGAAGAACGTGTAAAATTGAATGTAATAATAGAAGAGGAACGGCCTCAGGTAGGAACATAAACAACTTAAATCAAATATAAAAGTTAACAATATAGAAGAAATGAAAAAAAAGCCACGCATCTAAAACATTCACTTTGCTTTTGAAAATATGGCAAGCTTGGGCAATAAATTAATAGTAAGTAGGTAATAAGATGCAGGCAAAAGCCTTGAAAAGAACTATAAGCTATGAATATAGTACAATAGGTGTCCTGGGCCATCACTCATTTGACACCAAAAGGAACTGCAGCCTTTATGTAATTTGGCAAAAAAGAACGAAGTTGCATAATTCTGTACTTAAGTAAATTTCTCCATTAGCATAAAAATGTATTTCAGATATTTAAAATATAATTAGAACCTGGGTGCTCAGAAGCAATACTAAGAAGGACAGAAATACATACACACACACACACACACACACACACACACACACACACACTTCCTTGACCCCAGAAACTGCTAGGAAGGGTATGGATCAAATCCCAGAATTATAGAAGAAACAAATCAATCAATATACATTCACAAAATTGTTGGAAAGACCTTAGAGGTCATATAGTCTAACACCCCTATCCCAAATCTGAATCTCCATGACATATCCCAGCAGGATTTATTATCATTGTTCCAAGATCAGTATTCTTTCTTCCTAAAGTCCTCTTGGTCTCATAGTCATCATTAACCTTATGACTGATAATTTAAGATCACTCGTGGGCAGAAAGTGTTGGGGAATCATATTGTCTCATTTCATCCACATAAGAAGATAGGAAGTGAGGGGGTGGATAGACAGCTGGCCTCCAAATCCAGAAGACTTGGGCTCAATTCCTCTAACATATGTTTATGTGATCTTGGGCAAGTCACTTAACCTGTAAGTGCCCCAGACAACTCTAAGACTGAAAAATGACTGCTTTGCAGTTGTGGGAATTTCCTTACCAGGGAATATCCTACATCTCTAAGATCACAGATCCAAAAAAACATTTACTACCAAACCACTCCACCAACCCAAGATGTTATTATCCCATTTGGCAGATGAGAAAATTGATGTACAAAATGCTGCTAAGTGGCTTCCACAGAAACAAACAAGCAACAAATACAATGGTTCAGACCCAGATCTTCTGACTACAAGTCCAGCATTCTTTCCATTATGCCACACTGCCTTTGGAAGTCTTAATATTACAAAGATCTAAGGATTACAATTTGGCTTCAGAGTAATAAATAATAAGTGATACCCACTCTCTTCTTAGGGCAGTCTGGGGCACAGTGGATACAGCCTGAAGTCAGGAAGACTCATCTTTCTGAGTTCAAATCTGGCTTCAGACACTTATTGCCCAGTGACCCTGGGCAAGTCACTTAACCCTGTTTGTCTCAGTTTCTTCATCTGTAAAATGAGCTGGAGAAGGAATGCAAATCACTCCAGTCACTTTGCCAAGAAAACTCCAAATGGAGACTGAAAAATGACTGAACAACAACCACAACCACGCTCTCCTTTGGTATGAAGCCCTCTTGTAGCTCTACCTCTGCCCTGTCATGAAGGAAGCACTTTCCATTACTTTTGAATATTGGGAATAGAGGCTGTGGATCTAAGACAAGGTCGTACAGAGAGGAAGACACAATTCTCACACCACAGGAATTCAGTCTAAGCTGTGAGGATGTCTCCTATACCTCCTTCCAAAATACACACACACACACACACACACACACACACACACACACACACACACGCACATCTTTCTGTCTTCCCTACCCTATGCCCTAGTATAGATATAGGGTGGAAAAAAGATGACTTTTTGAGAAATGTCAAGCTCTTACTACACTAAACTGTGGTCATGCCTGGAACATTGAAACTATATCCTTTGAGTCTATGGCTTCCTGAGTGGTGCAATTAACCCTGGGTCCTCCTTGCTCCATTCCACTGAGAACTTTGACATCTACTGTTGAGTGGTTAAAATATATTTTTAACATTTTTTTTACTAATGGCACCAGTTTTTAAAAATGTATGTGCAGTAAAACCTACTTAATTTGAAAGTCAGAGGACCCGGGCTCCCCCCTCCCCAAAATATCAAGCTGAAATATAATGGTTTGAGCAATCAGAGTCTTTATCTGTCTCTTAAGCTAGAGAGGAGTGGGTGTGCAAAGAAAAGAGTTGTGGAATCAGTAGTCTTATATTTTTATCCTGGCAAAGTTATTAACTAGTTGTGTTACCCTGAGCACATCACTTAAACCCTTTGGGCCTCAGTTTCTTCCTCTGTAAAAGGAATAGTCTTTAAGGTCCATTATTGTCCTAACATTCTAGGACCCTAAACTAGCACCTATGGTTAACCAAATGACGCCACTGACTGGAATGAAAATTGCAAGGTTGAGTTAATGTATAAATTCAAAAGTTTTACAACTACCCAGAAATATTGTTCCTATTTGTCATAAATTTCTTGAGTATAAGGATTATGTTACATTTATTTGGATATTCTTACATCAGCTGGCATCATCATTATTCAGTAAATACATGATGAATGAATGGATGTTGTCCCATTTACTGATTTGAAACTGAAGGATGTGACTACCATAATCTAATATTATTACTCAACTTCAGTATTTCAATGGACCAATGTGGGTTCTCCCTCCACCAGGTAAATTGTAACCTATTCAGACCTTCTCATCCTATATAATTCTTGTCCATATCTTTCCATAAATTGAGCATAGATTTATACAGTTTACTGGAGTCCTTCTTCTCTTTATTGTTGCTACTGTTATTGCCATTATTAAACCATCATAGATAACCAGCAGAGATAACAAATATTTGCTTGGCATTTTAATATTTAAAGAAAACATTTCTCCCAACTGCTTTGTGAAGTAAGTAGTGTAATCTTTTTGAACCCATTTTATGTATAAAGAAACTGAGGCTCAGTAGATTAAGTGACTCGTTTGAGGCCACAGAGGTAGAAAGCAGCAGTCATGACTATAACCCAGGTTTTCTTCCTTCAAACCCAAAGCTATTTACAACCATAGAATATTCTGACTCTAGTATATGACAGATAGGTTGGTTCATGGAAGAGATACTTACATCTTAGAGATTCTGGAGCCCAGGGATTTATTATCACTTTGGTAAAAGGTATAAATTCTCCCTACTTCTGGCAGATCTCTCCTTGATTAACTGAATGCCAAGTGAATACTGTATCCATTATAAGTAGCAAAACTGAGTCCATAGAGGATAATAACACCTTCTGAGAGCATTCCTAGGGTTTCATGTGTAAGTGTTAACAAGATATCAACAGTGTCAGAATTTATATTCTAACAGTATTTTAACAAGTGGGATTTGTGCTGTTTGGTCCAGGAGCTGGACCTGTGAATTAGTTAAGGTAGGTAACTTTCAGTGCAAAAACCTTCTCTGCCAATGAAGTTCAGCAACTATTTTTCAATTTATAGTCTTAGAAAGTTGCCTGGGGTAATGAGAAGTTGAGTGATTTGCCCAGAGTCAACAGCCAGTATGTGTTACTGGCAGGACATGAGGCCAGGTCTTTCGGACTCCAAGGACAGATCTCTATTCACTATACCAGAGTTCTCCAAACTTTTTTGATTCCTCAGCTAAAAAAATTTGAGCATGCATCTCTAATATACATATATTTACTTATGTTTTAATCATATATATAATATTATGGCATTAATAACTATATAAATTATAAAACTTGCAAACATTGAAATTTCTTTTTTTTCTTTTTAATTTATGGAATAAAATAAGCATTTCTATAACATAATATAATTTTAAAAAAGATGATTGCACATGCACATTGCTATTCCTTTTAAAGTTACCATGTCAATTTCTTTTTTTTTTCTTTTCAGTCTCCTACCCTAGAGATGGCTACCATTAGACACACACACACACACACACACACACATGCAAAACCATTCTGTACATACTTCTATTTATCAGTTCTTTCTCTGGATGCAGATAGCATCTTTCTTCACATGTCCTTTACAATTCAAAAGGGAGAGATAAATATTAAACACTATATGGCCATAGAGTCCACAGGAACCATTGGAGCTTACTGAGTAGGGGAAGTGACATGAGAATATGTACTTTAGGAAAATCATTTTGGCAACGGTGTGCAGGATGGCTGGGAGAGGAGAGAGATTTGAGTCCAGGATAGGAATTAGGAGGATATTGCAGTAGTCCTGAGGAGGGGAGATCAAGGCCTGTACTAGGATAGTTTCTGTGAGTACAGAAAAGGAGGCAGATGGGAGAGATGTAGATGCAGAAATTACAAGATTCAGCAACTTACTGGATATAGCATGAGTCAGCATGAGAAATGGAGGATTACATCAAGGTTTTGAACCTGGGTATTTGGAAGAATGGTGATGCCTTGACAGAAATAAGGAAGCTCAGAAGAAGGATGGGTTAGGAGAGAAACATGACATAATAAGATCTTTGATGAAGATCACAACCTAGCCATGCTTATTTTTTCCAATGCAACTCACATTTTTCCACTGATATGGGAAGGGGTGGGGTGTCATAAGGATAGATTGGACCAATAACTGGTGAAAGTGGAGATGTGGTTGTATTGGAAACAAACCCCACTGTGACGGACTATCCTGGTAAGGGTAGAATGTAGCCTATCTTTCCACTCTCTGATTGGTCGATCATGGTACTAATTAGGGTCATGCCATAATAATCAGGGGCCTGGGGCCCCCACTTTAAAGTTGTTGCTAAGTCATGTCCAATTCTTCATGACTCCATTTTAAGGTTTTCTTGACAAAGATACTAGAGTGGTTTTTCCATTTCCTTCTCTAAAAGGATCTTCCTTACAGATAAGGAAACTGAGGCAAACAGGGTTAAGTGACTTGCCCAGGGTCACAGAGCTAATAAATGTCTAAGGCCAGATTTTAATTCACAAGAGCAGTCTTCCTGACTCCAGGCCCAGAACTTTATCGACTGGGCCACCCTGCTGGCACTCTGAAGATCATTTCACTAAACCAGACAATTGCTCAGTAATGTATTATAAAATTATTATATCAGAACAATCCCTAACATCATACTTATTTCTCAAAGGGGATTTATGCTAGATTAAGTGATTGGCCTATGGTCCCGTAGCAAATAAATGAAAGAGCTCAGAGTTAAACCCAGCTTTTCTGACTCCAAAACTAGTGCTCTTTCCTACATATTCCAAAGGAATTATGAAACAGATCATTTTATTATTTATCAAAGTAAAACTTGGCATGGAAGAAAAAGCTTCTACCATTTTGGGATGGGGGAGGGACACAAAGGGGTGTTTCACAACTGTGATTTTTTTGATAAAAAAAATTCCCTACAAATCAGTGAATTCCTGGTGTGGAAACTCCCCAACTCCATGCAGGTAAGTAGCTCATTCGTAACTTAAATCATTAAAGAATTGCCTCAGGCAATGAAAGGTCTTGAATCCTGACTCCAAAGCAATCAGTCCTTTTACTCACTTTGCCCAAGTGAGTAAATATTCTACATACATTTACGTGTTGAACAAAATACAGATGACATATAAATGCAGAAATGTGATTTACTCATGTAGGTTTTTCATAGATTGAAAAAGTTTAGAGTTGTATTATTTCCTTTATACATTTCCTAACAACCATAATCATAACAATAATAATGATGATGATGATAACTAGCATTCATATAGATCTTTAAGTCTTGCAAAGCACTTTACATTTGCTATTCACAACAACCCTGTGAGGCAGGTACTATTATTATCCCCATGCTATAGATGAAGAAACTGAGGTTGAAAGAGGTTACTCCTCAAATGACTTGCTTAGGGTCAATAAGGTAGTAAATGTTTGAGGTAGGATTTGAATTCAAATCTTCCTAACTCCAAATCTAATCTATCCACTGATTCATTCTGTTAAGCTTTGTGTGCCTCAGTGAAGAAATGTGAGACAATACCCCCAAACTACCTCTTCCTAGAAGTGGGAGGTCAATAGGTATTACACATTGCCTATGTTTTTGGACTTTTTCAATGCATTGATCAGTTGAGCTAATTTATTTTCTTCTTCATTTTTTCTCTTTTTTTTGTCTTTAAAAATACTGTTTAGTATATGGGATGGTTCTCTGTGAGAAGGAGAGGAAAGCATTCTGGGGAAAACTATGATGATGTAACAAACAGAAGACAACAAAGAAAACATCAGAAAAAGAAAAAATAAGAATGCTTTGTACTTGAATTTTCAGCACTTACCATAATGCTTGGTACATAATAAGTACTTAATAAATGCTTTTTCATTCATTCACTCATTCCTTCATTCATTTGTTCATTAATCTGCTCCTTCCTGAATTGTTCTTGCCTTCTATTTCCCTCCATTACTGATAAGGGACAAGAGTTCACTCTATGCTGTTATTCAGTTGTGTCTGACTCTTCATGACCCCATTTGGAGTTTTCTTGCCAAAGATACTGGAGCACTTTGCCATGTCCTTCTCCAGCTCAGTTTATAGATGAGCAAACTGAGGTACACAGGGCTAAGTAATTTGCCAAGGATCACACAACTAATAAGTATCTGAGGCCAGATTTGAACTCAGAAAGATGAGTCTTTCTGACTTCAGACCCAGCACTCTATCCACTGCACCACCTAGTCACCCGGTCACTCCATGTTATTGTGTGTCAAAGGAATATGAGTCACACACAGCTACAATAAGGAAGGAGTGGCCAGATTACTGATAACTACAAAACCTACCATTTTTTCTTTTTTGCAGCTCTGGAATAATAACATTTTTAGAAGACTTGGAAGCTTTCAAGAAGGAAGACATTTGCTTTTGAGTTAAGGACTAGGATTCAGCTAATTTCATTTTATAGAAATTGAAAGCTCTAGGAGAATGAATAGGTAAAATTGTTATCATTTTCCCATTGAAAGCAAGGGATTGAGAAAAAAATTGGTTTGGGGAAGTAAACAAGTAATTAAGAAGATGGTATCTGAGAATGAGAATTAAATTTCTAATCTGCAACTTAAAATACAGAAATAACAGGCTCCTGTCCACAAATGGAGTGAAACTAACAAGGACCAATAAGAATGTATTTGCCTGATGTCTTACAAATTTAATCAAGAGATGGGAAGAGAGAAAGAGAGAAAACTGCCTATGATTTCCAACAAGCTAGAATGCATGGGGGAGTAGCTTCAATGTAGGAAGAATAGTAGCAGAAATGCCCAGAAATACACAGTAGACAAAATCCTAGAAAAGAGTTGGTAATAAAAAATACCTAACCTCAACAAAATATAAGTAATAAACAAGGTGAGTTAGAAGTCTTCATACATGAAAGCAAATTTGCCCTCAGAAGGATCAATGAGACTTGATTAAATGAGATAATGGATCTGGTAGGGTAACAGTGATATTGTGAGAGCCAATTGTTAAATTTCAATATGAGCAATTATACTTTGGAAATCAGCAAATACTACAAATCAGGGCTTGATTTATTGTTTTGTTAATTTCTAGATTAAGAAAAGTGATTCAAATTAAATTTTAAAATGTGTCGTGAGCATATTTTTTTTCCTAGAGAATTAGTTGTTAAATATTTACTAACACAACAGTGTCCATGACATTCAATAAAAATAGAATGGATAAAATGGAATGGGGTCAAAGTAGTATTGTGTATTAGGAAGATTATAGTCGGGTGAGAAAACACAGACAGAGTGGAGCATGGTAGAAAATATTTTGGGGAAAATCAATGGATTGAGAAACAAAAGCGGTATTCTCATTGGAGTAAACTCCAGACCACCCAGACAGAAAGAAGAAATAGATGTAGCATTTGGGATAAGAACACAAGGCTGGCAAAGAGGCATGATGGGGGTCTACAACTACACATGCAGGCATCTGTTTCAGCTCTCTCTGCTAAAAGAAAAATAGCTAATACTTTCATGACTTGCCTGAATGATAATTCCCTCCTTTCAGATGGCAAGGAACTGATAAGGGGAAATTCTATCCTGGATCTGACTCTCACTCACAAAAAGGAATTGGTCATTGGAGTGAAAATGACAGGAATCTGGGGAGACAATGACCCGCCTCTCTTAGAATCAGAAATATAGCAAAGGAAAAGGAACCTAGATACATACACGATAGATTTAGAAAAAGCAAATTCCAAAGGAGATTTTGAGATACTGGAAAAAAGAAATACAAGATCCCAATAGAACATAAGACCTTTGAAGGCAGGGACCATTTTGCTCTTGCCTTTATATCCCCAACTTCTAGCACAGTGCTGGCATATAGTGAGTGCTTCATAAATATTCATTGAATTGAAATGAATTGAACTGAAATGAATTGAAATAAAGTGGATTAAAATGCTATAAGGAAAGTCAGCCCAGGAGGAGTAGGAAGATCTAAAGAATGAAATTCCGAAGACACAAAGAGGAACAATCCCAATGAAGAAAAAAAAAGAACATTGTCCAGAGACAAATGTGGATGCACAGAAAGCTCTTACCAGCCAACTTGCATTTTTTTTTTTTAGGCAATTGGGGTTAAGTGACTTGCCCAGGGTCACACAGCTAGTAAGTGTCAAGTGCTTGGTCTGAGGCCAGATTTGAACTCAGGTCCTCCTGACTTTAGGGCCGGTGCTCTATCCACTGCACCATCTAGCTGCCCCTATCCAACTTGGATTTTTAAAAAGACATCTTAGGAGATGGAAGTGAGGGTAGGTGATGGAGGATAATAAAAAATCATGGCCAGTTCTTGTAAGAACAATGTCAGGAGCTAAAGCTCAAAATGAAATGAGGCTGCCAAGGGAAGCTCCAAGGATACTAATAACAAAAAGAACTAACACCTATATCGTCTCATTTGATAACAAAAGAACGATGCATCCGGTTGCTATATTTGGATGATGTGGTTATCCAATTTATAGATGACACAAAATTGGGGGTAGCTAACAAACCAGATGACAGGAGCAACAATTCAAAATTATATTGACGTAACACAACATTGGATTGAATCTAATAACGTGATGTTTTATAGGCATAAAAGTAAAATCTTCCACTTGGATTCCAAAAATCAACTCATAAATACTAAATAGAGAAGTGATGGCTAGGCAGCAGGTTTTTTTTTTAAAGATCTCAGAGTTTTAGTGTATTACAAACTCAGTGTAAATCAGCATTTTGATACGGAAGCCAAAAAAGCTAATGTATTAAGAGCACCATTGTGTTCAGCATGGAAGTGATAATCTTTATTTATTGTGTACTGGTCAGACCATATCTAGAGTACTATGACCCCATTTGGGGAATTATATTGTTAAGTTGGAGAGCATCTGGAGAAGGCAAACAGGATGGCTAAAGGCCTCCAATCCATGCCATGTGGGGATCAATTGAAGGAAATGTAAGAAGAGAAGGCTATGAGATGCTGTTATCTGTCTTCCAATATTTGAAGAGTTACTACATAGAAGAGGGAATAGGCTTGTTCTATATGACTCTGGAAGGCATAACTAGGAACAATGGATAAAATACGCAGTCAAATTGAGATCTGAGCTAAGGAAAAACTAGTTAACAATTTGAGCTATCCAAAAGTTGAGTGGACTACCTTAGTAGGAAGTGGGTTCCCTCTAACTAGAGGTCTTCAAACAAAAGCTAGATGACAAGATGAAAGAAAGATCATAAAGAGGATTTTTTTTTCAGGTATGGTTGGACTAAAAGCTCTTTTAACTCTCAGATTCTAATTCTGATTCTCAGGCCCCTTCCAGGTCTAACATTATATGACTTTATGAATCTGGATTTTTTTATAGTCATGGAATCCTCACCACTGCCTAAATTCTGAGGAAAGTATATGTCTCATTGCACCACAATGTGATGTTACACTTGGGGGACATGCCCTGAGACCACCTTGCAACAGATCTCCGAGTCCCTTCAAGGAAGCAACCTCCGAGGCCATCTACTCAAATCTGTAGCTGTCTAGTAGTCTGTCACATAGTCTTTTTGGTCTTTCATCAACTTAACCCCCACCTTGAAGGGTGTCAACAAAAGAAATTTGCCTCTTTATCCAATTCTACTCCACGGTGAAGACGTAATGCTATTTGCATTTACCTAGGTATTTATGTTTCTAAAACAATGATTCTCAAATGTCTTAATCTAAGGACTTTAAATTCTTAAAAAATTACTGAGCATCTGTTCCCCCCCCCCAAAAAGAAGCTTTGGTTCAAGTAGTTTAGGGCTATTAATATTTACTGTATTTAAAATGAAAATGACCTAGTATTAAGAAAATACTTTTGACCTCGTGTACCCTACGAACAAGTTTTGCAAATCCTGAAGGGTCCCCTGATCATACTTGGAGAACCACTGCTCTGAAATGATCTAAACACATAAAAAGTAAAAAGTGAATTAGATATTATTTGTTTTCATCTGAAGTCAAGACTCACAACAAAAGTGATTGTTCACCTATACTCTTCAGATTTCCTTACTCCCTCTGACTGCTAACCATTAATTTGTTCCATGCACATATGAGCACAGGGAATTTCCTAGTGATCCTGAGGACTATCACCTCATATTTGTATATCATTTGATACTTTCCAAGGTTTTTCACATGTGTTATCTCATTTGTAGTCACACAAGGCATTTAGAAGCAGCTAGGTGGCATAGTAGATAGAGTTCTGGGCTAGAGTCAGGAGGACCTCAGTTCAAACTCTGCCTCCAATACTTACTAGCTATGTGACCTTGAGTAAGTTACTTAACCTCTGTTTGCCTTGGTTTCCTCATATGTAAAATGCGAATAATGATGAAACCTATCTCCCAGGGTTGTTGTGAGGATAAAGTGAGATAATAATAATAAAGCACTAAGCACAGTACCTAGCATATAGTAATTGCTATATTATTATATTATACAATACATATGATATGTTGTGTATATATTATATGTTATCTATTATTATTATAATTATATTTTAAAGAGCTTAACATAATGCCTGGCACATGAGTGCTTAATAAATACTTGTTTCCTTCCTGCCTGCCTTCTTTTCTTCCTTTCTTAAACAAAGTTTGTAGCAAGAGTCATAGAAAATTGCAGTACAAAGACAGTGTAGCCTTATAAATTGTATGGAGGAGTGGAATGGAGGAAAATAAAGTTCACTGTTACTGGCAGGTTCACATTTTGGAATAAAACCAAAAAGTATGTTCCCAAAGTAAAGAAGATAATTCCATTGTCAATGTATAAGCAATGGACTTACATGAATCATTTAACCTCTATAAGCCTTAGTTCCCTCATCTGTAAGTTGGGCATAAATATATTTTAAATACTTAAATGAATCTGTGATCTCAATGATATGAGCATTCCCTACAAGAAAGCAGAATGCAATCTGTCTGTTTGTCCATTCGACATGATTCTTGTCCTTGGTTTCTCATAGATTCATCAGAAGGATTTAACTCAACACTTTGTAGGTGTTCTTCATTTTAAAAAAAAATATTTTTTATATTATGATATTTACAATGGAGCAGTGGGATGGTCCATCAATTATCCCTAATTTTTTCCATGTGACTAACCTATCTTCTTTTACTCATACATCTCTCTGCATCATTTCCTTTACTCTACTTCTATTATTTCCTATAATCAATCAGTTAATAAGCATCTATTTAATACCTACTCTTATAACTCAACCTCCCTCAAAGGAGCGTTTTGAGGTTCCCTGAGATAATCTACTTGAATGTACTTCATAAACTCTAAAGCAATATATAAACATCAGCTATTTCTTTCTCTCTTTTTTACATAGCACATATACTCTTCAGGAAACTTTCTCATACATGATCTCCTCACAATAATCCTATGAGGTAAGTAGTACATTCATTATCCCTTTTTTACAGATCAGATCCTAGGCACAGAACAGTTAAGTGCATCATCTGAGACCACATATGGACAGGCAATGAGTGGTAAGGCCACAACTGGATCTCCAGTCTCTAACTCTCCTGCAACCAAATCATGCCACTTCATACAGTGGAGTTCCAGTGAATCCTCTTCTAAGAATATGTGTAAGAGGTGTTTTGGCAGAGAGGGTTTGAAGGGCAGAAAGGACAATCTGCTATAGCAATGAAGTAAAAGAATCTATGTTCACCCCAACCTAAGAACAAAGTCCTTTCCCCTTCCCTTCCCATGGAAGGCAGGAGGGGAGGGAGATAAGAAGGAAGGAAAAAGAAGGAAGGAAGGAAAAAGAAGGAAGGAAGGGAGGAATGAAGGAAGGGAGAAATGAAGGAAGGGAGAGAGGGAAGGAGGAAGGCATTTATTAAGCACTGTGTTAGGCACTGTGCTAAGCAGCTTTATAAATACTATCTCATCTGAGCCTCATAACAACCCTGGATGTAGGTGTTATTACTGTTTCCATTTTACAGTTGAGAAAATTCAGGCAGACAGACTTGTCAGGGTCACACAGCTAGTGTCTGAGGCCAGATCTGAACTGAGGTCATCCTGACTCCAGGCTCAGGACTCTCCCCATCGTACCACCTAGCTGCGACCTAGGAGGGCAGAGAGAAGAAGACTAACAGCGATGAGATGTGTGCTATTTCCTCTTCAGGAAAGCCATTTGGCTTTGGGGTTACTGCTCCAAGTGCATCTGATACAGATCACAAAGTACAGCCAGCCAGCATAATTTAGTCCCTTATTCCCAAAAATTATGTTAGCCTGGTGACTTACACCCCCGCCCTGGCAACCTGGACTCCTATTATCCAGCATGTCTGAATTTAGTTACAAGGGATTTACCAATGTATTTCCTAAATCTACATATTTATTCACTAAATTGACCTCCAACCAGAGCCATTCTCTAAGGGACTGTCAGCATCAGCATTTGACAGAAACAGCCCCTTTCTGCACTGGAACAATTACAGAGTCAGCGAGCGCCCTCTCCAACTGCTAACACTGAGTTAACAAGAAAAGAAAATTGCCTCCTGCTCTCTCCTGAAAGAATGAATGGATTGTGTTATCCATGGCTCTCTCCTTAAGTAGTTAGGGCACAGCAAATCTCATCCTGAGCAACTAAGCTACTTACAAAGACACTGAAACCACCGGCAAAACCTCTATCTTATTCTTCATTCCACTGCTCTTGGCTGAATAGGAAACTCTCATCAAGGGATGATCACTTAGCTCTCTGAAATCAGCTGCCCAAGAAAGGACCAAAAAAGACCAGCAAAGACAAACCACTCTAGGGGTTGAACATCAGTTGTTGTTACTTCCCTTTGCAAAACCTAGAAAACTGCCTCTTCCACTCAGAAGTTCTGGATCTTCCTTTTTTCTTGTCTCTAATTAAATATCAGGAAACTTGGGAGAACTCAGGATAAAAGTCTGCTGACTATTTCAATTCCTTATACTGAATAGTTATATACTCTATACTTTGGTAGATCCAAGATTTCATCAGTGAAGGTAGTTTCACCACTGGTGTGAGACACAATTATTCCATGAATTCTCATCCTTTGGCAATCTTTTTTTTTTTTTTGCTTTTTTTTTTTGGTGAGTCAATTGGGGTTAAGTGATTTGCCAAGGATCACACACCTAGTAAGTATTATATGTCTGAGGCCAGATTTGAACTCAGGTTCTCCTGAATCCAGGGCTGGTGCTCTATCCACTGGGCCACCTAGCTGCCCCATCCTTTGGCAATCTTATCTGTAAATTCCCATAAAGCCACCATGAAAGAGCTGTCTAACCCACTGGAGATCCTTATCTTGTTTTTTAGTGCCTCAGGGCTCTTAATATACCATTTGGGTGTCTACCACCTTTTTCCATTACATATCTACAAAAAGGGGGTAATATAGCTATAGTACTTACCTCACAGGACTGTTGAGACGATTGCATGGGGTTATGCATATAAAGCAACTTACAAACATTAAAGTGTTATATTCTAGAAATTCATAGGGTTATAGGTCTAAAATTAAAAGAGATCACAGAGATCATTCAATTAGACTCCATTTTATACACAGGAAATTGAAGCCCAGGGATGATAACAGACTTGGGTATTTAGAGCTAGAAAGTGATTTCAGAAGTCCCACCATCATTTTATAGGTGAAGAAAATGAGGCCTCAAGAGGTTTAGTGACTTGCCCAAGATCACTAGGAAAGAATCAAAAGCAAGATTTGAACCCATGAATTCTATTTTGAGAGTCAGTATACTTTCCCCTTTTCCACTCTGCCACTCTGATATAACCATCATCATCATCAACATCACCATCTTTGAAAATGCATATTGTGCCACTCCTTATTTAAGTTAATCATTTGTAACCTGCTATAGCCTGCTTATAGCTACCTCATCTCCTTCTACTGTTCTTTGGTTAATTTATAGTTTTAATTCCTCTGAGGTCATGGTATTCCATGATTCATGACTAAATGCATTTTCCATTGGAAGGATTTTGGCATTATAAAGTATGAGCAGCTAGTGGTACAATGGATAGAGCCTAGACCTTGAGTCAAATAGAGAAGAGAAGAGGAGAGAAGGGGAGGGGAGGAACATGCAGAAATTGAATCCAGAAAACATATCTGCAATCTTAGATTTTCTTAATCAACAATTTAAAGCAAAGCTCAAGAGTTTAAAATGACATAAGGAAGCTAAGCAGAACAAGGAGAAAAAATCAACATTAATCAAAAATTTTACAACAGAGACTTGAGCAAAGAAATTAAAGATGAGGTGACTCCCAAGAAATGAGGATATGGAAAGTGTCTGGTCATCTCCACGGCTACAAGAAATTCAACATGAATGCAAGTTGGGTCTAACAAGAAATAAAATTTATATGCCATTAATATAATGAATGACAGTACAGTTAAATCAAAAAAGGAGTTGGCAACTCTGGCTTCTCTGAAAACCTGCAAAGCATGGGGCCAGATAAGACTCATAATTACTAACTCAAATGCCTCCAAGTGATGCATAAATTACCAACAAAGCACTTTACCAGTTTTTTTTCCTCAGATACAAACCCAATCTCATCTTTCTTAACAGAAAGCATCATAACACTACTACCAAAAGATGAGAACACTGGTGATCCCTCCAAATATGGATCAATTACAAGTTTATATACTTTATTCAAAGCATTCATAGCTTGTATCAGTAAAAAGATATAACTATTGGGGGCAGCTAGGTGGTGCAGTGGATAGAGCACCAGCCCTGGATTCAGGAGGACCTGAGTTCAAATCCGGCCTCAGACCCATAACACTTACTAGCTATGTGACCCTGGGCAAGTCACTCAACCCCATTGCCTAGTCAAAAAAAAAAAAAAAAAGATATAACTATTGCAAGGAAACAATGTTTTGGGGCAGAGACAAGATGGTGGAGTAAAAGTAGTGACTTGCTTGAGCTCTCCCCGAAACTCCTCCACATACCTATAAAAATGATTCTAAATAAATTCTAGAGCAGCAGAACCCACAAAAAGACAGAGTGAAACAAATTCCCAGTCCAAGACAACCTGGATGGTTGATCAGAAAGGTCTATTGTGCCAGGCTGAGAAAGGAACACAGTTCAGCATGGGCACACAGGCAAAACACGCCTCAGCAAACCTGGAGCAGGCCTCAGGGGACTGAATCACTGGCAGCTGTGGCAGTTTCCAGACTTCTCAAACCACAAATGCCAAAGACAACTTAGAAGGTCAGTAGGAAAAGTCTGTGACCTCCATGAGAGAGAAGCTCAGTACCAGCCCCAGTCCAGGTTGCAGCCCTGGGGCGCTGGCTGCTTCCAGGATTTCAGGGTCACAGACTGAGGGGGAATCAAGTGGCTGATCAGATGGGAATTGCAGGGATCTCTTTGCTGGTGCTGAGGCAGTATTCTCTTGCTTTGCCTGTGCTTGGATCTGGGTCACAGTTCTGGGTGGCGATCCTGGGGCGAGGAGGAACGCTGGTGTGGTGGAGCTTGTGTTGGTGGTGGAGAGGGAATCCTCCTCACAGATCCAAGGCAGAAAGGAGTGCTTGTGGTCACTCACAGACCAGAGCACAGGCCAGGAAAGGAGTAAACACCTCACCCTTGATCATACCACCTTGGAAGAACTGAAAACTTACTGGTCCCTAGAAGTATCTCTGAAAACAGATGCACAAAACTCCTGAAGCTTGGGACAGTACATTCTCCACAATGGAAACAGACCCCTACTTTAACAAAGAGTTTATAACTCAAGTAACTGGCTGGGATCATGACCGACTGTGCAAAAAAGTCAGACCATAGAATCTTTCTTTGGTGACAAAGAAGATCAAAACATACAAGAAGAAGACAACAAAGTCGAAGCTCCTACATCCAAAGCCTCCAAGAAAAGTATGAATTGATCCTAGGCCATGGAACAACTCAAAAAGGATTTTGAGAAGCAAGTAAGAGAAGTAGGGGGAAAACTGGGAAGAGAAATGAGAGTAATGCAAGAAAATCCTGAAAAACAAGTCAACAGTTTGCTAAAGGAGACACAAAAAAATACTGAAGAAAATAACACCTTAAAAAAATAGCCTAACCCTTCCCCAATTGATAAATGGTCAAAGGATATGAACAGGCAGTTCTCTGATGAAGAAACTAAAGCCATCTATAGTCATATGAAAAAATGCTTTAAATCACTATTGATTAGAGAAATACAAATTGAAACATCTGGTACCACATCACACCTATCAAATTGGCCAAGATGACAAAACAAGAAAATGATAAATGTTGGAGAAGATGTGGGAAAATTGAAACACTAATGCCTTGTTGGTAGAGTTGTGAAATGATCCAACCATTTTGGAGAGCAATGTGGAACTATGCCCAAAGGGCTATAAAAATGTGCATACCCCTTGACCCAGCAACAGAACTTCTAGGGCTATATCCCAAAGAGATCATACAAATGGGAAAAGGACCCACATGTACAAAAATATTTATAGCAGCTCTTTTTGTGGTGGCCAAGAATTGGAAATTGGGAGGATGCCCATCAACTCGGGAATGACTGAACAATTTGTGGTATATGAATGTAATGGAACACTATTGTGCCATAAGAAATGATGAACAGGCTAATTTCAGAAAAACCTGGAAAGACTTGTATGATCTGATGCTCAGTGAAGTGAGCAGAACCAGGAGAACATTGTACACAATAACAGCCACGTTGTGCGATGACTAATATTGATAAACTTAATTGATAAACTCCTTCCTGGCCATACAAGGATCTAAGACATCTCCAAAGGCCTCATGATGAAAAATGCTATCCACATCCAAAGAAAGAACTATGGAGTTTGAATGCAGATTGAAGCATACTATTTGCTATTTTTTTTCTTCTGTTGAGCTTTGTTTCCTCTTTCTGGTGGTTCCTCCTATTGGTTCTAATTCTTACTTACAACATCATTAATGTGAAAATATGTTTAATAGGAATGTTATGTATAGTCTATATCAGATTGCACGTTGTCTTGGGGAGGGAGGTGGGGAAGAAAGGGGAGAAAAATATAAAACTCAAAAGCATATGGAAGTGATTGTTGATAAATCAAAATAAGTTAATTTTTTAAAAAAAAGAAAATAAAGGTTAAGTAACAAAAAAAAAATCTAAAAAATAATCTAACCCAAATGGCAAAGCATATGGAAGTGATTGTTGATAAATCAAAATAAATTAATTTTTAAAAAAAGAAAATAAAGGTTAAGTAACAAAAAAAATAATCTAACCCAAATGGCAAAAGAGGTCCAAAAAGCCAATGAGGAGAAGAATGCCTTAAAAAGCAGAATTTGCCAAATGGAAAAGGAAGTCCAAAAGCTTACTGAAGAAAATACTTCCTTAAATATTAGAATGGAGCAAATGAAAGCTAATGACTTTATGAGAAATCAAGACACTGTAAAACAAAAACAAAAGAATGAAAAAATAGAAGACAATGTGAAATATCTCATTGGAAAAGCAACTGACCTGGAAAATAGATTCAGGAGAGAGAATTTAAAAATTATTGGACTATCTGAAAGCCATGATCAAAAGAAGAACCTAGACATCATCTTTCAAGAAATTATCAAGGAAAACTGCCCTAATATTCTAGAACCAGAAGGTAAAACAGAAATTGAAAGAATCTACTGATCACTTCCTAAAAGAATTCCCCAAAGGAAAACACCTACAAATATTGTAGTCAAATTCCAGAGTTCCCAGGTCAAGGAGAAAATATTGCAAGCAGCCAGAAAGAAACAAGTTGAATATTGTGGAAACACAATCATGGTAACACAAGATTTAGCAGTTTCCACATTAAGGGACCCTCTGGTCTTGGAATATAATATTCCAGAGTTCAAAGGGGCTAAGATTAAAACCAAGAATCACCTACCCATCAAAACTGAGTACAATCCTTCAGGGGAAAAAATGGATATTCAGTGAAATAGAGGACTTTCAAGCATTCTTGATGAAAAGACCAAAGCTGAATAGCAAATTTGACTTTCAAATACAAGACTCAAGAGAAGCATGAAGAGGTAAAACAGAAATCATAAGGTATTTATTAAGGTTGAACTGTTTACATTCCTACATGGAAAGATGATATTTGTAATTCATGAGACCTTTGTCAGTATTAGAGTAGTTGGAGGGAAAAAAATTATATAGAGATAGATTGATAGATAGAGGGCACAGGGTGAGTTGAAAATGAAGGGGTGATATCTGGAGAATAAACTTAAGGGTTAAGAGAGGATTATACTGGGAGAAGGAGAAAGGGAGAGGTAGAATGGAGTAAATTATCTTACATAAAACAGACAAGAAAAGGCTTTTATAGTGGAGGGGAAACAGGGGAAGGTGAGAGGGAATGAGTGAATCTTATTCTCCTAGGATTTATTTAGCTTAAGAAGGGAATAACATACACACTCAGTTGGGTATAGAAAGCTATCTTACCCTTACCCTACAGGAAAATAGGGGGGGAAGGGGATAGGAGAGCAGAGGGATGATAGAGGAAAAAGCAGATTGGAGAAGAGGGTAATCAGAAGCAAACACTTCTGAGGAGGGACAGAGTCAAAAGATAGAATAAAATAAATGGAGGTTGGAATAGGAAGAAGGGAAATATAATTAGTTTTCCACAGCATGACTACTATGGAAGTGTTCTGCATGACTACACAAATATAACCTTTATTGAGTTGCTTGCCTTCTCAATAAGGGTGGTGGGGAGGGAAGAGAGGAGAAAATTTGGAACCCAAAGTTTTAAAAACAAATGTTAAAAATTGTTTTCACATGCAACTGGGAAATAAGATATACAGACAATTGGATATAGAAATTTATCCTGCCTCACAGGAAAATAGAAGAGGAAAGGGATAAAAGAAGGGGGCGGGGAGATAGAAGGGAGGGCAGATTAGGGGAAAGCATATTCAGAATGCATACTGTCTTGGGGTTGGGGGAGGGATGAGATGGGGAGAAAATCTGGAACTCAAAATTTTGTGGAAGTCAATGTTGAAAACTAAAACTAAATAAATTAATGAATCATAAAAAAAAGAAAACAATGTATTGACTGATAAGAAAAATGGGTGTGTCAAAAAGTATCAGGGGCACTATTGAAAAATATACCTCTAAGCACTATATATCAATTACACCCCTTTTTAATTACTGTAAAACCTTTGGCTCCATTCTGAATCCATGTATTCTATATTTATCAACAATCTATAAAACAGATTTGAATATAGTGAAAAAGCCAGAGTGCTTGACATCCATATGGAATATTGTTTTGTATTTAACACATACATCAACATAGTAATTAAAATAAATTATTGTATTTTTCAGGGACACAACTTAAGTTCATTATAGTTTTGTTTCACTTACATCTTTTATACTTTCCTAAATTGCTTCCAAGGTGAGGAGGGAGTTGAACCAAACACTTAATTAATTACTTGACATAAATGTATACTATTAAACTATATGGCTCTGTTTAAAAACATATAAAACAGCTCTGTCATCTGATAGATCTTTTTCCAATATCATTTGAACTCAACAACTGCAAAATTGTTAATGTTCCCCAAGGAAATACATAGACTGGAGGCTTTGAACTTGAATCTGGAGGTCAACCTGAACCAAAATATAAAGGCAATATTTATCAAATCTTGATCTCCTGCAGAAAAGACAAATCAAACAGAAAGAAATTAATGAGGAAGCTGTGGCTAGATTTGGATTTGAATCCTGACAAAACCTGTACAATAGTCACAAAACACTGAGCTCATCACTCTAAAAAATTTAACATTCCTCATCAAAAAAGAGGAAGAGTTTTGACAGACATTTATACAGCATATGATAAGCAGATCAAAGAAGTACAGAAATACTTTTTGGGACAAACAGACATTACTTTGCCAGCCAAAAGTAAAGAAGTATATAACATTGGATTTGTTAACGGTAAGTAAGCAAAAGTGGTTTACTTCCAGACAGAGCCTATAAAAAAATCCAAGAATAGGCCCTCCAAAGGCCTTCCAAGAGTGATATTCCCATGAACTCAACTCACAATATCCTGACAAAGCAACATTGAACAAGTGATTGAGTCTCATTTATAGAAACAGACTGCGTTATGAAGACAATTTAAGACTGATTTATGTCCACCAGAAATGACAGGTTATCCTTAAACAGTCTGGATTAGCGATCAATGCAAATGAGTCAAATGAATGGTATAAATCATGCAACATATACTACAAGCTGCAAAAACGTAGCACCTACCAAATACTTAGCAAGACATACTCTGGTTGCTAGAGTTATACAAGTTCACAGTATTTCATAACTCACGGTGACAAATCCCCGTATTATAGATACAGACCCCTACATGTGCTTAGGATTTCAACAAGTAAATTGTACCAGAACTGAAGCATTAGCATCTGGATATTACATTGATCCACAAAATTTAAGATTATGTTTTAGTACACAAAAATATTTACACTCTCCAAGCAATGTAGAACGAAAATCTTCAGATTATAGAGATTTAGCAAAAGAAGTAAAAATCACATGGGAATAGGAGGAGGTACCTGTCATCCCCATCATCCTGTCTCCTGCTGGAGTTGTACTAAATATGCTTTCAGTGAGTCTACTGAAGATGAGTTCACCTCCCAACATATTCAATTATAAAAAGCAGAAAATTATTTTACATGATATACATACACACACATATATACATATATATATTCTCTCTACAACATAGAGAATTGCCTTCCTAAATTATAACTATATAACTACTGATCTATAATCTAATATATAATAGCTCACATATATTATAGTATTTTAAGGTTAGCAAAGTTTTCTATAAGTATTCTCATTTGATCCTCACAACAACTCTGTTACAGGTTTTATTGTTATTCTGCTTTCACAGATGAAGCACTTCAGTCTTAGAGAGGTTAAATGACTTATCGGTGTACTACTATTAAGTGTCTGAAGAAAGATTCAAACCCAGATCTTCCTGACTCCAAGAGCAGCATTTCTGTCTACATACAACACTTCCCCAGCTGCATCCATAACCTGGGTGATATGCATTTTGCATCTGCTTGTTTTTTTCCAATGCTAAAGTTAAACTGATTTCTTTGGCATTGCTGTGGCTTTCACTGAAAGAGCTTTATATGTAGTGTTTCAGGGTTCAATGTAATTAGCAAAATGTAATCTATGAACATGCATGTTTGGAAACTAGGAATGGGGATTCCTTCTTTTATTTGGACTGTTCAGAAGACATCTTCCGGTCCACTGGAGGCTATATCTGACAAATAGAGATAGACTCAGGGTTACCTTACACTATGTCAAAACCCTGTTTTGCATCTTATTCGATGCACTACTCAGCCAATCCATGAATGAAGTTGTTCCATAATTGCACCTGTCACGGTCTTGTATGATACTGATGCAGATATGGGAGAGACCCAATCCCAGAAGAGTTTTGAAGGCTGCATTTTGTTCTTATTCCAGGGCCTGGAAGAGTATCTTGCCCATAGTAGACACTTTGTAAATACATCATTGAAAGAAAATTCTATTGAATAAGGTACATAGACACCCCCTTATGTAGTGCCATGTTTCTTACTTGTGCGACAAAGACTGATGACTCTTCTAAGGACCATAAACGTTAACTCTACACTCAAGTCATCCAGGGTTTTGACATAGTGTACGGTAACCCTGAGTCCCCAAAGACTATTTCAGGCAAACACAAGCTCTAGTCACTGCTAACAAACTAGAAATGCCTCAAGTATGGTCCTGCAGTAGATCTGCTGAACTTCAGAGTGGCTCACTACCATGCTGGCGAAGGGGGAATGATTTATTTATTTATTCATTCATTCCTTCATTTATTTGCTTTTTTATTGTTTATTTATTTACTTGGTCACAGCAACTCTCAAATACTATCTACCAATTCACAGAGAGGTCACTCTCTGCATCTGTGGAGAGGCTACCCACACTGACAGAATCCCAGATCTTGGAAGGATGGAAGCAGGATCATAAAGTTTATCATAGATTTAAAATGTCACTGTTCTGATAGCACCCTTTTGATGATAGTTCTGTCTTCTGTCCTGATGCCAGGATCATGATATTGGGAGATGATTCAATGGACAGCAACCCTGCAGTGATAGGTTCACAGATTTGAGAACTGGAAAGGACCTTGAAGGCCATCTAGTACCATCACCTTACTTTATAGAGGAGAAAACCCAGGCCCAAATGACTTGCATAATGCCATATAAGTAGCAGGCCTGAGATCTGAACCTATGTCTTTTGATTCCATATCCAGCATTGTTTTCATTGTACCAGGCTGTGTCCTATTCTTATAGCTAAATGAGCCATCAATGGAATCAAAAATCAAAACAATATATCCCCCAAAACAGAAGTTTCAGATAAGAATAAATATTAACATATACATAACATAACATAAGAAAAAAACAGAAAACAAACTACGTGATGAGTATGACAGCCATGACTGGGTAAAACAGATTATTATATTTTAATATACTCACCTGAGAATAAAGAAAAATTAATGATATCAGAAAATACCTTTGAGTTAAATTTCTATTTGTTTAAAACAGTAAAAGCCTAAGAATTGGCCTTCACAATAAGTAGGACTGAACGTCACTTGGGGAGGAGGGAGTACAGGTATGAGGAATGAAGCCTAATTTATTCATGAACTGAAGGGTAAGCTGGTATACAATATTTACATAGTAAGAAGGTGAGCAGGTCAGGAGAAGAAGACAGGAATACAAGATCATGCAGAAACCATTGTGGAAATATGGCCCCTAGGTTCAGTGCCTTAGCTTCAGACGGCACTGAGAGTTATACAGCATTCAAGGCAATTAGAAGTAGAGCAGCAGTGTTTGGATTTTCATTATAAATAAGTCAAAGAAACAGAAAACATAATATAGGTTAAAACTCAGGCTCCTTTTGTTTAGTATATAGAGCGCTGGCCTACAGTCAGGAAGACCTGAGTTTGAATCCTGCCTGAGACACTTACTAGATGTGTAACCTTGGGCAAGTCACTTAATAGGGATGTCATTGGGTTGTTTTTTTTTTTTTCTGAGTTGTGTCTGACTCTTCATGACTCCTTTTGGGATTTTCTTAAAAAAGATACAGGAGTGGTTTGCCATTGTCTTCTCCAGTTCATTTTACAGATGAGGAAACTAAGTCAAACAGGGTGAAGTGACTTACCCAGGGTCACTCAGCTAGTCTGAGGCCAGATTTGAACTCAGGAAGATGAGTCTCCCTGACTCCAGGCCTAGCATTCTATCCCTTTCACCACCTAGCTGCCCTTGATAGTGATGTTGTGAGGATTAAAGAGATAACATATGTAAAGTATCTTTGCCAACCTTAAATGCTATATACATGCTAGTTATCATTAATTATTAAAAGATGCCAAGATCACAGGAATCCTAGCAACCCCAAAAAGATGCAAATGGGCCGTAACAGAGTATTGTAGACCTTATTTCCCAGTGGTGGAGGATAATCCCTATTCAACAGAACATGAATTTCCTCACCTATTAAATGAGGGGGTGGGCACTGGCCTTGGAGTCAGGAAGACCTATGTTCAAATCCCACCTCAGATACCTGCTGGCTCTGTGATCATGGGTAATTCACTTTATCTCTCTTCTTGTGTAAATGATCTCATGTTCCTATAATCCTTCTCATTGATCTCTAAGGTCCAGGGCAGCTTTGACATTCCATGGTTCCACAACCATTTCAGGCACAGATTGTTCCATTAGGACTGGAAGTTTACCTTCCAGGCACAGAAGGATTACTCACTGGAGAGTACAAGAGTTTCTCCCTTGACCAGCCCCTTGCTGATTTTTTAACAGTTCCTTTCTCTGGAGATAGTGGGGTGGAGTAGAGGTAGAAAAAATAGAAGAAGAATCATGAAAATGCTCCCTCACACCTTTGTGGCAGAGTACTTCCACATCCATTATCTCATTTGATACTCACAATGACCAAGAAGCTTCAGTGGCTTCACATAGCCTCTAGGATAATATATGAACTCCTTTGTTTGGCATTTATAGCCCTTTGCCATCTGGTGAAGCCCTATCTTTGCATACTGATCTAATATTCCTCCCCCTCACACACACTATGCTCCACTTAAACTGGTCTTCCCCAGATGTAACATTTACCATCTCTATGCCCTTAAACAGGTTGTCCCTACCTGGAATGCTCTCACCTAACACCATAGTTCCCTTTGTGGGGTGTGGGGTACAGCTCAAGGGCCACTTCTTAATTCCCTTAGCTAGTTTTCTATCCCCCCAATTTCCAAAATTACATTACATTAATTGTGTGAATATTTTGTATTTTCTTAAATGTATATGTGTTGTTTCCTCTGATGGAATATAATCTTCTAGAGGGCAGGGACTGTTTTGTTTTTGCCTTTGTGTCTTTGTAGACCTACAGAGTACCTGGCTCATAGCAGGAACTTAATAAATGATTGTTGATAGATTAATTGTCAGGTTATAGCAATTTGCCCATAATTGACCTTCATATTGAGTGAAATTAAATTGAGATGATTTTTAATATCTTCTGTACCTCCCACTGTGTTGGATACATCATATGTGCACAATAAATGCTTACTAACTGATGGATGAAGACATGCTTTATGAAACCTGCCCTATCCCTCTCCTTCTTGGGTAAGCTGCACCTCCCATCTACTGAACACTACATAAAAAGTACTGGATTCTAAGGTTTGCTTGACCTAGCATGTTTGAGCTCTCTTACAAAAGATATCAAAGGATATTATCTTACGTGGAGAATAAGCATGGGGCTCTTGGAAGGACAAATTACTGAGGAGCAATGTGTGGGTAAAATTCCATAGCCAGACCCGGAGTACATGGGGAGAAAAAACAAAAGGAACAAGAGCAGAGGGAAGTGAAGTGGAATGACCATTGTTTGCCAGGAGCAGAGAAGAAATGGAGCATTGCCAAGACAAAGCAAAGTATGGGAGAACTGAGTCTCAGCCTTCAGAGGACAAATTGCCTTGTAAGGAAGGGCAGCTCTTCAGCAAATCAAAGTGTCATTGACTGCTTGTGGAAAGTTTAGGATCTAAAGGTCTAAAAGGCCAGACCAGGGGATGATGATGATGATGATGATGATGATGATGATGATGATGATGATGGTGATGATGCCATCCAATCAGGAGAGTTCACATTTATAACAACAAATGTTAGGAGATAATATAGTGAATAGCTATCATAATGGTGCCAGCTATCACAATGATGCCAATATGATGTGATTCTTAGGGACCAGAAAGTTGTTCCTTAGAACAAGGTACTAAGAAAATGTAGAACCTATGGCCCAGCCTAGACTAGTGTGAAGTTCTACTCTTAATTTTTTTTTTAAAAAGTACAAGGAAAAATTGAAGTTATCAAGAGCGCCATCACGGAGAGCAGGGTTTCAGACAGGAGAAGGTCCTCCCTTGAATTTCTTCTCACTCGTTGTGTATTCGGTTTCCAAAAACTCAACACTTTTACTCTGTGCTGGCTCCTTTAGGTGAAAAAAATCATCTCATTCATAAGAATGAGAAGAATAGCAGTGCACAGAATGTGAGAAGAAAAAGAATATGGGGGAAGAATGAGGGCAGTGCCTTTCTCTGAATTTAGGTTGTTTCAGAGTATATATTTTGGTTGCTGTTGGGTTTTTTTTTGTTTTGTTTTGTTTTGCTTCATTGATAGAGAGTATGAGGATATAAACCTTTTTCAGGACTGGAGTCTCACTTCCTGGGCAGAGTCCAAAGGCATGTAAAAATGGCTTGTGCGAATTCATGTTGGTCACGTAGAAGAGTGAAGCCACATACCCATATTCCATAAGTTCAAACCAAAATGGAGAATAAACAAAGCTATCATTCTGATCTCCAGGATAAAAACCACAGCATAGCATTTAGGAAAGAGGCTTAGTATCTGAAAGACAGTCATTTCTGCACCTCCTCACTAATCATTGTCCTTCACAGGGGGTCAGTCATTGAAGCCAAGTTCTCAGGGCAATAAAGAATATCATGGTGTTTGGATCAGTAAATGGATAGGGAGCAGGAATTCAAAGTGCAGTTTACAAGGTTTGGGGAAGAGTCCCTGCTGAGATTCCAGTTGAGAGAAGATGAGCTTGGACCAGGACCGTGTCATGATTCAAGACAATGAGTAGAGAGGTATCATGGAAAGAGCACTGGCTCCAGAGTCAGGGGATCTCTTTGAGTTCCAACCCTGCCCCTGAGGTTCACTACCCATGTAATCTCAGGTAAGTCATTTGTCCTCACTGGGTTTTCTCATCTCTAAAAAGAGGGTGATAATATTCACTGCCTTGGAGGTTCCTTCTAGCTCCAGCTCTTTGATTCTATGCCCTGGGTTTGAATGTTGGCTCTTTTTACTATAGGCATGCCTTTGAGCGTGTTATTTGAACTTGCAAAGCCTCTGCTTTCTTCCTTATAAAATGAGCATATGTCCTTCATTTTTGTTGGTGAATAGGGAACTAATGGTATGGAATGTTGCATGTACTATCAAAATTGGCTGATGTGACAGCTTCTTTTGTTTAACTTTTTTTTTCTTTATTTCAAGGGAAGATCTATGGCAAGGGTGAGAAAATATATCTGTAAATCATTAATTCAGAAACATAAGCCAACAACACAGCCCCCAAGAACCAATATAATAGAGTGAAATCAAATGAAAATAGGGTGTGTACTAGATGAAGGTTCAGGCTCTTTCTGCTTCTAAATGTTGTAATTCTATGAATCGCTATCACTTCTGCACAGCACCAAGTAGATTGCCAGTCACACAGGAGACAATCAAGAAATAATATTTTTCACAATGTTGCTTTGATTGTATAAATTGTTCCCCTGGTTCTGCTCCCTTCACTGTATATCAGTTTATACTTTATGAACCCTAATCAATGCCCTGACCAACTATAATTGCAGAAGACTGATGATACTACCAACCTCCAAACAGAGAAGATGACAGTCAAGAAGAAGACTGAGATGTACAGTTTTTGGAGGTAGCCAATATGGGAATGTGTTTTGCTTACCTATGCATATTTGTTATGTTTTTTCATTTAATCGATGGAGAGGCGATGGGAGGGAGATAAAATAAATACTGGTTAATTTAAAAAAAGAAATAATGGTCCATTATTGTTAGATGGCGGTACAGAGGAAGGGGAAAAGGTTTGGTATGTGGGGAATGAGAAAGAATCTGAATTTTCTGCATAGACTATAGGAAAGTTATATACTTGAAAGAAATTAATAATCCCAGTGTAATTTCAAGTATTCCTAAAGACTCCTAGACCACAAAAAGCATCATGGTACGGAGGAATGAACTCTGAATCTAGAGTCAGAGGATTTCAATTCAAATTCTGCCTCTGATACTAACTACCAAAGCAACCTGAGGTAAGTCAGTCAACCTCCCCCAGGCCTCACTTTTCTCATCAACAAAAATGAGAGGGTTGAACTAAATAAC
Source organism: Vombatus ursinus (assembly GCF_900497805.2). Classification (NCBI taxonomy): domain Eukaryota; kingdom Metazoa; phylum Chordata; class Mammalia; order Diprotodontia; family Vombatidae; genus Vombatus; species Vombatus ursinus. Next base: position 10,701,877 of record NW_020954641.1, read on the forward strand.
CTCTGAGGTCCCTTGCAGTACCAGAGCTATTTTCCTGTGGTCCTTCTCTATGCAACCTTGCACCACATCTGATGTAAGACTACTTTCTTGGTTGCTGAAAAGGAATATATGCAGAGTGTACAAAGGGGAAAAAAGTGTAGAGAAAAAAATAATGGGAGATAAATCCACTGTAATTATACCCATGGGAAGGCGGAACAAAAGAGGGACAAGAAACAGAAACTCAATACTAGACACAACAAGCACAGAAGCAATAATTACATTCCTATCTCTTTCCAGCTGGCTCCAAAACTCCAAGGCAATGCACGGGGATGGGAATGGGACATTGCTGGGCCTCCAAGAACCCTGGAAAAGTGTCCCCAAGTGCTACAGACTGCCCTTCAGGCTCCTCCACTGGATTTAGCCCAGTTAAAATAGGTAAAGCAGTAAGCCTACCCCCAGCAAATAGTACAAAAATCCCTCTATCCTGGAAGAAGGCACAGATGAAAATACAGAGTCTATCCTATCTTGCAGTTCCTAGATAGATGCAAATGTTGCTTGGGATGGAAGCCTTGTAGAGTAGGAAGAGGGCCAGGGTTCATGATCCCACCTCTGGTCCTTACTACCTCTTCGACCTTGGCCAAGTCACGTAATTTAATTCCTTGGGTCTTAGTTTCCTCACCAGTAAAATGAAGAGGTTGCACTAAGTGCTTTCTGAGGTTCCTCACAGCTCTAATTCTGTAATTCACTGATTCTTCCAAATAGCAGTCTTCTCCACCAACCCCCTTTAGGGTAGGATTTTCATTTCTGTCTCTGCACCTCTAAAACCTAGTACAGAGCCTGGCGCATGGTAGATGCTTAAAGAATGTGTACTGAATTAAGTGGTATTTACCCAACAGCCCAACTATCTTTACTAATTGCCTAGTCAGCATTGCATTTTCTTTGATAAAGTGAATAGGGTACATATAAAATAACATCCCAGGAGAAATTTGGGAAGCAAAATAAATAATGATAGTAATAGCCAACATTTATGTAGTACTTATTAAGTGCCAGGCACTTTGCTAAGCTCTTCACAATTATTATTTCATCTGATCCTCACAACAATTCTGCCAGGTAGGTGCTATTATTATCCCCATTTTACAGATTAGAAAACTAAGGTAAACTGGTTAAGTGACTTGCCCAGGGTCCCACAGCTGAGGCCAGATTTGAACTCAGATCTTCTTGACTACAGGCCTGGTGCTCTATCAGTTGTGCTACTGAACTGTCCCAAATGCCACAAAGCAAAAACATTAAAAGGGTAAACAGCAAGAAGGCCAATAGAGAAGTAAGAGTAAGAAGAGAGGATGGAAAGAGAAGGAACTGTATGGGAGGGGGAGATGACAGGGAGAGGGTGTCAAGGTGGGGGATTTGTAGTTCCATTAACTAGAAATAAGGTGGGCTCTACTGGAGCTCCAGAATCATCCTGTTCAAATCCTGCTTCTGGTTGGTCTCTGAGATTCAGAAATAAACCAAAGCTATCCAAAGAATTTTCTTTAGTGGCTATCCTGTGGCTACTGGAGCCTTCTTTTGTCTTTCCATCAAATTTGCACTGAATGAAAAACATACAAAATACATGGTCTCTGACCTCACAGAGCTTACAATTTATTTGGGGAGAAAAAATTTTCACTTTTACTCTGTGCAAATTTGATTGAAACCCTAAAAAGCCCTATGCTAAGAAGTATACCCACAGACTCCAGGTTAAGAATCCCTGCTTTTTGCTCTCACAGACTCAGCTATAATCATTCCTCCAGTGGGACTGAACATCAAGTGTCCAAGGTTCCTCCCCTGTCTGGTATCTAAATCCCTTTACAATGTGTTTCCAACCTATCTTTCCAGATTCATGTCATGCTTTGGCCCCTTCACACATGGCACTCCAAACTGACCTTTAACATGACATTCCACCTTCTATCTCCATGCTTTCATACAGACTGTCTCCCATGCCTGAAATATTGTCTCTTTTCACCTCCATGTTTTGGAATCCCTGGTTCCCTTCAAGGCTCAGATGACGTGCTACCTTCTACAAATAATTTCCCTGATTGTCAATACTCTCCCCACCAAATTACTTTTTATTTTCCCCACAATAGAAGGTAAGCCACTTTCATTTTTGTCTTCATGTCCCCAGTTACTAGTACAGACATAGGTTGCATTTATTAAATGTCTGTTAATCAATGCCAGCATCCAGAGTTCCACAGTATTTTACATATTAACTGATCGGTAGTAGGGTTCCAGAATCTCAAGGACAAGAAGCCAAAGCTCAGCCCCCAGCCCATCTGCCACACAGAACTTTGCTGTAGCTGAATAAATGCCCAACCACCTCAGGTGCCTGGAAGCCCTTCTTTGAGGAGTTTGGCAACACTGAATACAGATTCTTGGACTGTTCTCTTCATGTCTCTAATCGAACAAGGAAGATGGCTAGAGAAAGCAGAGATGCCTGAAGCCTCAAACCATAACAGCTGGATAAAATACTATTCTCTGAGCTTTTAGCTTAAGGTGAACAGGCAAGAAGAGGGATTTTTTTTTTCAAATGTGCTTAGATAAGATGGTACATTTGTTATGATTTTGTAATTCACTGGGTTTCAAAAGGGGAAAGTTGTTTCTGATCGACAACTAGTTATAATTTTCTAAGTGAGGTTCTCCAACAGCATGAACACTGTTGTATCTCAGTGGAATTGCAGAGCTAATCAATCACTCTTACATAACAGGTACTTACTGTGAAAATAATGTCCTCGACCGAACAATGAATTTGAACACGTATTCCAAAGCTTTTAGAGTTCTTAGGATAGGTTCACACTGCTCCCCTCTGCTGGAAGTATCCAAGTAGGTCTTCAGAACCGTCATCAGTTTCCTAAACAAGAAGTTATATTTTCAAAATACATCTCTTTCCAGGACATGGTGAAATTATTAGTTGTGCACAAAATCACAAAGCATTCAATCCATGGCATAAGGCAGTGCAAGACAAATTTATTGTTGGGTGTAACTGTGTGTATATGTGTACAAAAACCCCCAAAACAAATACTATGAAGAAAGTCGATTATGCTAGGGAGGTTAGATGGAATGATCTCTAAGATTCCTTCCAGCTCTGGCATTCTATAATCCAGTGGAAAAAAAAAAGAATCACTAGGAAAAATAGACCATAGCCAGGTGGTCAGTGACTGCCTAACTATTAGTGACCATCTTCCAATATTGCTGTGGGTAAAAAGTGGTGGGGGAAAGTCCTTTCCAGTTGGAGGAGAAAAGTACAGAAATAACGAATGACACTATGAAGAGAGGGGTTTCTCCACATATTTTTAATCTTGAAAGATTAATCTCAGCTTATGGCTTAGCTCTTTCCATTACCATGAAAATTCAAGTGATCCTCTATGCATGGGAACTAGGGAATCTAGAAATGAGTTCTAATACAAAGTTTTGCCACCCCATCTCTGTTCTCCCTGTGATATGTCTCCAAGAGACTCAGGAACAAGAATATTCTTAGAAAGGTTGATCCTTAGAAAGGAAGCCCTCCATGTTCCTTAGGCCTTTTGATATAAGAAGCAGACATGGAATTAGGAAGAACAGAAAGGGATTACTACAATTTAGAACTAGCATAGGCTTCAGAGGTCTAGTATAATGGCTTGATTTTATAGCTGAGAAAAAAAAACTGAGGTCCAGAGCCTTTTCCAGTTTTAAATCTATTACCCTACAACCCTCCATTCAAGAGGTTAGCTTCACTGTACTTTCAAAAGACTAAGCTAGGAGAGAAAAGCTGAAAAAAATTTACTGACTCAGTTTCTTCATCTATAAAACAAGAGGATTGAACTAGATGGTCTTTAGGGACTTGTTTAACTCTAATATTGAATAACTTCTAAGACTCTAAGGTCACAGTTTACAAAATGGCTCTGGTCCTTTCTTGGGGAAGTTAATATGGAACCTCTTACTCTTTTTAGAAAAGAGAGCTGTGGATTCAGTCTCCAGGGAACATTTAAGGGCCAAGTTTTTCCCCTCAGGATACATGGGTGATGATTTTCAATTTGATAATCAAGAGGAACCCTGGTAAGCATTTGCACTTACTTGTAAGCCAATGTTGCACTGAAATGCTGCTGTATGTAGGCCTCCAAGACAGTATTGAAATGCTGGAATTTCCGATCAGCGATGAGCCCTATTATATAGATCTGATAAAGATGTCAAGAATGAGCATTTTTGAGGTTGACTTTCTGTGCAGATGATATGGATATGGATGCGTATGTGATGGGACTTGAAGGGTTCTGAGATGCTATCTTGCTCAAAATATCCCCCTCATCTCCCAGCAACAGCATCTGAAATCCCTCTATTAGAAATTCATTTCTGTTAGTTAAGGTTCTATTGTATCCAATTTAGATTTAAAACGTAAATACTCCTGGGTTGGGGTAACCAGTTAAGCCATAGTTTGGCCATTAACATCTTGGCTGGCTTTTCTCCATGACAGTAAGAAAGTCACAATTTTTCATGGGGTAAAAAAAATACAGGGAGTTTGGAAGCAGGTCAGGCTTTGATGGAGGGTTACAATGGAAGGCAACTAAGGGCAGCATGATGGCACTAGAAAGGCACTGAGACAGAACTTGAGCTGCCCAGTAGGAGTAAAGAAGTCCCAAAAAGTCAGGTGAGAAGATGGCCAAGAAAAATGTTTCCTATTCCTCAACTCTAAGGAAAGTGTCTAGGTTCTGGGCTAACCCTGAGGATTCAGCAAAAGCAACCTAGACACTTTCTGGTATCCTACTTCCTGTGTATCTAGTCAACATCAATTTGTCATCAAGACTTAGAATCTCTTTTCCTCCCACTCCACCATAGTTATAAATGAAAGTATGACTCTTAAAGTTAAAGGAAACATAATTCCATTTATCTATCCAAAAGTCAATCCCATAAGGTCAAAAATATAGTATTCCTAATCAATATCATCTGAGTTCAGAGCATCCCTGCAGCTTTCTACCACTCTCTTACCAAGGCATCGAAGACCAGGATGTCATACTCATTACTCTGCGAATGTTCCATCATGATATTAAAGAGGGCATCCAAGGTATCTTGGAGAAACTGGGGAGAGGGGGGAAAGAAAGCTCACATGAGTCATTGGCATAGGCAGAGAACATGGGACTTCTGACACAACAACTTAGAAGATCCTGGATACAGAGCTAGAACAGACCTCAGAGGCCATCTAGTATAACCTCCTGATTTTTCAGATGAGGAAACTGAGGCTCAAGGAGATGAAATGATCACAGAAGTAGTGAGAGCCTGAGGAGGGATTTGATTGCACATCTTCTGAGTCCAGAGGGAGTGCTCTTTACATTGTGCTACATACTACCTTCACAAAGGTAGTAAACTGCCTTCTAAGGCAAACAGTTTCCTGGAGAGTAACTGGTGCTGACTGTCGCAGGTGGGGATAAATAAATGTGGCATCAGTTTGCAATAATAGTCTATTCTGTCAGGTTGTTTTTGTATCTGTTTTGGTTTGGTTTTTGATCTGGACCTATGATTTCATGGGTATAGAAAATTCCCAAGGAAGAAGGCCCCTCTAACCTTAGAGATCAGAAACTCTCCTACAAGTTATAGTCTTAGAGAGCTGCCTGGGAATATGGAAAGTCATTTGCCCAAGGTCACAGAGCCAGTTGTGTTAGAGATAGGATTTGAACCCAGGTCTTCCAGACTCTGAGTCTGGCTCTCTCTTCACTGTGGCAGGCTTCCTCTTGTCCATAGCTTACATGCTAGCAAATAAAGTAATAATAGAAGACATTTCTACAGAGCTTTAGAATCTGAAAAGCACTTATACATATTCCATTTGACTTTCCCCATGCCACAACCCTGTGAGGTAGGTACCATAAGTATTATTATGCAGCAGCTAGGATAGGTCACTGGGCATGGAGTCTGAGACTTCCATTCAAACTCTGCCTCAGATATTTATTAGGTGGGTGACCTTGGGCAAATCACTTAAACTTCAGAGCCTACCTCCCAGAGTTATTGGGAGGAATAAATGAATATTTGTAAAGTACTTAGTATAGTACCTGGCACAAGTAAGTGCTATATAAATGTTTATTATTATTGTTTGTCATTATTATTATAATTAGCATCTCCATAGATTTGCTTTATTTTGCTTTGCTTTTGGAATGGATCCACAGTTTTTTTCAGTGTAGGAAACTCCCAGGTAAGGAAAATCCCTTTACCAATATATATCAGCACCTCGTCTGAGACACATAGTCTTAGAGAGTTGCCTGAGGCACTCAGTGGTCAAGCAAGTGGTCCAGCATCTATGAGAGGCAGAACAAGACCTTCAGAACCTGACTCAGAGGCCAGCTCTCCAACCACTAAACCACTAAACTACGTCCCTGTATCTCCATGTTGCAGAATAGGAAACCCAAGTTTGACAAGGTTGGTGTTTACAGAGCTAGTAAGAGTCAGAGGCAGGAGTCAAACCCAGGTCTTCACTCCAAGTCTAGCATTCTTTCTACTACTCCAACCCTGCCTCCCTCAGATGGTATGGATCAATATTTCCCAGAACCTCTGGGATGAGGGCTGTGCCACACAAAGTGTTTATTCCGTGTTTTCTGACTACACAAAACTCCTGATGTAAAGGAGGTCACAGTGCCTGCTGAGGTATTTTCCTTAATCTTCGCTGTGGGGAGAAAAGAGCTGCTTTAATTAGACCAACACCTGAAACACTTCATATTTCCTCTCTGTCACCAAACGGACACAACCAAAATACCTCCAGCATTCTGCTTGTTCTGGCAGAAACCTCAGCTATATAGTCAGGTCTCCATCCTTTGAGATTTTTTTCCCCTTCCTCATCTCTGCTTTATGAAGTTCAATAAGCAGGTCAAACCAATTGTATTTTCCTAACTCTCCTATCAACCAAAAGGGTCATTATAAAAAGTCACCAGCTGCAGTCAAATAGCTGCAAACCTTAACAACATACTGAAAAAATGCCTACTATGTGCAAAACAGATAGAGCAACTCATCAACCAAAGCTTCCCAGGAATGATTTCCCAAGACACTTTGGGGCACTCTGTTGTGGTATACATATCCACTAATCCATTTAGCAAGCATGTACTAAGTACTTATACTATGTGCCAAGCATTGGAGATAAAAAAGCAAAAGGACCCTGTCTTCAACAACCTCTAACAGAGGAGTCAAACATGCACATATATAGATACAAAATAGATATCATATAATTGGGGGAGGAGGGAGGAAGATGCACCAGCAGCTGGAAGATCTGAAAGCTTTTATATATGGTAGAAGGTAGTTACTGAATTAACTCATCAAAGCAACCAGGGATTCTCTGAGGTGGATGTGAATCATAGAAAAAGCATTCAGTTTAGAAACCTGGGTTCAAATCCCAGGTCTTCTACTTGGTCAATACGTGATCTTTGTTAACCCAATTCACCTCTGGATCTTAGTTTCCTTATCTGCATAATGAGGAATTGGGGCCAGATGGTCTCTAAGTTTTGTTCTAAATCCTATAACCTTCTTTTCTCTGTGACCTATTTTATAGGCATTTTCAACACTCATTTGGAGAGGGAGATGCTCTAACCCCCTTCAGAGACAACCCAATTCTGTCTCTCAATGCCCAAATTTGGATGCATGAGAATGTTTCTATGCATATAAAGGGATTTGACTAAAAAATAATAAAAGGATTAATACCAACCTTCACAACTTCTTCTCCATCTACAATTTTCAGTTTTTCTAAATTCTCTTGTAGTAGTTCAGGTTTCATACGCCACTTTAGCAGACCGAGCAGACCCACTAGAACACAGATCAGACAGAGTATTGATCAGATAGGCCATTCATTTAGGCCTCCTACTTTTTCCTGATTCACTCTCTTCTTCCCTAACACACACACAGACAGGAAAGCACTACCTCCTTTTTACCCCAATCCCACTTCATCCTCATATGCAGCCCCATTACCGTTCTGAGTTAACTTGGTAGAACACACAAGGGTGGAAATAGAGAACACATCTCTGGAACTGATTGAGAGTCCTCCTATACTGCTGGAACTCCGGCTCAGGGTGGAACCCTTGCTTTCAACATGGTGCCGATAGGAAGGAAGAGTCAGGTAAGCACTGGCATCCTCCATCTTCTTGCTGTCCCCCTGGAAATATTACCCAGGTTACTCCTCCAAGACAAGAACCAAGTGACTAACACAAGTCAGGGATGGCAGTGGCCAAATTCCTAGACAGCCATGGGAAGCAGGGGTCACAGAGAGGACAAGGAATAGCATCAGATATGGAAGGACTGAACGAGCAAGGAATTACTGAACTTCTGCTGGGAATTTGGGTCTATTTGTGCTGGAATATGAAGCACTGAGAGTTTGTTTAGTGGGGAAAGAGGGCCATGCAACAGATGGAGGCATCCAGACTAGTTTCAATTCAATATATAGTAACTAAGAACTTTTTCCACTTCTGGAAAGCATTATAGAGGGATACAAAAGAAAATTGCTGAAGCCTTCCTACACAGAACTGACCAGTTACCCTAAACAAAATTTTCTCTACATATAGAAGTTATCTTTAGAGTACAAAATTATCCTTCACTAGTTTATATCCTTTTCCCTCACCTTCCAATCATCAAGAAAGAGTGCTGGTAAGGTTAAAAAATATCAAAGGCAATAAGCTGGAAGCTAAGTCATCAGGGTTCATTCCTAGCTTCTGTTAATTGTCACATTTCCTTGTTCTATAAAAGAGGAAGAATTAAAGAGCAAGCTCCAGCTCATTCCCATCCCAATCAGATTCTAAGGTGAAACTCATAGGATCACAGATTGAAAGATGAAAGGGACCTTAGACAGCATCTATGTCTATCTCCCTTATTTTACAAATAAGGAAACTGAGGTCCAAAGAGGTCAAATGACACACGTACAAAATGACGGAGACAGGATTTGAACACAATTCCTGACTCCAACTAAAGCAATCCTTCCACTGTAGCACACTGCTACCCTCATTCTATATAGAATGGGACACTTAACAAACATATCTTTCATTTGTCTATTACTCGTCTGTTTGATTTTTCTTTGTAAACATGATGAATACATTTCCCTTTCTCCTTACCTGAGTAGGATGTTAAGGGTTCAAAAGTAGGGAAGGTTGGGGGAATTTTAGTAAAGAATCTGTACTATATTTGTTTTCATTGTAGACTGGTATTTGTTACAAATACTGAATCTACAGCCATAACAATGATTTATATCTATGAGAAATTGGGGAGACACAGGATTGATCCCTTTCTGAAGCCTTATTCTCTTATTAGGCCAAGCCAGCATCTAAAAGATATTGCTGATAATGAGATTGGATTAACTTTCTCCTCAATCTTTTTCAGATCCCACTAGAGTAGGGAAGCCTATTGTGTTCTACTCAGGTTTGGGATGAGATAAATTCTTTGATTAAATTGCTCAAGGCTGTGGGTGGTCTAGAAGTAAATGACATAACCAAAGTCACACACACCCCCCCACCCCCACCCACCCCCTGTCCTTCATTAGAATAAGTCTACATCTCATTATAATATTCATTCTTCTAATTAGTTGTTACCCAATCAAAGTTGATTGCCACCCTCAGGAACACCCACTTTTCCAAGGGCATAAAAGTGTTGAGTAGGTTTCATGAGGAGTCTTTGGAATTTAAGAGTTTCATTGAATCCTTTTATTAATTATATGCTAGCATGATTAATAAAATGATTAATTACCCAGAAATTATGTCTCTTGAACTCTCTAACACATCACAGTCTATCTATATTTAAACTCTATTAAGTATATTAAGTAAAGCTATTCTTATATGTAGGTATGTACTTCGCATTTTAGCACTTCTATTACAAGCCTAACTCCAGTTAATTCAGTTACAGCAGGTCTGCACACATGTGGCCTACAAAAGAATTTCAGGCAGCCTTCAAAAAATGTAGAGGAAAACATCCTCCACATTTTTTGAGGGCCACCCAAAATCCTTTGGCATGGCCCAGGGCCACAGGTTGTGCAGGCCTAAATTAGAGCATTGTGGTAATGAGGCCAAGGTCATTAATTCAATCCTAGTGTGGACCAGTTAAGTCTGTTTTCCATGATCTCTCTTTCACTTTGCTTCTAAACTCACTGTTTTTGTTTTTGTTTTGCAAATATAAGCTACTGAGGTGAAGTGAGGTGAAAGGGTATATAGATAGATCAGTGCAAACCCACCTGTTGAAGTCCATGCCACTGCCTCTGAATACGCACAGATTTTTAAGTGTGTCAGACAACATAACACTATCAAATCCTAACACTATCACTCACATTTTTCTTATTAGGTTTCCTTCACCTCGATAAATACCTGTACTTTCTCTGAAAGCATTAGAAGCTCAGTCTGCACAGGAAGAAGAGATCCGCACACACACACATCCACACACACACACATTCACACATGCGACCTTTCAAACTGATTAAGAAATATGGATGTACTTTGTAGAGATAAATACTTTGCAAGATTCAAGAGCTCTAATCAGTGAAATGATCAACCCCAATTCTAGAGTACAAATAATGAAGCATGCTATGCACCTCTGAACAAAGAGGAGGGCTCAGGATGCTCAAAATGACACATTTCTTTTTGGAAATGACCAATGTGGGCATTTGTTTTGCTTAACTATGCAATTTTGTTACAATGGTTTTCTTTTTTTTTTCTTTTTCCCAAGTACGGGAGAAGAGAATGTGAGAGAGGTAGAGATAGAGTTTGCCCTTCCCCCTCACCAAGAGAAGAAGAGAACAGAAGGAAGACCAGAAGGAATCACAAACGAGTAAGGAAGCTTAGAAAGTTACATGTTGGATTTATTATATACTTAAGAAGAAAAGCAAGCTTTACATAATAGAGATTCACAGTTTTATGTCCAATACTATCCTCCTGTTCTACAATGTATATGGAAATGCTCATTTATTTGGTGTTTGTTAAGTTCAGAATAAGAAAAAAAAAATTAAAGAAAAAAAGTAAAGAAAAAATGCTATTGTACCTTCAGGACTAACAAATCATGACACCCGTCTTGCAGAGTAGTTCCATCTTCCTTCATCAGCTTCACATACGACATGGCAAAGTTCTTTTCCCCTTTATCTTTAGCTGGAAATGGAAAATATGTTTCAGAGAAGAGTAACTTGGATAGGCCAGTCATCCCAAAGCCCCGCCCATCAGGGCCCCTGACATCCCTCTGGGCTACACACTTACACTCTAAGGATGACCGATGCCGAAACATAAAACGGAGGTGGATCTTCTGCATGTCTTCAATAGGGACAGCCACCTTTGCAAAAAGGGACCAGGACTCAAGAAACAGAGGGTTAATATCCCCATCCCCCTCCCCCACCACCACCACCCATTCCACCTCACTGAGGGCTCTGCACATTGATTTATTACACATCCATCAAATCTGATGAACCATAAAGAAATTACACAAGAACTAACTATGAAGAGAAAATAAAGTACCAAATAGAATCCATTTGGCAAATTGCATCCCCAGCCAATAAAAATAAGCCTGTAGATTATGGTGGGGGAAAATGAATCTCCCCAAATTGATATAAAAGTCACATAACTTTAGCACAGGGTTTTATGCACTGCAAACTGCACAATGTACATTTCCCTCTCATACTCCAGGAGTTCTGGAAATTGCATCACTGCTTAGCAAATTAAGTGTGGTCATTAGGGGCTTTGCTTGAGGAACCTCATTTATGCAAATTAATAACATACTTTAATCCAATAAATATTAAATTTAGAAAAAAATCCTGGGGCTAAATCTCATCCGTGATTATACATTGAGCTTCTCCTTGATATTTCTTTCCAACAAATTCTATTACACTAAAAGCCCGGGCCATTAATTTCTTTGGCCACCCAATGCAAACCCATCCCAGGACAATTGGATGGAGATCCCTAAAGTCCTGATCCTCATGCCCAGATCCCAATTATCAATCCCACTGCAACCTGATCTAAGCAATCTGCTAAGTTAAAATTGTAAGCAAAGAGCACAAAAGAATGTCACAGCACCCATTAGCAAACCATTTGAAATGAGAGACAGAATGCCAAAATTGGTGTCAGAAAGACCTAGATTCAGATTCCACCTCAGACATATTAGCTTCATGAACCAAGGCAAGTCACTTAACCTCTCTGTCTCAGTTTCCTCATCTTTAAAATGGAAAATTGGATTTGATGGCCTCTAAGACGCCATCTAACTCTAAATCTACAATCATAGCATGATCCACCTTCAGGAATGACTATTGCAATCCATTACAGATTGATGCTTTGGGGAACTTTTCTGCCCAGAGCATGAGCTTATCATCCTGGACTGTCTGCTATTCTGTCTCTTTTAGACAAGGACAAGGGCACTGAAGGTGCTCCATGCTATCACCCATCTTCATCTCCTATAAAATATCCTGCTCAGATCATAGAAGAGCAAAGGTCAACAATTTCAAAGAAGAGAAAGGATTTTTTGGAGGAAAGGAGGTCCTCCCCTTGGGAAAATAACATGTAAGGCATGCTAAGTAGTGCAATGGATAGAGCGCTGGGCCTGGAGTCAGAAAGACTCCTCTTCCTGAGTTCAGATCTGGCCTCAGACACTTATCAGTTGTGTGACCCTGGATAAGACACTTAACCCTGTTTGCCTCAGTTTCCTCATCTATAAAATGTGTTGGAGAAGGACATGGCAAACTGCTCCAGAATCTTTGCCAAGAAAACCCCAAAATGGAGTCACAAAGAGTCAGACACAACTGAAAAATTACTGAAGGCATCAGTGTTTCAAAGATTTTAAAAATCAAAGCTGAAAGTGAATGCCAACATATACTGTGTTTCTGTGGTTGGGTGTGTCTGAGGGACAAGGGTTGGGAGGGAGAGGGAGATATGAAGAAGTGTTGCAAACAATAATGCAAATGGGGACTGAGAAGGAGAAAAGTCTCTTACTGGGCCTCTGGCTAAATTCCATACCTAGAATAACACAGCATTAGTGTTGGCATTTTAAGAATGAGGTCCTAAGAGGTTAATTGACCTACCAAAGAATGCACAATGAGTTATAAAGGTTTTAATGAGTTTAAATGAGGTTCATAGGAGTTTTGAAGCCTTTTTCACCTGCCTGATCCATCTCCCCATCAGATTATCAATACCTCTCAAGTAGACATGATGGCTTCCATTTCCTATGTCACCATCCTCCCTGCTCCTCTTCTCCCTTTCCAAAAGGGTGTAGGACAAAGTTCATAGGATTACACAAGGATCATACATTTAGATTTGGAAGGGACTTCAGACCTCATCTAGTCCAACCTCCTAATTATGCCCAGTGAGGTTAAGGGGCTTGTGTAAGACCACACAGCTAATAAGTATCCAAGGTAACATGTTAAACCTAGGATTTCCTAACTCTAGGTCAAGCACTCCATAGTGCTGACAATAGATTATCATAATTAGAATTAACACAGGAACATAACTTCAGAGCCAGGAGGGACCTTAGAAGCCATGTAGTCCAACACCCTCTTTTTATAGATAAAGAAACTGAGGTAAGATGGTTACTCCAACTCCACTCAGCTTGAAAGGGATAGTGCCAACATTTGAACCCAGGCTTTCTGATTCCAAATGCTGTATTCTTTCCACTGCGCTAGCAGCCTCTCTTTTCAAATTTTTACTGCAATATCATTCAAACCACCATCAATTGATCTTCTACATACAGAACTGTAGGTCCTAGTTGGAAAAACATTTTAACATACTCCCACCAAAATGCTAATTGAATTGCTGAGACTAAGAATGCCACAAGAACAGAGTCTAATCACAAGTTTCTCCACTCATCTCCTGCCAACCCCTTCCCCAACTTCTACCATACCTTAACCGTTTCCATCCAGCGAGGCTGCTTGACTTGGTAGTAGAGGACAGATCTGTACTCACTCATAGGCTTGTCCCCAGCTCCCACACAAATGGCATTCTAATCCATAAAGAAGACAAAGAAAAAGTTGTGGATTTCAGTTTTCTTCTCTTTGACAACTTTGGTGCCAATGTTTCGGCTGGCCAAGCTACCTAGGATAATCCTCCCTCTTTCCCAACCCTCCCGCTAGGTACCTATTATTTCTCCTCCATATTACAGATCTATCCATGAGCCCTCCAGCCCCTGGAAGTGACAGCTGCTTAACAACAGAAATTCTATTACTTGCATTCTGGAATGAACTGAAGCAAGGCTGGCGCTGATGATGCCTTATTGCAAATGGTAACAGGCCCGGTAGTTACTGAGCACCACTGGTCTTATTAATCCGATTTGTTTCCTAAATCTAAATGTGCACCAAGTTTACAAACAGGCTCAAAGCAACCAAGCAGCAACTCATTCTGATGGATTTCTAATGTGAGCACATCGGGAAGGGGAAAAGTGCAGGATTTAGAAGCATATGGACATCAGTGTTAGAGAGTAAGGTTGGCACAGAGAGTACAGGGTAGTCTAATAGAAAGGACATGGACCCAAGGATAAGGAGAGCTTCAATTTATGACTGACACTGTCACTAATGAGCTGTGTGATTTGGAGCAAGCCACTTTACCCATAAAATGAGTGGGTGGGTCTAGATGGATTTAGAGGACCTTTCCAACACTGTAATTCCACAATCTGATGGATCTAAATACTTTTTATGGTGACTTTATGATCCCACAACACAGGTATCACCCTAAGGAAGAAAGAGAGTTTATGGGGTATAGTAATTTTATAAAAAGCAGAGCAGGCTACCTTTATTCTCTCTACTTCCCTTATTTATGGCAATAGTTTACCAAGAAACAAGTCTAAGAGATTATTATTATTAAGAAGAACTATCCTATTTATATGGCACTTTTAAGTCTTGCAAAATGCTTTACTTGTGGTAGCTCATGTTAACCTCACCACAACCCTGTGAGATAGGAGCCATTAATAACCTCATTTTGCAGAAGAAGATACTGAAGTTGACATTGGGTTAAGTGACAGTTGCCTAGCAAGTATCTGAAGGAAGACTTGAAACCAGGTCTTCCTAACTCTTAAGTCCAGTATTCTATCCAATGCAGCACTTGCTGCAATGCCTGGAGGGGAGGGGTGTGTGTGTGGCGGGGGGGGGGGGGTGTACTAGCTATGAAGAGAAAATATATATATATATAGCATTTTATTAACTTACTACATATTAATAATGCTATCTCTATTTTATTTTACTAATTTACTATAATATTTAGCTATTTTATTAATTCCAAATACTAAGATGTTCTAAATTCTAAAACAGTAAAAAACACACACACAGTACATATATATGTATGTATATATATATATATTTTTTTTCTTTCACCAGAACTTCGATTTCACTGCCATAGAAACTCTACTAATGCAGATCAGCATCTGCTCTACAACTAGCTGTACAGAATTACCTGGGAAAGTGAGGGGTTAAGTGACTGGCTCAGGACTGAGAGGCTCTGAGGGGCAGTATGGCATGCCCATCACAGCAGAGCACCATATATATTTAGTATATATACTAAGTATCTGTTGAATCCAAATGAATTGTGGGAAATAAAAGCTTGCTTGTCTCAAGAGAATTCATGGTTCCATCCTGGGCTTTCAAGGAAGAAAAAATTCAAAAAATAATAGTCCATATTTCTATAGTGATGTGAAGTGTTATTGTTAACTCCATCTTATAGATGAGTGAACTAAAGCTTGGGATAGGTCAAGAGACTTTCCAAGGACCATGCAGCAGGTCAATGTCTGAGACAGGAATCAAACCCAGGCCTTCCTGACTCTAAGTCTTGTGCTCTATCAATTAATTGATTCTATCTACAATCAAATCTAACATGGCTGACAGCCAGGACCCAGAGTCCTTTTGAAATAAAAACCAAGAGAAGATACTCACTTTCAAAGAGTTTCACAATGGGTGGGGACATTAAGAAAAGGTCCTGGGCTTTTAAATTCCTAATAAGATGTTGAAACACAAAAATGTACTTTCAAGATACTTCAAATCCAATGCAATTAATAAAAAAGGAGTCAGATCTTAAAATGTCCACTAAAGTCCTCCTCTTTCACTGAACCCAAGTACAAATTTTAAATGTGGGCCCAGTGAGAACCTTCATTGCTATCTTTTAAGGAACAGCCAGGCTAACTTTCTAGAGGACCATCACCTGATAGGCCACAGAAACTCGTGAAGGCCATTTATCATGTAACAGAGAAGTTGTGACCTGTGTTTGTGAAGGAAATGTCCACACCAGAGAAATCATAGTTGCACAGGTCTTGAACCAGAAGGGAGTAATCCAGGCCCACTCCCTCATTTTGCAGATGAGTTAACTGAGGCTTAGAGAGGTATTGGTGATATGCCCATAGTAACATAGCTACTAAGTGTCAGAGGCAGGATCTGAATCCAGATCTTTCTGACTCCAGGGTCACAACTCTAATCATTACACCAGTGGTTCTCAGAGTGTGATCATGGGACCTGTGGAGGTCCCTGAGACCATTTCAGGAGGTCCTAGAGGTTAAACTATTTTCATAAGTATATTAAGATGTTTTAATCTCTAATATAGTAAACATTGATAGGTATAACCCACATAAACAAAAGTGCTTGGGGGAGGGGTGTCCTAGTAATTTTTAAGAGTGTAAAGGAATCCTTAGATCAAAAGTTTAAGGACCATGCTACAAATCCCATACTATGCTGCCTCTCACTGATTCCTGAAGACCTGTAGGGAGTCTAATGCGTAAGGCACTATAGGAATGTCTTCTGTAGTAACCCAGACTCTGACTTAAACCAAACATTGGGTGATATTTATAGGTTTACAGTTTTAGCAGTGTCAGGGAATTCAGCATGACTTACAGATTCTGGAACAAAGACTGATCGACAAAGTAAAATCCCTGCAGATGAATACAAAGAGTCTCAAAAGATCATCTCGTACCTTGGTGAGAGTTTTCAGTTTCCTGTGGTTTGAAAGATCATTATTCCCCACTCCACACCCATCCCTAAACCCATGCCTGAGATGGTTCTGTTTGGTCTCAGAGCTTTGAAGATAAAACCGAAAACTTTGAAGTGGCTTATTATACCACTGAGGACCAGCCTGGGTTTATGGGGATACTGAGGGCTGCACAAGTCAGTCTGAAACTAGAGTCAGGTTGTCCGAATATCTTTCAAATTCCCCATAAATAGTATATAACACTTGCAGCAGCCTCCCACTGCACAGTAGGACTAGGTGTGTGTCTGTTTCTCTCACTGCTGCATTTTCTTTATGTTTAGATGCCAAAGAGGATAAAGAAAAGCAGAGTAGTATGCAGACTAAGCCACTATAAAGGACAGCTGTGCCACAATAGGTGGTGATCTCTGAGGGCACTTTTAAAAAGGCCGAGGCAGCACCTCCTACTCAAACTCCAGTGGCTCCCTATCATCCCTAACAGCAAACACAAACTCCCATTTGGAAGTAAGCATTCTTCACAGTCTGACCCCACCTACCATTCCAGCCTTGTTATACATCACTGCCCCTCTGCACATGGCTATGGTCCACCTATACTGACCTTTGTGCTATTTCTTTTTTTTTTTTTTTTTTTTGGTTAGGCAATGGGTTAGTATTATGTGCCTGAGGCCGCATTTGAACTCAGATCCTCCTGACTCCAAGGCCAAAGCTCTATCCACTGCGCCACCTAGCTGTCCCTCTTTGTGCTATTTCTAACACACATCATTCCACCTCCCATATCTTTTCACTAGGTATCTAGAGTACCACTTCTGTATGAAGTACTATCAGCTACCAATGTGTTCCTCTTTAAGGTTATCTTCTATCTGCTTTGTATGTCCCTTGTGTATAAACACCCACATTGTCTCTCCCAGTAGAATATAAGCTTCATCATGAGGGCCAATTTAGAGGAACTCCAATCACTTTCCACTGGAACCCTATCTAGAGCCTCTGTAAGTCACAGAGATGAAACAGTTTTCTTGAAGGTTATTTACTGATGGTGGAGAGTATATAATTATGTTTTATGAGTTCAGATGCCAGTCCTATTTCTAGTACATTGTAAATAAGACAAACTGTTCATGTTTTCAGTCTTATGAACCTGTGCTCTTGAAACAGAAGCTGGTGACTTCCCTTGGAAGAATGTTAGCTATCAAAGTTTCTCAATTATCTGAGAAGGAAAAATAAGCCAGAGACATTGGCCAAGTATACCTGGGCCTTCCTTGTTAAGAGGGAGCATATTTGTACGGGGGCTATGTATTTTATCTGTATAAACATTGTATTGCTTTTAGTATAAATCAATCAATGAGCACTTATTAAGTATTCACTATAGTCAGGAATTGTGGATGCACCAAAAGGCCAAAATGATCTCTTCCCTCAAGGAGCTTACTTTCAAATGAGATTATAGCCTCTTTGATCCTGGGCAGGGCAGCTGAACTCTCAGTGCTCCCAGGCAAGTCTCAAAGACTGTAAGTTCAAGGCAAATGGCTTATCTGCATTGGCAAAGGGAGTTTCTTACTCAGAGTTTCCTTCCTTCTAGGCCCAGTCCAAACTTAAAGATTGGAAGTTACTTCAAGGATAAGGAACAAGTATTGTTTATCTAAATCTCCCTCAATGTTATTGCACTGCATTGCACATAATAAACACTTTAAAATATTTGTTGAATAAAAGAATTAATATTGTGGTTGTTAAAGTCATCATCATTATTTATAATATGTTACTTTTTTATGTCATCAGAATTTTATTCATGGAGCTGTGAATTGGATAATGATTTGGAATTATGTAAGAGTTAAAATTTTTTGACCCAGTGATCCCATTCTGGGAGATACAGTCCAAGGAAGTGAAAGATAGAAACAAAGTTCTAATATATATCCAAATATTCATTTTAATATCTTTTTTAAAATTATTATGAACTTTACAAAGACCAATAAATGTGAACATTTCCACATACAAATAATAGGTAGAAAGAGTTATATATACATATGTGTATATATATACACACATACATATACATATGTGTATATATATGTATACCTTATAGACTTATGTATATATACACATGCATTATATATACATGTGTGTATACACACATGTGTATATGTTCATGTTTATAAAATATTTTATATATGTATGTGTATATAGAAGTGCATGTATATGTATACATACACATATTATGTGCATAGAGGTAACAAGGTGGTACAGTGGACAGAGCACTGGGCCTGGAGTCATGAAGACCTGAGTTCAAATTCAGCCTCAGATACTAGCTGTGTGACTCTGGGCAAGTCACTTAACCCTGTTGGCCTCAGTTTCCTCGTCTGTAAAATGAGCTGGAGAAGGAATGACAAACCACTCCAGTATCTTTGCCAAGAAAACCCTAAATGGCATCCCAAAGAGTCTGATACAACTGAAATGACTGAACAATAACAAAAAGTGTGTGTGTGTGTGTGTGTGTGTGTGTGTGTGTGTGTGGTCTTCTTTAGGAAAGGAATTGTTTCATCTTGGTATTCTCAGCATCTGGCATACAGTAGGGATTTTAAAATGTTAGTTGATTAATTAATTAAGGAATTAAGATGGCTGATTCCCAGTATAGAACTTGTAAAGTAGCCTTGGGCAAGTCACTTGAATGAAAGAAAACACATTTATAAGCTCTTATTATGTTCCAAGCATTGTTCTAAGCACTAAGGATACAAATAGGAAAGATAGACCCTGCTGTCATGGAACTTATATTCTAATAGAGGAAGATAACATATTTAGGGGAGTGGTGGCCCAGGAGAGGTATATGTATATCCTATGTTTAAAATGGGGTTAATAACTAGCCTATTAATGTTACGGAGTTGTTTCCAGCAGCAAATACAACATTTATCCAAAGAAGAGTCCTTAGAGTGTAGGATATCATAATATCTCCACTTAGGAACTCTCTGGTGCAGATATCCAAGAATTTCACGCTTAAGGTCCTCCTATGTGAAGGCAGCATGATATAATGAAAAGAATACTGGACTTGGAGTCCTCTGACAATTACTAAGAGCATGACCACTGGCACGTCACTGACCCTCCATTTTCTCATCTGCAAAATGGGGATAATGATAGCTATAGTATCTATCTCACAGAATTGTTGTGAGAATCAAATGAGATATGGTATGTACAGTGCAGTGCAGACTTTACAGCCCTATATAAATGTCAGCTCCTATTATTATCCCTTAGCATTTACCCACTCTCCACTTTACATCCCTTCCTGACTTGCAGGTTGCCAACAGTGTGACAATCAGTCCTGATTCAAACTCTCCTTTCTCTGTCCCCCCACCCCACCTCAAGAAGCCTCAGCTAAACCAAAAGGAATTAAAAGCAGGACAAGGACATTGCTAAGTGAAAGAGGAATAATTACGACTCTTTGGCCCAGTCTTCAAAAGGGCAGGATATACCTAGATCAGGCCAAGTCTGTCCTGATCTTGGTGTATCCTAGGGGGCTTCTCTCAAAAGACTCTGTTCTTTTCTCACAGGAGGTGTTTGCATGTGCTGCCTGGCACTTAATTAGGCAACAGTATTTATTTCTGTAAATAAGACAAGACCTTACACAGGCTTCCATAGTGATGTTCAATAGTTAGCTAAATTCCCCCATGATGTCCCTAAAATATAAAACTAGAAACTAAAATCATTCCTCACATCATTATAATAGGTACTATTCAGATTCAATACTTTGAAAATTAACTTACATCTTCATCTAGAATAAGGCTGCCCATTCAGGCAAAATCTATGAAGTTCTAAATAAAAATAATTCATTGGAGCCAGGGACTATGTAAGAAGCTCAAATCCTGGTTTTCTAACTTTTCCTTCTAATATGTCCTTGAGAAACATCAGAAGCACCCATATCAATGTTCTAAAATGAAGCAGGTTCAAGAGTTCTTTAATGGATAGCTGAATAAAATATCTTCAAAGAAAAGGAATGAGGACTCCCTGAAAGGCAATTCTCCTTTAAAATTAAAAAAATTTTTTCTTCTCCTTCTTTATATGACTGTGAGCAAAGTGATACTTTCTCACTTAATTTGGGTTTTGTAAGGAAGGTCTTGGATATTCTACAGAATAGGGAGGAGCCAGACACTTCAATGTCTGTCTCCTAATATCTGCAGTCTATATAAGATTAGGGGATGAATTTGAGGGAAAAAAAATCATTCAGCCTTCCTAGAAACTTGGGAGAAATGGTTTTTGGTCCCTTTTTAGAGACTGAGAACAAAGCAGTGGAGTTAATGGAATCCCCCCCACAGGTCACACAGCTGGGAAGGACAAAAGTTGAGAGTGTGTTACAGGACCGCTTCGTTTTTTCCCATGATCCCTTTCTGATCCACACTCCCCACTCCCCCACCCCTAGCTTTTTATTTGGTCATTTGCTACATCAATAGGTGAATATTCATCTAGGCTTAAACATCAGCTTATAGCTGAGTTTATTTTCGACTTAGAATCACAAAAGGAGAAAGAGGAGAAGCAAAACCCTCCCACACACTGGACACAGATGCTGAAAAGCTTAAAGAAGAAATAAGCAAATAAATGTAAACACATATGATGAAAATTGTATAGGACATATGCTGTATAAATATTTATAGCTATGTGCTGTGCATTCTTAAGTGCACTACACTAGCCCCCTGGAGACCAAATTAGGAATTGACTTTTCACCAGATTTTCTGCTTGAGCTTTGACAGGTTACATAAAGGGATTGGAACGTCTGTTTTGGGGACATCCCAAGTTACCACATTCTTTCCAGACCTCTAATTTCTCCTTCTCTGTATCTTCTCACAGACAATGACTGAGTAAATTAATATGGGTTTCAAGGACAATGACAGCTTCTTTCTTTAACTGGAAAGGGCTAACTTGTATATTAAGACCAAAGAGAAAAGATAACAGGAAGAAAAAAAAAGTAAGAAAGAAGGAAAGATATACATATGTGTCGAGAGGCAGCATGATGTAGCAGGAGAGAGGGCCAGTCTCAGACTCAAGAAGTCCTGGATTCAAGTACTGTATCTCACACATTACTGGTTATATGACCCTTGGTAAGTCACTTTACTTCTTATGCCCCAGGCAACTCGATAAGATTAAAAGTTGCACAAAATCTGTTGATCTACATTGGTCCAGGGCATTTTCTCACTAGAAGTTCCCCTCTACCAATGAAATCACAGATATCAGATAGCTATCTATCCATGTATACTTAAAAGAGCTTACATTTCTGCAAAGTACTGGGTCTCAAAGTGTAATTTACAGAACTCTGGAGGTCCCCAAAGACCCTGAGAGGTCTTCAAGGTCAAAACTATTTTCATAAAAAGATTAAGATATTATTTGCCTATTAAAATACTCCTCCCTTTTCTAACTGTATGTCTGTGTGAGGCTGGATTTTCTTCATATATTTTCAAAACAATTTACTACAACAGACTGAATGCAGATGTGAGAATTCGGCTGTATTCTCTTAAGTCAGAAAATAAAGAAATTCTCAAAAATATGTAAAACACATATGGCACTTTTCTCCCTAACTGCTTTGTTTTGGAAAATAATTATTTTTATTAAAATATGTTATTCATATTAATAAGTAATGGGTTATTATTTTAAATGAATAAATAAATAAATATTTTACATATCTATTTTCATTTCTAACACAGTAAATATTTATAGATATCACCATATAAAAGATCTTTGGGGTCCCCAATAATGTAAAAACTTATCGAGACCAAAAATTTGGGAACTATTGATGTAGAGCTTTAAGGTTTGCAAAATGTTTTATATACATTATCTCGTTTGATCCTCATAATAACCCTGTGAAGTTTAGATGAGGAACCCAAGGACCAGAGAGGTTAAATGACTTGCCCAGGATCACACAGCTAGCAAGAGTCTGAGGCATGATTGAAACCCAGGATTTCATGACTTCAAGTCCCAGTCTCTAGTTCCTATTCTATTATGTCACATACGTAACTTCTCAGGAAAGCAGAGGCAGGCCTGGAGTAATGAAAAATACAGATCATGTAGTTCAGCACCAACACAAAGAAAGCCAATGTAAGAGAGGGCAGAATTTTGAGGAAAGGCTTTCTGCTAGCAGAGGCTCCCAGAAGTTGCCTATGTCACAGAAGGGAACGAAGTAATCCCTTACGGGCAGCACTTTGCCATCCTCCGCACAGACACACATGATCACTTCCACGTTTCTCTGCGTCGTCTTGTTGTACTTGTCAAAGTCTCCTTGTAACAGGGTGATGTAGATGTCGTTCCTGACATCCCCTGGGGCAGAAAGACAAGAGTTAGATACCAGAGTCAAAGGCAGCAGGAAGAGAGCAGTCAACTCACTTCAGCTGGCGCAGAAGATGAGCTAAGAGACAAGATGGGAACTCCCATCTATCTTGCTTCCTGATTTTAGTCAGAAGAGCTAGGGCAACACACACTTATCCTAACTGGAAGATGGGATTGCAGTTGGCACAGGAGGAAAGGAGGGTTCGTGGAAGAAGCAGCCACAATGGAGACTCAGTCTTGAAAAGCTAGATATACAAATTATCTATGTTTTTCTTTTTCCTTTTTCTTCCTAAGTTAAACAACTTAATTTCCATCCTATAGTGACACCTTCTGGGAAAGCAAAGGGAAGACGAGAAATGTAATATCAGCTTAGGAGCTCCAGTCAAACATAAATCATTGGGATTTTCACTGAGTGGGAGCAGAATGGAATAACTTCCCTCAGTTCTCTGACTAGCTAAGCAATAAGAACTGGGCATCCCATGGGGCAACCCACAGTGTTGGATAGGGAAACAGAAGATCAAAGTGAATTATCATTTATCCAGAATGCCAGAGTAAGCAGATGCTGACTCAGGACCCAGAGAAGGATTCTTAGGGAGTGCTAGAGGAAAATAAATTTTTTCATAGTAAACAAAAATATATCAAGTACAGGACAATCTAATTATAACAGATATTTGGGGACACGGATAACAACCACATTACAGTCTGTTTATAGTGAGATACCTTTTATTTATCCATGGGTAGCAGGGACATAAATTGATTTGCAGTATAACCAAACTGAGACCCAGGATTCTAAGGTCACTAAGTTTCCTTGGGTCTCAATTTCCTAATCCGAAGAATGACTAGACTAGATTGACTTTGAGGGATCCTTTTCACTCTAGCTCTCTGATCGTATAAGGCTATGTTGTACAATGACTTTTTTCATGGGGTTTTCGTATATGGATGGGCTTTTGAGTTATGAATCCTTCCCACAAATAGTCAACTCTCAATGATCTGACCAAATCAACTCTCAACTATCTGACCCAAATCTTGCTTTTGCATTTATTCACAGACCTGACTCTAAGTGCTTCCTTCATATTTCATTACTTCTGTTATTTAATTATCTGAAACATTGACAGTTAAGTACCTCCCCTGCTCTAGGAAAGATATGAGAAGGGGTAATTCATCTTAGGCTGGAAGCTTGAATTAATCTTTAAGATCATGCTAGTCATTCTCAACTTGGAATGATGGTCAGGAACGGAGCTTAAGCTATGGTTGCTAGATAGCAATTTCAGAGTTCTATCTACAGAATTATATTTCATATTGCATTGAATTAACAAAAGGGTGACCATATTCATGTTCCAATGTAGGTGGAAAGACATTTTAAAATCAATGATAATTGTTTAGGATGACTCATCACTTTGAAATAACCATGCTCCACCCATCAGTACAAATAACTAAGGATTGATAAGATGTGCCAAAGCATCTCTTCAGAAGGGAATCTACGTGACCTTCTACTTTCATTTGTCCCTGTATAATCTATGATACATAGTTTCAGTTTATAGGGAAGCTCCAATCTATAGGGAAAATGCCCCTTGATTCATTAAATTTAAACTAACAATAGCAATATGGAAAGCAAAAGCAATTTCTAACAAAAAAAAAAGTAAAGAATCTGAGACTCCCTATTAAGCAAACAGTTTGAATCTCCTATTTCTCCCAGGTCAGCTCCTACCAGGCATGATGATTTCAGGAAAACCAAGCTTCCTGGCCACAACTGTTGTCCTGTCTACCAGGTGGGGATAGTCCTTCCGGATTTGAATGATGTCTCCAACCAGCATTTTCATTGTCACCCAGAGGCCTAAAGGAAAGTATCCTTTGTGAAAATCTTTTGTATTTAGGGTAAATTATTTTATTTTCTGAACTGAACCACTTCTTCCCTTTTTCCTTCAACCTCCCTTGCTGGAATTGGTCATTGGGAACAAACATCGAGCACATTGCCAATAGAAAAAAAAAATCCTCATTATCTAACTAATGTCAATTCCATTCATTGAAGAGATACTTATTAACTACTTACTGTGGGCTTAATAAAAGCATTGTCCTGGGCACTGGGAAAGATACAAAGTTTAGATAAGACATGATCCCTATGTTCATTAAGAGTAAACTTCAGTAGAGGATATGGCACATACCCAGAAAACTGAACAAAGAATACAAAATAATACATGTGATCAGTTCATAAGAGAAGAGAAAAACAGTGATAGTGGGGAGTAAAAGGCTAAAACATTGCTACTAACTGGGAAAGCTTTATGGAATAGGTATCATTTGACTTAGATAGAAATTCAACAGATGAAAAGGAAAAGGAAGGACATTCCTGGTATATGGAAGAGCATTGGCAAAGGCACAGAGATATATGGAATATAGGGAAATATATGGTGTATTTGGGAGATAGACCATATTTCAATTTGTATAAAACCTGGAGTATAAGACCTAGAGTAGAATAATATGATGTTGGGAAAAGGCTGAGACTGATGGAAAGATAGAAGATCTTGAATGTTGGGGCAGAGAAGTTTAAATTTCATTCCTGAGGCAAAAAAAAATTTTTTTTTAAAAGAAGAGTGACAAGGCCAGATACATCTTTTCAGAAGAAAAATTATGTTTGTAGCAATGAAGGAAGACATAAAGAGGGAAGAAAGGGGAGATTGAGAGACATGTAGAGAAGTGGTTATAATAGTCCAGGCAAGTGATATAGTAATTCAGAGCTTATCCTCAGGGCGCAGGAATAGAGGAGAGAGATGGGAAAATGTTGCAGAGGCAGAACTGGCAGGATTTGGTAACTAATAAGTTATGAAAGGCAAGGAAGAGAAGAAAGTTAAGATAATATCCAAGTTTCCAATATAGGAGCCTGGGAGTATAGTGGTATCAATAACAGAAACATTGTTAAGAGAAACTAGTCGAGGAGAAAAGATAATCTTGGCTTTAGAAATATTAAATTTGAGGGGCTTATCAGATATCCAGGCAAAGTGTTCCTATAAGCAAATGAAGATATAGGTCTGGAGCTTAGATGTCAGGGTGTGAGATATAGAAGAGGTACTTGAGGTTGTGGGAGAAAGACTGCCAGAAGAGTTAAAAAAAAAAAAGATGCTGGGCAAAATCTTGGGGAATATCCACTTTAAGAAATCAGGAAGAAGAAGATGAATCAGCAAAGAAAACAAAGGGACAGTTAGAGAAGGATAAAGAGAACCAGGAGTGTGGTTTCTATGATGCTGAGGAAGCAAAGAAAATCCAGGAGGGTGTGGTCAACAGTTTCAAAGGATGCAGAGAGATTTAGAAGGACAAGGACCGACGAAAGAAAAATTCACTGGATTTGGAAAGCAGGCTTTCTCTGGTGCCCTTGGAGAGAGCAGGTGAGATCTCCTCTCCTTCTCTCTGCAATCTGTCGAGAGAGCAAACTAAATTATTCAGGGTTCCTAATTTCAACTGGGGGCACTGAAGATTTCTAAGCAAATAAATAAATACCACTTACTTACCTTGACCTCCACTGTCTCCCTTGGAAGCCGTAACTTTACCCAAGAGACTGTGCAGAAAATCATTTTCAGCTGTTACCCTGGAGGAGGAAAGAGATGGATACACTCATGCTCACAGGGAAGCAGGCTAGTGGAGCTGAGGAACTCTGTGATGCCTCATTCCCTTTGTCAGATACTCTTTAGGAAGAAAAAAAAAAACAACCTTGGTCCATGATGGCAAGGTAAATTTAGCCATTCAGACCCAGCTCAGGGACACAACGCTGGGCTCCATTAGGAAATCGGTTTGTTTTCCTCTCCTCTGCAAAGCAACATGCCCCTAAGAGGCATGATCACAGATGTCATAACTTAAAGTCATTTTCTAAGGAAAGATTGACGAGCAGGAGCTCTCAGATTCTTAAAGGTTTGCAGCTTCCAAAGATTTCTCTTACTCTATCTTAAGTCCTAACAGGAAACATGGATGGTAGACCATAGATTGAGATCAAGAAGGGACCTTACAGAGCATCTAGTTCAATGCTCTCATATTTTATATATGAGGAAAATGAGACCCAGAGTGGTTAACTGACTTGCCCAACATCATAGAGGCAGTAAGAGGATTATTCTACGGTCATTCAGTTAAGCCTCTACCCTAATAAGAGTCACCAGGCTGACTACCACTGTCTGAGCACCTTTCTCCAAGGTTACTCCATGGTATAAGCAACATGGTACAATGACAAGAGCACTAACACCAGAATATGAGGATTTGGGTTCAAATCCCAATTCTGACAGTATCTCTGTGACCTTGGACAAGTCACTTCTTTCCTGGGCTTTGGTTTCCTCAATTGTAAAATGAAGGCGTTGCATGCTGAGTCGATCCTAGTACTCTTCCACTGTGTATTCCTCAAGCAGAAAAAGATGATTTGGTCTCCTTTTCAAATTTATGCCCACACAACACCAGAGTCATACTCAGTTTCCAATAGTTGGTCCCGGTATCATCATTAAACAAGCATCCTAAGAATCAAAGATTTTTAGAGTTTAGACCT
This sequence comes from Vombatus ursinus, assembly GCF_900497805.2. NCBI lineage: Eukaryota > Metazoa > Chordata > Mammalia > Diprotodontia > Vombatidae > Vombatus > Vombatus ursinus. Next base: position 10,729,531 of record NW_020954641.1, read on the forward strand.
CAGAGATTCTCTAGTCTAGTTTAATTCTTTGCTTTGATGTGTTAACATTAATTAGTTTCTGTTAACAGACATCAGAGGAAACTGAGACCCAGAGGCTAAATGGCTTGCTTGAAGTCATACAGATAGTCTATGTCAGAACTGAGACTAGAACGTCGGTCTAGTGACTCCAAGACCAGTACACATTCCACTATACCATGGTGCCTCACTGTCACGGACGGGCTGTGCTAAACTAGGAAACCTGCTGCCATGTAAGTGAGGTGAAGTAAGTTGGGTGGTAGTTTGATTTTTGTTAAGAGAGAAAAAAATAATAAACTTGAGTTCTCTTACGGGTGAAAGGGGATGAAATGCTGCTTCTCTTCATCACTTTCTGCTTTCCCCTTGATGATGTCTGTTATATCCATAACTAGAAAGGCAAGAAAAATATCACTGTTTAAGATTGTGCCAAGATGGAGGCAGTAAGAGAAAGACCATAGAACAAGCAGTCAGGACCAGTGTAATGAAGCAAGCCTCACTGAAGGACAAGGAAACTTAACAGGGTCAGGACAAAGTTGAGCATCGTAACTGAGCAGGTAAGTCTGAGTCAGCGCAAGTACAAGGAGAAAGAATCAGAATAATTAGTAGCTAGACAGACAGATAACCATAAGGGTAATTTCCAAGCATGTGCCCCAAGAGACCAGGATGCCTTTTTGAATGTTAGATCCTAAAGAACACTTGATTCTTGGTGGTTTTCTGAGAACCAGGAATTCTGCAAAAGCAGAGAAAAACAAACAGGAGGCATCAGTAATAAAGAAGACATAAATTATGAAGACAAAGCTCTGTCCTAACAAGACAGCTTTTATATACTTCGTGGTCAGGAACTGGCTAATGCTTTATTATGCACATTGCTTGTGGTCCCACAGGTAGAAACAAATAGAAGTACCTGCCTAGAGAGTAGAGCCAAGAGCCAAAGTGGAAAGGGAGCAGGGGAAGAAAAAGCTTTGAACATGTTGCTGCAGACTTTTCAGGAGGACAAGAAACTCATTCCTGAAAGTGGAACAATATGATCTCAGGGGCTGACTACTCAGAAGTAAGTAAGTTAAGGAAGGGAACATAAAATGTTGGAATGGCAAGCATCTTATGAATGACCCAGTCACCCAGCTCCCTCATTTTTTTTTCAGATGAGGAAACAATTGTTTAAAGGATTTCTGAACTTCCCCAAGGTCATACGGGGAGCTGATGGCAGAGCCAAGGTCAGAGTTCAGGTCCCTCAAATCTTTCCATAATCCAGTCTTCTAATCAAGGTCAGATCACTAAAGAATCAGACAGTTTTACCACTGTTGGCTCAAACAAAGCCTGGGAAATTATGTAAAGTTCATCCTATTATCTGGAAGTATCTCTTTTTCCAGATATTCCAACAAGCCAGGCTAATCTTCTTAACACCCATTTTCATCATGACTTTAGCTGTGATGAGATTTTTTCTTTGATCTCTTATCTAGGACATTATTTTTAATGATTTGTTCCTCACAATTACATACTGCCAGAATCATCTCTCCTCCCCTTAAGCCCCAGAGAGGAGCAGATAACTATTCAGACTTCAGTTTACCCTCATCCCTCAATTTCTAGACATCTGCATCCAATTATTCATCATAAAATGGGACTAGGTCACCAGTTACTTTGATTTAGTCATCAGAAATCTAGGAATTAAAGCATTCCTAGCAGAAACAGAGGAAAGAATATATTAAATTCTGCCACATAAAATGAACATCAAGAGAAAAGCAACAGTTTACTAACAGAACCAAGTAGATTAAACATTCTAGATATATGTACACAGTTACCTGCCACCCCAAATGGCCGTCTTAATCCCTGAGTACATTTCTTTAAATTAGTATCCTTGAGATCCATTCTGCCAACTCTGACAGTTTGACAAATCAAATAAATTTTATCCCTGTTGAGGTCTTTGTTCCCAAGATCCTGTAAGGCAGGAAATGAACAGTTACAATACAGTCATTTTTATGTCTCATTATTTCAAAAAAAAAAAAAGCTAACAGGTTACATATCATGTATCTAATAGGAAATCCCCAAAGAATTAAAAGAAAGAAAGAACCAAAGAAAGAAGTGATGATAATTTCCTGTTCAGGTATAGTTCTTTATGGGCATTACCCCATTAGTGTGACACAAAGCAGTGGGTACAGGTTATCATCCCCATTCTATAGATTAAAAAGCTGAGGCTTGGAAAGAAGACTGAGTAACAGAGCCCAGATACTCAATATCAATTCTTTTGACTCAGACAGGAAGTAGAAGAGATCACGTCGGACTTGGGATATAGAGATCCCTGATATACATACGCTAGGGGCTGAGAGATCACAAACTGAATTCTTTGTGAGTCATGTATCAGTTTCACTATTGCTCAGCACCCCCTGTGGGAATAACAGGAAGGAAGGGAGGAAAGAAAATACAGAAAATCTCTGGGGGCCACTTTTCTAGGCTGACCAACTTTCTCACAAATCTAAAATTTCCACAGTTCTCAGAGCCCTGCTCCACTTTTGACAAACACCATAATTCTGAGATAATTCAGTTATGACATCTACAGTAGATTGTAAGATCCATATGGGTGGCCAGCTCATAATTATTCTTTCAGTCTCCATGCCTTGCACATACCTGGCACCGAAATGCGTGTTCCATAGTGCAGCAGCCTCCTACCTTTTCTTTTATCATGCACCCATCAATTAAAAAAATTTAAGCTTATTCTCCTAATGTGCAAATATTATTTTTAAATTATATAGAAGTACTACTGTGTGCTAATAATTGTATATTTTTAAACTAACATGACAAAATACAAATTTTTAAAAAGGATACAGTAAAGATGAAATAACACTTGCTCCTGCAGTCAACATGGGCCTATTCAGGTTTATTGATTAGGCAATGGGCATTGTCAGATCTGAGCTTTAGAAAACTCACTTTAGCAGCAATGTGGAGCACGGATTAGAAAGGGGAGAAACTTAAAGCAGAAAGACTAATTAGGAGGTTATTGCAATAGTCCAGAAAAGAGGTGATCAGGGTTAGAGGTAGTAGCCACATGAGTGGAGAGGAGACAGAAGTAAGAGATGTGGAAGAAAAGTGACAATGGCAATTGATCAGATATGTGGGATATCAGTGAGTGAGGAATCGAAGATGACCGTGAGATTGTGAGCCTGAGTGCCAAGCAGAGTGGTGGAGCCATTAAGATCAGTAGAGAAGTCTGGAAAAGGACTGGGTTTGGGGGCAAAGATAATGTGATGACATCTGCACTGGACATCGCAACACATCTATGCCTGCTTATCCTATGCAACCTGACTCTCCCACCCAGAATGAAAAATGGAGAAGCTGGGCTCCTGGCGTGCACAATCCACCCTATTCTGCATGCAGAATCCAACCAAGGGGCACAGCCACAAGGTGATCTGGGGCTCAAGCAGTAAGTATACTGAGGGGGAGGGGACTTTTTTTAGTGGTACCTGAAGCTGCTAGTGGGGATGCCCAGGTATAAATCAGGTCATAACTGCTATAAGGGGGACTAATACCTGCTTACAACAGATGGAAATTAGGAGCTTGCACAGCAGATGAAAAGAGTAGAATGGGAAACAAGGATGGGTATGGTTGTGTTGAAGATAAACCCCATAGATTTGCTATCTCAGGGAGGAGAAGGATGTGATCCGTCTTCCTTTGTTCTATACTGCAAAAAACCCACTTCTTGGTATCAGGCCATGACCCCATCAAGGGGCCTCAGCCCCAACTTTACCAGACCACTAGCATAGCAGAGTTTTGGACCTGGAGTCATGAAGACCAGGGTTCAAATCACATCTGACACTTACTAACTACATGACCATAGACAAGTGCAGGGGTGGGGAACCAGCAGCCTTGAGTCCTCATGTGGCCCCTCTAGGTCCTCCCACATGTGGCCCTCTAGGTCCTCAAGTGTGGCCCTTGGATTGAATCCAAACTTCACTTCTGTATGAACCTGAGGACCTAGAGGGCCACATGTGGCCTTGAGGCTGCAGGTTTCCCACCCCTGGGCAAGTCCCTTAGAATCTTTGAGCCTTAGCTTCCTCATCCATAAAATGGATATCACAATACCTAGAGAATCTACATCATCAGGTTGTTAGGAAAGCCTCAAAAATATATGGGAAATGTGTTTTATGTGCCATATAAATTGTCCACTATTATTTTTAGTAGAATGTAAGTTTCTGGAGAGCAAGGACTGTCTTTTTGTTTTTGTGTTTGTATCCCTAGAACCTAGCGCAGTGCCTTGCACATAGTAGATATTTAATAAATCCTTATTGCTACTAGTGTATTTTGTTTGGATTCCTTTTTTGATATCATCACATCCTACTTTTTTTCATATTTACCTGTATGTATGTTGTATTCTCCAGCATAACTTCTTGAAGGGTAAAGACTAGGTCATTTTTTTTTCATTTTTGTATCCCTAATACTGAGCACAGCAAACTGAATGTTTGTTTGTTTGTTTGTTTTCATAAAGACCTATTATTTCGTAGGTATAGGGTACTCTCAATGAGGAAACTCTCTGCACCAGTACAGATTTGGAACTATTCAGCAATTCAGAGTCTCAGAGAATTTTCTGGGGGCACTGAGAGGTTAATTGATTTGTCCTCAGTATCACACAGTCACTGTATCTGAGGTAAAATTTGAATCTGGATCTTCCTGACTTTGAAGCTGATGCTCTATCCTTGTCTACAACCAAGCAGCACTGTTATTGCCAAGGAAGGGCCTGACACTTGATGACTTCCCTGACCATAGCTGCCTCTCCTCCATATACTCCTCACTTGGATTGTCTGCCCTGACCCCTTAAAATCTACGTTCCTTGAGAGCAGGCACAGGCTTGATTTTGCATTTGTAGTCCCAGTTCCTTGCACAGTGCTGGACATATAGAAAGGATTTAATGAATGCTTTTTGTTCATTTCATTAGATTCTATCTAGTACACAACTGGGCTGCCTCTCCCTTTGCACACAGTAGCTGCTGCTTAATGAAAGACGGCAAATGGGGGAAAAATTTGTCAAAGGAATAGCAAGTTGTACATAATAGATCTGCAGTTTTATGTACAGTCATCTATTTTATTATACTATGTTATGGAAATGCTTGTTTTATTCAATAAACTAAATATTATATAATTTTTTAAAAATTCTAGTTAGATTTAATTGAACTGAAAAGTAGAACTGACTTGAATTGAACTGAATAGGATTGAAACAAATGTCAGAATCAGGAAACAAATCTGAGAACGACTATTTTAGCCTTCATTTTAGAAAAAGTATCTTTATATGTGGCAATTCACATGCCAGGTATACCTGTGCCAGGCACAGGAGAAGAGAATCAAGTGCCAGATCATTTCAAAGAAAAAGGATGAAAATAGCAACTACTCCCAATCCGTTTATAACAGCAAGTACATGTTGTGGACATTCTGGAAACACACAGTGGAGCCCATGGCATGGTCAAGTTTCGCCACCCTGGGGCTTATATTTGTGTAACCATTGCAGGCGGTGGTAAACATCTGCTGTTTACCTCTTAGACCTTATTACCCCAAACAGGGACAAAGGCAGCCTCCAGTGGCTAAGCAAACCTCAGCACTACGAGTCCATCCTAAATGTCATTAAACTGACCCACAAACAATCCCTTCCCCGATCTGCTCTCCAGGTGATTGGGTCATGTGCTTCAGACTGAACAAGGAGAATGGGGAACACTGAAGAAACCCAAATTTACTCGCTCTATGCATAAGAACAGAGTGAAAAGGAAAACCACTGTAACATGTAGTTTAAAGCAAATTGCCCTCAAGTTTAAATAAATCCCCTGAGCTTTTAAACTAAATATGTCAACTCACTCTGGCAGGCCTTCTGGCAAGCCAGTAAGAACTGAGAGAATTGCAATCCCAGAAGCTACTCTTGGGAGATTTCCCTTGAATTGTCACTGGTATTCACCTCTTCTTCCCCATTCCCACCACTATCCTCTTTGCAGCTGTCTAGATTACCAAAGTACTATTCCACATGGCCTCCCTGGCTGGAGTCTCTTCCCCTCTAATGCATCCAGCCTATCGCTGCCAAATCAATTTTCTTAAAATTCATCTTTCACCATTTTATTTCCCTATTCAAAAGACCATCAATAGTTCCTTGTTTCATACCACATGAAATCAAAATTCCACTGCTTGACATTCAAGGTTCTCCATAATCTGGTCCAATTCTATTAATCCCATTTTATTTATTATTACTCCTCAATACATGCCTTCTCTCTTCACAACTATGCCTTCAATGGTCTACACAAGTGTGCCATTTTCACTCCCAACTCCCTGTCTTTACAAATGGCATTTTGCCAGCCTGGAATATTTTTCTTTTTCCACTCCTTTCCATCCTTCAAGGTCCAGTTCAAGTCTTACCACCTCTATGAAACCTTCTTCCTTCTACTCAAAAAAGGTATAGTTTATGGCCATATAATTTATCATCTAGTTATAAAGTCATAAAATCACATTGAAGACCATGCCTATATATATAAGGAGTCCCAAAAATCTTCGTGTAGTTTTAAGTTGTAATAACTTCAGAAGTATACACACTTACAAAAAAAGTAAATTTACCAAAAAATTTAAAGTTTAATTATTTAAATGTTTAAAATAATTATATGTTTCTAATTAAAATTTACCACTACTATTTGTGCTGTATATAATTCTACTCAATTTTGAAACTTTTTAAAAACTTTCATCAACTACAGCTGCTCAGTGATGGAAAGAATTGCAGTTACAATCATATTCTAAAGATCATCCAGAGAACAAGGTTTTAATATATGTGACAGTTTTGACATAACATGACTAGAAAAGTCTAATGGAGATAGATCAGGTGATCAAGGTAGCCAAGTAAGAGGCTCTTCTCAACTGATCCACTGACCTGAGAAAATATCTTTCAGAAACTCTCATAGGCAATGCATAATGATGAGGTGCCCCATCTTGTTAAAATTAACATTTAAAAATTATTCTTCAAAATTCATAAAACTAAATAAGTTCAAAAGAAATTCAAATAATTATACTTTCCAATAATGTGTTTTGTAAGTTTGGAATATTTAAACTTAATTTAAACTTAAATATTTAAAATTTGCACTAAAATTGCATCTTCCAGGCTATTTAACATTAGTAGGCATAAGACAGTGATAGGGACAGGGACAGAACCTGTGATTTCATTGATAAAGAGAGATTCCAGATGAGGGAACTCCCTCTATAAATAAGGGCCATGAAGACCCGTCCCTCTTCACACTGTGGGAGGACATTACTCCATGCCCCTCAGTGGAAGTTCCTTATAGAAAAGGCAGAACAGAGGAAGATTAGTGTCTGTCCATTGAAAAGGTCAGAACTTGAGAATCGGAGGGGAAAAGAATCTGTGACTCTGTCCAAAAGATGACATCTAGCCTAAGACATAGTGGTAAAGTCTCAACATAACTACCAGGTAAACATGACTGAACAGTGTGCATAGAAGATAGGGCACTGGTCCTGGGAGCAGGAAAACTCTGTTTTCTGTCTCACAGAATCACGAGCTCAGTGACACTGTTTACTTCTATGTGCCTGTTTCCTCATTTGTAAAATGTAGCCTCTAAGGGCCCTTCCAGCTCTGAATCTGTGATCCCAAAATCCTAGGTATTGCCTCATCACTAGCAAGAGGTGTTCACACTCAGGACTAGGAAAATCACACCCTTAGGACTGCACTCCTCCCCAAACTGAAGGTTCCAAAAACTTCACAAGATCTCTCAACCTAGTGAAGTGCCAAACAAGGTTCTTAAGTTCATTTAGTCTAGGAAATAGACACAATGGAATATGTAAGATCCTGGGGGAATTGGATCATTTTTGCATCAATGGGAATTGACATTGATTTACTGATGTCCTCTCCTTCTTGTTTACATTCAGAAGACGAATCACAAGTTGAATCTCCGCAAAATGAACATCTGATTGATTCCCATGTCCTTCTCTCACATACCAAACATCTGTCTCCTGGTTTAATCAGGAGAGCCCACGGGACTTTAATATTTATCAAGAAAATAAATATCCTGCCCACTCCAAATAATAATAGATAAACAGAATCTGGGCCCATCCATACATGCCAAGAAAACTTTGTCTAAGTAATTAGGAGCTATGACACTATGTTGTTTCCTACAACCCATTTTTCAGGGACGCACAAACAAAATAAATCACCACCATTCTAGCCTAATTGCAACATAACAGAAAACATTACACTTAATAGGACATAGCTGGAGAATTATTGTAAAGCAAAACTGGTTAATCTAGCATAGCGGTCATTCCTGGCTCAAACCTTTCTCCTTAGCAAAATACATACTACCACCCTCCTGGCTACTCCTCTCTCTGATTCTCTTGTTCATATTTGCAACACTGCTGTCAGTCTGTTCATAATGAGGCAAGCAGATTTTCCAACCCAATGGTTCCTACCGAAGGCACCACCAAATTTATAGCATGTCTAGTCACATTCCCAGGATGTTATAAGGAAAAGGCAAAAGTATTGGTAGGAAGTCATAGGCAATTCCACTCAATTTAATTCAATGAGGAAATTTTAAGTGTCTATTGTTCTAGGTGCTGGGGATACAAAGACAAAACAGAAAATAATTCCTGTCCCCAAGAAGCTTACATTTTATTGGCCTTAATGCCTTGCTTCCATTTCTTCTTTTTGGAAAGAAAAGATTAGTCTCACCTTCTGGAATCTGTCATCAGGGGCAATAATCGAATTTAAACAGCTTTTAGGTCCTGAAATTTCTTAGTTTTCCTAAAGTAAGAGAGTTTTTCATCTCTATACATTTTGAAATTCAGAAAATGCTGGACAGCATGATGGACAAGTTTGTCAACTCATCCCCTCAACACTTACTTAATGCTAAAATGTAGTATGAATATTGGTAGCCTAATTCTCACACCCCTTTCTCCACTGCTAGTGCCTTTGCTCCAGACTATCTCTAGCCTACCCTGTACATATCTTGCATGTCCATAGATTTTACATGTTGTCTCTTCCATTAGAATATGAACTACCTGAAGGCAGGGACAGTGTTTTTGCCTGTCTCTGTATCCTCAGCACTTAGTACATTACCTGGCACATAGCCAGTGCTTTTTGACTTGACTTCTGCCTTCTATTATAAGAGGCAAATTTTAAAAACAATATCTTATTAGGCATTTAGTCACAAATTTCTTCAGTTCATATTCAGCCCAATCTCCCTATACCTAAACAATGAAAACTGATCTTCAGAATGATGACCAAGAGGTAGTGCAAGACCACCAGTCATGAAAAGTCTGATGATGCTCAATCTACTTCATTTGTCAAGGCAGGAGAGCCAGACCAGTGCATATTAGAACCTTTTTTTCAACAAGGATTACAACAAAAAGTCATCTTTGGTCAATTCTGACTTTGCCATTAAATCTAATTAACTAAAACAATCTATTCCCCAAGCATTCCAGGTCTCTCTCTGCAATTTTTTTTAAGCTGTTCTTTTATCTTTCGTTGGTCACATGTCCTTTTGGGGTAACTATATGATTATTTATTGGAATACGAGACAGTGTATATGGTTGTGCACGCTCGTGTGTGTGCGTGCGTGTGTGTGTGTGTGTGTATACTGTTTCCCCTATTTGGCTGTAAGGAGGGATATTGTCTTCTTTTTTAAAAAAAATATTTATTTTATTTTTAATTTATGGAATAAAATGAGCATTTCCATAACAATATAATAAAAAGACTGTATATGAAACTGCAAATCTATTATGTACAGCTTGCTATTCCTTTAAAATACATAATAAAGTTATCATGTACATTTCTTTTTTTTTCTTCCCTCTTCCCTTCCCCCTCACCCCATTAATAGTTACCCACAGCATCCAGGACAGGTCTCTGACCACAGGAGGCATCCATACAGACCGACTAACAAAGTCTTACCTCTTCCTTCTGTGCTCAACCACATTCCCAATTTCATCTGCACCACGGGGTGGGGCAGGGGGGGCATGGGTACTGTTACTTAGGGGTGCCAAGAGGGAAACACTCACCGTGAAGACTACCTTCAGGTTGTTCAGCATTTCAATTTCCTTTGGGAAGCCTTTACTTCCCCATCGCACCAAGTAGTTCTCACTGGAAAACAAAAGTAGCTCTGAATTTCCTGATCAAGCTGTTTAAATCTGCCTTCTGAGAACACTTCGTGGGTTCTCACCGCCACTCATTTTGACACCTAATCATGTACCATCTTACATTGTTCTCTGCTTCATACAGATTGTTCTTGATCCTCCAGTAAGGTTTGTCGGCTCTTGAAGGGCAGAGTCCATATCTTATACATGGCAGCTTGCACAGTGCTGGGCACAGAAAATAACACTTTCTATGTGACTCTGGGCAGATTAACTTCAGCTCTTCCTTAATCTCCTCAAGTGTAAAATGATGAGGTTATATGTGATGGCCTCTGAGGCTGCTAGTTCTACATCTATTATCCTATGGTACTATGACTTGAATTTAAAGAAATAAAGCACACAACTGCCATGCAACCACCACCTCTTGCTGATGAGAGGCAGGATGGTGAAGAGGGCAGAGCACTGGATTTGGAGTCAGAGGGTCTGGCCCTGAGTTTAAATCACCCTTAGCCGTGGACTACCTCTATAACCCTAGGTAAGCCATTTAAACTCTGAGTTACTCTTGCTTCAGCTGCCTTCTCACCCACTATGCGGATCCCTCCGCCACTATGGCACCATCCTCCCAATGGTGAGTTTCTCATAAAGCCTCCATTTTGAGGCTGTGCCCAGAGCTGTCATGTTCAGTCCTTCACTCTTCTAGCTCTTCCGATTCTCTGAACTTTACCATGGACCTGCAAAAACACTTTCTCATCTTCCCTCCCCCACCCTATCCTATGCTTTTCAGTTACCTTTTATGTGTTTTTTCTCCCATTAAAATGTAAACTCCTTGAGGGCAGGAACTCTTCTTTTTGTATTCTTCCCCTTCTGACTTCCCTGGCTAACTGTAAGTAAAGCCCATCTTCTGCAAGAAGCCCTTCCATTCTCCATTAATGCTAGTGCTTTCTCTCTGAAATTATCTCCCATTTATCCTCTATATATCTTATTGTATATAGCTGTTTGTATGTATTCTCCCCCATTAGGCTGTGAGCTCCTTGACAGCAGGGACTATTCTTTTTCCGTTTCATTTTTTTCCTTTCTTTGTAACCACAGCACTTATTATATAGTACCTAGCACATAGAAAGCACTTGAGAAATATTTGCTGACTTGACATGTTGATAGTCAGCTTCTACTTAGTGCTTCTCTTTTCCTAGTATCTTTTCCCTTACCCTCCAACTACCCTAGAAATGAAAACACCACCATCTACCAAAACAGATTCATTAAAATAGAACTTGGGATAGCAATGATTGCACAGACTCCGACTTGACCAACACTGAGAAATCCAATCAAGTCCAAATAAAATGTTCCTGAGTTTTTTGGGGTTTTTTGCAGGCTTTAAGACAGGTCTGCTGCTAAAGTGACTGAAATCTTCAGCAAACCAAGCAGGCAGTTGATACAAAATGTCTTTGTTCTACTTGATTCCCCTTGCCTGCGAGCCTGGGATTATACTTTTTTTTAGAATCTTTCACCGGATGAAGCAAGCCTGTTGGTGCCTGAGCCAGCCACGTCCAAATAGTAAACACTGGCAATTTTCTTCAGGAGAAAATACTGTCATAAATAAGAAAAGCAATTTAAAAGCTCAGGTTGGTCTCATCTATTCACAGACAAGAAAACTTAATCTGGTGATCAGAAAGCAGCTGCAGCTACAGAGTAGAAGCTAGGACAAGGCTTCCGCAAAACATTCCATCCCCATGGGGGATGTGTCAGGACCAATTCAACTCTTCCCCTGATGTCTGGTGACCTTCTACTGAACAGACAGGTGCTCTGAGTAAGTTTTGGCAGTCCATGTCTCTCAATCATACAGCATCACTGGAAAAACATCTGAATTTTTTAAAAGTAGACTTTCGGCAGGGAAGCAGCTTGAGATTCTTTCAATCGCTGCACACTTTCTCCATTACAGTTTGGCCTACTTTCTTTCTCTGATTTAAATCTAGAACCAATTCATTTCCCATCAATGGTGTCTGTCCCAGATGGTCATCCTAGGCTTAGCTATTTATACGATGGGTAGTGTTGGGCCTGGAGTCTAGAAGACTTGAGTTCAAATCCAGACTCAAGCTCTTACTATGTGTGTTACCCTGGACAAGTTACTTAACCTCTTTCTGCCTCAGTTTCCTCATCTGTAAAATGGGGATAACAATAGCACCTATTTCCCAAGGTTATAAGGGTCAAATGGGATAATATTTGTAAAATGCTTAGCACAGTGCTTGGCATATAGGTGTTTAATAAATGCTCATTTCCTTCCTTCTAACTGAATGGCATAGACAATTGATATTGATATTTTTCAATCATTTAGTTTTACCTGCATGGATTGTTAGAGCAATCTCATAATAAACAATATAATAAGGAAATGGACACAGAAGGATATTGCATTCTTGGCACCTTTCAGTCAACTGTGTGATAATTTAAAAAATATGGATTGCTGAAAAAGATAATTTGCTAAAGCCCACCTATTCCTTTCTCATATTTTATCAAGATCATCTTCAATACATGTGTAGAAACATTTTCATGAAAATAGCAAAGTTGGCATATGGTTAAGCAATTATTGATGCCTTTGCAATTGTCTTTTGGAGGTAGTATTGTCATCAGTGATTTTTCCCCCATTCTTTCAATATCATTCCATACCTGAAATATTTTGCAAAATGTTCTTTGATGCTATCAAAATTTTGTCACTTCCAGTACAATTTTCTAGTCTAGCCTAGATTCTTTTCTTGATTTTATCTTTTTAAATGTCATTTCACTTCCTTTTATAGAATAGATGGGGATAAAATGGCTCAAATGTAATGGTTCTACTTCATTAATCATGGAAATAAATTGTTACAGAAATGCTAATAAATCTGTTCTATTTTCCTTCTATTTGTTGTTCTCCTGCCAATTTCATGTATGAATGTTTTTGAAAGGAAGGGACTTAGCTAGTTTAAAGTGATTTTATCTAGTCTTGTTTTCCTCTCTACTGCTTTTCACTGTTTCATGTGATAACGTTTGTGTTATTCAGTCATACTCTTCCATAATATGCTACAAATTAGTTTGCTTTTTCAAACAATGTTCTTCTCTGTTAACATGTCTCTCTGCTTAACAAGAAGATCAAGTGCTTTTTAGCTAAGAAAGTTGCAGGTTCTTATGGCCTGCTTGTTTTGGCAGCTGCTTTATCCTGGTAAAACTTTTGCAGCAAGGTATGAAAATCAAGATCACCATCTTCACCTTTAACATTTCCCATTCTTAGGACATTAATAGCTTGCTGGTCAAAAATCAGGTCGAAGCTGTTGCAATTGGTTACTCATTAGTATCCTTTCTTCTCACTTGACATTAACTTTGATCTTTACTCAAAGTAGTAAATGGTCTCCCTGTACAAATTTTGTTGATTCTGATACAACTCTTTTTTTTCCCCCTAGATCCAGAATAGGGAAGACCTCAGTTCAAATCCTGACTCACAGACTTATTAGTTGTATGACTTCCAGGCAAGGCACTGAACCTATCCGAGCCAGAGTTTCTTCATCTGTAAAATGGGGATAGTACCTACTCCAGAGAGTCATTGTGAGGATGAAATAAGATAATGGATAAAGTGCTATATAAATATGAGATATTGTTATTATTGTTGATATTAAGATACACTCAATTCCATTTTTCCTGATGTTATTATATGTTTACCATGTTGGCCCAATGCCTTCCAAATCTCTTCTTGAAGAAAGTATTCAAATTATATAAGACTTTCGAGTAGTCTACAAGTCTTCATTTTCTTTTATTTCTTAAATATGAGCCATGTTTTCCAACATAATTTTCATCATCCTCCCCTTAACTCACCTTTGCATTGAAATTACTGAATATCAAAGCATATGTGGACTTGAATGGAAGGAATTTGTCAATTTTTGTATAAAATGTCTTCACCTCAGGCTACAATGATCTTTAGTTATCTTCATCATGCATTATTTCCTTGCTTGCTGGTGATGAGTTTTGTAAGTTTTGTAAGATGAGATAACCAAATGACTCATAAAGTATTGCTCCCAATTGTCTTTGAGCACGTGATAAAGGCAAATCTGCAACTCTTTTGTTTCCCTTTCCAATGAGAACCTGAGAGCCCTCCTCCCATTTAGCTACAAATCCTGGTATCTTCCAATTTAGTTTATTATGAAATAGTAATGCTGATAAGATTTAGTTCTTCAATCATGTAATTTGTTGTTCATTGAACAAAGATCATCTGGTCATCAATTTTAAAGTCTGAAGAGATCTTAGAGGACACTGAAACAAACATGTTCATTTTACAAATGGGGAAAATGAGGCATAGAGAGATACATTTAGAACACCAACAGCTAAGTTAATATTCATAGATAGTCTAAAACTCCATCATTTTTAGAGTTCCTATTAGCTTAGCATCTCAAAACCACTTTTTTTTTCCCACTCCATTATACTAACTATGGAAGGAAAAAGGGTCTGCATAGGACTAAAAGTCATTTTTTATTTTGTTCCATGAGTTGCCACTGTCAAAGGATTCATCACCTAGTGACCAATTCTCCATATTTAACTGGTTTGGTACTTAGATAATATACTAATTTGGGATGATACTCAAAATCTTTTCAGCATGGTAAAATCTAGTAGGTTTTATAATATAATGGCATAACCTTTGAGTATCCAGGGTCATCTCCATGTCATCATGAGACATGGCTCCTAATTAAGTTGTGATTATATTAACATTTATCGGACACAGAGGAGGATGAAGGGACTATTAAACATATTTGAGAGAAAAAATGTCATATTATAGTAATCTATAGCCTAATAGTTCTTAGTTTCTCTGTTCACATTCAACAGGAGGAAACAAATTTATCATTGGCCCTTTCCAAACATGAGGACTTGGTCTGCCAAGTCCCGCCACCATCTTCTTCACATTCCTTTAGAAAATTTTATTTTTCTATTTCTTAAACCAAGAGTCCATGAGAAGGCTTGCAGAAGCTGCACTTGTTTCACCCCAAAGATGACAGGTCAATCCCAGCTAAGCTTTAAATGATCCACATCCTCCAGAAGAGTGATTTTGGTCCCCTCAAGTTTTTTTTTTTAATTAGAACATATCATGCTGACAACCCAGGCATGATCAGACAAGTGGAGAAGATGCCTTTAAGAAAAGGTTAGACAACCAAGTTCATATTGATGTGTAAAGTATTTGTCTGTCCTCTTTTCCCCATACTTTCACCCTTCTCTCCCCACTTGCTCACCTTTCCCCAGAGAGGGCAGTATGTCTTTGGCATAGACAGAGGCATCACTCAAGCATGCCCTGTCAAGCACATCATACCAGGCGGCACATCAAACTGATCCATTGCCCCAGTGCATGGTGCTCAGCTTGGGTG
This sequence comes from Vombatus ursinus, assembly GCF_900497805.2. Classification (NCBI taxonomy): domain Eukaryota; kingdom Metazoa; phylum Chordata; class Mammalia; order Diprotodontia; family Vombatidae; genus Vombatus; species Vombatus ursinus. The sequence continues at coordinate 10,744,997 of NW_020954641.1, forward strand.
ATCAATCATGCACATGGGATCGTGGAACCACCACCCCTGTCAGTGCAGCCAGGAGATATTCTGACAATGCTCAGGAGGTAGGGCTATGCTCACCTCATCATTTTTAGGGCTCTTTATCACAGAATACCTTGAGCTTGGCTGACAGGAAATTGTGAGTCTTTACTGCATGCAAGAATGCTTCTGAGAGTATCATAGGAAAGACGGTAAGCAGTCATTTTTTGCCATCCCTGAGGGTAAGGCAAGATGGAATATAGGCACACTACACTTCAAGGGATGTGGACTGGACATAAAAGATAACAGATCGCTATCTAGAGAGGACCTCAGAGGCCCTCTTGTCCAAGTTTGATGAAGAAACTAAGGTACATAGAGGTCAAGTAACTTGCCCAGGGTCACACAGGTAACAAGCGTCAGAGGCAGAATTTGAACCCAGGCCTTCTGATTCCCATGTAAGTGAAATTTCCCACTATACCATACTGCCTCCCGTTGAAACCTCCATCTCACCTGACCCTACAACACAGGGCCTTTTTTGTTTTTATTTTTTTTTATTGAGACAGTATCTTCTCAAGATCCGCTCACCTTATGACCATTTGCTTGTTGGGATCATAGAGCGACATGAAGAGTTCAGCATCCTCTCCAATTCGGCATACAAAGTTCCTTACAAAGACATAGAGGCTGTGCGTGGGGGAGGAGGAGATCCGGGAATACATACCATAATCTGGCTGATCCTTCGACTGCCCAACACAGAGGAAAGAAGAGAAAAGGATAAGAAAAAGTTAGCGTTCTACCACTTAATGACAAGACAAGAAATACAGTGAAATGGGTAGAAGTCTATGAGGGAAGTCACAGTGTCCCCACTAAAAGGCTGTGAAGCCTTTAAGTAAGTCATCTCAACTCCAGGGCCTTCATTTTCCCCATTTATAAAATGGGGCTAATAGTACCAACACAGTATTTTTAAATGGTTGCTAAAATAAGATAAAATAACAGAACAAACCTATATGACCTTAGCCATGTTTCTTACTCTCTCAAGGCATCAGTTTCCTCAAATGTAAAATGAGGGAGCTGGACCCCATGAACTTGAAGGTCCCTTCCATCTCTAAATCTAAGATCGTCCATGAAAGTCTTTTAAAAAAATACTAAAAAAAAAAGTATGATATTATTATCCATCATATTTTTGGTGGGGGTTAGGCAATGGGGTTAAGTGACTTGCCCAGGGTCACACAGCTAGTAAGTGTTACGTGTCTGAGGCTGGATTTGAACTCAGGTCCTCCTGAATCCAGGGCCAGTGCTCTATTCACTGTGCCACCTAGCTGCCCCCATTATCCATCATATTAATAAAGTACAGGTAACACCCTCCATAACTGAAAACCTGATCTGTTCTCTAGGCTTAGGAGAGCTGAGTTCTGATTTGGGTTCTATTCCAAACTTAATGTATGAACTTGGGAAATTCACTTTCTTCTCTTGATCTGTTTCCTCCTCACTCAAGTGAAGGGTGGGTGGTACTGGACGTCTCTCAGGTCCATCCCTGCTTTCATATACTATGGTACTAAGATGAAGGTTGCTATTCCTCCCTTTGAAACCTGGGCTTGCTTAGAGAACACAGACCATTTCTTCTTTGATGCGCTCAGTGATTTTATCTGTGGCTTCCTCATGGGCGTGGAACAGGCTGATGACGCTGGTTTTATCAGGATCCAAGATATTTCCATCTTCGTCTCTGACAATCAGATCTAGCTCAAGGATCCTGTCAAGAAAAGATTGGCTGTGAAATTTGGCAAAAGGACCCCAGGTCACTTAAACTGTCTGTTTTATCCAGGTATATGACAAATGAAGAGACCTTCAGCAGGTGTAGAATCACGTAGAATACCCTATCAAAACTGTCAGGAAGCTAGTTGTAACACACGACTCTCACTTGACCTGATTATTCAACTACCTCTCTGTGGAACTCTTTTATATTTTCACTTTTTTTTATTCAATTACAGAAAGCATTATTCTGATCATTCTCGTTTTAATTATACTCACTGCACCTGCTTCTGGAAAGGTAACTAAGCCATGCAGAATGAAATCAAATATTTTATATAAAGTGTTTTGTACATGTGTGGTGGTCTAGTGGATAGAGGGCCAGGCCTGGAGTCTCAGGAAGAGCTGAGTTCAAAACTGGCCTCAGACACTTATAGTTATGTGACCATTGGCAAGTCCCTTAGCCTCTGCTTGCCTCAGTTTCCTCAAGCATAAAATAGGGATAATAGCACCTACCTTGCAGGATAGTTGTGAGAATCAAAGACATAATATTTTAAAGCATTCAGCACAGTGCCTGGTATCTAGTTGGCACTACATAAAAGCTGACTTATATTATTATTTGAGGCAGCTACGTAGGGCAGTGAATAGCATGCTATACCCGAAGGCAGGAAATCATTAGTTTAAATTTAGATTCAGGCACTTAGTAGCTGTGTGACCCTGTGCAAGTCACTTAAGTCAGCATCAACTTCCTCATCTGAAAAATGAACATAATAGTAGCATCTACTTCCCATAGTTGGCAGGTTGTTTAGATAAAATGAGGTAATGTTTGTAAAATATTTTGCAAACTTTAAAGCACTATATAAATGATACATGTTATAAATAAATACTAAAATAATAGCTTAAATAATATAAATAAGTTAAATTAAATTTAAATTTTAGATTAAATAATTTAAAATAATTAAATAATAATATGTAAAAGAGACTATGACCAAAGTACGAAACAAAATTTCCTAGTGAATGATAAGGAAGCATTTTTATATTCTGGCAGCAAGAAGCATGTGTTAACACTTGAAAGGAGAGTATCTAAAACAGATATATAATTATTGTAATGTAGGGAGCTGTCTTGTTCTTATTCTTGAAAATTTATCCTGGAAACCCAGGCTTCACTTCTTATTAATCAAGTCTCAACTACCAGAATAAAGCATGTTCCTAAGCTAAATAATCTCAGGTTTGAGAGAAAGAAACATAAGGTTGACTCATACCTAGAATATTAAAAAAAGAAGAAGAAAAAAAAACCCTTCTGTAATTCTATCACTAACTAACTTTGTGATTTTAGGCAACTCTCTTCTATGGAAATGAGGAGACCACCCTTACATTCTATGATTCTGATTCCTACCTAGATTCAGGGCATTCTTCTCTCAGAGACAGCAATTTGGCGAGAACTACAGGGTCTAGGACCCAGACCTAGGTTAAAATCTCAGTTCTGTTACTTGTTATTCATGTGACTATTTAACCTCCTTGGGTGTAAGTTTCTTCATCTATAAAATGAGGCGGATGAACTATGACGCTGAAGGTCCCTTCTGGTTCAAAAGCTTCAGTGCTCTAAATTATTACCTAGGGCCCACTGATGGCAAGTACATGTAAAACAGGCATTTAATAAATGCTTACTATGTTTGTTGAGTTTTATCTTCATTGCACTATTTCTTTCATGGGACACTTTTTTTTTTTTTGAGACTAGGTTTTCCTATCTTGCTCAGGACTGAACTACAGTGGCCACTCATACACAGATTTAGTATAAATAAATTATTAGCTTTAGTCATACGGCAGCTTAGAACTTGCAAACTCAAGGAATCCACCAGCCTTAGCCTCCCTTTGTATGCTGGTACCACCATAGCCAGAAAACAACAAGGCATTAACCCAGAGCCAAAGTTAGCATCTATGCTTTTATGTGAATCCCTAGACAATTCTGTCATATAATGCAATGGAAAGAATGGTGGGTTTGAATTCAGAGGACCTGGATTCAAATCCCCCCCGGGCCACTTACATGACATTAGACAAATTGTTTCATTTCTCTGGACCTCAATTTCCACATGCATAAAGTGAGAGGGTCAGACTACTACTATTACTGTTTTGTTCCCAACCACCCTCCCCCCAAGACATTCATCTTGCTCATTGAAGGCAGGGTTTATTTTAATTTTTATCTTTGTATCTCCAGTAACTAGCACAGTGCCTGGTTTAGAATAAATGTTTGTTCCATTGAATTGAACTAAATTTAAATGAATTAACTAGAAGTCCTTCCATCTCTAAACCTGTGACTGTCTTGTGGTCTGGGCTCTAAGGCTACGGCCAGTGAGCTGCAGGGAACACTTCCCATCTTGTAACTCCCATAGCTACAAAACCAAGGATCCCAAGAAAACCATTCTAGGTCTACAAGACCCAGTACATCTTCAGCTGGAGAAGACAGTATACCGCAAGTGGTGAGGAGCTTTTCTCAGCCCTTTGATTCAGGCTGTAAAGAAGTTGCTGAGGCCACTTTTCTCTCACTTCCCTAAAAGAAACTGGATGAAAATAAAAGTACAACAAGGTTGGGCCCCAAAGGAGATGTTCTGAGGGCCCCCCCTTTCTCAAAAGGAATACCAAACACCCTCTGCCAGGCAGCTGGACTCTAGACCTTCCTATTAAGTGAGCTGGACACAATCCAAGCACTCGCTATGAAGCAATACTTAAAAGTTGTCAAAGCCCCTATTGTGAAATAGTGTGCCAACGAAATTCCCCAGACTTACTGAGCCATGCAATACCCCACTGAGACTCTGCCCAGCCCCTGAAACTCTTTCTACCTGTTTCTCTAACCACTCAGACAGGTCAGACTGTCACTCAACCATCAACAGAGCTCACAGCAGGCAAAGGTAGAAACACTCCCCAACCCGACCTCCCACCCACGTCAGGGCCCGTAGGGGGCTCACAGCAAAGAACACTTAGGCCCGAAGTTTCCCTGACTGGAGAAAATGGTGTTACTTTTCTTTTTGAGACAAGGTAGTTTTTATTCCAACTCACTTTGCTTTCCCTTCCTACTATGAGTGTATTTTTTTTCATGTGCCTGTGCTATTTCCCAGCATGGAGAGTCAGTGCATAGCAGGTGATGGGCTAATTCTGTAGAGGCCAGGGGCATGAATCGGTAAGCCGAGATTCTGAGCAGGGAGCAGGGGTACATCAAAATACTGAAAGAAACTACTTCTTGGATGAAGATGAATCCAAATGACTATGCTCACCAGTCATTTGGAAGGAGGTTAAATGTATTCCCCAAATATCTCAGCCCAGTTAAAACTGCAACACAAGGATTCTCTCTGCCTCCATATGCCCACAGATCCAGGGAGTGATTGTGAAGCACCAGGAGCATTGCTGGGGACAAGAGCCATCAAGTAGAAAGTGGCAAACTCCCACCTAAAAATAAAACCTGTTCCTCAGGTGGTAGAGGAAGGAGTGAGGAAGAAAAAGAGAGAGGTTAAGAGAAAGAGAAGGAGAGAGGAAGGGGGGGGAGACAGAGGCAGAAAGACAGAAATAAGAAAGGGAGAGAGAGAAGTAGAGAGAGAGGTAAATGGAAAGGGGAAGAGAGGGGGAAACAGAGGAAGGAGTTTGGGAGAAGAAAGAGGGGAAGAGGGTCAAGAGGAAGAAAGGGGGTAGAGGGAGAGAGAAACAGAGACAGACCATGATGGGGGAAAGCAGAGAGAGGAAGGTGGGGGGGCAGAGAAAGAAGGGGATTAGAGAGAGAGAGAATGTTTAAAAAAGAAAAAAGAACACACCTGTTGCCATAATCAATTTTTGAAGTGACTTTCTGCTTAAGTTCCTTCAGCTCATCTTTCGGCAGAGTCCCGGACAAAAGCTGAGACCTCCATTCCATCAGGTCATACATCATGTTCTGCACTTGGAGAAACCGCTCTTTTTTGCTGGCCTGGGAAACAAGAAAGGACAATATCTGTTACCTACATTTCATCAACAAATAAGGTTGCAAACTGTTCCCCCTCTCCCCCCAATCTCTGGGGAGAACACGAACCCTAGGTTAAATGAATACATGTTTAGGGCTCAACTACCATGTTCCCAGCTCTGCTTCTGCCTCAACTACCTTCTGGAACTCCCTCTGCTTCCTTGCTTCCCTTCTCCCATTGGTGAGTCTTTTCTGGGGCTTCCATTTTGGAGAGAGGCCCAGGCCAACTATTCTCCATTCCTATTCTGGATTTGCCCCTGACTTTCCAGACTTCCACACCATACTCCTAGGTACTTTCCCCTTTCAACTCCCTCTTATGTGTTATCTTCCTCCATTAGAATTTAAGTTCTGTGAGGACAGGGACTGACTCTTTTTTTTTTTTTTACTTTTATTTGTGTCCCTAGTGCTTAGAATGGTACCTGGTGATGGAATCCTAAAAAGACTGCCCCTAGCCTCAATATTCTAACTTTCTTGTTGGACTCACTGTGTCCTGATTTGACCACACAATCTGGCTTTAACCACACCACTGTCTCCAGACTCAGTTATAAGCCTCACTGAACAGCAGGCCCACTGCCCCTAGCTAGCCACTCTCCCTCCCCAACCCCGGACTCAATATCCTCACTTCCTCATATATGCCCCACTAGAACAGCAGGTGTGTCCATGTGATGGAATCCCAGCCACTGCTTCTAGCTAGCCACCGCCCCCAGACACATTCCTCATATTCCTCACAGAAACAGCAGGTATGTCCATGCACTCAATCACAACCACATCCATCTAATCTCAGACAGGACCACAACGGCCAGCCAATCAGAAAACAGCACCACCAGGATGACCAAGCAGGATGTGGACCCTTAAAAAGTAGAAGGGACTTTCCCTAAGCAGGCACCTGTACAGTAATAGTAAAGGCCATTCTTTAAGTGAACTTATGACATATAGAGGCTTATTATAATATCATTATCATACATACATATATGCCCCTCCAAAAGGGTTCTTCTATATGCATTGTGGATAATCACATGAACAGTTCCAGTGAAGCCAGGACCCCTCCCCTATTACCTAATCCCCTGACAAACCCCTCCTGCCTTTTTAATATTCATAATTTCTGTTATGTAATCAGCATCATTACACTATAAAATTGCCTGTCTTGTCTTACTGAAGTTGCTGGTTCCTCTTGAAACTCAACCTGCTGGAGAAGCATCACTCTCAATAAATGCTTTTGTTTAGGTTGGAGATGGTCTGAGTCTGTGAATTCATTCAAGATGACCCCCACAACACACTATGAAGCCACTGCACTTGGCACATAGTAAATGCTTAATAAATTCTTGGTGATTGACTAACTGGGTGGTCACTGGTGTCCCAACATAACTATTTGGGGCATAATGTATGCACATAAATAAAATAATACTCATAATACACAAATCTAGACTTAACCAGGCACCTCTCTAAAATAAATGAAAGATGGGGCTCCACTCACCTGGTCATTGAGTTACATTATGAGTGAGATTGCTGCTATAAAGTCCCTCCAAAGCTTCCAGCTGCCTGCAACAGGCTAAAACTTTCAACTTGTTACTGAACCACTCGTCATGGGTCATGAAAACCCTGGCTTTTGCTTGATTCGTCTCTCTAGACCAGGGATTCTTTTTTTTTTTTTTTTTTTTTGCTTTTTGGTGAGGTAATTGGGGTTAGTGACTTGCCCAGAGTCACACAGGTAATAGGTGTCAAGCGTCTGAGGTCACATTTGAACTCAGGTCCTCCTGACTCCAAGGCCAAAGTTCTATGCACTGCACCACCTAGCTGCCTCCAGACCAGGGATTGAGCTTGTTTGGTTGGTTTTCTTAAAATATATTTCAATAACTCAATTTTAATATATTTTATTTCCTATATATTTATTTCCTATATATTTCCTATATATTTATTTTATGCATTTCCTATATATTTATTTTATGCATTAAGAATATTCTGAGATTACCAAAGAGGTTCATAGGCTTCACCAGACTGACCAAGAGGTCCCGAACCTAGATATGATCCACATCAAACATGACCATAATATTAATCTTCCCTGAACACCACTCCCTTAATGTTGTGTCTCCCATGATGGCTCCCAAGTCCATAAGCTTCCAATGCCATTAGCAGAGGCCTAGGATCACCCGGGGAAGCCAGATGGTGCAGGCAGAGCAGTTACATACACGCATACACACACATATACATGCACACACGTGTGTACCAACATTCTAGTTAGCCAGATGTTCATGATAACACTGGGGCTGATTGCTTCCCATCACCTACAGAAGCATACCTTCCTGGCCTGCTCCCCAATCTACTGCAACAAGAGGCTAAATTCATTTGGTTTCTTTTAGATTTGCAGCTTAATTTCTTTAGGCCTAAAGACAACATGAGCAATTGCTTAACTTCATGGTTGCTTTATTTATAAAGAAAAAAGAAATAAACACATACCTCCAGAGGTTACCTACAATGAAAAAGTACACTGAAGCCAGGAATTTTTATTCTAGTCCCACAGAGATAGCATTAGTCTGTGCCCTTTGGCCAAATTATTTACTCATTTAAGCCTTTAAAAAAAATTCTTTCCTGAAACCACCAAAGCTTAATTCCAAGCCTAGATTCAGTTTTCTTAGATAAGCCCAAACACCATCATGTACGTGTCTGCCACAGGGGAGCAAGTCTCACCACATACAGCTGCTTCCAGATGCTGCCCCACTCCCAAAGCGTTGTTGTTACTTCTTGTGCCAGGGGAAGCTCAGCAGGTATAATGTTCTCAGTATTTCTGGGGGTGGGGGTGGGGGTGGGGGGCAGAGGGAGAGGGAGGAAAAACAAACACACCAAGAATATGAGGTCTAGGATGTTAACAGGATTAAAAAAACTAGCAAATCTTTAGAAAACTCACAGCAGCTCAGAGCTGCCTTACCGGCATGAGACTGAGCCATCTGCAAGAGCCATGCTAATTACATTATGTAAATTCAAGGAGCTTCCCTTTCTAAATCACTGCCCTCACTAGGGTGGACTTTTCATGTTCCTTACTGAAGATTAATCTTCAAATGAACACACTTATAAAAATGCTTGATCCTGGAACATTCCTGAGCCCAGTACTTCCCCCGAAATCAAAGATCTGAACAGGAATCACTTGGTATTATAACTTCAGACTAGGAAAAGACAGAAAGCCACAGTAATTGACCAGAGAGAGAGAGAGAGAGAGAGAACAACATGGAATATTATGGGGTATAATACATTCCTTTTCAAAATGATTCGACAATGAGTGATACTCAAAGCTGCTGAGGTCAAGGATAAGCCATTTTAGAGCCCACCAGCAAAATGGAGATACCTTCTTTTTTCAACTGTAACTTCTTTGATATGAATAAAGGATCTTGGAAATATCCCCTGTTGGAAACAAAAAGAATTATTTTTAAAAATATATGTCACTACCCGACTGATTTACCTTAAATCTTCACGTTCTCAGGACATCAAGTTCAAGTCCTGATTTGGTTTTCCTTTAAATGAAATTAACAATCAGAGACAATGTCAGGGGAGGGAAGAGGATATTTTTGCCAGGTCATAGTCCCCATTTCAGTTTGGAATCAATATGTACTCCTTGTTCCAAAGAGCTCTGCATCACCAAAGGCACCAGAGGATGCCCTTAATAGAACAGATGGGGTGGAGAAAGTTTCTAGGTGCATATCATAAATTTACAGTTGGAAGTGTCAACAGGGAATCACAACTTCACAAAACTTATATGAAAACTAGGTTTACTACAAGAGAAATGAACATGCATGTGGAACCCAAGGGGTTCACAATCCATACATCACAAAGTTTGCGTTTTAAGGAAGGAGGAGAAAATACAAATCTCCACCTACAGGAGTGTGCCACGGAAGGGGGAAAGGTGCAGTAAAGATGGGAAAAGGACAAAACCCCTTTAAAAGGGGAGGAGCAAGGCTAAGGCAAAAGCCACATTCTTTTCCCTGAGGAACTGTCAGACTATGAAGATAGGATGGTCTGCTTATCTACAAGGGTCCCAGCTGCACAAGGAACTTCCCAGTCTAGTGCAGACACTGACTGGTGCCTGTATTGACTTCCAGGACACACAGGGAGTCTAGTTTGGGATGCAAACAATAACTTATGTCAGCTGGGTCCAGTGTTTCTGGAAAACATGGTAATCCAAAAAAACAAGTTCAGGGGATCCCTTAACATTCTTCAACAGAAGGGGCCTTAGAGATCAACTAGTTTGACCCCTGCATTCCATAGATGACACAGCTGAGGACCAGAAAAGTTAAGTAGCTTGTCCAAAACTAGTCAGGTAATCTCCTAGTCAGGAGAACTAGGATTTGAACCTGTTCCTCTAATTCCAAGTCCAGAATTCATTACACTCTCTCACACTATATTGACTCTTCAAGTATTCTACTGAGATTGTTGGCTTATGAACCACTAGCTGGGAAAATGAACTGCCTCCTTCAGCCCCATAATCCAACTGATATCTCCCACAAAGACTTTTTTGGCTCAAGGGAAAAAGAAAAAGAGAGAGAAGCGGAAGAGGAAAATATGGAAAAATGTCAATCACCAAATCATGTATTTGAAGATTTAAGTCTGATCTCTCACATGTGGACATTTCAAAGTTTAAACTGGTTTTCACACTAAAGAATCCCTCTCCTGGATGTCAGATGAATTTGGGATGGAAACATCTCAACAAAGATTTATTTGAGTGTGTTTTGAGAGCTCAGAATAATATAAGGATACTTCCCCAAATGGCCTGTCTATCAGGAGGGAAGATAAAAACATTGTTTTTTCTTCTTCCATCAACTTGGTTTAGCTTATAGGAGACACACTAGCTACCATACCAAGTCCAATGAAGACCCTGACAAGTGAAACCATTTAAAGTAGTCCTGAAAGCAGTATGGGGAAAGCACTGGACCCTGAGTCAGGAGACCCGGGTTATGGTTTCAACTCTGCCGCTGAAAACTGTGGACAAATCTGTGCAATTTGTGGGTCTTCTGTTTGCTTATCTATAAAATAAAGGGATAGGACTAGTCAGGGATTCTTAGCCTTTGTGAATGTGTGAGTTTGTATTTGCTTTGGCAATGTCATAAAGTCGATGGATGCCTTCTCAGAATAATTTTTAAACATACAATGAAATACGTAGGATTTCAAGGGAGACCAATTATACCAAAATATAGTTATTAAAATATTTTTTGAAAAAATAAGTTCACAAACCCCAAGTTAAGAACCCCTGGACTTTAAATCCCTTCCAGCTCTAACATTCTAAGATTCTAATCAACTCAGACATGAAACAATGTGCCTTACCTCTAACACTTTGTGCTTCATCAGGTATCCCCTGTACCAATCTAAAAGGAAAAAAAAAACAAAATGAAAACATTTCCATCACATTCTGACAAGTGTTTTAGAAATAGATCAAAAAACTATTTAAAACACCTAAAGTTATCAAGAAGATAAAGAAATTGCAGAAAATACCCTGAAATAAGGTTGTCTGTTCTTGGGGTAACTGATAGTAAGTCTCATGTACAAATGCCAAAACTTAAAGAACAGACAAATTAGAGAGCGATGATTGGCATTATCACTTCCTCATTACCTATCTTTGTATGTGGGGGTTTGGAGGCATTTTGGGTTAAGTGACTTGCCATGGGTCACACAGCTAGTAAGCTTGTGAGGCTGGATTTAAACTCAGATCCTCCTGACTGCAGGTCCAGTGCTCTATCCACTGCACCACCTAGATGCCCCTTCCTATCACCTTTCACGGCCACTTGCTTCTCCCCACTCCTACTCCTATCACACTAGTATAGGCCCCCATCATCTTTCACTGGGACTCCTTAAGCCCAAACTGACCTCCCTGCCTCCAGTTTCTCCCTTCTCTAATACATCTTTCAGAAAGCTGCCCAAAATAGCTCTAATGCACACATCTGATCACATCTATTCCTGACTTATTAAATCTCAAATGGTTCTCAGATTCCTGGAAGATAAAATAAAATCTTGGCATAATATGTTTGGAGAGGCCAGGCCTTACTTAAGACAATCAGATGAGTCAGGCTCAGGGATAGAATGCAATAAGACACTCTGTGGACCATAACATGTAAAAAAAAATAACCTTATTAATAACAAAGGATATAACTTCTAAGGTTAAAAAATAATAGTTCAGAGAGAGGGCTACCCCCCTTAGCCTCTCTATTCACCAAGCAATCCACCACACTAGTAGGTCAGAAATATATTCTTTTCACAGCAATAGGAGTCCTGATGTAAAACCTCCCACATCAAAACCCCATAGGCTGGTCTTTTATGCCTCAGGCAACAAAGAAACCAAAACAATGATAACCCCAAGAATGGACTCCCTGCCAACTCAGGTCACTTAAACATGGGCTATTCTTACCACATCTGTCATTAGCATCTCTCCACAATATTGCTTAAACTCATATTTTTTTATCTTATTTTGCATGACTCATGTATGTGCTCGAATTTTCTGCTCCTCAATATTATCCTACTAAGTTCCATCTCTATGCCTTCCCAGGAGGCATCTTTCCCTTAAACCTGGAAGGCACTCCTTCCTCATTCCTACATGTTGAAATTCTTCTCTTCCTTTAAGATAACCTCAAGTGTCATCTCTTTGAAGCTTTCCCTCATTGTTGTCTGCCAACAGTAAGTGTTATCTTCTTTAAATTTTCCTAGATCACTGTGTCTGGATTTCTCCTTTGCCCCTATTACACCTCACCTTTTATCATTATCATTATCATCATCAACATCATCATCATTACTATTATTATTATGTTGCATACAGGTTAGTACAGACATATAGCAATACAGGGCTATGTCATTTCTTCCTCCATTGCCCAGTACAATGTCAGGTACATAGTAGTATTTAATAATTGATTTTTATTCTTTTCTTTCCAGAAACACCAAAGGTAATGATTCAAAGAACAAGACTACAAATTACACACCACCTTTCAAGAACATCCCAGCTTAGCGCAGAGGGTAAAGGGCAGCCAGTCCTAGAGCCAGGAAGACCTGAGTTCAAGTCCTGTCTCTGACACATACTAGCTGTGGGAACATGAGCAAGTCATTTAAACTCTCAGTGGCCCTGAACAACTCTCTAAAACATGAATTAGAGTGGAAGGAGTTTCCACAATGAAGAGGTGCCCACACTGATGAAATCACACTTTGGGACCCTCTCCATCCCATCCTCCAAAAAGAAATATTGTGCAGTAAATGGAGCACCGGCCCTGGGTCAGGAGGACCTAAGTTCAAATCTGACCTCAGACATTTACTGGCTGTGATCCTGGGCAAGTCACTTAACCGCAATTACCCCCCAAAAATAAATCTATTATGAAGGATCACGTATGATGTAGACAAGAGATGAGATTAGCAGTGAACCCAGGAGTGGGAAAAGAAGTGATTTGATGGATATAAAGAAGGAGAAGGGAGAAACCAGAGACTCTCATTCATACTGTCCCCTGCTTTTTCAAACTTGGCACAATATCATCAGTTGCCTTGAGCTGCCAAATCAATTATATTCAATAAGTGCTTAATATACATTTACTATCCACCTTTTCACTAAGGTCCTACTATCACTCGTCATCATGATTTAGAGGCAACTCTGGGTGCTCAGAGCTTATGCCATGGACCACAGCTGCTGGGTAGCTCCTAGCAAGCTAGAAAAGTTTTGAATTGGAGCACAGTCTTAGATGGTATGTCTGTCCTCCAAGAACCCAACAAAGATCAGAACGACATCATTAAGTTGATCCAAGAACAATGACTTTTTTTAGCTATAGTAACTCTCAAAGAACTTCTGATAAGTTATAGTGGTTGTCAGTTAAGTTAGAGGTTATAGGTTATAAGTTATAGGACCTTTATGTATTGACACATTGGAGTACAATGTTGTTAGGAATATTAAAAAAATAAAATGCACTCCTTATCTTAAAAGAATTTACAATCTAGTTGGAGAAACATGATATATGAACATTAACAAAATTGGAAAAGAGTATAAAATTATATAGAGATCACTAGGATGAAGAGGATGGGATAGGTTTAACAGGAAAGATACAACTCCAACTGAGCTCTGAAAGGAGGAACAAACTTTAGATAGAAGGAGATTATTCCAGGTGAAGAAACACCATAAGCAAAAACTTCAGAATGAGGATGGAACATTCTGGAGATAGTGAGGAGAACACCTTGGCACAGACCATTCATCCTGGGAGGAATGAGAAGATGCTAGAAAAGCAGTTTGGGACCAGATTGTAAAAGAGCCTGAATGCCAGCCTGAGGAGTTTGGATGTTGTTCTACAGACATCAGGGAGCTGTGCACCGTGAGTTCTGTGGCAAGGAAGGGGCACGATGAATGCAACATCTTAGAAATGAATTTGGTAGTCATATACAAGATGATTTAGAGGGAGATAGATTACAAGGAATCTCATGTACTCTTAGCTCCAGTGACCTACTAGCTATTCCCCAAAGAGGACAACCCATCTCCTGCTTCCATGTCTCTGCACAGGTTCTTCATGTCTGGAATACACTCCTTCCCTACTTGTCCTTTTAGGACTCTATGCTTTGTTCAAAGCACAGCTCAGGGGCCACCTCTACACGAGGCCTTTCAAGGTCTCCCAGCTGCGAGTGCATTGCTAGTGCATTCCCACCAGGCTCCTCTCATTACCTTAAGCTTGGTTTGCTACAACAGCCTCCTTCTATGGCAGACAATTCAAGAAGCATCAGTTAAGTAAGTGCCTATTTTGGGCGAGGAACTGAGAAGATGGGGTTTGAGCTGAGTTTTGAAGGAAGCCAGGAGACATAAAAGGGGAGAAGGAAAAGCATTTCAGGATCCAGGAATGAAAGACAACTGGTGAAAATATGCAGAGACAAGAGACTGAACATCTTATTGGAGAAATTGCTCTGAAGATAGCCTGATGTGGGGTGGTTGACTAGCCCGCTATCTACAGAGATGGCTAAAATTATTGTCACTATCTAATAAAACAGGCGCAATCCTCTGAGAGCATGAGTTTTGTGTACAGTCAATATTAATCAATACTCTGACTTGAAAAGCCTTTGAAATTATTCGAGCAGATCCAAATGCTGGCATTCATCATTTTAGTAAATAAAATGCATCTGTCAGGAGCCTCTTTACCATAACCTCATTACTGGGATGACAGATTGTTGTTTAAATGTGTCCACAACAAATGGGCAACCCAAAACAACTTAAAATGTGACCACCCAGCTGGTTCATTATTATGGAGAGTGGACAGATACTACAGAAACCTCAGAAGCCTGGTATAGATGCAAGCAGTTTGCCCTATCCCCTGTCATCTAGAAACTGTAAAAACATCCCTGTAATTCCATTTCTCTTATACATGCCTCAGTCAGGATAACAGTATGCTTATGATTAGACTTCCCCTAATTAGAATTATCTTCTACTCAAATCTTAGGGCTCAGAGCAGCCCATATCCACCAAGAATATGAACAGCTGTCAGGAAAACAACCTCTGCCCCCAGTTAAGTACTGACTCCTTGCTCTCTGCCTTGACCTCCTAGCTCCCAGCCCTTTATTTGGTTTAAACCTATGCTTTAGTACTTCTTTGGGTATAGCTACCCAGCCTGCTGATTCCAGACCTGGCCCACATTCAAAGCTTTTCAAGTTCACTAGGATCTGACGGCTGTTTCCTAATCCTAGTCTGTAATATAGGAGCTAGGACTTGGTGCATTTCATAGCCTAGCAGATACTACTGAAAGGTAAGTAGGCAGGGAGGGGAACAAGCATTTATGAAGTTTACTCTATGCCAAGCACTGCGCTAAGAACTAGTGATAGAAATATAAACAGTAAAAAAAAAAAACAAAAAAAAACCAAGCTAGTCCCTGGGTTCAAGGAGTTTATAGTCTAATGGGAGAAGATAAGACATAAAAGGAAGATGAAAAAGGGTGGGTAGGGAGAAGGTAACTGAACAGATCCATAGAGTCAGAAGCAAATGATGTACAATAAAATCCCAGGTTATACAATGATATAACAAAGAAAGAGCTCTATAATGAAGCATTTTTCAAGTCTCAGAGTGTCTGGATCCCTTCAGCTAGAACTACTCTTTCCCTCCACCTGAAATCACTCATGGCACCCCACATTTTTGGTACCTCTATTACACATACATCTGCAATACTTCAAGGATCCACATTTCATTTGTGTGGATAACCTTTCCACCAACCCAGATCACAATTCTTCCATGCTTTAGCTTCATGACTGCTGTGGTCAAAGAAGTCATCTCTGAGTGGTCAACTTTTTGGTGATGAGACTTTCTGGATCTAGCCAGGATTGTCTTTGAACAATAGAGATAGGCTGACTGATACAAGGTCAGAATTCAAAGCCTTTGAACTATGTTCACAGCCATTGAACCTACTAGAACCTACCAGAGCTTATAATCCACTGGCATAGAGAAGGAGGAGGAGAAGGACAGAACACGTTTATGTAGTTTTTTAACATTTGCAAAGCACTTTACATATTATCTCATTTCATCTTAACATCAACGCAGTGAAGTAGGTACTATTATTATCCCATTTTACAAGTGAGGAAACTGAGGATGAGAGAGGTTGGGTTGCTCAGGGCTCAGCTAACAATCATCTGAAGCAGGGTTACAAACTCAGATCTTGGGGCAGCTAAGTGGCGCAGTGGATAGAGCTCTGGACTTGAAGTCAGGAGGACCTGAGTTCAAATCTGGTCTCAGACACACAACACACAATACATACTAGTTGTGTGATCCTGGGCAAGTCACTTAACCCCAATTGCCTAGCAAAAAGCAAAAAACAAATTCAGATCTTCCTTTGTCCAAGTTAGCAAGTCTACTCAACCTGCCACCTAGCTGCTCCCAAGATTAGAGCAAAGTATTAGTACAGATCTATGTAATTATCATATTACAATTTATGTTAAGTTACTTGTATTCCTGGCTTAGCTCCCCTAATAGATTCTTAAGCTGCCTAAGGGACAGGACAGGATCTTATTTTTCTCTATGTCTTTTATAACTAAGCAGTGGCAGGCATTGGCATTGTGTTCCCTGCCCTGCCCTCAAGGAGCTCACTGTCTAACAACTATGTGCAAACTCACTTTCTCCCTCTCTCTCTCTCTCTCTCTCTCTCTCTCTCTCTCTCTCTCTCTCTCCATATATATGCATATGTATATGTATGTATGTATGAATATACATATATATTATGTAAATATATATGTGTGTATGTATATATACATAGAGAGAGTTATATAGATATAGATATCAACAGAAGTAAAGTGCTAACATTAAGAGGGATCAGGAAAGGACTAGTGGAGTTTTAACTGGGACTTGAAGAAGCCAGAAGGTGAAGATGAAGGAGAAAATTCCAAGCATGGAGGACAGCCAGTGAAAATGTACAAAGTTGAAAGATGGATTGTGTTAATTCAAGGAACAGAAAGGAGAGTAGTGTCACTGGATTTCAGAGTGACTTCAGGGGAGTCAGGAAAATGTAAGAAGATTGGAAAGGTAAGAGGAGACCAGGTTATAAAAGGCTTTGAATGTCAGAGGATCTTATATTTGACTCTTCAAGTAGCCACTGAAGTTCATTAAATGGGAGGTTGGTTTGGGGTGGGGGGAGAGGGTGACATGGTAAGACCTGCCCCTTAGGAAAATAAATTTGACAGGTGAATGGAGGATGAACCAGAGTAAAGAGAGACTTGAAATAGGAAGACCAACCAGAAGGCTCCTGCAAAAGTCCAAGCATGATGTCATTTGAGCCTGCACCAAGGTGGTGGTAGTACCAAAGAAGGAGAAGGTAGTATATATAAGAGATATTGAGGAGGCAGAGCTAAGATGGTGGAGAAAAGGCAAGGACTCTGCTAAGCTCTCCCAAATTCCTCTCCAAAAAACTTTAAAATAATGCTCCAAAATGAATTCTAGAGCTCTAAATCATTATTGATTAGAGAAATGCAAATTAAAACAACTCTGAGATACCTACCTCATATGAATATGACAAAAAAAAAGGAAAATGACAAATGTTGGAGGGGATGTGGAAAAATTGGGACACTAATGCACTGTTGGTGGAGTTGTGAACTGATCCAATCAATCTGGAGAGCAATTTGGAACTATGTCCAAAGGGCTATAAAACTGTTCATACCCTTTGATCCAGAAATACCAATACTAGATCCATATCCCAAAGAGATCAAAGAAAAAGAAAAAGTCCCTATATGCACAAAAATATTTATAACAGTTCTTTTGTGGTGGCAAAGAACTGGAGATTAAGGGGATGCCCATCAATTGGGGAATGACTGAACAAATTGTGGCATATGATTGTGATGTAACACTATTGTGCTATAAGAAATGACAAGCAAGATGTTCTCAGACAAACCTGGAAAGATTTACATGAATGGATGCAAAGGGAAATGAGCAGAACCAGGAGAACATTGTATATAGTAACAGCAATATTGTACAATGATCAGCTGTGAATGACTTAGCTATTCTCAGCAATACAATGATCCAAGACAACTCTGAGGGACTTATGATGAAAAATGCTATCTAACCTCCAGAGAAAGAAATGATGGATTCTGAAAGCAGATTGAGGTATATTTTTTTTCTTTATTTTTCTTGAGTTTTTTTTTTTTTGGTTTGTTTCTTTCACAACATGACTAATATGGAAATATGTTTTACGTAACTGTACATGTATAGCCTATATCAAATTGCCTGCTTTCTCAAGGACAGGGGGAAGGAAGAGAGGGTGGGAGAGAACTTGAAAATTTTAAAAATGTTAAAAATTAGTTTAACACATAACTGGGAAAAATAAAATATTAAATAATGTTAAATATCTCCAAAAAAGAAACAAAAAAAATGTTGAAAAGGTAAAATCAACAGGAATTGGCAAAAGATTGGATATGAAGATGCCTGGACATCTTGAATTGTCTTAGCATGAGGTAGCCAAGAGGGTAAAGGTGGCATCAATTTGGCTATGATTCTTCTAAGCGGAGCATCTACAGGTAATCTGTTTCCCCATGGAATCACAGGATCATAGACCCAGAATTAGAAGGTACTTCTAAAATCATCTAGTCCAAACTCCTTATTGCAGAATGTGGAAACTGAGACCCAGGAAGATGACTTTCCTGAACTCAGACTCAAAGTTAGTAATTATCAGAGCTGGGATTTGAACAAAGTTTATCTCTTCAGACAAAGACTTGAAGCAAAAAGGGAGATATCTGATTGAATGGTAAAAATTTGTTATCATGATACAGCTTTAGGTTTGTAAGACATGTATGAAGCTGTGTATTATCTCTGCTGTTCTGTCCTTGATTTCAAGTAGCTACCCCCAGTATGACATTATCTAAAACTAGGCTTTTCATGAGTATAGATACAGGATAAGATAAATTAGCACATAATACTAGGCAACTATGTTTTTTCTTTTTTAGTTTTTTTTATCTGTAGGAAATATTCAGAAAGAAAACTCCCTCCACTGATATAGATCATGATATATGTGCAACTTACAGTCTTAAAGAGATGCCTGGGACACTAAGAGGTTATATGACTTGCCTTTGGGCACATAGCTAATACTGTAAAAGTGAGAGGAAAATAATCCTGACTCTCAGGGCAACCCTCTGTCCACTATGCTGTCCCTATTACTAAAATAATAAAGTTTTATAATAGTAAATAATAGTGAACATATACAAATTAATATAATAATAAATAATAAAGTTAATAATAAAGATATTAACTGAAGTCTAATTACTATGAGCATAACATTTTTAAAAAACCATACATTTAAGTGAAGTGAAAAAGCATTTATTGAATACTTATTATGTTCCAGGAACTATGCTAAACTCTGGGGATACAAAGAAAGATAGAAAAAAAAATGGTCCCTACTCTCAAGGAGATCATAGTCTAATGGGAGAGAAAACATGCATATAACTATGTACAAAGATATATACAGGACAAATTGATGATAATTAACCAAGGGAAGGTACTAGAATTAAGAGGGGTCAGGAAGAGCTTCCTGTAGAAGCTAGGATGTTAGCTGAGACTGGAAGAAAGCCAGAGAAGCTGCGAGGCACAGATGAGAAGGGAGAGCACCCCAGGCATAAGGGACAGTCAGAGAAAGTGCCTAAGACAGGGAGACAGAATGTCTTGTACAAGAAATAACAAGAGGCCAATGACACTGGAGAGAAGAATCTTTGGGAGTGAGTAAAGTGTGAGAAGATTGTTAAAGTAGGAAGGAGTCACATTAGTAGAGGTTCTATAAGCCAGCCAGAGGGTGTTACATTTGATCCTGGAGGTAATGAGGAGCCTCTATAGGAAAAACCACATCAGGAAAATCACTGATAACTGAGTGGAAGATTAACAGAGTTTCTATAAAGAAATACAGTGGTTTCTTTTATAACAGGGTCGAGCAGAGCATGTGCAAAATTCACTTTTTTTGCTTCTGGCTCATCACCTGAGCCTGATTTAGTTCTAAGGGTCTTGGCAATTCGAAGTGATACAGCAGCTGCCAGATTGACCACTGAACAGGAAAAGGTGAAATTCAGGGAAGGGCAGCGAGTTGGTGCAATGGATAGAGCACTAGGCCTGAAGACTGAAAGACCTAAGTTCAAATCCAAACTCAGACATTTCCCAGCTGTGTGACCCTGGGCAAGTCATTTCACCCTGTTTGTCTCCGTTTCTTCATCGGTAAAATGAGCAGAAGAAAGAAATGGCAAACCACCCCAATATCTTAGCCAAGAAAACCCTAGAAGGGGTCTTTGAGGGTAGGGCTTGAGGACTCAATAATATAACCACCCTTAAGCTCTCTTCCCTTGAATCATTGTGAATTGCTTCAGGGTTTTTTTCTAGCTGTTCCTGGCGAGGAGTAGGGGGAAGGATGGCTTACCCTATCCCCCAACCCAGCCACATTAAGCCTTAAGCAATTTTTCATTGGACACACACACACACACACACACACACACACACACACACACACAAAAGTGGAAGACTCTTGGCGGGACTTAACTCAGTCTGGCTCACCTCTGTGTCCAGAGCAGACCCGCCTGCAGGTAAGGAAGGGAGTGGGCACAATGTTCCAGCCTTTGGGTCCAGCCTCTGTCAGGTAATGTTAACTCTCTCTAATGCTGAAATAGGTTAATAGATGCTATAGGAGGAACAACAGAAAATAGCCCAGATGTGTCACAAGCATGGGCATGGCCAGTTCCAAAGAACACCAACGACTTACCTCCACAGGTTTCCTGGATCCGCACCACATCACCAATCTGCAGGGAGAGCTGGGGGGCTCCATTGCCTTGAAAGTTATATATGGCTACAAAGGGAAAGAGAATCCAAGGATAGATAGATTAGAACTCTGAGAAAGCAGGCCATGCCCTAGCAAGAGTCATGGGATCATGGACAGGACCATGAGATCACAGATTTAGAACCAAAAGGGATCTTAGAGGTCATCTAATCCAATACTCTCATTTTACAGATGAAGAAAATAAGGCTGAAAGAGGCAAAACCCACAGTGTTTCTGACTTCCCAGGTTTCAACAACAGGCCTCAGCTGAGGCTCACCCTCCTCCACCCAGAACATCCATCCCCTCCTGAGGCCTTCTCTCGCTGGAATGGACCTCCTGTGCTACCCCCACTCCTTTCTTCCATTGTAAGGGTTTAGGCCCTTATTCCCCTAGCTCTCCTTCCAAGACATGCCCCTCTAGAGCAGGGATTGCCTTTATTTTTTTTTTAAGGTTGAATGTATATACTTAGCCCGATGCTAGGCAAATAGTAAGTGCTTAATAAATGCTTTTTTCTTTGCCTTGCAAATTGAAGACAGTTCAGAAAGAAACAGATATTCCCCTAAGAATAAAGCAGGACGCTGTCGCTATGGTTTTGGGGGATGGGTTTTTTGGGGGTAGGGGCATAGGATGCTTGCCTAAAGGCAAGAGAATGTATAGAACTTCTATAAACCTCCTCCAGGTCTCAGCATCTCTGAGGAATCCTCAGTCTAATGGAAAGGATTCAAATACCCAAATGGATCTAAGATCTCAAAAATCAAGTCAAGTCAACAGTCAACCAACTAGCATTTATTAAGCACCTACTGTATTAAGCATTAGAGATACAAAGAAAGGGAAAATAAAACCAAAATATCCCGTTCTTAAAGAGTTCGCAGTCTAATGGGAGAAAGAACATGCAAACAACTATGTAAGGAAGGGAGGGAAGAAGCATTTATTAAGCACCTACCATGTGCCAGGCACTGTGCTATGCATAGTTTGTACAGGGTCACACAGTCTAAGGCTGTATTTAATCTCAGGTCTTCCTGATTCCAGGTACAGCATTATATCCACTGTACCAGCTAGCTGCCTATGTTCAAACAAGATACATAACGGATAAATTGGGGTCAGTCTCAGAGGGAAGACACTAGCATCAAGAGGGATTAGGAAAGGCTTTTTGCAGAAGGGAGAATTTTAGCTGGGACTTAAAGGAAACCAGGAAAGTCAGGGGTCAGAGATGAAAAAGCAAGAGTATTCCAAGCAGGGAGGACTCCCAGTGAAAACGGTGTCCAAGGAGGCCCATACCACTGGACAGCAAAGTAGAAAGGAGTAAGGTGTAAGAAGACTGGAAAGACAGGGAAGGGCCAGGTTATAGAGAGTTTGGGATGCCAAAAGAGGGTTTTGTATTTGATCCTGGAGGTAACAGGGAGCCACTGAAGTGGGGGTGGGGGTGGGAAACACATGATCACACTTGTACTTTAGGAAGATCTGTCTGGAGGATGGACTGGAATAGGAAGAGAACTGAGGCAAGGAGACCAACCAGCAAGCTGTTGCAATAGTCCAAGCATGAGGTGACAAGCGACTGCACTGGGGTGTTAAAAAGAAAGAAATGATAGGATTCGGCAGCTGATTAAATATAGTGGGGGGGGGCGGTGAGAGAGATGCCTAGTAGGTGTAAGCCTGGATGACTAGGAGGACTGTGGTACCTTTAACAGTTATAGGCAATTTAGGGAGAGGGGAGGGTTTGGGGGAAAAGATAACGAGTTCATATTTGGGCATAGTAAGGTTAAAATGTCTTGGGAGGATCCAGTTTTAAATGTCTAATAGGCTGTTGGAAATGTGAGACTGGAGGTTGGGAGAAAGGTTAGAGCTGGATAAGTAGATAAGAGAATCATATGCATAGAAATGCTAACTGAATCCACAGAAATTGATGAAATCACCAAGTGAATTATTAGAGAGGGAGAAGAGAAGACAGCCCAGGACAGAGGTATGGGGAAGACCTACTGACCTACCATTAATGGACATGACCTGGATAAAGATGCAGCAAAGGAGACCAAAAAGGAGCGGTCACATGAGTGTGAAGAGAAGAAGAGAACAGTGTCATGAAAACTTAGAGCAGACCCGTACAACTTTGCAGCAGATATGAGCCAAAATTAAAATAGGCTAAACTTCTTTGGGCGCAGATCGGTTATACTAGAGACAGACTGAGGATGGTGGGTTGCCACAGGTCACGTTACAAACAGGGGAGCGTGCAGTAGCAACCCTTCATTTGTCATGAGCCACCCAAAATCCTTTGGCAGTCCATGGGCAGTATGTTGTGCAGGCCTGACTTAGAGAGAAGAAAATTTCAAGGAAGGAGATTGACAGTGGCAAAGGGTACAAAGAAGTCAAGAAGGATAAGGTTTGGGAAAGGGTCATTAGGTTTAGAAACTAACAGGTTATTGGTAACTTTGAAAATTAGTTTCTGCTGAGGGATGAGCTTGGAAACCAAAATGCAGAGTTAAGGAGAGAGTGACAGCAGAGTCACCAATTGTACCCAGTTTTTCTCAAAGAGTTTATCCTTTAAAAAGGAAGTGATGGATCAAGGGTTTTTTGAGGCTACAGGAGACGTGGCATTATTGTAGGTTGTAGGAAAGCAGTAGGAGACAGGGAAAGATTATTTAGTGAGAGAATTAAAATGCTCGAGGGGCAATCTGTTGGAGAAGACAGGATGGAATGAGATTACT
This sequence comes from Vombatus ursinus, assembly GCF_900497805.2. Lineage (NCBI taxonomy): Eukaryota > Metazoa > Chordata > Mammalia > Diprotodontia > Vombatidae > Vombatus > Vombatus ursinus. The sequence continues at coordinate 10,768,654 of NW_020954641.1, forward strand.
TGTGCATGTAAAAGGGCTTGCCTCGGCATGGTGAAACGCTACCTCTTCATGTGATGCTGGGGGGAAGGAGAGGGGAAAACATCCAAGAGGTGTCCAAGTTATATGAGATGAGGTTCATAGGAGAATAGGGAGCTCTCAGTTAAAGGCTTCAATTTTTTTCAGTGAAATATGAGGCAAAGTTCTTAGCTGAGTGGGTTGGAGAGGGGAACCATAGGAGGCTTAAGGAGGGATGAAAAAGTTTGGGAAAGCTGCTACAGCAAGAAAGGTAGTGAACCAACTGAGGAAGATATAAAAGGATTGCCTTGACACAATGAGGGCCCAGTTGAGATTATATAACATAAATCTGTAGTGAGCCTAGTCCCCGTGGTTTCATAGCTTTCTCTAGCTTAATTCAGTACCACATAAAAGGAAGTCGATGGTGGGAGTAATCCAAGGTTGAGGCTTAGCAAGGCAAGATCTGTGACAGGGTAAGAGAGCAAGGAACTCAAGAGAAGAAGATAGGGTAGAATTGAAATGGCTCACCAAAGAGTCAAGGGAAGAAAGTATCCAGGGCAGAAATGATGACCTAGACTTCTTCCAAAGATGTGGATCTCAATCCATGCATGCTTACCTACCCATCCTATGTGACTCTTATTCATGTCTTCCCATAAGTTCACTACAGAGGATCCACTCCATGCACCTAGCCCCTTATTTGGTTTCTTCGGAGATTACATTACTGTCCCTCACACTTAACACTAGACCAGCTCTCAGTCTATCCCATGTAATCTTGGCTAGTTTTTCCTTAAAAGGCACTGAAACCATCCTGAAGTCTTAACTGGTCCAAGGCTCAAACCACTGACAGAGCATCCAGATGCTCTCAATAGAAAAACCTGGAGTCAGGAGCTTCTCTTTCAGGCATAGCATTGCAAATGCAAAATGTGCAACTGAGTCACTGCTGGACCTTTGCTGAATATTCTTTCCATGTCACCATGGATGATTAAGTAAATCTCCTTCTGTTCATTGCAGAGGGTGGTCTACAAGTGTTTCATTCCATTCCATTCCCAAACCTAACCACTGGAACATGCTGTTTCAAGCCTGGCCTATAATACTAGCCCATTTTCTTTTTTAATCATAGATTCTTTTCTGACATCTATTACTACTATTTTTCAAAACTCATTTGTTATGTTGTGAAGCCTACTCATACCCACCATACATCAATAGATCTCCATTTCCCTCTTATTTTTAATTTTTCAGAATGTTCCGTGACTCACAGAAACACAAATATTAAAAGATGGGACTTTGTTTCTGGGAGAAAGTGGAAGTCATTAAATCAGCTTTGCCAGTTCACTCTTACCCTTTTTAATTTAGGGCCTCACTCATTGTTCATGTCATCTATTGATTATAAGAAAGCATTAAGTTTAATAGTAAAAAGCCATCTTAATGCAAAGGACACAGGGTTGGAAAGCAAGAAAGGAAGTTCAACTATTAATTAGCTCTATGACATGGTCTAGAGAGAATACTGGACTCAGGTTAGGAATCAGTAAAACCCACTTAGAATACCTGAGTTCCAGTCTCAATTTTGCCATGAATTAGCAATGGGGACTCTATTTTCATTCATATTTTGTTGATGCCTATCATTTTTTAATCAGTTATCCCCAGATGTGCCTCCCCATGCAGTGAAACTTTCCTTGCAAAAAACAAAAACAAAAACAAAAACAAAAACAAAAACAAAAAAACAAAAACACACACACAAAATACCCACTAAGTAAAACCAACCCATACGATTTCCAGATATTTGATTGCGTGTACAGCATTCTGTACCCACAACTCCCTACCTCTCCAAGGAAAAAAGAAAGGTATATTGCCTTTACTTCCGTGAAGCTAAGATTGGTCATTATAATTAAAGATTTTTTGTTTTATCTTGTCAGACACCAAGCCTTAATACCACTTCCTCATCACGGCCTACACTTTGATCCTCTCCACTCCACCAGAAACTGTGACGCCACGTCCTGAATCCCCTGGCTCTGATAAGTAAGACTTTCTCCTCATTTTGCCAGAGCACAAACCTTCATGCCATCCCCCATTTTCTGGCACCCTTTAATGTATGGCCTTCCTCCATTAGAACGAAAACTCCGTATTTGTAAACCCAGAAGTATACAGTATTGTACTAAATAAATATTGTTTTTTTTCTATCAATCATCTATCTAAGTATAGTGTTTGGCTTCATTTTAGGGTTCATTTCATTTATGTTATTGTAGTCATTACATACATTAATGTTCCCAGTTTGACTTACTTCATTCTGCAGCATTTTATACATATCTTCCCATGTTTCTCAGAATTTCTCATATTTATTGGTGCTTACAGCACAGTAATATTTTATTATATTCACATACCACAAAATGTTTTCAGTCATTCCCCAGTCATTGGGAATCTACCTTGTTTCCATTTTGGGTTTTTTGTTTTGTTTTGTTTTGTTTTGTTTTTTGTTACTATAATAAGTGTTGCAATGAATAGTTTGGTACACATAAGACTCATTTTTATCTTTCATTTCCTTGGAGTGAAATCTCTGGGTCAAAAACTAAAAAAAAAAAATTCATTCAAACATGTGATTTCACCTTGGTATGGAAACTCCCTCAATACATGTAGATCAGAAACTGAGTAATTCATAGTCGTAGAGTTGCCTGGAGCATTGGTAGATTAAATAGTGATTTGCAAACGATCACTCTATCAGCATCTGTCAAAAGCAGGATCTGAATGCAGATCTTCCAGATTCAAATGCTCATCCTCTAATAACCACATTGTCTCTGGACATGGGCACTTTGGCAAGTGATTTAATCCATATGGATCTCATCTATCAAATGATGATAATATTTTCTGTCCTATATAATGGTGTTATCAGAATAAAATGAAATAACTGATAGAAAAGCAACCACTATGTGGATGCACTGCAAATGGACACTATCCTTGTTATTGTTACTGTGGGGGGTTGGGGAGAGTAAATCTGAAGACTAGCCCCAAACCTTTTGCCCCAGAATAGAGGCTGTAATATCTATGCTCATCCTTATTTTAACACAAGGAACATTTATGTTGTCTCTATGTTGTGCAAGATCTTGGCTAGATCCTGTAGGAAACACAAGTGAAACCCAGCCCCTGCCACAAGTTTAAAGTCTAATAGAAGACATGAGGAGTATATATAGAAAAAAAAAATGTGGACAACAGTCCGTGACACAAGAGATATGGGAATTGAGGAGAGAGAAACTACTCCAAGTCTCACTGAATCGCCCAAACAGTTATTCTAGGGTTTGGGGGCATTGCAAAGGAACCCATATCTGGAAGGCAATTTAAAGATGCCTAGTCCAACTTCCTTATCTTAAAGAGGAGGACCCAGGTTACAAAGTGGAGGACTTTGTGTTAAAGGGCTAGGGGAGGGGAGAAAGGGGAAATACAGTAAGGCTTCACTTATCTATAAATGAATTATCTCTGGTGCCCCAGGGTTTTATTTCCACCACAAAGCCAGTAGAGCATGACCAAAAGATAAATTTGAAGTATTGCGTATGTGTCCTGGACCCCATTCCCAAACCAAATGCAACATTTTCCATCAAACTTTTACATAGGCACACACACACACACACACACACACACACACACACACACACACACACATGCATACGCATGCATGACTTAGCCACACCACTAGAAGTATGTCTAGTTGAATATACCAAGAACACAGTAAACACCTGAGTTTAATTTAGTGTATCTTCCTAGAGGGCAGACAGGATTAAAGTAACCTCATTAATCCCATAAACAGAAGAAGAAATATATTTGTAACAAAACTATGAAAGAAATAACAACACCCGCCCTCAAACCAGTGCTGTGAAAGAGGTTTTCTAGGCAATACACAGGATGTGGGTGGACAGGACTGGGATGGGACTTTCTTACACCTCCAATGTTGTGGGTGGGAAGCAATGACTGTAAAGGCCATGCTCATATGTTCTGCCAAATGGCATTACTACCATTACCAGTCTTGGGATACAAGGCAGGCAAAACTAAAGGGCTTAACTAAATTTGTCTTAACATCTACCTAGCTCTTCTCTTACCCCAGCCACCTCTGTGGCTACCACCCCTTCCCCCAAGCCTGTGACTCAGGGACATACACAAGACTTCTCTCTCTATCCCAGTAGTTTCCAAATTGGAGCTGTGACTCCCTGAGCGACTGTGGATTGACCCCAAGGGATGTGGGATCAACCAGAGAGTTGGATGTCAGTCTATATCCCATTCTCACTACAAAAGCCAATCATGGAGCTTGTCACCACCACGACCACACCTATCCTTATTCCCTTACCATTAATCCTTCTCACAGATTAATGGCTTCGGATGCATTCCTATTTTTCTATTCTTGAAGTTTGTCAAGTTTATAATAACAAAAAGGAAAATTTAATTTTCCACCCCCTCACTCTGTCATGCAAGTTCCCAACCATACCCTTCGGAGCCCTGCATGGGTCTCTCAGGGCTTCCAGGCACCAATAACAGCAGCTGCTTCTTCTCCAGGAGGGAGAGCTCGATGCTCAGTAGGAAAAAAAAATCTCACCTACCCCCTTTTCATTAACAGTGGGACAAAATGAATAGCCCAGGACAAATAGGCATCCCAGAATTTCTTACATTATCTTTCTTCTCAGACCCTCTCCTCTTCCACACCTCATCCATGCTGAGGATACCACCATCCTTGCAGTCATTCAGGTTCTTACAACCTGATCGGCTTCAACTTGTCCCTTTCCCACATATATATCTAATCATGTGACAAATATTTCCATTCTACCTCCACATCTCTCCTTTCTCTCTACTCATACAACCACCAGTCAAGCTTAGGCCCTCATCATCTCCAGCCAGGGCTATTGGAATGGCCTCGTAATGGGCCTCTCTATCTCAAGGTTCTCCCTACTCCAATTCCTCCATCATACAGATGCCAAAGTAAGCCCAGGCTTGACCACTTTATTTTCCTACTCAATAAATATCAGTGGCTCCCAAATGATTCTAGGACAGGGGTGGGGAACCTGCAGCCTCGAGGCATTCAGGGCTGCACTTGAGGACCTAGAGAGCCACATGTAGCCTCAAGGCCGCAGGTTCCCCATCCCTGCTCTAGGATAAAACATTATTTCATTCTTATCCCATCCTTTTTGAAATTTCTATTTTATATAATTTTAACATATATAATTATGAGCACGATAGTACACATACATAATTCATAAATAAATAAATATACACCTATTGGCGATGCATGCTCAAAAATTTTTTTACCAGCAGGAGGCACAATCAAAAAATATTTGGAAACACCTGCTGTCTTCATAAATTATCTCTTGGAAAAGTGTTGCAATGACTAATTTGTACCAAAATGACCTGATAATGATCTGTTCTGGAACCCCTTCCAGAGCAACAATCCCTTTAATAAAAGTAATGAAGCTCTAACTATAGAATTGCAGGTGTAATCAGCAGGGAGATCTTTAGGGTAAGAGGAACTTTCCAAGCACAACTCAAATCACATCACGTTGGTGATTTCTTGGTTCATCTACAGACCTATGCCTTCCTGCAAGAAACACAGATGTACTGTGCCCCATCCCTTCTTCAGACCTGTTCAAGTAGGGAACTGTTTGCATTTTTAAAAATAATATTTTGGCTTTTTCTCCAACTAAATATAAAAACAATTTTAACATTCTTATTTTTTTAAGTTTTGAGGTTCAAATTCTATCCCTTCCTTCCCCCTCCGAATGGTAAGCAACATGATATAGGTTGTACATGTGTAAAACATATTTCCATATTAGTCATTTTGGGGAAGAAAACTCAAACCAAAGCTGCTTGCATTTTTTTTAAAGCCTGCACAGTCCTTGGACATGAATCACTTTTGTTCATGCCATCTGCAACTATGTGTGAAGAAGCAGATGAGGCCTCATTAAAGGGAAAGAATCCTGGACATTGAGTCAGGAATAGTCCTAAGGGTCTATTCTCACTAAGAAACCAAACACTAACAAGCTGACAACAGCCACATCACCTTTTGTGCCTCAGTTTCCAAGTTGGTAAAATAAAGAGATTTGACTAGAATCCAGCCTATGTATGAACTGGAGCTAAATCCTTGTTCTGGGTCATGGTGTGCCTTCATGCTAACCAAAGCTACAGGAATAGCTGAAGTTATTAGATTCAATTCAACAAACACTTATAAAGCACTGACTTTTGTACACCTTAGGTCCAGTACTAAAGATACTAGGATGAACAGGAACTCACATTTCTTTGATGCTTTGATACTTCTGAAGCAAAAGAGTGTTTAGTTTCTGTAGCTACTGTAGAGCTGATATGAAGAGAGCCACCAGGGTGATGGCAATGGCTCTCCAGTCCATGCCATGCAAGAATCAGTTAATAGACTGGCACATTTAGCCTAGAGAAGAAAAGACTTAGAGGGAACATAGTAGCCATCTTACTACTGTCTTCCCTCCATTGATTATCTCCAATTTATCCTGTATATATATATATATATATATATATATATATATATATATATATATAT
>NW_020954641.1:10775195-10904449 GCF_900497805.2 Vombatus ursinus
TATATATATATATATATATATATATATATATATATATATATATATATGTATATATATATCATTTGTACATAGTTGTATGCACATTGTCTTCCCTGTTAGACCAAGATCCTTGAGGGCAGGGACTGGTATTGTGTGTGTGTGTGTGTGTGTGTGTGTGTGTGTGTGTGTGTGTATGGGTGTGTTTGCTTTTCTTCATATCCCCAGAACTTCGCACAGTGCCTGGTACATATCAGTTACTTAATGAAATGCTGATTGACTGACTGAAATATCTGAAAGCCTATAGAGTGTAAAAAAAAAAAAAAAAAAAAAAGATGACTTACCATGTTTGATCTCAGATAGTAGAATCAGGAACAATGTGAAAGTTGTAATTTAAGTTTGACATCCTAAAATCTTAAAAATTAAAGAGATGTCCAAAAATGGAAGAGTCTACCTTGGGAAAGTAGGTGTACCTCCCCCCTTGCTGGAGGTCTTCCACAGAAGCTAGATTGCCAAGTATGTTTTAGTGCACATTCTTTTTGTGGTATACTTTGGATTATATGACTCTCGAGGTGATTTCTAACTCTGAAAGGCTGTGATATTGTGATTCTGTGGATTTGGATTACACCTATGTATTCTTGGGCACATGGCAAGGCAGAACATTCTAGTTCCTTTCACCACTGAACATCACAAAAGCCCAGGGGATCTAACCCATGATGAAGTCCATACTTTTCCTATTCTCTGAAATGACCTGGGTGAAAGAGGAGATCTCTGATACATATCGTCAAACATAGTGCTAAATTTTAAGATCTGAATTGAATAATAATACTTGAAGGTATTGTTCTAAGAGGAAAATGAATTCAGAATGCAAACATCTGAGATGACAGTTTAATTTTAAAACTTACTTTTTGCCTTTGCATACCTAAGTACCTTCATTTTAAGCATTTCAGACATACCAGCAGAGGAAGTGGCTTTGCATACCAGTACCAAATTCTGCTAACTTTTCAAAATGAGTAACAGGAAACAATGCCAAAATGGCTCTCTTTGCTGAGTTTTGCTTGCTTATCTCTGATTGCTGCTATACTGTATATCTGACTAGTGAGATAACAGGTTTTCTCCTTCCTCACACTTTAAGCCCTAACCCCATCCTAAACTTCTGGATGAAAAAAAAAATGTAAAAACCCAAGAGGGAGTTGCCTGTGATGCCAATAGGATTGAGACTATTGGGTTAAAGTTGGAAAGGACCTTAGGGATTTCTAGTTCAGCTCCCTCTTTTTACCAATGAGGAACCTTAGGTCCAGAAAATTTAAGCAATTTCTCCAGTTCCACAGCTGGGAAGTAGCAAAGTCAAGTCTCAAAACCCTACATCCTCTGACTCCAAACATCATCCTTCCCCCTGAACCGTAAGTGCCTCAGTATATGGACTTAAGCTGGAGCCCATATATGGACTGAAGCAAGATTCAGGTTAGAACCTTAAGTTAACAATATAGTCAGTGCCAGTAGTAAAAACTGGGTGGCTTATAGTCACAACTATATAAGAATTTTCATGGGCTTCCTTCTAAACTTCTAAAGATATTCTTTATTTCTTCTGTGATTTAATTCAGTCTACCCCTACTAGACTAAAAACTCCTCAAAACCAAGGAATTTCTCTTTCTTTCTCTTTCTTTCTTTTTCTTTCTTTCTTTCTTCCCTCTTTACTCTCTTCCTTCTCCCTTTTTTTCCTTTCTCCCTTCCTTTCTTCCCTTCTTTCTTTATCTTCCTTCCTTCCTTTCTTCCTTCTTTCCTTCCTTCCTTTCTTCCCTCCCTTTTTTCCTTCTTTTTATATACATTCATTCATTTGTTTATTTATTTGCTTTGTATTCCCAGTATTCAGCACAGGGAATGCCCATTGAAGGTGTTTCATAATGTCTATTGAATTGAATCACAGAAAGAGCATAATGAGAATTCTGTAGAATTTGGAGCCAAAAGCCCGGGTCCTGAATCCCCCGCTCTGTTACTTGCTGTGTGAGGAGAAAGGCAGGCTGTGTAATCTCCCTGAACCCCAGTTTCATTCTCTATGAAATGATACTGCTACTGCCTACTTCATAGGAAAATAGTGGTGAAAACACATTGCAAACTGCTGAATGCCATATAGATGCGTTATTTTATTGCATTTGTCTTCTCAAATTACAGAAATGCATGACACAGAACAGACCTTAGAAAGCATCTGGTTCCAACCTTCATTTTAGAGAAGATGAATCTGAAGGCCAGAGAGGTTCGATGACATGCTCAGAGGGGCACAGTAGTTAGGAGCAGAGGCAGGATTTGAACCTGGCTCCTCTGATGCCAGATCTAGGTCTCTTTTCACTCTATTATCTCATGTTTACATTATCCAAGTAACTTGAGCTATGCGTTGTCTTTTATATATATATATATATATATATATAGGAGCAACTTCCTAGCAAGGTAAGTTAAGTTAGTATTGTGTGGTATTTTCTTTGTTACAGATGGGGAAACTGAGGCCCTGGAAAGTGAATTGACTTGTTTGAGTTCAGCTAGAGACAGAATGGACGAGAACCTTGAGAAACTTAATTTTCTACTACTCAATAACCCATTTCTTCCACATGAAGAATATTATCTTTAAAAATGACACAAACTGACATTTACATAAATGGTTTAGTATTTACATAGTGCTTTTCGGTACAAGAATAACTTGAGATAGGTAATGTATTATATTCACATTTTGCTGATGAGAAAACTGAGGCTAAGAGCAGATGAGTAGTTTGTCCGTGATCACACATCTATTGAGTGTTACATGCCAAATTTGAAGTCAGGTCTTGGGGCTCCAGGTCCGGGGTGTATTACTTTCTGCCGCAACCCTGTCCTTTCTGTGCCACAAAGTTTATAATATACTTCCACTAGCATTTCCCTTCATTGCTCCAAGAAATGCTGACCTAGCCAGGCCTTCTCTTTTAATTGTGGCTAGAAAAGACGCTGCTATATTCCTGGGTGTGTACACACCTCATCTGGGATCTTGTTATTTGCTGACTAGTTTGAAAATGAAGGGCTTCAGCAAATCTCTAGAATTAATAGCATCTGGGTAAGCAACCGTACAGCCCAAACAGCAACAATAATGAAACAAACAAACAAAAATGATCTGAGTGTCGCTTTTCAGGGACTGGAGTAGAGCTTCAAGAGGGTATCAGCTCCAGTGGGAGATGTAGCATTGAAATAAGGGGAAACAGGCCTGGCCTCATTAATTTCCCAAGAAAAGTGGCCCCCGGTGAGGCTCCAGGCTTGGAACTGACAGCCCCTGCCACAGCCTCAGCCCCAAGACAACCAAAATCTGACCTTGCGTCAGGACCTGAGGGTATTGCAATGACAAGGCAAAAACCACACTGCTAACAGAAGGTAAGGTGGACAAAAGTGTTTAGGTAGCAGAAGGCCTGGAAAGGGAAGAGTGTCTTTCAGAACCATCCACGTGGAAGGAATGTTCCAATTCAGGATTTTTGGAGCTTCAAAGACAAAACCGCAAAGGGGCACCATGTTGGCCCAGATATTTGCTGAAGGAAACTATAGGCAATATGAAGCATCAGAAAGAGCACTAGATTAGAAATGAAAAGACCTTCACTATAGCTTCAGATCCAACATAGGCAAGCTTAATAAACTTCTTTCTTCACTTTCTAGGATTCAGGTAACTGGGTGGTCCAGTTCAACTGGACTGAGTTCAAATCTTCCTTTAGATACTTACTAGCTATGTGGCCCTGGCAAGTCTCTTAACCTCTGCCTCAGTTTTTTGATTTGTAAAATCGGAATAATAATAGCATCTACCTCACCAAGTTGTTGTGAGGATCAAATCAGATAATATTTGTAAAGCACTTTGCAAACCTTTAAGTGCTACAATGCTACATAAATGCTACCTATTATTACTCTCTCTTAAATGGAAATAACAATATTATGTAACCTATTTATTGACATTGGTATACGGTTCAAACTTAATAACATGTGGGGAGGCCCTAACTCTACAAGTATAAGGTTTTGATTGCTATCTTAATGGTTATGAGGTCACTAGGTATCACTGGGGACAGAATGCTGGATATGGAGTCAGGAAGATAACAACTAGTATAATAACTAGCACTTACATATCTCTTTAAGGTCTGCAAGGAACTTTACAGAAGTCAGCTCATTTGATCTTCACATCAAGTCTGTGAGATAGATGCCATTTACAGATGAAGAAACTGAGGTACAGAGAGGTTCAGGGACTTGCCCAGTATCACTCAGCTCTAAGTGTCTGAGGTAGAATTAGAATTCAGGATTTCTTGATTCCAAGTCACATGCTCTGATCTGAGTTCAAATCTCTCTCAGCCACTTAATAGCTATGTGACCCTGGGCAAATCAATTAACTCTCTGTGACTCAATTCCTCCATTTACAAAATGAGAAGAAGAATAATGGCACCTATCTCACCGGGTTTTCTATGGAAAGCAGCTTTGCAAACCTTTAAGTCATGTGAAAAAAGGGCTAGCTATTATTATGAAGATGATTAATCAAATGCTCTTTCTTGAATGAAGCCTTCACTCAAGTCCAATTCAATTCAACAAGCATTTATTAAATGTCTTTTGCATATAAGGCTCCATATTCCTCCTCCAATTCCTCATGGTGACCCTGGGCCTTTAATGACTATGTCAGTAGAGCACAAGTTCTATCAGGTCCCACCACAGTGGAAAAGCTTCAAATGTAGGAATGGAAATGTTAAGCTCCAGGCTCTCCAAGTTCAAAAAAGTTCATCACTAGAGGAAAGGCCAGCATATTTTAAATGGGGGGGGGCGAGGAGGAAAGGGTGGCCACTGCAACTCACTCAACTATCCATTCATTCAATAAGTATTTATTAAGTGCTTACTATGTGTTAGGCACTAGGCAAGACACTGAAGATACCAACAAAAAAATTATATAGTCTCTGCCCTCTTGACTAAATTCATAACAGCACCAACACCAGTGAAGTCATAAATCCTTAAAGTACTGAAGGACTTACTACTATGGGTTGTATACAGTAGGAATCTGGGGAGAAAACTGTCCTTGATAAGTTTATAATCCAGTGGAGAAGGCAAAACTAAACCATATGAAATCACAAACAATTTAAGTGTACTGCACAATTTAATTAGGTGCTAAAGTATGTGGTGTAGACTGTAGGAGAAATAAAGAGAAGAATAATTAATTAGAGTTGGAATAGTTTGGGAAGTTTCCAAGAGAAAATGAGAGATGACTATAATGCTCTGATATAACAGCTGTCCTACTTAATGAGATTTCAAAATGAAACTGGGGTTGAGGTAATGATGATAAAATGGGGAAACTGGGACTATTTGAAGCTGTTGAGACTGCAAGACTATAGGAAAATTTCTAATCTCTTCCCACTGCCACACAACTAGTTTTGTGAATTGGAAAGAGAAGGCAATTCTGTTTCTGGCACTTCCCTCAACTCTACCACGTCCCAATCTGTGAAATAGGAAAACCGTTATTTACTTTCAATTGAAGGATTTAGTATTCGCGATGTTCCTCGAGAGAGGCAACTTGTCACAAAGGATAGAGCACCTCCTTGAAATCAGGAACAACTAAGTTTGATTCCTACCTCTGACACATACTAACTGTGTGACCATTGAAAAGTCACTGAATTCAAAATGCACCTATCCAATTCTCTAAGACTCTCTAAGTGAGATTTGCCAGTCCACATGGGTGAAGGGAGTTCTCATGCAGGAAAACCACAAGTCTAAACCAAAAACAACAAAAAACCTGTAGACCTAAAACTATTCCTCATAATCTCATTCATGAAGAGCAGTTTTATTGAGTGCATTCTAAGGTTTTGTTGATTATTTCTACTTATACCCAGTTTAAAATTCTCACTGTACCCAGCTATTTCTTCAGGGTTGTTTGTTTGTTTTGTTTTGTTTTTGTTAATACTCTAAAAGGTCACAGCCCTTGTATTACTTGTCTGGGAAGGAGGAAGGATCAGGAGAATGTTCTATCCCATTAAAAGGCCAGTAGGTATTAATAACTATTTTGATCCCTCAAGAAATAGGACTATTCAAAACACTCCATCACAGTATGAGAGAAAGGATCCCTGAATAACTGGGTTTGGGGATGTAGTGGGAGGGTACAAAGGGAGTTAGTGAGTAGGAGAGGTACCAAAGCCAAACCTTGCCTAACTGAGGGTCTGATATCTTTCCATCCATTACTTACAGGGAGGAGAGTTCTTTGGCTTCTATCAACAGGTGACAGTCCATCTCAGGAGCAGCAGAAAATTTGTGGGCAAGGGAACAAGCTATCTTCCCTTCTACAGGTTCAAGGCCCTGTTTCCCTTTGTTGGGGTCAAGTGAGCAACAGAAGTTCACTCTACCACACCCTGGAGAAGTGAACACCCAAGAGCACACCGAGACTTGACTACCCAGGCCAGAATTGTCCAAATCTGGTACTTTTCCACATCTACCTTCCCTCAGATCTAGGTGGAACAGAATAGATCCCTAAGCCCAAAAGCCTCCCAGTGTACCACAAACCACCAGTCCTTTCAGCCCTGTCCCTACAGACATCATCAAGGGCTTTATCCCTTGTGGAGAAGGGGGCCACTATCCCTGCTACCACCAACACCAAGCACCTACCAAGTGCCACCAAGGAACATGTAAACTCAAGAGGTCCAAGAATAATGGTCTCCACTAGGTCACCAGCCTAGCTTCTGATTCCCAAAGTTATTATCCAGAAGAATAAACCCTATGGAGAAGGGGTCTGCCATCCCTACCATCACCATAAATGGACTAACAAATGCCATTGATGCAGTAGACAAGCTGACTTATTCCAAGAAATAAGCCATCCTGAGGGAGAGACAAGAGGTAGAATGGGCCAGGCAAGACAATCCACCACCACCCTCAGATATGGGTGGTTACAACCTGGACCCACCTGGAGGGTGAAAGTCCTAGGAATGACAGCACTTCCTCCACTCCCAGACTATAAGCCCTGTTCCAGACCTGGCCCTCACAGCCATTGTCCAGGGAAGCACCCCTCATGAAGATGAGACTGGACAACTGCCTTTACTGATGCTATGGCACCCAACTCCTCAGCAGCCACAGCTACTGAAGACTGAGAAAACACCATTCTCAACTCCAAAGTCTTTGATATTGTCAAATGGTTCCACTTTAGAAATGGATGTGATCTTATCAATGGAAATAATACGAAAGACCATGGGTTACCATCTGTGTGGCCTGAACCCAAGGATCATGAAGCCTTTCTACCTGAATTGCAGCTGAAACTGTTGTCTCCCCAGTTAGAATGTGACATCCTTAAGAACGGGGACTGTCTCATTTTCTTATTGTATCCCCACTGCCTAACATAGAGCTTGGCACATACATGCCTTTTCAATCCATTCATTCATTCATTCATTCATTCATTCATTCATTCATTCATTTGTTCATTCTGCCTTCTATAGTTCTGTTGTTTGTCAAGGAAATTATGCCTCCTATGGGCAAACTCTGTATAGATGTACTGCCAGAAAATAAGAGGAGAAACTTCTTGAAAATTGCCACAATTGATATCTAGCCTTTCTACTTTCTGCAGAGCTTTTAGGCAGCACAGTGAAAGGGAAAACTTTTTGGACTAGGCCTCAAGAGACCTTAGTTCTGCCATTAACTAGTTATGGGCCCCATCTCCTCTGTACAATGAAAATGGGATAATGGGGACAGGGCTCGATCAGAGGCATCAAACATACCACTCCTGAGGGGGGCCTGAACCAAATTAAAATGCAATTCCTATCTGATTTTAATATGTTGATGTATTAATTTTTAAAAAAGAAATATGTAAATCTGTGTGGCTTTCTAAGACAACATGTGGCCCACAGGGGTCTTTATGGATGGTTTAGTGGCCCCCATTTCTATCTGAGTTTGATATCACTGGTCTAGATGTTTTCTAAGGTCTCTTCAAAGTCACTCTAAAATCATGATTCTACAAACCTCAAAAAAATCAAGCCAGCTGGAACATCTGCTCTAAAGTTTGTTTTGTTATTATTTTTTTCCTTCTAAGACAGACTGAAGTCTAAAGAAACATTACAGATTCCATTTCATTGCCTTTTGATTTATAAAAATTGATTAAGGGGGGAGGCTAGGAGAAGAAAAAATATTTATGGTTTTTCAAGAGAAAAACTTCTCCAGAATAGGGTAGAGCATAGTATCATAGACTTCATAGACAATATTACTACATGTTCATATGTAATTGAATACTAAACTCATTGGTTTTAGACACTTTTAAAGTAGGTCCAAAAGTCTAGACCTGAATGCATCATGACAACAGCCACATTTTCCAGAGACAAGGGAATTTCTGTGCCTGGATCAAGCACTACAAATGGTGCTCTGGGCAAGCCACAGGAGAGATGCTCTCATTTGGACATGGGGAAGGGAGGAGAGACAGATCCCTACTCTTCGGGGGAGACAAAGATCCCAAGGTCCCCATGAAGCCACTGGCTTCTGGGAAGGTTACCAACCCCGAGGAGGCTGGCCATCTGTTAACTGTTTTAACTAATTATTTTTGTTAGGTCAGTTATTTATTCACACTTGACTTACAAGAAATCTGACCACTTTTTTAGAGGGGAAGGGCAGAGAAGGAGTGAAAAGCTTATAGCAAGAGTTCTTAACCTTTTTTATGTCATGGATCCCTTTGATAGTCTAATGAACTCTACTGACCCTTTATCAGAATAATGGTTTTCAATGTGTAAAATTAAATACTTAACATTACAAAGGAAACAAATTATATTGAGACACAGTTGAATAAAAAAAACAAACAAAAAAAAAACAAAAACAGGTTAATAACCCTTGACTTACAGCAAATAGATATATGCTTTAGGGGAAGTTTTAAAGCCAATTCCCATCTGCCCCATACATACACAGAAAGTTCCCTCAAAATGTCATGTTAGAGCTGGAAGGAACCTTAGGGGTCATCTGGTCCAACTCCTTTATTATACAGCAAAAGAAAATGAGGCCACATGAAAGAAGGTAGAAAATAAGCCTTTATATAGGGGCTATTACGTACCAGACACTGTGCTTGTGCTTTTATAAATATTATCTCATTTGATCCTCACAACAACCACAAGAGAGATTCGCTATTACTCGCCACATTTTACAGTGAGGAAATTGAAACAGAGGTTAAGTGACTTGCTGAGGGTCACACAGCTAGTAAAGGAAGTGACTTGTGCAAGGTCACAGAGGAAGGCTCATTCAGTTTTTAACAAAAACTGAATCTGAGCTGAGGTAGACTTAAATTAAGCCTAAATCTTACAGATGCACAGGATGTTCAAGCTAGACAGTAGTTTAGAGATGACCTTGGCTAACCTCCTCATTTTGCTGAGCAGGAAGCTAGGGCCTAGAGTTAGGAGTGTTAGGGCAGGAACTTGAAGCCAGAGATGTCTCTTGATTCCCAGTAAAGACTCTGGTAAGCCTCTTTTTGAAATCTGGACTCTTTTAGGGGTCATAGCTCTTCCAGAGCAGTGAGTATTCCCCCTTTTCTCATGACTCAAGAGAAACAGTTGAACAGGGAGGGCAGTTCCCTTTTAGATGCATTCTGGCCTCAGATTCAACCACACTTAGGCTCCTATAGATAGGTCCTCAGGATACAGAGATCTCTACAAGAAGGTATAGACCTATAGTCAAGGCTAAAGAACTCTTTCCTGTGCCTTGACTCACCTGAAGGTACTCTCCCCATCTCACCCTCAACCCCATCTCTGCTGGGAGCAGATTGTACTTAGAGGTTATTTTATTCCACAATATTTTTAAAATTTTCATTTTCAATTCCACATCCTCTCCTTCCCTTTAACCCCATTCAGAAAGTAAGAAATGATACACACTATACATATACAGTCATGCAAAACATATTTCTGAATTAGCCAAGAAAGAGAGAGAAGGAAAGGAAAAGAAAGGCAAGGAAAAAGGAAAGGAAAAGAAAGGAAAGGAAAGGGAAGGGAAGGGAAGAGAAGGGAAGAGAAGGAAAGGAAAGTTTGTAAGTGGATAGCATTTTATATCATAAGTCCTTTAGAGTTGTGGTGGATCATCATAGTGATCAAAGTTACTGAGCGTAACAGCTGATTTTCCTTTTAATATTGCTGTTACTGTGTAGATTGTTCCCCTTGTTCTTCTAACTTCATTTCCTTCAATTTATGGATATTCATTCAGTTTCCAATTCTTTGCTATTATGAAATGAACTGCTATAAATATTTTTGTGCATATCGGTCCTTTTCCTTTTTCTTTTATCTCCTTGGAGTATAGCTCTAGTAGCAGTATTGCTGGGTCAAACATTACATAGTTTTATTGCAAATTGGGTATAGTTCCAAATTTTTCTCCAGAAATGTTGAACTAGTTCACAGCTCCACCAACAGCATTTGGTGTACCTGTCTTCCCCCATCCCCTCCGATATTTGTCTCCACAATAACTCTTAAGCAATATATGCTTTCTTTCTTACAGGAAAGGAAGCATTATCAATGGCTCCTTAAATTTCCTTCTCTGGGACAAAATCCTGAAAAACCCACCTTAGTTCTAGCTCTGATACTATCTATCTCAACATAACTTCCCCTCGAGTTAATAATGTCCTTTCCCCCCATCCTTGGACTTCTTTTATTTGTAAAAGCTTTTTAATCCCCCTTCTAGACTGTATGTTCCATGAGGACAAGGACTGTGTATGAACTAAACTTTGTACCTCCCCCAGCACAGAGCATAATGCTCTGAACCCAGCACTTCCATAAATATATATTGTCCTGAATAAAGCATCATACTATAGTTTTTATGAGAAGGAAACAAAGAATGGAAAAAAAAAACCATCAGCCAACAAGCATTTATTAAGCACCTACTATGTGCAAGGCACTGTTTGTGGAGGTATTGACATAATATCCGGCAACAGCAGAATGACCGTTTATCAATGAGGCACTACTAAGACGGAATTAGGACTTGAACAAATGGGCTACAGATGAGCTCAGAGCAATCAATGGGATCTCTACACACATCCCAAACGGAAGCGCAGGCTACATGATAGGAAAAGGCAAACCTCCAATTTTTTATTGTCTCATATTTGCCTTTAGCTTAATTTGTGTAGGCCACAACTAACTCACAAGCATACGTAACAGGAAGTTGGGTGAGTTGATAATGTTACCAATCTACCTCAAGTGGTACTATCCCTTCTTTGAACTTCCTTTTTCCTCCAATATTTTTTAAATGGTTTGTTGTCCTTAGAATTTTCACAGTCCTCAGGTCAATTTGAGCTTAGGATTTCTAATATTTTTATAACAGCACCTTACCATACTTTCATATTCATCCCTAATTACCTGCTCTTCCTACTGTCTTCTATATATACTTTTTTTGGATTTAAATTAGTCAATGAGTCCTCTGTGAACTGTCTCTTTAGACAACTCTTCCTTTTTTCCCATTGGAATATTTCACATATCACGGATTTTGAGCTAGAAAGAACCTTAGAGATCATCCAATCTAACCCCTCTGTTTTCTAGATGAGGGAAACTGAGGAAAAGAGGTTAAGTGACTGCCCAGAATCACACAGCTAGTAAGTGTCAGAGACAGGATTTAAACCCTGATCTTCCCAGCTCCAAGTCTAGCACTGTCCACTACACTATGCTCATTATGTCTTTGAATTTCATCCTTGAGAGTTTCCCTTCTCACCTGGAATGACTTCACCAGTAGATTTTAGTCTATGGGAACCTATCTAACCTTCCTCTGAACCCTTTTAAATTTGATTTTACAAAATTAAGGCTGTGTGATTAATACCATCATTCTATTCCTTCTCTATCACAAAATCTAGGATGGAATGGTCATTTATTGCCAACTCCACTCCCACCCTACCTTGACTAAAATTCCTATCATTTCTAATCAAGCAACCAATTCTGCCTCATTAATTAGAATCATGTCCAGAATGTCCAAATGTTCCCTCATTGCTTCCTCTACCTTTTGAAGGATGAAATAATCATTAAGGAAGGCAAGAAATCATTACTTGTTCTGCTATAGGCAGAGAGAAAGCACTCCAGGCGACATCCAGATAATTGAAGTCCCCCATCACTGCTACATCCTTCCTCTGTCCCAGACCTGTGGTCTGCTTCCTGAACTGTACAGTTATTTCTTCTATCTGTTCCGGCCTTCGTCATATATTTTGATGACAGCACCCAAATGCTCAGCACCATACTCCCCCTCTCTGGCTCCTAAATTCCCTTATATGAGTACAATGTACCTTCTGGTACAACCATTTAAATGCATCACTGAATTCATAGTAGTTTTTTGGTCATCATATATTTTCTTAATAAATACTAATAATACATGTGGGGCTCCTCAAAATTGTTGATGTTATAAGGAATTAGCAAACCTGAAAAGTTCTGACATTAAAGCCAAAGTGGGTTACTTACCATTCCCTCAACATCATGTAGATCCCTTCCTTGTAAAATGCTTCACCTTCCCTCGACCTCTCTGTACTCTCCCATCAAAGCCTTACGTCACTCCCCAGCACTCCATTGCTGCCCTCTCCTCTTACCTCTTATAGCATTTACTATTCCTAATACTCACATTACAGTTAGCATGTTAGGATACATGACTTTGAACTTCTTATGTGATTTACCATTATATAATATATATATATATGTATATATATATATGGCTTGAATCTCTTACCAGACTTGAAGACAGGCCTTATACATTATATTTCTTTGTATCCCTAGTGCCTAGCACTGTGTCCTGTGAATCACAGAATTATATAATTTCAGAGTTGGAAGGGGCCTCCAAGGCCACCTAACCCACACCCAAAAAATAATTCTCACTACAAAATACCTTTCAAGTGGCCATTCCTTTTCTGTCCAAAATCCTCTAGTGAGGAAGAACTCATTACTCTCCCCACCCCTCACCCCCCAAGATATTTCATCCTAACATGGGAATGCTCTCAAAGTTGGGAAACTTTTCCTGACATCAAATCTAATTTTGCCTTTTTGCACTTTCTAACACTGTTCCTAATTATGACGTCTGAGGCCAAAGAGAACAGGTCTAACCCTTCTTCCATGAAACAGCACTTGAAGACATCATGTCCCACCGCCTGAGTCTTTTCTTCTTCAGGTCAAACATTCATAATTTCTTCAACTTACTCTCATACAGCATGGTCTAGAGGCCCTTCATCATTCTGGCTGCCCTCCTCTGGAGGCCCTCCAGTTTATTGCAGGTGGTGCACGTCCTACTAGGCACTAAATAAGATGTATCTAAACAAGGAAGGCCCCTGACAGCCTTGATGCAAAAAAAAGTCACTAGTCCTGGGTAGTAAATGCCAACTTTTCCACCAAAAGATTAATACATTAGTCTACACTGAACCAGTCCAGCCTAGTAATTCAGAAATGGTGCAAAGAATTGTTTAATACCTTTTATTCGTCAAGAATATTTCAGAACCAAAGGGCCATAGATTGCGAGCTAGAAGGAACCCTAGAATCCGTCTATTCCAACCCCCTGATTTCACAGATGAGGACAGTGAGAACCAGAGAGACCACATGACCGGCTTAAGGTCACACAGCAAGTGGCAAGACTTGGGTTGAGATTTGAGCCTCCTCTAACTCCAAATCCAGAATTCTCTCCATGTACCACAGCTACTTTCAAAGCACTTTCCCCTTCTCTTGTCTCATATGGTCTCCACAGCAACCATAGGAGGTAGATATTTCCCCTCCATTTTAGAAATGAGGAAGCCCTAAAACAGTTCAGTAACAGATAAACTGAATCTCTTGATTAAGTGTTTAGGGATAGGGAACAGAGGGATGCATAGTTCACTGCTTTTTTCCACTAGACCACATACCCCTATGTGGAAATTCCCTACCCCTTTTACAGAGAGACCAAGAGAGAAAGAGAGAGAGAGACAGAGTCGGCAGCGGCTGGGAGCCGCTGGTCAGGAGCAGCAGCTCAGAGGGTGGGAGCAAAGAGACAGGCAGAGAGAGACAGAGACAAAGAGATAAAAGATACAAATACTGTTTCATGTTATTTGGAATGGTTCAGATATTCATCAAAGGATAGATATAATTCCTTTGTAGAATTTGAAGATCTTATTGGGACAATAGATTCCTTAAAATCATAATTTGAGCCCTTCTCTCCAAGAAGATTAAATGAATTTTCATCAGCAGGTGCTAAAGTTGTCTTAAATAACACATCACCAGGTCACCAGGTCAATTTGAATTATTCTAGGCTGAAGCCTAATTTTCCTTCATCTTGGATCAAGATAGGTTTCTCAAGGGTGTTATCTTAAATGTCTGGGTGTATTTATTCTCCCCCTTCCCCCACTTCCAGGGATGAAGTCAAAGTAGAGCATCATTTGATCTGTGGTTACTAATCTGATCTGGAACAGCCAATCCTTCCTTTCCCCCAACTACATTGCAGCAAAGTCCTATAGCAAGACTGCACCAGTCATAATTAGAAAAAATGTAAACTATATACCAAATCTTCCTCTCACCCAGTAGTTCCTTGTAGAAAGCTCTCTCTCTCACTCTCTCTCTCTCTCTCTCTCTCTCTCTCTCTCTCTCTCTCTCTCTCTCTCTCCCCCTCCCTAGTACCCTTTCTCTCTCTCAGTCGAAGGCCTACTAGTCCTCTGGCCTAACTCAACAAATCTCAGGGTCATCTGACCCCAGCAGAACCTGCAGGGGAAGCCAGTAGTTTGGGGAAGGGCGGGAGGGGGGTTCAGAAAGTGGGAAGGAAGGCGTGGAGAGTGCATGGTTGACCAAAGAAGCATCTCCCCGCCCTCCAGGGCCAGGAGCCAGGCTAAGGGGCAAGAAGCCAGAGGTGACAAGCTGGGAGTCTAACCCTTGGCTCCCGCCCTGCAAGTCAGGGCGTCTCTGTTCAACTTCTCGAAATGCAGAAGTTGCTAGAGAGGCGCAGCAGCGGCAGCGGCTGGGCGCGGGCTAACTGGCCAGGAGCAGCAACTCAGAGGCTGGGAGCACTAACCCACTTCAACTCTCCCTTTTTTTTTTTCTTCATAGAGAGCGAAGGTGAAAATTATGTGCCTGGAGGTAAACGTGGAGCTAGGGCAGCCTCTCTCTCTGTGGCTCCATGGGATCAAGTTTAGGAGGTTGGGGAGGAAGGGCTCCCTCCCTCAGCATCCCCGCTGAGCCCTGCCTCTCCCTCCCTGCTCTCCAGGGCTTAGGGTCCCCGTTGCCGCCGGCTCCCCTACAACGCCCCGCACACCTACCCACGCCTTGACGCTCCTTGTCAGTTTTGCGCCAGGGGGCCATGTCCCGGGCCTTGGGGCTGCTGCCTCGGAGGTTAGTCCAGGGGGTAGCTGTGCGCTCAGCCGGGCCCCACTTCCTTCCTCTTTTCAAACTCCCTCTCAGGGCCCGCCCTCCCCTCTTTGGGGCTCCCCGCACCCTCCCCCGGACTGTGAGCTAACTGGCAAGGTGCTTCTGGGAGAAAGGCAGACAGACACCTGTTGGGCAGCGGGGCGCCCAGCCCTAGATGCGCTGCGCTCTCCCTTTTGGGCAGCCTTCTCTGAAAGAAGGAACAGGGCAAAGGGAACGGTTGACTCGCTCAGCTTGGCCTCTCCCCCCGCCCCCCCCCCCCCCCCCCCCCCCCCCCCCCCCCCAGGCAGGGGTTAGAAGGGAGCCAGGACCAGGGATCTGACAATGGAGCTAATAGATAACACGTTAGAGATGTCAAGAACCTTAGAAGTGGAGTAGTCTAACCTCCCTCAGCAGGCAGGAATCCCGTTATATCATCCAGAATTTTGCAGAAAAAGAACAGGGAAAATTCCTTGAACTGTCTCAATCCAGTCTAATAACAAGTATTTATTAATCACAATGTACTAAAGGGCAGGGCACTGTGCTAGGCGATGGGGATACAAAGACGACATAAAAAAGAGTATTTCTCCCCTCCCCCGCCCAGCCAAGGAGCTTATAGTCTAGTGAAGGGGTGTAAGGATAGGCAGACAAAGCAAGAGATGTTTAGAAAAGAAGGTCTTGTCTTGGGAGCCAATCCCCCACCCCTTCCTCTCTTACTCCTTTTGATGGAGGGGCCCTGTTGATGAAAGGAATTCTCCTCAAAAGACCAGACTTTAGTAAAGACTGAATTTCTATTTTCCTACCCATGGAAAAATACAGGTGTAGAGCATAGTGAATTTCTTTGATCTGTAACCACTTTTTTGCTTTGCACTAGAAAAATCAATAAAATAGATTAAGAAATATTGAGGCTGACAAGTGGCTATGAGGAAATAGTAATTTTATTTTATCTGCAACCATGTCCTTTTCAGTTTTCTGGTAGTGCAGTCAAGTATGTGTTTTGGAATACACTATCTAAAAAACAAGGTCAATGCACAATAATCCAGGAGATCACAGAATCTAAGCTCTCTAAAAATGTCACCTAATCTACCTTGTACCTAAACAATAATCCCTTCTCCCACACTTCCAGCAAGTAGTCCTTTGCATATGCATAGTTAGATAATTCAGTATGAATGTGAGCTCTAAACTGGGTAAATTTTCTCTATAAGGCATTGGCAAATACAAATATTCTGATTACTAACGCCAGAAATGTTTGAAAGAGCTGGGATACTTATAGAGGACACTCTAGAGTCTAGGACACTGATCTAGTTGGAGTTGTGATTAAACTGTTCAAACTTCCAAAGAGTAATTTTCTCCTGCATGCAGCTGGCTGCTTAAATGAGTTATGAATCTATGTTCCCTAGATTATATGTGCTAATAGTGAATCTTCCAAGGTGTGAAATTGTCAATTTGTTGTCAACTGAGCCAGAATTTGTAAGGAGGATATTTGGGATAAAGATTAATTTTTCTTTAAATAAGATGATATCTAGAAACTATAGCTTTCATGTTGTGAGAAGAAACTAAAATAATATTTGGATGGCATATGAACATAGGAAAATGGGGTTTAGAACTGGAAGGGATATTAGAAATCATTTACTCCAATACTCTCCTTTTTTAGATGAGAAAGCTAAGGTCCAGAAAAAGTGAAATGGTCCCAGAGGTAGGCAACAGCAAAGCTAGAGTATGACCCTGAATATTCTAATATCAAATCAAGTGCTCTTTCCAGTTTACTTCATTACCTCTGCAATGTAGATTTTTTTTCTAATATAATTATTTCAAAGCACTGTGAAAAGAACTTGAAAGACTCAGTAGGTTTCAATACATTTGGTTGACTCCATGTAACAATCAAATATAAAAATAAAAACCTAACAACTTTTTTTCAAATATAATGTAATATACTAAAGTGTTTGGTTGGTTGGTTGGTTGGTTGTTGTCCTTTGTTCTCGAAGAGAACCAAAATGACATCACTATGCTAGAGTCAAGTTTCAATGTGTCCAACGATGCCTGATCAGACCAATACAATCTCAGAATGCTCTATCACAAGTCGTGCACAAACAGTCCATGTGAACATTTGGGATGGATTCTCTAAATTTTCCCATCCTGCACTTCCTTTGAGCTGTTTTCAATTTTGCTTTGCTCATAGGAGCACAACACCTTCTCTAAGGGGGGAACACCATGCTATGTGGTCCTGTGCCAGTGTCTCCTACAATCTCCACAATCAATTCCAAAGTTCTTAAGAGAGTGTCCCTGAAAGTGTCCTTGTATTGCTTCTTCACTTGTCCTGTGTGAGGTAGCACAATACTCAACATGTACAGTAACTAAAATGCATTGCAAATTATCAAGGATATGAACAAATAGTTTTCAAAAGAAGAATTGTAGTGCATAAAAGACCATTTATAAGTAGACTTCAAATTACTACTGGTAAGAGATATGCTAATTAAAACAACTCAAAGATGTCACCTCACACCAAGAAAATTGACAAAGATGGCAAAGGATGAGAAGTCAGAGTTGAAAGGACTCTGAGAGGATAACTATATTGATGTGCTATTGATAGAGATGTTAAATAGATCAATCATTAAGTATATCAACTTGGAATTATGCAAGAAAAGTGACTAACATTTAATCCTAGGCATGCCACTATTGGCCACATACCCCAAGAAAATCAAAGAGTACTAACATATTAACAGCATCACTTTTTGATAGTAAAGAAAAGGAAACTGATAAAATTTATTAAGTACCTACTATGTGGTAGGTGCTAGGCAAAGTACTGAAGATACAAAGACAAAAGTGAAAACAGCTCTTGTCCTTGAAAAACTCACAGTCTAGCCAGCAGAAATTGTGTGTGTGTGTGTGTGTGTGTGTGTGTGTGTGTGTGTACATACTAGATGGACATTTTGGAGGAATCAAAAAAGCCCTCATGTAGAAAGCAGCACTTGAGCTAAGCCTGAAAGAAAACTAGGGATACTGAGAGATCAATGAGAGAATGCCATTTCAATTAAGGGGGAACAGTCAGCATAAAGGTAGAGAGATAGAAGATGGAGGGCCATGTATGAAGAAGAGCAGAAAGGCCAGTTCTAACTGTAGTGTGAATGGAGGGGAGCACTGTACAACAAGCCTGGAATAATAGGTTGGATACAGGTTGTAAAGGGTTTTTCATGCCAAACAGAAGTTTAGAATTAATCCTGAGGAAAATAGAGATCCACTAAAGTTTATTGAGTTGGGGAATGACATGGTCAGACCTGTGCTAGGGAACATCAGTTATCAGTCTGGTGAATGATGGATTGGGGGTAGGGAAAGCCTTGAGCTAGGGAGCCCAATTAAGAGGATATTGCAATAGTCCAAGTGAGAGGTAAAGGGACCTAAACTAGGATGGTAGCTATGTGAGTGGAGAGAAGAGGACAGATGCCAGAGTTGTCATGTAGGTAAAAACAAGATTTGATGACTCTCCAAGTAGATTGAGAGTGAAGAGTAAAGAATGACACCAAGGACGTTAACCTGGTGACTTGAAGCGATGTCCTCAACAGAAACAGGGAAATTGGGAATGGGTTGGATGGCTTGGCAGTAGAAGTAGGGGATGGATCTGAGTTCAGTTTTAGACATGTTGAGTCTGAAGCTCAGGAAAGAGGCTGGGGCTGGAAATGTGTAACTAGAAGTTATCAACAGAGAGAAGATAATTTAAAATATGATGACAAAAAGGGAACCCATTTATTGGGGAATGACTAAAAAACCTATTGTATATGAATGGGGTTGAATATCATAATGCAGTAAAAAAATGACAAAATATGAGGAATTTGGGGAAACATGGGAGGAATTGTATGAAGTAATGAGAAGGAACAATATGCCCAATTAGTACAACAATATAAATGAAAGAATTATAAAAAGAAACTGGATTCTGAGTGAATGAAAGTCCACAATGGTCCTAGAAAACAGATTATGAAGCATGATTCCCTCTTCATGGCAGAGAGGCAGAAGACTATTGAGATACAATGCTATACACATTATCAGGTATAGTCATTTTGCTGAATGTTTTTACTTAGTTTTTTTTTGTCTTTTAAAAGAAATCTTAAGTCTGGAGGAGAGGAGGACTGTTTTTGCTAGAAACAATTGTGATATAATCACAGAAGACATAAATACGATTTAAAAATATATTTTCAAAATTACTCATCTAACTCTCTGGAAAGAAAACTGTTTTTCAAGTTTTAACATAGAAGTAATGAACATTTAAGATAGTTTCCACACAAGCCTCAACTGTGTAAATACCTTAAGAATAATTAGAAATGTACATTGTGGTCATCCAAAAAGAAAATTCATAATTCCAGTTTGCAAATGTATTTCCATTAAAATCCTGCTTTCATCTTCCTCTTACCTTTCCTGGGGAATAGAAAGTGTAATAATTGAAATTCATTAAATTACATCTACAATTTTAAGGAAATTTTTTTGAAAAGTTTCTTCTGTCAGATCATAAATTGGCCCATATAATTGGTAAATATATGCAAAATGTTCTCATATGTAGAATAAAATCCTTCAAGTAATTATAGAATTCTGCAATGTTCTGGGATTCAATACAATCATTACAATGCTAAGAGCATATGGAGAATCTCAGCATCCTTAAGGAATCTCAGTTTCACTTGAACTCTGTGCTAGATGTTCTCTGTTTAGAGTAGCATGCATCTTTGATGAGCATACACCTACATTTTGTGTTCATTTGATATTAATAATCAGAGAGTCATAAAACAAAATTTTATCTGTTTCTGCATCTATTCAGGAATTTTGCCTGGTTTTTACATGTGCATGGGAGACACTTCACTAGAAGAGAAGGCAGAGTTTTGCACCCAGCAGATCTTTTTAAACAATCAATAAATAATAAATACACTGATATTTTGTATTCTCTACACTTTTATGTCACAGTAAATATGGGACTTCATATGGAACACTATGAAAGTCTGCATGTTCTCTTCTCAAACCTTGATCAAAGATGTTCTTGATAGGTACCTAGATACAGATGACTAGTTATTGATATTTTTTGTAATTGCTTTGCTTTTCATAATTATCAAGGTTCGCATTTTTTTCAAGCCTTTTATTTCCTCATCTCTTTCAAATATCTTGAGAATTGACTCCTCAATACCTTCAAAATGGTCCCATCTCCAACATAGAATTCCTCTGTGTCATAGATCTAATCCAATTATTCTTCCTGGCTTTTTTGTTTGTTTTTGTTTTGTTTTGTTTTTTAATGCAATTTCTACTTCCTCATGCAACACTTTAGAAATAAGGTTGTTAGATTCCAAATATTATAACTCCACTGTCATTAGTGGTTACTTTTGTTGTTTGTCCTTCATTCTCGAAGAGGACCATGACATCAGGAAGATGATGCAAGTGAATTGACTTTAAGTGAGGGAGGGCTGTGCCTCACTTTCTCCTCTAGAGTCATCGGAGTCCAGTGGCAAAATATAGATCAGGACTCTTGGAGATGACCCCATCATTAATGGAGAAAATAATTTGTTGTATAAGTTTTTCCCATATGTTGTCTGTTTGTTATATTTCCAATCTGTTCCTTAAAAGGTTTCTGTATAGTCTGGCTTAATTGCATCTCTCACCAAGTTTTCTACAAATGTATATTGCCTTTCATTATTCCTTATATTACTCATAAACTTCCACCACTGTCTTGCATTATATTTTACAAACAAGTTTATATTCTAAACTAGTGTCGCCCTTGGCTGTCATATCTTGTTGCTTGATAAAGAGATCAAATGTTTTCTTTCTGAGGAAGTTTCAAAGATCTTTTGGTCTCCTCATTTTGGTGATTAATTTGCACTGATTAACATCCTTAGGAAATGGTGATAGATTGTGTTGATGGCTGTCTTCTTATTAATTTCTGATTTTTTTGTCATCTGGAGCTTGTTTGAGTTAGGTTGAAATTATTTTGATCATATACTATTCCCCCTATTTTTAGTTATCTATTTTTATATTGATTTTGATCATCACTCTAACAAGAGAGCTGATTGCAAGGAATGACTCCCACATCAGTAATGAGCCATTTCCTGGGGGTTAAAAATAATCAGTTTCATTTTTAATATGTTATCTGGTGCTCCCTGTGTCCAGTGTCTCCCTTTGATATTTATTGTTGTTGTTTTTAAATAAATGCCAAAATATATAACAACTAGGGCCCAACATGTGAATAGCTACTTTGGAGATCATTTCAGTATAGCTGTTACTTTATATACTTTATTTCATCAGTCTTTTTACTACATATATTAATAAATTTGTTCTATTCTTTACTCTCTGGACTTTTCTACTTCCTTCCCAGCAGCCTTCTGCTGCAGATGCCTCTACCTTGGGAGCAGAAACTTCCATTTTTTGATTGGTGACTTTCTGGCCTGGACCACAATTTCAGGAGGCATCCTAGTCACTCTGCACTCCTCACTCTGGACTTTTCTTTAGCACTCCGCCATCTAGTTCTTTTTTATGTTTTCCCCCTACTGGAATGTAAGCTCCTTTTGGATAAGATCATTGTTTTTGCTTGCATTTGAATCCTCATCATTTCAGTTCCTGAAATATAGTAAGCTCTTAATAAATGCTTTATCTCTCTACAAACCAAAGGATCCTATGTAAAGACTAAACCTGAGTTGGTAGATAAGAGTCGTAGAACTAGAGGAGGTGACAGAGCGCTTCCATAAATATAAACTGAAAACTCAAGATGGTAAGAGTCTTTAGTTTAACTTTTAATTATATACTTCATTCTCAATTACAAAAAAACAAAAATGAAGCTTTAAATTCCTTTGTAGCCATATAATCAAAATTATCTTAATAAAAATATTTATTAACAACTTGTCCTTAGTTCCCATCATACTTTGTATTTGTACATTGTACAAAGTTTCTCCTTACCCTCCCTCCTCCCATCTATGTAGACAAATCTAATGCATATACTGTTCTGGTTCTGTTTTCTTCATTTTGCATTACTTTATGCCTTTCTTCGTTTCTTTATATAGTCCAATTATTCACCATAAAACAATAGCATTGTATAATAATGAAATACCTGCAACTTATTCAGCTATTCTCCAAACACTTGATGATGGGCTATTTCCAGTCTTTTTATTTTTTAATAAAAGCAAAACAAATAGATCTATTGATTGCTTTGTGTCACTAGGATCTAGTCCAAATGGAGTAAACACTATGTCAAAAAATTGATCAATTTTGTAATTCTTGTGCAGTAACAAATTGTTCTTTAAAAATATCATATCAATTTCCAATTATACCAGCAATGTAATAATGTACTACTTTTTAGAAAGCTCTATCCATTTGTTTTATTATTTACATGATTATTGTTTTATTTGATTATATGATTATTTTGTGAGTTTACTCTTCTTCCTTTATCTTTGTCTCAAAACCCCTTGAAATCGTCTCTCTTTCATATATTTCCTCTTTTCCCCTTGACTCTGACAAAGAAGTGATCCTTCTACAGGAAAATAGGGGGAAGGGGATAAGAGAGGGGGATGATAGAAGGGAGGGCAGATGAGGGGAGGGGGTAATCAGAAGCAAAGACTTTTGAGGAGGGACAGGCTAAAAGGAGAGAACAATAAATGGGGGTGGGGTAGGATGAAGGGAAATATAGTTAGTTTTTCACAACATGGCTATTATGGAAGTGTTTTTGCATGACTACACATGTATAACCTATATCAAATTGCTTGCCCTCTCAATCAGGGTGGGTAGGCAGGGAGGAAGGGAGAGAATTTGGAACCCAAAGTTTTAAAAAACAAATGTTAAAATTGTTTTTACATGCAACTGGGAAATAAGATATACAAGCAATGGGGTAGAGAAATCTATCCTGCCCTACAGGAAAATAGAAGGGGATAATAGAAGGGTAATAGAAGGGAAGGCAGATCAGGGGAAGGGTATTCAGAATGCGTATGTAGGGGGAGGGGAGAGATGGGAAGAAAATTTGGAACTCAAAATCTTGTGGAAGTGAATGTTGAAAACTAAAAATAAATAAATTTTTAAAAAGTGGTCCTTCAGAGCAGCTAGGCGGCACAGTGGATAGAGCACTAGCCCTGAAGTCAGGAGGCCCTGAGTTCAAATTCGGCCTCAGACCAAACATTTGACATTTACTAGCTGTGTGACCCTGGGCAAGTCACTTAACCCCAATTGCCTAAAAAATAAAATAAAATAAAAAATAAAAAGTGGTCCTTCTCCTTGCCAAAGCCTATCCTTCTATATATATGCTTGATGCCATCCCCACCTGTCTTCTCCAGCAGAATTAACCTTAATCATTTCCTCTGCCACATGAATATTCAACCTCTCCCTATTTCATTCCTTACTGTTGTCAAACATGTCCAAGTCTCTGGCATCTTTAAAAAAACCTTCACTACCCAAATTAACTACAAAGGACATATGAAGGAAGACGTTATCTGCATCCGGAGAAAGAACTAATAAATAGAAGCATGTATAAAACAGTTTTACATATATACACATATTTGTGTCTAATGATAGCCATCTTTAGGGTAGGGGAGGGAAGAAAAAAAGAAAGTTATATGATAAACTTTATTATATATTTAAAAGGAATAGCAAGTAGTACATAATAGATTTGCCATTTCTTGTACAATCATCTTTTTTCCTGTTCCACTTTGTTATGGAAATGCTTAATTTATTTCTTAAGTTCAGAACAAAATAAGGAAAATTAAAAAAAAAAAAAACAACCCTCACTAGGTCCTACTATTCCCTCAGATTATAATCCTATAGCTCTCCTCTCTTTCTCAGCCAAACTCCCCCCACCCCCCCAAAAAATCACTATAGACACTCACCATATTCACTTCCTCTCACTCACCCCTCAACCTTTTACAGTTTGGCTTCTGATCTCATCAATTATGAAACTGTTCTCAACAAAGCTACCAACAATCTCTTAATTGCCAGACTGATTGTCTTTTCTGAGTCTTTATCTTTCTCGATCTCTCTGCTGCATTTGACCCTGTTTACGACCCTCTCTCCCTAGATAATCTCTCTTTTCTGTGTTTTCCTGACACTACTACTGTCTCCTGGTTCTCCTTATACCTGTCTCATCATCCATCTCGCACACCCCTAACTGTGGGTGGACCTCAAGTTTCTGTCCTAGCTCTTTTCCCTTCTCTCTCTATACTTTCTTTGTAACTTCATCAGCTACCATGGGTTTACCTACCACCTCTAAGCAGATGACTCACTGATCTATATATCCAGTCATAGGCACTCTCCCTGGAGCTGCTGTCTTGCATCATCAATTTTGCCTATTAGACATTTCAAATTAGATGTTTCAGAGAGGTCTCAAACTCAACATGCCCTATAAAGTAAACTCATTATCTTCCCTCTTCAAAGCTTCCTTCTTTCTGATGAAGGCACCACCATTCTTCCAGTATCTCAGGTTGGTAATCTCAACTTCATCCTCAACTTCCCACTTTCCCTCACCCTATATAGCCAATTAATTGCCAAATCTTGCCATTTCTGTCTCCATCTCCACAACATCTCTCATGTGTCCCCTTCTCTCTACTCAAACAGTTACTGCCATAGTTCAGGCCCTCATTACCTCTGGCCTCAATTATTGAAACTGATTCCTAATTGGTCTCCCACTTCAAGTCTCTTGCTGTTACAATCCCACAAAAGAGTCAGAAAAACCTAAGACCTTCCAGATTTTAAGCATACTTATATGTATACCCCTTACCTTATGGGATTATTGCTAAGAAAGTACTTTCCAAACCTTAAAGTGCTACATAAATTAGAGCAATTATTATTACCTCACAGTTATTTAAATTTCTGCTTCATTGACTACAACTGAAATTGAACAACTTTTAGACTTGTAGTATTTCCTATCAAATGTCCGTAAATGTCTTTGGATTATTTAGGCATTTATTCAATGGTCCATAAATTTCTATTAGCTCCTTATAGGTTCTCAATGTCAAGATTTTTTATCATATATATTTAGTGCAAAACTTTTCTCAATCTATTATTTTCTTTTTTCCTTTTATGTTTTGTGGATGCATATTTGCAATTTTTAATATAGTCAAATCCAATTCCATTAACTATTCTATTTGTGCCATAAGAGAAAGATAATTCATCTTCACAGCTGAGATAAACATAAGGCAGCATGGTAAGGCATAAAAAGCATGGCATTTGAAGCTGGAGAACCTTAGCTCACATGATTCTGCGCTGCTTAATACCTGGGTAACTTTAAACAATATATTTCACCTCTATGGCCTTGGCCTTCCTCATCTGTAAAATAAGGTGGCTTGGAAGATGATTTCTAAGTTATCTTCCAGTTTTTTATTTTCTGACTGAACATATCTTTTTTGTTTAATTTAGAATAATAAAATATATATGTAATGAGTCAAAAAAATTTTAAGGCTATCATTGTATAGGTTTTTTCCAGTGTGTGCTCTAACACAAGTGAGTTCCATTGATGTACTTGTGTAAAATTTGCATTTGTTGTTTCTTTGAGTATCTACTTATACTTTCTGTATAATTGAATCTTTTATAAATATTTATAATGAGCTTAATATAAGAAATGTGGAGTTTATATCACTAGAATGCTGCTGCTTAGTAGAAATACTAATTTTATTCTTTTTTTTTTTTTGCATTTAAACCAGCCTAGACTGTATGCCTTATTGTGAGAGCAATATATCTTGCAACCTAGGGTAAGGTTTCCTAGGTCTAGAAACTACAAGTAGTTGACTGTCTTTGATACTTCTTTCTTCTTGTCCTGTAAGGTGAGTTTGCAATTTTGTTGGTTTACCCTTGTAGTGACAAAAATCCTTTGGAGGAATTTCAAGTGCTCTTTGGAATAAGGTCCCAGAGGAAATTTGCCTAGATCTCTAAGGGAATCAGTTGACTATGGTGCAGGGTCCCTTAGAGAATTTGATGTGCCCTGTAGGTATAAGAACGCTTGAAAATGTTGTCCAGACCCCAGTTGGATGGCCTTATGCACTGAGGGAATCATGGAAGGGTTTCCACCTAGCATAATTTTCTCATCTGAAAGAAGGATGATACCTAGTTGACCTCAAATCCTAAATACCTTTTGGGAGACAAAATGTGGTTTCGAAAGATCAATCTAGGTGACTCAGATTTTCAGCCATGAACATTTTTCTTTACCTTTGTTTTATTTTGTTGTTGTTGTTGTTGTTGTTGTTGTTGTTGGTTTGTGAGCTGAGAAAGGCCATTTGAGTACCAAGTAAGGCTACTGATGAGTACTTAGCAAGCAGTAATCTTTGGTAAGATTATTTGCCTTGTGAAATGTTACCTTTTTGTTGAATCTACAAAAGTTTATATTTGGGGATAATTGTGATTTTTGTCTATACATATTCGGGACTATATATGTGATCACGAAACATTGACAGTTTTGAGACTTTTTCTTATATGACACTGGGCAAGGGAAAAGACAATGTTCGTGCCTCCCCAGAAACCCCAGAGGACGTGTCCAAATTGAGCACAAAGACTGTGTTCAAAATGCATTTCTGCTTGTCAGGAATGGGAAGTTTTTCAAACAAGGGAGAGAGTAACAGGTTTTTAGTGCCTGCTCAGATTATACAAGATGGAGGAATCCACATGGGAGACTAAAGACCTGTTTCTGAGAGGAAGAAAGACTGGTTTAAGGCACAGGCATTCTAAATCATCCTACCTTGGGGCTGAGAGCAGGCTCTTTCCATTGACTAGGTATCAAGACTGTCTGTGTTTTAAATTGTCCTGATGGAGTCACAGTTGCTCTGTTTTTTCATGCAGCGTCCAGGGGTAACTCACTCACAGGAGGTACAGAACGGACGCCATGCAGTAAGTGAGAATGAACCACGGGCTACCTTTTTGTCCCCTCTCTGCCTTCTCCACACCCGCCAGGCCCTGTGCCTGAGAAACAGTCTTGGGGTTTTTGTCTGTTTTGTTTGTCCTTTTCAAATCCAGGTACAGGGAATGGAGACCCAATTTAATAATTCCAGCCAGGAGGTCCTTGGCCATGATTCCAGGCTAGATGCTCCAACCACCCAGCAGAGAAGCCCTGAGAAGAAAGGATTTGGCATTCAAAGCCTTTCATAACCTACCCTTTGCCTCCCCCCATTTCAGTTTTATTACTTCCTCTTCTCCCCAACAACATACTCTGCAGTCTAATGACATTGGCCTTCTTGCTGTTCCTAGAAACTAGCCACTCCATCTCCTGACTCTAGGAATTTTCACTGGGTGTCTCCCATACCTGGAATGCTCTTCCTCCTTAACTCTACCTCCTGGATTCCCTGGTTTCTTTCAAGTCCCAGCTAAAACCCCACCTTCTCCAGGAAGCCTTTCCTGATCATCTTTAATTCTAGTGCCTTCCAGATACAGCTTGTTTGTGCATAGTTTTTTGCACTGAATTCTGGCTTCCTCCTGATGACCCAGCCTCCTTAGCCACTCTTTCCAGTACTGCTGCACTTTCACTCATTCTCCTCAGCTCACTGGCCAAGGCAGGGTGTTGGAATAATCCTTGCTCCCCATTGCCACTTCCAGGTTGTCTTCTTTCCTCCATCACTCAGTAGTAACGTCTCTCCCTCTGAGGTTCATACTATTCATATCTACCACCCAATCAAAACCCTGGCTATTGTCTACAGACCCCCTCACATCACTCCTTTTTCTTCTTCAATAAGTTTGATACCTTACAATAGCTTACGATTTTTCTTTTCTCCCAATTCCTGCCCTCATACTAGGGGACTTCACCATACATAATGATTCTCCCTTAAACACCCTAACCATATAGTTCTTCAACCTATTTCCCTCCCATAAGCTACTCTCCACTTCAGCCACACATGAAGATGGCCATACCCTTGATCTTGCCATCACCCACAAATGTACCATGTTTATGTTCAAGAATTCTAAAATCTCCTTAAACCAACCATAATCTATTGACTTTTCACCTCTCCTTCTGCTTTCCCTTACATCACCCAACTTTATATTCATACTGTGACTTCCAGTCCCTGGTCCCCTCAGTTCTCTTCCAGGCAATCTCCCCAGCCCTAGTCACACCTCCTCTTCTCCCCATCTTGACTCCTTAATAAACGAATTCAACTCTATACAGTCCTCTTTCCTTCAATCCCTACCCATCTTATATTGCTGATTACACCCAGCCAAGCCTCAACCCTGGATCACCCTCACCACTCATCACTTTTACTCCTAAACATGTGCTGCTGAATAAAGGTGGAGAAAATCACACAACCTTTCTGGCTTGTGTGATTGGGTTCACTACAAATTTATGTTAATCAACCTCAACTGGGTCCTCACTGTTGCCAAACAATCCTACTATACCTCCCTTATCAACTCACTATCCCACTCTCCACAATGGCTCTTCCAAACTTTTTCATCTCTCCTCAATCCTCCCACAGCTCTCTTCTTTACTCCTTACCAAATCTAACCCCTCTACCTGCTCAAGCAATCCCATTCCATCCTATTTTCTCCACCAGATTGCCCCCTCTGTCATCCTCACTCTTTCATTTATTTTCAATCTCTACCTCTCTATTGACTCATTTCCTACTTCATACAAACATGCCCATGTTTCCCCCATCCTGAAAAGACTCTCACTTAATCCTTCCATCCCTGCTAACTATCATTCTATATTTTTTCTGCCCTTTGTAGCTAACTCTTCAAAAAGACTGTCTACAGTCTTTCTCTCCTCTCTTCTTAATCCTTTACAACCTGGCTTCTGACCTCTTCATTCCACCACAACTGTTCTCTACAAAATTACATACGATCTCTTTGTTGCCAAATCCAATTACCTTTTCATAATTTTCATTCTTCTTGACCTCTGTGCAGCTTTTGACACTGTTGATCAGTCCTCTTTGATATTCTCTTCTCTTGAGGTTTTTGGACCACCACTCTCTCCTCGTTCTTCTCCTACCTATCTGATC
This sequence comes from Vombatus ursinus, assembly GCF_900497805.2. Classification (NCBI taxonomy): domain Eukaryota; kingdom Metazoa; phylum Chordata; class Mammalia; order Diprotodontia; family Vombatidae; genus Vombatus; species Vombatus ursinus. The sequence goes on from NW_020954641.1 coordinate 10,804,366, forward strand.
ACTCTTCTGTGTCCTTTCCTGGGTCCTCCTCCAGATTGCACCCTCTAATGGTAGGTGCCCTTCAGGCTTCTGTTCTGGGCCATCTTCTCTTCTCCTTCTATATTATTTCACTTGGTGATCTCAACAGCTCTCATGGATTTAATTACCATCTCTATGCTGAGGATTCTCAAATCTACCTTCCTTATCCCAATCTCTCTGCTGACCTCCAATTTCATATCTTCAATTGCCTTTCAGACATCTCAAACTGGATGTCTAGTAGACATCTTAAATTCAATATTATCTTTCCCACTAAGTCTTCCCCACTTCTACCTTCCCTATTACTATATGGGGGCAGCATCATTCTCCTAATCCCCCAGGCTCACAACATAGGTGTCACCCTGGGCTTCTCACTATCTCTCACCCCCATATCCAACTTGTTGTTGCCAAGGCCTTTTAATTTCATCTTTTGCAACATTTCTTGAATACTTCCCATTCTCTCCTCTGACATTGCCACTTCTCTGATGCAGGCCCTCATCACCTCATGCCTGGATTATTGCAAGAGCCTGCTAGTGGGTCTGCTTGCCTCAAGAATCTCCCCACTTCCATTCTCCATTCAGTCACTAAAACGTGACTTTTCTAAAGCACAGATTCAATCATGTCTCTCTCACACAAACACACCCCAATCAACAAACTCTAGTGGACTGGGTTTGTATCCCAAAGAGATCATAGGAAAGGGAAAGGGACCAACGTGTACAAAAATATTCATAGCAGCTCTTTTTGTGGTGGCAAAGAATTGGAAATTGAGGGGATGCTCATCAGTTGGGGAATGGCTGAACAAGTTGTGGTATATGTGTGTAATGGAATGCTATTGTTCTATAAGAAATGATGAGCAGGCAGATTTCAGAAAAACCTGGAAAGACTCACATGAACTGATGCTGAATGAAGTGAGCAGAACCAGGAGAACATTGTACACACTAACAACAACATGGTACGATGACAAACTTTGATAGACTTAGTTAGCTCTTCTCAGAAATACAATGACCTAAAACAATTCTACAAGACTCATGATGGAAAATGCTGTTCACATCCAGAGAAAGAATTATGAAGTCTGAATGCAGATCGAAGCATACTATTTTCTTTTTTTTCTTTCTCGTGTTTTTTTTTTCCTTTTTGTTCTGATTCTTCTTTCACAACACGACTAATGTGGAAATACGTTTGATATGATTGTACATGTATGACCTATATCAGATTGCATGCTGTCTTGAGGAGGGAGGAGGTGAGGGAGGGAGAAAAAAATTTGGAACTCAAAATCTTATAAAAGTGAATGTTGAAAACTATCTTACATATAATTAGAAAAAATAAAATACTATTGATTGGGGAAAAAATAAAGGACTGCTAAAGAACAAAAAAAACCAAAACACTCCAGTGGCTCTCTATTGCCTCTAGGGACAAATTCAAAATGATCTGTTTGGTATTCAAACTTTTCATAACTTAACCCCCTCCTACCTTTCTAATCCCCAACACATCCTCTTTGATCCAGTGACACTGACTTCCTGGCTGTTCCACAAACAAGACACTCTATCTCTTGGCTCAGGGCATTTTCTCTGGCTGCTCCCCCATGCCCGGAAAGTTCTCCCTCCTTAATTTCACTGTTTGCATGTTTCCCCCTCCCTTTAGATTAGGTTCCTTAGGGGCAGGGTCTTTTGCCTCTTTTTGTATCCTCAGTATTCAGCATAGTGCCTGGCACATGGTAGCTACTTAAAAATGTTTATAAATTGACTGATGTTGTCTCCCCCATTAGACTATGAACTCCTTGAAAGCAGGGAGTTTTTGCCTTTCTTTGTATATCCAGCCCTCACAACACTGCCTGGCACATAGTAGGTGCTCAATAAATGTTTATTTGATTAACTGGAATTCAAGCTCAAAGGTGGGGCTTCGGACTTGAACTTTGTGTGATTAATTCTATGTAGAAACTGAGCCAAATCCATGAATCTGACACCCTTCCCTTCCCCAGACACCAAGGTGATATAGAAAGGATCATGCCCCTGCAGTGTTGAAAGGAAATATTTGTTTGTTTGTCTGTTCTAGCTGTATCTTAGAAGTAAACATTCCTGATCTGTTAGGTGCTTAAATGGAACAGGGGTGCTTGAGCCCATAAATTGGGGGAACATATTTGGCAAGGACTTAAGCCAATAGCAGGAATGAGGAACCTTAAGGTTGCCAGAGAGCCCTAGGAAAAAAATGAAATGTAACAAACCAGATCTTCAGGCAGTGGAGGCCAAAGAATCATTGTCAGATTTATTTGTTGTTGTTCAGTCATTTTCAGTCATGTCTAACCTTTTGTGACTCTAGGGGTTTCTTGGCAAAGATAGTGGTTTGCCATTTCTGGCTCCAGCTCATTTTACAGATGAGGCAAATGAGATTAAGTGACTTGCCCAGTGTCACACAGTAAATGTCTGAGGCCAAATTTGAACTCAGGGGAAGATGTCTTCCTGACTCCAGGACAGTTCACTATATGCACTATGGCAACACCTAGCTGCCCCAATATATTACGCATTACATATATACAAAATACAAAATGCATGTATATATTTCTGTATAAATATACATATATAGCGATATACTAACATGTATATCTATACATTGGATATCATATAGAGACATACATATCAGTATCTCAATGTCTATCTAAAGTAAAATGTAAGTTTCTTAAAGGCAGGGGTTGTTTCATTTTTGCCTTTATAACCCCAGTGCCTTGAACAGACTAGGAACTTAATAAAGTTTGCATATGATAAAGAAACACGAGTTCTTGGTCTCATATTTCTTACTTCTGAACCATATTTTCCAACATATTTTTGTTGCCTTCTTCAATGTCCACATTTACAATGAAATCCCTAAATATTAAATGTTTATTAAATTTGGATGGCTTTATTAAGAGTCATCCTCTATATCACAGCCTGCAACAAACATTGACACATAGGCTACAATTATATTTTTGGTAGTCTTGTTGCAAATGTTTTATCAGAAGCACTATAATATGAGATGAACAAATGTTTCATGAAATGTTTCTTGTTGCCTTTGCATGCACAATAAAACCAACTCTGCCAACTCCTTTGTATCTCCAAGGAGAACATGAAGAAACCTTTTATTAATTTCCTTTTGTCTTCTGGTTTCATTTTTAAGAAAAAGGTCAAGATTGCTATGATTTGTTTACTGTACTAGTACGTTCATTCAGTTACAGGAAAAGTATCTTATATTTAGAGGATAACCAACAGTTCTGGTTAATAGATGATATAACAACTCTTGGCACCCATTGCCATGGTCACTGCAAAGGTGGAAATGGGGGTAGTGGGGAATGCACAGGATGGGGAACCATTTTATACTTTTTATCCATGGGTTGCCTTGACCAAAGATATGACCAAATGTCAGTTGACTGTTGGCTTTATGGTTTGTTAAAATGCGATTATTTTTTAAAGGCTACTGCAATAGCTTCATTCCTAACTGGTCTTTCTGGAATTAAAGGATAACAGATGAAGGGATCTTGTCTAACCACCTCATTTTATAGTTGAAGAAACTGAGGCCCAGGGAAGTGAAATGACTTTTTTTTTAAAAACCTGTCTTTGTATCCCCAATGCTTAGCACAGTGTTTGGCACATGGCAGGCACTTAATAAATGCTTCTTGACTGACTGGTTTGCCCAACATCGCATAGGTAGTAAGAATCCGAGGAAGGATTTGATGCAATGTTCTCTGATTCTAAAACCACTGCTCTGTTGTACCATGCTACCATCCCACCCCTTCTAAACCATCCTACATACAATGTTATGATGGTGTTTAACAACCATTTCTTTCCCCCCAAAAATTATAGAACACATTTTAAAACTAAATCTGCATTATTAACATTTTCCCTATCACTTCCTTAAGTCTAGAAGCCAACAAAGCAATAAATCAAGCCCAATTTTTAGCATTTCTCAATTTCCAGTTATAAATACTCACAATGAAAATTTAACAATTGGTTCTATCAAGCCTGCACACCCCTGCCTACCATTATCAGATTAATCTTCCAATTTCACAGCTCTAATCACATCATTACATTAAAAAACCTCCAATGCCTCACTCCCATTCCTTACAGAACAGGCCTGGGAAATAAGGTCCTCTAAAATCTAGCCCCAATCTACCCTTTTGATCTTCCACATAAAACATTTGATATATATGATTATTTGACATTATCCTGCACTATCCCATCCCCATTCCTTTGCTTCCACCATTCTACTAATGTAAAATAGTCTCCCTCCTCCCAGATCTCAATCTATAAAAATTAAATTCCAAAAATTCAATTGGCCAAGGTCAGTATGAGAAGGCTTGGCTGGACAGCTGGGGTTACTGTGAACTGCAAGTTCAAATATGAGGAAGCAATACAGTCTGCACTGACAGGCATCATGTCTAAAATTACTGAAGTGATAGTCCCTTTATGCTATGCCCTGGACAGATCATATCTGAAGTATTATGTTATTTGAGAGGAACATTTTAAAAATAATTTTTTATTGATGTCTTCTTTCTTCCATCACCAAAATTTTCTCCATATCATTTTCCCTCCCCTTTCCAGAAAGCCATCTCATATAACCAATATTTTTAAAGAAAATGAAGAGAAAAAAAAATCAGCAAAACTAATAAAAAAAAATCTAAAATTACTTGCAATGTAGAATACAGGTGGACCCTCTTATCTTTTGTAAAGGAGTGGGGTGGGGTTTCTCATATCTTATCACATCTCTTCTTTGGAGCCATGCTTGTCCTCTGCAATTTGCAACATTCACTTTTAATTGTTTTGCGGTTGTTTTTTCCATTGATATTGTTGTAATTGTGTATATTGTTTTCTTGGCTCTGTGTACTCTGAATCAGACTGTGTAAAGCTCGCCTTATTCCTCTGTATTCATATTTGTTGTTGTTGAGTCATTTCAGCCATTTCTGACTAGTGGAGACCCCGTTTGGAATTTTCCTAGCAGAGAGACTGGAGTGGTTTGCCATTTCCTTCTCCAGCTCATTTTACAGATAAGGAAACTGAAGTAAACAGGGGTAAGTGACTTGTCCAGATAGTGTCTGAAGTTGATTTGGACTCAGGAAGGACTCCAGGCCTGGCACGAATCCACTGTGTCACCTAGCTGTTCAATCTTTATTCCACTGCATTGAAATGCCATAATTTGTTTAACCATTCACCATTTGATGGGCATCAACTTTGTTTTCAATTCTTTGCTATCACAAAGAAGAGCTACTATAAATATTTTGGTATGTATGGGGACTTAATGACCTCGCTGAGGTACATGCCTAATAGCAGAATCTCCACATCAAAGGGCATGGACATTTTAGTCACTTTATTTGCATAATTGTTCTCCAAAATGGTTGTATTGATTCATAGCTCCAAAAGTATACCAATGTGCCTCTCTTTTTACAACTCCTCCAATACTATTTCCATTTTTTGTCATCTTGGCCAATTTGCAGGGTGTGAGTTGAATCCTCAGAATTGTTTTGATTTGCATTTATTTTATTATTAATGGTTTGGAGTATTCTTTCACATGGTTATTAATACATTACTTTTGAAGCTATCTATAGTCATCTAAAAATGCTCTAAATCATGATTGATTAGAGAAATGCAAATTAAAACAACACTGAGGTACCATCTCACAGTTATCACATTGGCTAATATGACAAAAAGGGAAAATGATACATGTTAAAGAGGATGTGGGAAAACTGGGACACTAATGCACTGTTGGTGGAGTTGTGAACTGATCCAACCATTCTAGAGAGCAATTTGGAACTATGCCCAAAGAGCAACCGGACTGTGCATACTCTTTGATCCAGCAATACCACTGCTATATCTGTTTCCCAAAGATTTAAAAAAAAAAAAAAAAAGGAAAAAGGACCTATATGCATGAAAATATTTATAGCAGCTCTTTGTGGCACACATTTTAGGAAACACATTGACAAGTTCCCCTAAAATCCTATGGTTTTTTGCCTCTCTGTAACCTCATTACTTGGCACAAAGCAGGCACTTAAATGCTTGTTCACTTGACCCTGATAACTCACAATGTGTGGGAATCTTGTGTTTTCAAAGACTATCCCTATAGAACTCAGTATGTCATTAGAGACCTACCAAATTAGAAAGGGTTCAAACACAGCTGATGACCTGTACTTGAAGGCTAGACTGTTTCAAGAAGCTCATCACCAGTTTGGTAGTAGGCTGATAAATTACATGGTCACAGCAAGTCTCAGAGATCATCTACATTATAAGCCAGTTGAAGTGGAAGAGAGGCTAAATTTGCCTAAATCTGTTGAGATATGAGGAAAATTTTCTTAATTATTAGAGGTATGCAATGGTAGACTGGCTGACTCAAGAGGAACAATGTGTTTCCTACTATGGAAGTCTTCAAATGGAAGTTGGGAGATGACTAGTCAATGATTGGTGTTCAGGTCTAGGCTGGGCTAGATCAATCAATTAATACACATTAAGCACAAACTATGTACTAGGCATTGTGCTAGGTACTGGGGATACAAAACCAGAAATGAAACAGTATCTAGATGCAAGATGCTTGCATTCTATAGAGGGAAACAACAAATTGTACACAAAATAAAAGCAAGGTAATTTAGGGGAGGAAAGCTTTAGCATCTGGGAGATAAATGAAGAGATTATTTAGATGGTGTTTGACCTAAACTTTGAAGGCAACTAGTGATTCTAAAAAGTGAAGGGGAGGAGAGAACAAATCCCAGGCATGATGATCAACCTGTACAAGGACACAGAGAAAGAAAAATGGAATGTTAGGTGTGAAGAGGATCAAGAAGACCAGTTTGCCTAGATCAAAAAAGTACGTGAAAGAGAAATGTATAAGGTTGTAAAGATAAGTTGGGGCCAGGTTGTGAAAAGTTTTAAATGACAGAGGAATTTGTATTTGATTCTACAATAGGGAGTAACTAGTTTATTCATCATTCAACTGAAACTGCTATCTTCAAAGTTACCAACAATCTCTTAATTGCCAAACATAATGGCCTTTTCTCAATCTTCATGCTCTTGACCCCTGTAACCCTTGATATTGTCAATCACCTTCTCCTCGATATTCACTTCTCTTTAGGTTTTTTATGATACTTCTCTCCTGCTTCTCCTCCTACTGGTCAAACAGCTTTTTTAGTCACCTTTGCTGAATCATCCAAGTTATAACAAGCTAATTATGGGTGTCCTCCCAAGTCTTCTTTATACTAATTTGCTTGATCTCATCAGTTCCCATAGATTCAATTGTCATCTCTATGCAGATGATTTTCTGATCTATTTATCTAGCCCTAATTTCTCACTTGACCTCCAGGGTTACATTTCCCACTACCAATTGCACATCTCTAACTGGATGTTCCATAGACAATTTAAATTCACTATGTCCAGAAGAAAACTCACTATTTTCCCTCCAAATCTTCCTAATTTCCCTCTTACTGTTAAGGACTCTACTACCTTCCCATTCACAAAGGCTCAAAACCTGTCATCCTAAACTGCTCACTCTTTCTCGCCCCATTTCCAATCTGTTGCCAACTCCGGTTGATTTCACCTTTTCCATATCTTTCATATGTTCCTCCTTCTTTCTTCTAACCCTACAACCACCCTGGTGCAGGCCCTCATCTCTTGTCTGGATTATTTCAATAGCCTTTTGGTTGTTCTTGTTCTCATCTCTCCCTGCTCTAATCCATTCTCCACACAGCTATCAAGATGATCTTTCCAAAGTACGGGTCTTACCATTTCACCTACATCCCCATTCTCTAAACTCCTATGGTTCCCTATCTTTTCCAAAATCAATATAAAATCCCGCTTATTTAAGGCTCTTCATAATGCAGACCTTCCTACCTTTCCATTCTTCTTTCACCTTACTCCTCAACACATACTCTTTGATCTCGTTGATACTGGCCTTCCTGCTCCTCACACAGGACACTCTATCTTAGGGGCTTAATAAATGCTTGTTAATTTGACTGGACTTGCCCCAGTAAAGGAGACTGAGGAGAGGTCAGGAAGACCAAGAGAGCATTGTCATGAAAACCCTATGAGGAAAGATTAGCCAAGACAACAGAGTAATCAAGAGGTCAAAAAGGAAGGTTGATAAAAAGGTACTTATATAAGGAAATTTTGAGGGTCATTCTAATTCAAAGATTCTGTGATTCTATCAAGGAACCTTCAAAGCCACCATAAGCCCAGTCAGAAGTGATTTGTCCTCCTACACTCTCACAGTATTTTGAATCTCTCATATACAGTTCTCATGCACTACTTTATTTACATGGTTTAATTCTCCTCATAAATCATAACCTTCTTTATAAACTACTCACCTTACCTTTTTACCCCACCTCAATGCCTATCATAGTGCTTTGCACATAATGGACACTGTTTATTAATTAAAATGACTTAATGAAATCTAAAGGTCTTGACAATTAATGAGCTTCTCAGGTTATAAAGTATCTTTCATCCTCAAAATCCTTTATATACTCAGATGAACATTTCTCGTTTGTCAAATGAGAGGTTGAGAGTGAGGAAAAAGTAGTCATTGTTACATGGTGAATTTTAGTTGGTAGTTTATCTAAATAGGGTGACTTCCAAAAAAAAGCACACACATAAAAATAAGTTGCACACTAGAACAATAATTTCATAAGTTTTTTTTAATTTAGTAAAATCAGAATCATAATATCAGGTAATACAAAAATTCCTTGATTTTTTTTTACATCATTAATACCTACCCCATACTGTTTAAAAAGGAAGGAAATAAAAAATTTCCCCACATATCTGCATACTTTACAAATTTCAAAAGCATCTATTTGAAATGCATTTGAAAAATATAATGTATACACAAGTGAATTTAAAACACAAGTTACTGCAAAAATGGAAATTACTTCCTTTACAAAAGGTTCCCATCTTTCAGCATGTTGCCCACACTAATTTCACAAACAAAAAAAAGCCTTCATTTTTCTTTTCTAATATACCTAAAGTATCCTTTAACTTCAATAAAAAAATACACAAAACTGGAACCATATATATGTGCATTCATTAATACTTTCAGTTACTATGGCAGCTTAAGTTATAACAATTACAACAAGCCTTTGAAGTACTGAGTATCCCAAAGTTTTAGTGCAATTTTAAGTTACTAAACCTTGAAACATCATTAAAACTTTTGGGATACCTAGAATTACTTATGGAATTAGTAGTGTCAAAGTCTAAATGCCAAAAGTAATTATGGACTATTCTGTCACAGAAATAAAAATGAAGTAATGGTACAATGAGTCATATTTCCATCCACAAATTGAAGCTCATCAGAAATATTCTTACAATTGAAGGTAGTGCTCACCAGCCTTTTTTGGGGGGTGATTGCAAATTGTACTTTATTATTACTAAGCAAACAGTTTTATTGTTGAGGGCACTGTGTCTGAGTTGGTTTGGAAGACACATAAAGGGTAGTGTATGTTTTCTTAAAAGTTTTTCTCTCAGGTTTGCTTGGAGTTTCTTTCCCCTCTTTAGCTTCTGTTTGGAGCTTCGATTCAGCAACTAATAACCTACAGGTAGCAAAGCAACCACTCTAAATTCCAATTACTTATGAAAAGACAGTTTGAAATAAAAATTCTACTGTAAAGAACTGAAGTGACTCAGCCAAACTATATCCCCTCACAAATAAAAAACAAAGAGTATTCTCAGATCATTAAAAAGGTCTAGTCATTGTTTTACTTAGGGGAACATTTTTACACTTACAACTTTTCATTTAAAAGGTTACTAGCTTTTTTATTTTAAATATTATCTTAGATTGAGAGCTGGAAGGGACCTCTTTAGAAGTTATTTAGTTCAATCAACTAGTTCTACAGATGAAAAAAGGAGGTTCTAACAGGTCAAGTGATTTATCTAAGGTCACAAAATCATTAAGTAGCAGAGTCAGGATTCAAACCTAGGTCCTCGATTTCAAATCCAGAATTATTTCCTCTTTATAAATCAGTAATATACCAGCCACAAACAAGTCTAACAATCAGGCTGTAATCAGCACGCTGTGCAAAAGAGATTTAAATGCCTATTCACTAAACAAAAAAGACAAAAAAACAGCACTGACTATAGATACATAAACTTTTGACAATTATACACACATGCAAAGAAAGCTGTGACTAGTGGATTTTAGAATTTGTAGATTATAAACACCATTACCACCATGTTGATTCTTTTTAACAAGTTTGTCAATTTTATGAGTCAAGCGTGCAAGACAGGAAATATCAAATAAATCTGAATTTTATCTTGATTTAAAATGCATTGAAATTGCTTTAGTATCATATCATGTATATATGTAAGTATAATTATGCAGTTAAGTATAATAATCATTTCAAAAGACTAGAGAAAGTCCTAATTTGGCAAGTGGTCACAAAAAAAGGTAGTATTTTGGGATGTTTTTGTGAACTTGAAAAATGTTAGTGTGCTACATAAATATGCAGCCCATCTAACATTAAGTAGCTATTTGCTTAAAGAAATTTACCAAACCTGTAAAGGACTGACAAAAAAGCAATAAGGAAAAGCAGCAAAGATTGCATTATTCAATTCTAAGAGACTCCTACACAAACATACAGAAATCAAGCACTTATACAATGAAGCACAGACATAGAAAAGTTAAATATAATTTGATGACTTGACTTTAACAATATCTGCAAAATGAGGCCTCAGATATTGTTTCTTAAAATTCTGGCCTTGGAATTGCCAAAGTTACATATTATGTACCTTACAGGTAACATTGCCAGTAAAGCAACTTGTACATGCTTTGTGAAACATTCAGACAAAGGAATTAATATTAGAACACTTCATCTTGTAAATGCTGTAATAAGAGACATCTTAATATAAAAGTTACAACATTGAGATTACACAGATGTACAACAATGAAGAATTGGTCATGTGTTTCAAAATTGCTAAATTTAGGTCTTATTTTCTATCTTTTAACATTAAACTAATTTCACGGGCTAAATAAATAAATAAATAAATAACTTTAGATGTTTTGATCAAAGCCAAAGAGAGGATAATTTTTATCTTCTCTCCTACAGTGTTTGGATCCATTCTCCTCTACATTCAATGGACATTGAATAAATATTGCCTGCTGATTAAAAAAAGATTAAGGCTAAGTATATAAAGTAGCCTTACAAGGTGGAGTATCTTATTTCATTATTGTAAAATAACTTTCTCTTTGCTTTTCCCACTCATCCAGGACAGTAATACTTTAAAATTCCTGAATAGGCAACCCTGTCGCACCCCGAAGTCAACTCCACCATCTCCTCATTATCATATGCCTTTTCTCCCTTCTCTTCTCCTTCCATAGTCCCTTCTTCTTCTCTCAGTTTCCTTCCATTTGCCTTTCCTTTTTCTTCTGACTTACACCTTAGGCAGACTGTGGCATTCATACCCTAACTTCACCAAAGCTAAGACTATAGAAGTCAATAACCTCTGTTGGACACAAGTCCTTTCCACTAATTTGACACTTCTATTCTTCTCTACTCACAGACTCGATCATCCAAACTTTCTTAGTTTACTATTTTATCCTATCAACCCCTTCCACTAACTTGCTCTTCTTACTCACTTCTTTTCAGAAACTCCTTTATCCAAAGCCAATCTCTTTTTATCTCTTAAGGTAACTAGGCCCTCAAAAAGACATTTCTTTCAGACATGTCCTGTACCTTGGTAACACCCACATTTCATCATGTAGAGACTAAATGCTTTACAGGGATAAGTTTAAATGATAAAACTAAAATGGATTAGCTTTGATTGATAGAATCAAAATAAATATCTATCAAAGAATATTCTTGAAAGCTCTTAAGCTTCAAAAACTGACAACTTATTCAGGATCAAATCAAAGGTTAAAACAATTTTCTCCCAGATGAAGTTTCTTAGGACACGCTCTTTTAGAAAGAAGGCAAATGAAATTTCCCCTCATGACTACTACTGAACTAGGAAAAGTAGCATATTCATTCAAAGAACATGTTAGTAAATTTACTGTGATGTTTCTATTTTAAAGACAAAATAGTCTTGTTACATGAAAAAGGCAATTCTAAATCTGAGAGCAGAGCTCCACTGCTTATGCGTCCTTTCTATCTGAGATCATTTTAGTCTTTTTTAGAGTTTTGGGAAAATTGAAGGGAGGTAGGTGAAGCTGAAGGATCACACTGCATGCAATACTAAGAAAACAGACAAAGAAATGGAAAGCACAGGTCATGCAGCGAAAGAAAACAGATGAAGGTGCCTGCTCACTGCCTTGAGGAGACACTAGAGAGGTCACTGACCTGGAAGGATTAGCAGCGTTGTCATTTCTTTCAAGTAAAACTTTTGAGCTGGACGGAATGCCAATGATTTTCACACGCTTCTTTTCCTTCAGAGGTTGTTTATCCACAGGTGGAGTTTGGGAGAGAGAGAAAGTCACAGCTGAATTCCCAGAATTCTCTGACGGGATCTGGTTTTCTCCTCCTAGATTACTGGCAGAGGAGTTGGTCTTACTGTCAGAGGTTAAATTAGAAGGGTCTTCTAGGACAGTGCTAGCAGAAGTTTCATCTTTAGACAGAGGTACATCCAGGGGCAACTTCTCACACTTTCTTTTATGTACAGGTATTTCAACTGGTTCTGAGAAGAAAAATATTTCAAAGAGGTTAAAATAAAAATATTTTAAAAATACTAGATGCCACTGATGTTCATTTTTTTAATATTCTTCCTGTCAATGTATGTTTATTAAAATATATTGTGAGTTAAGCTCTGCGCTAGGCACTGGCGAGATACAAAGACAAGTATGACATAATTCCTACCCTCAAAGACTTACAGACATCACAATCAACCATTACAGAGGGCATAGTCTGAAACATACTTTACCATCTTGTTATTTTTTTTCATGGCTTCAAATTCTGAACTCTTAGATCTGTTCCAAGTGCTAACATTTGATAACTTTCTGGGTATGATGTAAACCTAGCTGCCAGTCAAGGAATACCACATCTTCAAATGATTAAAACCGAAGGATATCAAGAGGAGGAGAAAAGATGTATTCATGATAAGCATGAAGAGGAAGTCAGCTTTACCAGTGAAGAACTGTACAAAAGTGGCAAAAATGTATCAGAGATATGTATAGCTGAAAATATAAATAGGCCAGTCACAGAGTGAGAGTGAGGGATAACCAATAAACAGCCATATGTCACAAGTATCTACACAATGTCAAGAGATCATGAAGAAAGCTACCAGTATGTATACCTGGTGAGCTGCCTGTTATGGTTACAGGCAGAACAAAGAAGTTGACATCAGAAGAAAGAGCTATTTTGTTTTTAAATGCATATCCAATCTGTGTGAACTTGAGAAGTGATATAGCACAGCTTTTTAAAGGAAAATGTTTTTGAAAATAATGAAAATCTCTGGAAAAATCTCAATATAATTTAAAGATTTAGAGAAGTAGAATTATTCCCAAGCTCCTTGGCTACAGATTTTTTTTTTTAACAAATACCACATACCACTATACCATAAATTCATCATCAAGAAATTCAAAGAAAATCATTAAGTGATTTAATCACTACATGATTAAGTGCATCAAGATGCAATGGCAAGGGCGTGGTCTAAAATGAACCTAATTTAAAGTATAATCATATAGGGAGACTATATTAAAAGAAATAAAAAAATGTAAAGACATTAAAATGAGTACCTTCTGATCAGAGTCTTTACATAACTATATCAACTGTACGTAGCCTAATTTGTGTAAAAATGTTCATATAGTCATTAGTAGGGCTACAGATGAAGATCAGTATTTTCAAGTCTACTCAGTTTATACATTTTCTTTTAAATTATATGACTTAAAAAACAAACAAAAAAATTATATGACTTACCTTCAGGTTCATATTTCATTTTCAGTTCATCTAGTTTAACTCTTAGGTTCATATTTTCACTTTGGAAAAGCTGGAGATGCCTTTCATTTGCAAAAAGCTTTCTCTCTACCTCCAAAACCCGCTGGCTCTCATATAATGCCTTCATCCGCTGTAAGGATAGTTCATCTCTAACCTTTTCAATCTCTTTGCTATGGGAAAAAAATTACTAATTGCTGTTAAAACAAGTTAATGTTTTTTAAGGAATGTATCTAATGTTTTAAAATAACAAAGGTTACATAGCATCAAATTATGTGTCACTAAAAAAATTAGTTTACTTCAACTCCTCATTAAAACAGCTGTTACTTTTGTACAGGGTACTTAATAAAGTATCATTAGAAGTCAAATAGACTCAAATTGTAATAGTCCTCACGAAAATTTCTCAGTTAAGAAACACTGCTTACAATCAAAACAGGGATCAGAGAAGGGGAGGACACAGTGTGCCATATCTATTTTTACTGTGTGAATTCTTTGAAGTTTAGAATGAAGGAAGCAATTTTACACTTTGGAAAACATAAAAAAAATTAGAAAGATTTTTTAATATTCTATCCATGAAAATTAAAGCATATTTCATTGTGACATAAATTTATAAAACTGAATGTAAAGAACTAAAACCATTATTTTGATCAAATTAGTATTTGTTTTTTTTTACAACTTTCATTCTTAATTTTGAGCTGTCAACATCAGAAAAAAAAACTGCATTGAAATACACTGCATAGAAACAAATGAAAAAAAAAAAGTTATTTCTCTATATCCTACCTATCTCTAATACTTACTTTGAGTTTTCAAGCTTCATTTGAAGTAAATCAATGTAATATGTATTATCTTCAGAAGTGCACGAGCTATTAGAGGGCTTAGATTCCATGTTTTCGTATAAATTCTGAAGAAAAGAATCACACTCATCACAAAATATACAACAAATAATGTGCAATATTGACTTCTAAAATTGGATAGAAATATGTTTCTAAAATTGGATAGAAATATGTTTAAGAGATTTTGAATTTTTTTTCCTTCATGGTACCCAAACATGGAAAACTTAGAGGTGGAAAAGAACCTGAATAATTTTTAAAAATGAATTAATTTCATCTGATGACTAAAATGTTATCATAGAATTAATGCAAATACTTAGTTGAAACCATATGAAAATATTCCAAGCCAATAAAGTTATATCTAAAAGATCAAAATGTTCAACATTTTTTAGCTATAGAAAACTATTAAAAAGGTGTTATACATACCTTAAATTTCTCTAGCTGCTTTATTTTCACTAAAAGATTTTCTACTTCACCATTCTTCTGCTCTAACATAGCCTGTAAGCGTTCCAGCTGCTCAAATTCTGTTTGTGACCCTTTCATCTGTAGCAGTGTGGCAATTTGTAACTAGAAAAATGAAATAGTCTTCATAAGCTAAACAAAAAAAAAACCAACCCCAGAAAACAGAATTGGATAACCAAGACTTATTGGTACACATATTTGTTCTAATGGCATTGCTTCAATTCATTTTTAAAATGAATACAGTAGTATACCCTATATTTGTGGTTTAATATGAAATATATCTGCCAATATCTTTTATTTTAAAATATGCATAAAAGACAAAAATCATATTTAAAGTGAAAAGGAAAACAGAGATCAAAAGAATTCAAAATATTTTCATGTCAATCTGCTGTTTTGCTATTTTTTAAGCAAATAAGGCTTTCTAATGACTTAAGAAATTTTTAAAATTTCAATTAAAAGTGAGCTATCACATAGAAACTATGTTATTCTATCAAAAAAAATTTTTTTAAAGCATCCATGAGATCTGAGCAACCCAAGACATAATGTGGGTTGCTTTAGGTTGGTAAGAATATCTACTTCTCCCTCTACAACTTCTTACCTACTACCTTCCCCCTGTTCCTACTCTCCCTCTTCTGCCCCAGCAGCCAGTACTATTTTAAGGAAGAAGAGTTTCGAGAATCACTGATCAACAGGTAGGGATGATGAGATCCCTGACCGTGAACAGGATCAAGGCATCTCAGGCTGTTTGAAGATTACATACCTGCAGACTGCCATCCATCTAATCATAAGTCTTTTAGCTTAACACCTGTAATTTGATTTATCATAAATACTTAAGTGCCATGAAGACTTGTACCATACACAACTGCATGCTGCATCATAGATGATTTATATATGTGTGTGTGTGTATGTGAGTGTGTATGTATGTATGTATGTCTACCTACTTGTTCCTACTACTATCTTGATCTCACTGGGAGGGTTACACCAAGAAGAGATGTGTTCTTGACCCTAAAGTGGAGCTATTCATATCAGTTAGTTTCAAGAGAGCTGTACATATTATAAATGAAGAACAATAGTGGCTAAACAGACTTTTGCTAACTGGCTTTAGGAGTTCAACAACCATAGATAACATTGTTTCAAATGTGTTAAAACTTTGGAATGCTACCCATTTAAAAGCTGGAGATTTCCTGAATGGGGGGGGAGAATGAGAGGGAAGAGGTGTGATGTACGTCTTCTATATGATGACCTGCAGTTTTTGGCTTTTTCTTGAGAGAATATATTTGTTTAAATTTCTCTACATTAGTACCACACACAATTACAAATAAATACTTGACGATTATCCCACACCTTCATTCTTTGCATCTGTTCTCTATTAAATGAGTGTTGTTTTTGAAGAGATTGATACTTGACTTTCATACTGATCAACTGTCGTTCCATTTCCGCCCTTCGATCTTCCACCTGGAAAACATCACTTTTTAAATACTTTCTTGAGTAGTAGAAAAGATGTAGTGCTCCACTGGTTAACTCATTATTCAAATTTTAAGTACCTCTGCAAACAAAGAGTTGCCTTTACTGTTGGGGTCCAAGGCCTGCTGCAATGCATGGTCCAACTGGGTTTGTAGATCCTGATTAGTTACACGAGCTTTCTAAATTAAAGAAGAAAACCTAAATAATATTTGTAAATTCAAAAACCAACCAAAGGCTAGAGAAAAAGGAGATCAGTGAAAATATAATACCTCTAATGCATTAAAGTAAGAAACAACTTCTTTCTCTCTGTCTTCTTTTTCCCCTTGAAGGCATTCTAGTTGGTGCTGTAAATTGTTATTAATAAGTTCTAATTGTTCTTGTCTGTACTGCAGCTCATTCATTCTTTCTTCAAGACTGGCCTGTTCAAAATAGAAAAAAAAAAACCAAACTTAAAAAACTACTTTCATAAAGAACTTTTCAGTTAGCTACTCTTCAGGTTATCCCAGTAACATTTCTTAAAAAAAAAAAAAAATTTTTAAAATCAAACATGCGGGGCTACGAGGGACTGTGGATAGACCAATAGGCTCAGATCCATGAAGACCACAGTTCCAATAGTACTTCAGACACTTAAGAGCTCTGTGACCCTGAATAAGTCACTTAATCTCTCCCAGCTTCAGTTTCCTCATCCATAAAATAAAGGAATTGGACTCAATGGCCTCTAGAAGGTTTCTTCCACTGTTAAACTGATGATCCTATGAAAAGGTAAAAAGGAAAATGTACAAAGTATGGGACCAAAAGCAGCTTAATTTCCTGGCTGGGAACCAACGGTAGGTCCTAAAGGCCTTCTCTCTGAGAATTTGCTTTTCCTTTGTGATTCCTTTTACTATTGTATCAGAGTCAGTCTAACACTCCAATCCCCCACCCCTCCTCAATTGGACCTTCCCTTCTGACAAAGGATAATTAGGCAATAACATCTGATATAATGGCAATTTAATACAATCTATTGTCTTAGATACCACTTAGATATCTCAGCCACTGTTGTTGGGTGGTATTATTTCTTTGTTCTTCAGCACTGTCAGTTACTCAGATTACAAATTTTTTTATAGATCCTTTCATTTACACATTACTGTAGTCACTGTGTTCCAGGTTCTCTTGGTTCTACCCTAGCATTTGTCATCTTTCCTGATTTTCTGGGTATAAGGTGAAACCTCACAGCTATTTTAATTTACATTTCTATTACAGTGGTGATTTGGAGTATGTTTCAAAATAGTCATTTGTATTTTTCAATTTTCTTTTAAAACTGTTTGTTCATAACCTTTGACTACTTATCTATTTGGGATTGGTTCCAAGTATTAATAGATTTTTGTCAATCCTCAATATATTAGCTATCAGAATTTTATCAATGATATAAGATAAAAATATTTTTCCTCACTCTAATTTTTTTCAATCTTTGCAAATGATTTGCACAAAAGCAGTTTAATTTTATGCAGTCAAAAATCATTTATTTTTTATGATCGCCTTTCTCTTGTTTAATAATTTTCCCCTTAGTTTTAGGAGTGTGGAATATATCAAACCTGGCTGATGTGGGTTGTTTTGGAGTACCTTATTTTCTTTTTTTTTTTAAATAGGAGATGGCTTACTGAGAAGAAGTAAAGGGGGAAAGATGGGTTCAGAAATGAAAGTGATGTTTAAAAAATGGAAAAACAATAAAATTTAAAAATTTTTCAGAGAATTAAAAAAAGAATTCTCCCTCTAACAAAAAGCATGAAGGGTACTGGATCTTATTATTTACTTTTGCTGTGAGACGTTTTATTTTAGTTTATGTACTCATTTTAGTATAAGATGTTGGTCTAAACTTCATGTCTATCTAAGTCCTTTCAACTTTCCCCAGAAGATGTACCAAGTAGTTTTGATGATGGCTACTTTACAATACAATTTGAGGCCTGGTAATATTATCCCTCCTTTATTTATGCTTTTTCTCAATATTATACTTAAGATTTTAGGCCTTTTGTTTTAGATGAATTTTATTCTGTCTAGTTCTATAAGTTAATTTAAGCAGCAAAGTCATTTTTATATTAGCACAACCCCAACCATGAGTAATGAATCTCTCTCCAATTACTGAAGTCTCTCTTTATTTCTGAAAAGTATTTTATAGCTGTAGTTACATAAATCTTGCACATGTGTTGGTAGGTTAATTCACAGACATTTTATGCATTTTGTCTGCCTGAAAACTTAGGTTTCCTGCTGGTAATCAAATCACAGGATAGGATTGTAGGAATGCAAACTTTATGTATAACAATTTTGAATTTCAACACTGTTTTAGACTTGAAATACGACTCTAATCTTTGTTATAACATTCACCATCTACCAGTATTAAATAACTGTATTTCATGAGGCACTAGCCACTATAGCATAAGCATCACATTAAACTTAAAATTAAAATATGCCCTAGGTCTCTAAAAAGATGATTCAGCATTTTCTAACGAGATTAATAAAAGTTAGATCAATAACCATTTCGTCTTGAAAGTTAGCTCATTTACTTTAAGAGACAGAAAAGAACTATCATACTATAAAAGACAACTCAAACAAAGAATCAGGAAATTGTATGCTATAAATCCATACCTTTACACTTTCCAACTCAGTTATCTCAATTTGAAGATTCAGCATTTCTGAAGACATGGTTTCTTGTACACGCTCAGACATTATCCGCAATTCCTCTGATTTAGCAGACAAGATTTCTTTCTGATGTTCTACTTTGTGTTTCAATTGTTTTTCACTTAGTCGGGCTTCATCTAACTCAGCTTTCAACTTTTCCAGCTTAAAAAAAAAATACAATTGATATAAAAAGTAACCAAGTCACTATAGGTAATTGTGGGAATTTGTAGTTGGGAAAAGTATTATATTTAGATAACTAAAGGTTAATGTAATAATTTTGGAATGAAACCCATCCAAAATATATCACAGAACTGCAAGTTTTAGTGAACAGAATATATTGGACATAATTTAACATTTTTTAAATTTAATTTTGTTTTCAATTAACAAAAATCTATTTTCTCTCCCTCCTACCTCTCCCAATTGTGTGTGTGTGGGGGGGGGGGGAACTGTGGTATCAAATATGCACAGTCAAACTAAACAAATTTCCACACTGGCCATGCCCAAAAAAACTTGTCTCATTCTAAACCCTGAGTTCACCACTTCCATGAAGAGGTAAACAGCACAATCCATCATGAGTCCTCTGGAATCATGTTTGGTCAATGAGTTGGTAAGAGTTCTCAGGTCTTTCAAAGTAGTTTGTCTTTATAGTGTTATGATACAAATTGTTCCCCTGGTTCTGCCCATTTCACTCTGTACCAGTTCATACAAGTCTTTCTAGGATTCTCTGAAACTGTCCCCTTCATTCCATCACATTTATATAGCATAATATGTTCAGCCACTCCCCACCTGAGGGATACCCCTTTTGTTTACAGTTCTTTAACACTACAAAAAAAGCTCCTATAAATATTTTTTACATATAGGTCTTTATTCTATTTACTCGATGTCTTTGGGGTATAGTCTAATAGAGGTATTCACTGGGTCAAAGGGTATGTACAGTTTCGTGACATTTTGGATACTAACAACCATGCAAAAGACTGCCCGAGATGACTACATGAGAAACACAAATAAAAATAACTCTTAAGGTTTCACTTCACATCCAGCAAACTTGAAATGATAAAAAATGGAAACAAGTCAATGTTAGACGAGGTATGGAAAGACAGGTACACTAACACTAACAGTGGAGATGCAAATTGGTCCAACCATTCTGGAAAGGATTTTGGAATTATGTTAAAAAGGGTGAAAACGTCCATAGAGGTCCACAACTGAAAGGTCCCATGCAAACCAAAACATTCATAAGCAGCACTTCTTATGGGAACAAAAAACTGTAAGCAAAATAGATGTCCTTCAACTGGAGAAGAGCAAAACAAATTGTGGCACATGAATAATGGGACATTACTGCACCATAAGAAATACGAAAAATTCAGTTTGAGACATATGACCTGATGCAAAGTGAAGTTAGAAACAGGAAAATAACATACATAAGAACTTCAACAAAAATGGAAAGAACCTAAAAAAAAAAAAAAGAAACTGAACATCATTTAATTATAATGACCAAAGCTGGCCTCCAGACAAGGATGAGAGAATGTACCTCTTGTACCTCCCTTCCTTCTTTGCACAGAGGTATGGGACAATAGGTGTGGAACATTGCATATACTGTCACAGTCAGCTGATGTGTTGATTAGTTTTGCTGAGGAGCTTTTTTTTTCCTTTCTCTATTCTTGTTACAAGGAAGGTATGGCTGGATGCAAATGGGAAGAGAGAGGGATAAACTTGGAAATGAATGTGATATAACAAGATACAAATAAAAGTTTGAAAAAAATGACAATTCAAACCTTGTTTTTAAGTTCGTTCACTTCCTGCCCATGGCTCCTTGATAGCTGTTCTTCTAATTTATCCAGCTGCAATTTTTGCTGCTGTCTAATGGCATCACATTCAGAGTTCAAACTTTCCAACATGCGATTTTTAAGTTCAACTTCTCGCTGAAGAGTAAATTTTTCTTGTTCATAACTCTAGGGAAAGATTCAATTACAATACAAATGTAGTAAAACTAATTTAGCTTGCTATTACATAGATATATTTCTTACCTACCACTGCTCTGTAATTGGAAAACCAATTAGGATACAGTTTTGTGTAGTAGAAATTGGACCTGGGTTCAAATTCTGGCTCTGCTACAAATTACTTGCTATGCCTCAATTTCCTCATCTGTGGGCTAAAAATGATATCTGCATTATTTACCTCACTAGAACTGCTTTAAGAATGGAATATTATGTATGTTAAGTGCTGTGTAAGTTGTAAAGCTCTATAGAAGATTAGGTTACTATAATAACAGGTGAGGTATGAGTCTGTGAGAACCTAGATAAGGTTAGTGACAATAAGAATAGAAAAAGGGGGTAACAAAAGTGTTTTGCAAAAAAAAAAAAAAAAATCATCAAGAAAAAATGTCAGTGACTGAAAGATGGTTGTATCGCTGACTCAATAAGAAATACAGGAAAAATAATCAATTTAGATCTGGAAAGGCAAATGAATTTAATTTTGGACCTCTCAAATTCAACTCATGGAATGTGAGAGGTGAGAGTTGAGAATTGTAAAGGTTCTCAGTAATCACTCAATGTAATGTCTTTTCTTCCTAATGAAAGCCAGGGAAAACCTACCTGGGGTTACACATTAAGTTAACTAAAATTAGGTCTCCTATCTAAACTGGGTAAATAAGAAGTCATGTTCTAAGACATTCAAAATGTAAGAGAGGGCAAAAGGACTGGGCTAAAGATTTGAGAGGCAGTATGACTTGGAGGGTCAGCCACAGTCATGGAGACCCGGATTTAAGAGCCATCTCTCACATTACTGGTTTCACAATAGGCAGGCAAGTCACTTAACCTTTCAGTACCCCAAGCAACTCTAACTCTCTCAGTGATACAGCAACTACTAATCAGCATCCCTAGAGAGAGTTTTCTATGGTGATTACCTACAATAAAAACAAAAACAAAACCCACAGGACCAGTATTCTACCCCACCCCTACAAAAAAAAAAAATTTGATTGGCATGAGCACAGAAAGAAAAGTAGACCAAGCTGTAAGAAAGTGCCTGGTTAATGAGAAAACTGTAGAAATAGAACAGCACAGGGTCAAGGACCTAATTTTGGTAAATACTAACAGGGAGAGATTGAAAAAAAGAATAGGAAATCAGGAAAGATCTTGTCTTAATTCCCATTTTTCACTTCACTCACTTGTATACTTATCTCTTCTTTATGCCTGGATTAATTTCCCAAATGCCAGGGATAAAGGTAGTCCCCCTCCTTTAAAAAAGAATAAACCTCAGTAAATGCTATCCATATAAATGACTAAAAATAATGGGGTTATTTAAATAATTTAAATATAATATTTAATATTTAATAAATATACTAAATAATTTAACCAAATTGAATTTTGTAACATAAGAAACCAAACTGCACGTGTAAAAGACTCTAAATCTGATTCTTCCTACCAACCTAAGTACAGGCACTTTTCTTTCTTTCTTTTTTTTTCCTTGAGGTAATCGGGGTTAAGTGACTTGCCCAGGGTCACACAGCTAGTAACTGTCAAGTGTCTGAGGTTGCATTTGAACTCAGGTCCTCCTAAATCCACAGTTGGTGATCTATCCACTGCACCACCTAGCTGCCCCCATGCAGGCACTTTTCAAAGCTCATTTTTAACTTTGCCGTTCTGTCACTGAGTTTTCCTAAGTGGAATGATTCCATCATAAAGACGAAATTAAACCAATTTCACTACTAGGAAATAAAATTTTCCCCAGCAAAAGTCTTCCCTGTAAATCTAGTCCAAATAAAGAATCCTACCTCTGTTATGGTCATTATTTCACTTCTCATTTTATCCAATTGGTTCTGCAGCTCACTTTGGCTCTCCAATAGCAGTAAACCATACTGTGCTGCTTTCATTCGTTCCTCTTCAGCCTCTTTCAGCTGCCGACGAAGATTCAAAACTAACTCAGACTCCATTTTATTTCTCTGCTTTCAGTCTACGAGGAAAAAACAAACACAAAAAATTAGAGCTCATACAAAATTTAACAAAAAAATAAAAATAATGGCAATGTGAAATTATAGTTTCCTGAACTGTTAGTAATCAAATTTGTTTTCTTTATCCAAAAATTAGTTTTTATTACTTGTGATCTGAACTCAATTCCAAGCATAAAATTAGTTGAATCAACTTAAAATTGGTCTTTAAAAATTCAATAAGAAAAGCAGATTAGATGTTATTACCTTCATTAAGTAATATAATTAAAAAGGAAACAATGAAAATCAAAAAACTTTCATATTAAAATAGCGAGTTTGCTGCTTAATTTGAATAAAATTTACATTGCAACACAAGAAACCCTATGCTTTTAGTAGTTTCAAAATATAACAATGTTAACTTTCCAGATGCGTAAGTTTACCTCATTAAAAACAGAACCACTAGAGGTTAGATGCTTCCAAAAAAGATTTTATTACAAAGATGCATAAATAACCTATTTAGGGAATGGCAGCATTGCTCTTAGTCTAAATTTTCAAAAGATAAGGTTTAAGCTTACATTTTTATTTTTTAAATGTTCTTTTAACTTATACTCCGGGGTCTTTCACCTTTCAAATTTTATTCACTATCTTTTAAAAAGAACTGAACTCAGCTTTTGTTTTACAGCAGCAAAAGGTTCAGATCATCAAAGAAATTCCCCTTCCCTCCCCCCATTAACTTTTCTAGGTTTCAAGTTTGTAAATGCAGCTCTAAAATGTTAATTCTGAGGAATGGAAATGCAAATCCTATTGAAATACCATTAGAGACCTGGCTTCCAGCTAGATAGAAAATTGTCCAAGTGGGCTTAAGTCAAAAGTATTATTACAGTTTCAACTTTTCCCTCTCCATAGCCATAAATGAAATGCCAGTAACCCATTCTAACATGACATCAAAAGCCCCTATCTCCAGTTGATAATTTAGTATGTACCCATGCATTCTCACTAGGTCCTTCTTACAAAATGTGAACCTGGTTCTAGTTTCCATTCTGCTACTACTATGGTATGCTGTTAATCTTTCTAGGCCTCTATTTCTTCAGGTGTAAAATGTATATATACATTGGTCTAGATGACTTCTAAGATCTCTTCCAGTGCCTTTTTTTTTTCGGGGAGGGGGTAGAGGGATAGGAACATCAATGCCTGTGATTCAGGTGACATAGGAAACTTGTCGTGTGAAAATTTCTTCCACAGGGAGGCAATTCTTTTGTAACTTAAGTCGTAGAAAGTATGAAGGGGTTGAAGTGGGGACAGAGACTGCAAGGCTAAGTGACTTGTATTCACAATTAATGTGTACAGAAGCAGGCTCGAACCTGAGTTTCTGATGTTCCAGTCCAGCTTCAGTATTATCTACTACCCCCATACTGCCTTCTCATGTTAAGGATTCTAAATCTATTTTTACCAAGAGTCTACAGGAGGCATGGGGTGGGTGACTCAGTTTTTGGCATTCTTGAGGCTCCTTCAAGATTTAGTTTAACTAAACTTAAACTTTCCCCCATAGAAATCCTCTCTCCCCATATGAAATAGTAGCTCACAATTCTTTATTGATTGACACACAACAGTCCTGTGAGGAGGGTACTGAGGCTCCAGGGACCCAAAGAGGGCAAGAACCAATATTTCAGCAGGTTTCCAAACCGAGGAGGGGTCACACTTGTTCTGCATAGTCCCCCACATCGTGTGACCTTCTCTACTGGGATGTGAGCTCCCCAGAGCAGGGGTGTCTCCCTTTTCTATTTGTATCCACATCACCTAGAAATTGTTGGGAGTGTGGTGGGGGGGGGGGGGGGGCTGTTATTCCTTCTGGGATTGAGGTTAGAGTCGGTGAACTCCGTAGTTGTTCAGTTAGGTCCGACTCTTCATGACCCCATTTAGGATTTTCTCGGCAGAGATACTGGAGTGGTTTATCATTTATCATTTCCTTCTCCAGCTCATTTTACAGATGAGGAAACTGTGGCAAACAGGGTTAAGTGACTTGCCCAAGGTCACAGAGCCAGTACATGTCTAAGGCAGGATTTGAACCCAGGTCTTCGGGACTCCAGGCCTGGCGCTCTATCCATTGCACCACTTAGCTGCAGCTCCCCGAACCCGAAGATCTAGGGATTTTTTAAAAAATCAAAAACAAAAGAAAAGCTTTATCCACGTGACCCTTCCACCCCCACCCCCACTGGTGAATAAGGAAAACCTGGGTGTAAGTATCACTTGCGACACTGAACGACGGCTATTATTATCATCTATTACCCTGAGCCTCAGTTTCCTCATCTGTAAAGTGAAGGGGTGGAACCCGACGGCCTGGGAGGTTCTGACGTCTACGAGGTGACCGCCCCTTCCCAGTGCTCCCCCACTCACCCTCCCCTTAACCCCGACCCCTCCCCACACTCGCTTCTTCCTCCTCTCCCACTCCGAACTCCCCCATTCCTCTCATCACAGCACCCCCCTCCCCCCACCCCCAACAAAGAAGGGAGCTGTCCATTCTTCCCCGCCCCCCGCCCTGAGTCCCGGACTCACCAACCGGCTCCACAGAGGCACCGTTGGGACAGCGCCCAAGCTTATTTGAATTCAGCTCCCGGGATGACTCGCCTTTCTCGCGAGAACCTCGGCTGCTGGAAAAGGACACGGAGAATGCGCAAGCGCGATGGGACTCGAACGGCGTCCGGCTGAGCGAGAGGATGGGGACCATCTGCGCATGCGTCGCCGTCTCCCAGTTAAATATGCAAAGTGTGTCGGGTGCTATGCTAAGACCTGGATAAAAGCAAGCAATACAGTCCCTGCCTTCAAAAAAAAAAACTTATATTCCACAAGTATCTCCTCACTTGAGTCTATTTTCCACTCAGCCATCAAGGTGATCTTCCTAAAGTGCAGGTCTAACCATGTCATCTTAATCAGCTCCAGTGGCTCCCTCTTACCTCCAAAATCAGACATAAAGTCCTGTTTTTTACAATCCTTCGTAACCTGGCATTCTCCTAACTTTCCAGTCTTATTACACTTTTACATCCTACCCTGTATTCTGTGACCCCATGACACTGGCCTCCTTGCTGTTCCTCACACAAGACGCTCCATGTCCTGATTCTAGGAATTTCTCTGGCTGTCCCCCATGCACAGAATGGCCTTGTTCCTCATCTCTGCCTCCCAGCTGCCCTGGCTTCCTTCAAGTCCCAATTAAAATTCCACCTTTTACAGGAAGCCTTTCCCAATCCCTCTCAATTCTAGTACTTTCCCTTTGTGGATTGTTTCCAATTTATCCTGTTAATTTGTATATATATATATATATATATATTTGTATATATATCCTGCTTATTTGTATAGAGTTCTTGGCATGTTTCCCCCCCCCCTCTAGATTGTAAGTTCCTCAAGGACAGGGACTGTCTCTTATGTTTCTTTGTATCCCCAGTGGTTACCACAGTGCCTAGCACATAGTAGGTGTTCAACAAATGTTTATTGATAGAAGAACGGAAAGACAATGCATAAAGGGGAGCTGGAATGGGGAGACAGATGAAGGGATAGCATGCACATTCTTGCATTGTTTGGAGTTGGGGGCCAGAACTGATCCTGGATCCTGCTCACGTATCAGACCCAAGGGTGGTTCCTAGGGCAGAGTCTGAATTTCTGGTGAGGAGGAGATGGGAATGAAGGGCAGAGCAGAAGCCTTGAAATATAAATGTCAGTTTTATGATAACCTCATTCTCTACTTTTTCAATAGTGTTTGGATTAAGATGGTTCTGAGGGATGTATTCTGCTATTGTTCTCCTATGTTTAATATTCTATGGACTGTTGCAAAGATGGATAAAATAACTGCTTTGTGTTAACTGAATACAAGTATTGAAATGTAAGCTCATCTTCCATAGGTTCACTGAAAGTCCATTTGAACAATTTCAGTAGCATACAAGACAATGAGATGATATCATTGTGTTCCTACATTATTTTTATTTCTTTTGCTTGGTCTCTTATGTTTTGCAAGTTTTTTGTTACACAGAGCTTGGAGCTTATGTGTATTTCCAACAGCAACATCTATTAAAATATTTCTTAAATTGCTATGGAACAGTATTATTGTTTTGTTATTGTTATCATTTTGTTGTTTATGTTGATGTTATTCCTGCTACTTGGATAAAGTGGTGGGGCAGCTGCAGTTATCATGGCATTTTTGACCAAAACAGGCTTTTTGTCCTAGATAATGAAAGTAAAAGGTGCATTGATTCTGGCATGCAGTACATTTAGACAATATCGTAAGATAGGCGCTTTCTTTTTTTTTTTCCAACTATTGACAAAAAGGGTTTTATTTACCCATAGCAGGTAGATGTTCAACAAGTTTAGGCATTGAGGACACCTTAAATTGATTTAGTTGATCAGCCCGCTTGTCTGAGTTGCCTATTCTGATCCACTAACCAGACATCAGAGAATGCCTGGAGCTCCTTGTGGCTACTTTGTACTTCAGTGACCAGAAAGTGATGTCAACAGCTTGAGCCTTAGTCCTCTGAACCTTATAAATAGGCAGCACAAATGGAGGAAGTGGAAAGATTGGAACACAAATTAACTAAGGTTAACAACTCTCTTAAGGAGTAACTTAATCTGGGAGAATGTTGGGAAATGACAGCCCTCCAGGTTTGTGTGATCAGGCCCATGTGGGTGGGATGTGATATCTTTGCAGTTCATAGTGGATGCCTCCGTGTAAAAAGGAGACCATAAGCAAGAGCAGCACCAGGCTCATCAGGGCTACAGCAAAGATGAAGACACTTCCTGCATAGTCACTGATATTCATCACTTGTGAAGGGGAATTTTCTTCTATCACCACTCATTTCGGGTTCCCTGGCCCACCAAGCAAAACCTCCTTTCTACCTCCAGTAACCCATTAGCTAAGAGTCAGGGAGTTAGAGCAAAGATTAAAGTAGAAACTGAATCAAATGATGTTAAATATGAGAAAACACTATTTGTGATCATAGCAGCCACAACCCAGTTTATTTAAACAAGTTGATGAAAAACGGAAAAAGAAAAGACTGCTTTTTGGACACCATAATTTAAAGAAGTTTAACGGCTACAAAACAGTTTCCAAAATAAGGCCAAAGGAACCCAGAGAACTGCCTCAAGACAGCAAATACTTTATTTCCTTTGCAAGTAGAGATATATGACAGCTAAAGGCTCATTTGCAAAAATACCTAAGAGGATGACAGTAGACTATAAACAGTAGTACTTCATAAATAAACAGCAAAAAGCAGGTTGGGGGAAAAGTAGCCTGAAAACAAAGTTTAACAAGAATTACAATCAAGTTAGATCACTGAAAGAGCGTATGAGCCATAGAGAAAGCAACAAAAATAGATGTGAATTTGGGTAGATTAGCCAATTTTTTAATAGAATGATCTATTCTCAATGGCAATGATGATATTGCAATCTCTACATTTTGAATCAACATGTGTGGCTCTGTGAGCCAAATCTGATGAGAGTAAGGTTCAAACAATACTCATCTCCCTCCTTTCTTTCCCTCTATTGTAATAGGTCTTTGTGCCTCTTCATGTGATGTAATTTACCCTTTTCTGCCTCCTTTCCTCTTCTCCCAGTACAGTCTCTTTTCACCACTTAATTAGATTTTTTTATCATCACATCAAAGTCAACTTATACTCACATTCTCTGTTTATGTATATCCCTTCTAAATGTCATAATAAAAATACAGTTCTCAAGAGTTACAAGTATCATCTTCTCTTGGAGGGATGTAAACAGTTTGCCCTTATTGAATAACATGTTGTTGTTTTTTTTTTCTTTCCTGTTTACCTTTTTACGCTTCTCTTGAGTCTTGTATTTGAAGATCAAATTTTCTGTTGAGTTCTGGTCTTTTCATCAGGAAAGTTTGGAAGTCCCCTATTTCATTGAATGCCCGTCTCCTCACCTGAAAGATTATGCTTATTTTCGCTGGGTAGTTGATCCTTGGTTGTAATCCAAGCTTCTTTGCTTTACAGAATATCATATTCTAAGCCCTCCGATCTTTTAATGTAGAAGCTGCAAGGTCCCACATAATCTTGACTGTGATTCCATGATATTTAAATTGTTTCTTTCTGGCTGCCTGCAGTATTTTCTGCTTGATCTGATAATTGTGGAATTTGGCTACAATATTCCTTGGTGTTTTCAATTTGGGATCTCTTTCAGGAAGGGATTGGTGGGTTCTTTCGATGACTATTTTACCTTCTGGTTGTAGGACCTCAGGGCAATTTTCCTTGATGATTTCTTGAAAGATGCTGTCCAGACTCCTTTTTTGATCATAGGTTTCAGGTAGAACAATAGTTCTTAAATTATCTCTCTTGGATCTATTTTCCAGGGCAATTGTTTGTCCAATGAGGTATTTTATGTTTTCTTCTATTTTTTCATTATTTTCATTTTGTTTGACTGATTCTTGATGTCTCATAGGGTCATTAGCTTCCACTTGCCCAGTTATAATTTTTAACAAGCTGTTTTCTTCAATTAGCTCTTATACCTCCTTTTCCATTTGGCCAATTCTGCTTTTTAAAGAGTTGTTTTCTTCAGTGAACTTTTTTCCACTTTGCTCAGTTGTATTTTTTAAGGACTTGTTTTCTAGTTTTCTAGTCCTTAAAAAAAAAATAAAGGACAAATTGTCCTTCTTTTTCCAAGCTATTGACTCTCTCTTGCATACCTCTCATTTCTTTTCCCAATTGTTCTTCTACCTCTCTTATTTGACTTTTAAAATCCTTCTTGAGCTCTTCCAAGAAGCCTTTTTGGGCTTGAGACCAATTCATATTCCCCTTTAAGATTTTGGATGTGGGTATATTGACAATGTTGTCCTCATCTGAATTTGTGTTTTGATCTTCCCTGTCCCCATAGTAAGAATCTATGGTCATTGTACATTTTTGCTTTTTGCTCTTGATGTTTGCCTATTTCTTGGCTTTTAAAGTTGAGCTCTCCTTCTGGAGCACAGGGGCATTGATCCAAGCTTCTTGTGCTGGGGGTCAGGAACCTGGTTATTGGCTTTGTGTGTTGGGGCCTCAGGTGCTGGCAGCTGGAGACTATAGGTATCTGGCAGCTTACCTGGTGCTGAACTGGAGTCAGCAACACTGAAGCTCTCAGGGTAGAGGGGAGTTTGGCCCCTGGAGGATGGCTACTCTAAAGCACCAGAAGGTTTGGCTGCTGGAGTTGTGCTAAAGAATGGGGAGGTTTGACTACTGGAGTCTATTGGTTCCCCTGCCTGCGCCAAAGCATTCGGGAGGAAGAAGGGCAAAGGGGGTCCTGGTGTTGTCGCCTGCCTGCTCCACCACCCTGGGGTTCAGGATCTCCTGCTGGTTTGCCAGGGTGGGGCTTGCCACAGGTTACTGGGGCACCTGGTGTCCTGTCCTGCTCCCCTTCCACCAGAGCAAGAGGGACCTTTTCCATTAATCCCCCAAGCTTCCCAGGTTAAAAGACTGCTTCACCCCATCTTTCTGCTGGCTCAGCTATTCCAGGGTTTTCCATGGGGTGCTATTTTCTGGGTTTTTAGAGTTCAGTAAGGGAGAGTGAAACCTCTCTGGCCTTATCTGTTTCTGACCCTGTTTCTGGGGCTGACAGGATATACAGGAACAGATATTGAGCAGGCAACTGGAAATCATTGGATCATCACATGGGATCATAGACTTGAAGAGACCTTAAAGGTCATTTAATCCAACCCTTTAATTTTACAAATGAGGAAACTGAGGTCTGGATGTAGGTTCAGAACTTAAGAAAAGTCAGGGATTGAGAGATTTGGGAGTCATCTGAGTAGAGATGCTACTGGAAGCTACCAAAGGAGATAAAATCACAGAGGAAGAGTTTGTGGAGAGAACAGTAAGATGTTGTATCATAGTGGAAAGGGTGCTAGCTTTGGAGTTAGAGGCCTTATAGTTCAATTTATACTTCTGTGAGACATTAGAGAGCACTCACTCTCAAATGCTTTGTTTAAATCTCTCTTCTCTAATCCACCTGGAGAGTCTCTAATATAAGTTTCTTTTAGAAACAGAACAGGATAGTAGTACAAATCATGCAAAAAAAGCCATAGTTTCTTGGCATGGCCAATGCAGGAATTAGCTTTGTTTGACTATGCATATTTGTTACAAGGGTTTTTTTTTTCTTTTGTGGGGGGATAGACGGAATGGAAGAAAGAGAAGTTGAATTTTTATCGACTGAAAGGAAATAAATCAAAGAAGCCATAAAAGCCACAAAAACTCAAAAGAAAAACCTTTTAAGTAGTTGTGGCAATAGTAAATTCTTACCATACCAAGAATTTAAAAACAAAGAGTTAATAAGAAAAGGAATACTTTTGAGATGACCTGGCCATATCATGTGCATAGTTTTTTGTTTTCTTTTTTAAATAAAAGTTCTTACTATCTCTGTGATCCTGCAGATAGTCGTTTAGTCTTCCTAAGCTTCAATTTCTTCATCTGAAAAAATGAGGACGAGGAGCTGGGTAACTATAAAGGTGTAGTCAACAATCATTTATTAAGCACCAGCCCCTGTTCTCAAGGAGCGCACAATCTAATGGTGGAAAAAACATGCAAGCAACTGTGTACAAACAAACAAATCTAGGATAAATTGGAGATAATCTCAGAGGGATGGCTCTAGCATTAAGGGGAATTAGGAAAGGCCTCTCCCAGAAGGTGGAAGTTTTAGCTGAGACCTAAAGGAAGCCAGGAGATGGAAATGAGGATGAGAGAACTTCAGGCACAGAAGACAGCCAGTAGAAATGCACAGTTAGGAGTTGGGAGTGTCTTGCATGGGGAACAAGTAAGTAAAGAGGCCAGTGTCACTAGATGGCAGAATAACTAGAGCAAAGTAAAGCTGGAAAGGTAGGAAGGAGCCGGGTTATAAAGGCCAAACAGAGGATTTTATATTTGATCCTGGAAGTCATAGGAAGCCTCTTTAGTTTATTGAATAGGAGAGTGAGATAGTCAGATCTGTACTTTAGAAAGATGGATTTGATAGCTGAGCGGAGAATGGACTGGAGAAGGTTGAGACTTGAAGCAAAGAGACCAACCAGAAGGTTACTGCAATAGTGCAGGCATGAGGTGAGGGCATACACAGTGGGGGAGGGGAGGGTAGCAGTGTCAGAGGGGAGAAGGAGGTATACACAAGAGATGGTACATGTGATCAGACTTGACACCTGATTGCTATTGGGTATGTGGGGTATGAGAGAGTTGAAGAGTCAGATATGACATCTAGGTTGTCAGCCTGAGTAACTGGAAGGGTTGGTGGTACCCTTAGAATCAATAGTGAAGTTAAGGAGGGGCAGAGCCAAGATGGTAACATGAAGCTAGCATTTCTTTCAAGTTTGCCGAATATATCCCTTTTATAAAACTTAAAAAAAAAAATAACAAACTGAATTCTGAGTGAGAAAGCCAAGAAAAAGTCACAGTGAGTATTCTTTCCAGCCCAGAGTAGCTTAGGAAGATAGAAAGAGATGTCTGTGGACAATTGGGGCAAAGACTGGAGCATGGGCTGTGGCAGTCAAAGCACAAAGGGAACTAAACACCTGGCTAGAAATCTCAAGAGATCCTTGTCATAGCAGTGGGAGTAGGAATAAGTGTAATATGGCAGCTCTATCACTCATTACCAAATTCCAAGACACAGTTCTAGGATGGGGAGGAGTGGTTGTAGTCTCAATAAAGCAGGGGCCCTTTCTGGTAAGAACCAGAGCACAGACCAGGAGGGCAGTGACCAGACCTGTTTTTGGATCACACCACTTTGGAAATACCAAACACTTATAGGCCCCCACTGAGCTATGAAAGCAGCAGAAGGACATAAAAGACATAAACTTAGGCCAGACATTCCCCACCTCCCACCCCCAGAAGTGAGCAAAGCCCAACTCTAACCTAAAGTCCAAAGTCAAAAAGTAAGCTAGAAAAATGAGCAAACGACAACAAAAAGCCTCAAAAAAACAAAAACACCTGACTATAAAAAGCTGCCATGGTGACTGGGAAGCTTAAGACACAAATTCAGAAGAAGACAATGGTTTGAAAACATCTACAAGCAAAACCTCAAAGAAAAATGTAAATTGGGCACAAATCCAATAAGAATTCCTAGGAGAACTAAAGAAAGAGATAAAAATTAGCAAAAAAAATTTTTTTAAACCAAATAAGATTGATAGAGAAAAAATTGGGAAAAGAAATGGGAGGTAGGCAAGAAAATCATGAAAAGAGAACAAACAACTTGGTAAGAGAAGCAGAATAAAATTCTAAAGAAAATAACACCTTAAAAATCAGAATTGGCCAAATGGTGAAAGGGATACAGAACCTCACTAAAGAAAATCACTCCTTAAAAATTAGATTGAAAAATTATCTCTTTCTGCAGATGATACAATGATATACTTGGAAAATCTTAGAGATTCAACTAAAAAACTAGTTGAACAATAATTTTAGCAAAGTAACAGGATATAAAACAAACCCACACAAATCATTTGCATTTCTATATATTACCAACAAAACCCTTCAAGAAGAGATAGTAAGAGATACCCCATTTAAAATAACTGTAGACAGCATAAAATACCTAGGAGTATACCTGTCAAGACAAATCCAGGAACATAATCATAAAATACTTTTTTATCCAAAAAAAGTTGATTTAAATAATTAGAGAATATTAATTGTTCATGAGCAGGCAGAGCCAATATAATAAAAATGACAGTTCTACCTAAGCTAGTGTACTTATTCAATGTCATCCCAATTAAATTACTAAAATATTACTTATTGAGCTAGAAAAAATAATAACAAAATTCACTTGGAAGAGCAAAAGGTTAAGAATATCAAAGGAATTAGTGGAAAAAATGTAAAGGAAGGAGGCTTAGCAGTACCAGATCTTAAATTATATTATAATGCAGTAATTATCAAAAACCATGTGATACTGGCTAAGAAATAGAAAGGTGAATTAGTGGAACATAGAAAACATACAATGCACAGTAGTAAATGATTATAGTAACCTTATGTTTGACAAATGTAAAGATTTAAACTTTTGGGATAAGAATTCATTATTTGTTTTAAAAAAAAAAGTTGTTGGTAAGACTGGAAACCAGTCAGGCAGAAATTGGGTATAGACCAATATCTTACACCATTTACCAAGATAAAGTCAAAATGGATACATGATCTAGATATAAAGAGGGATATCATAAGTCAATTAGGAGAATATGGAACATATTACTGATCAGACTTATAAATAGGAGAATTTATGAATAAACAAGAGAGAGAGAGAGCATTGTGAGATGTAAAATGGATCATTTTGATTACATTAAGTTGAAAAAAAAGTCTTTGTACAAATAAAACCAATGTAGCTAAGGTTAGAAGGAAAGCAGAAAACTGGGGGGAAATTTTTATAGATGGTTTCTCAGATAAAGGGCTCATCCCAAATATATGGAGAATTTCATCAAATTTATAAGAATGTGAGTCATTCCCTAATTGATAAGTGGTCAAAGGATATGAACAGGTAATTTTTTGATGAAGAAATCAAAACTACAAATAGTCACATGAAAAAATGCTCTCAATTATCAATTATTAGAGAAAGGCAAATTAAAACAACTTTGAGATACCATGTCACACCTATGAGATTGGCTAAAATGATAGAAGGGGGCAATGACAAATGTTGGAGGGGATGTGGAAAAATTGGGACACTAATACACCATTGGTGGAGTTGTGAACTGGTCCAACCATTTTGGAGAAAAATCTGGAATTATGCCCAAAGAGTCATAAAACTATGTATTATCCTTTGACACAACAATACCATTATTATTTCCTAAGGTGATCAGGGAAAAAGGGAAAAAAAACTCTATATGTTCTAAAATATTTATAGAAGCTTTCGTTGTGGTGGCAAAGAACTGGAAATTGAGGGATGCTCATCCGTTGGGGAATGGCTAAACAAGTTGTGGTATATGATTGTGATGGAATACTAGTGTGCTATAAGAACTGATAAGCAGGTTGATTATAGAAAAACATGAAAAGTTTTGCATGAAATAAGAGTGGAATGAGCCCAGCCAAAAGAACACTGGGTATAGTAACAGCAATACTATTAAAAGAATAACTGTGAATGACTAAGTTATTCTGAATATTATAAATACTCAAATCAACTACAAAGGATCTATGAAGGAAGCTGCTATCCACCTCCAGAGAAAGAGTGGATAAATAGAAGTATGTATATACATATGTGTGTTTGTGTGCATGTATTTATGTGTGTGTGTGTGTGTGTGTGTGTGTGTGAGAGAGAGAGAGAGAGAGAGAGAGAGAGAGAAAAATGGTGGCCTTCTCTACTGCAGGGTGGGAAGGGATGGAGGAAAAGAGACAGTTCAGAACTTAAAATGTAACAAAAAATAAATTAAAATGAAAAAATAAATAAAACTGACCAAGTGGAAGCTAATGTCTACATGAGACATCAAGAATGAAAACAAAAGACTGAAAAAATATAAGATATAAAAAAACTGACCTTGAAAATAGATCAAGAAGAAATAATTTTATAATTGTTGGAATACCTGAAAACCATATTTTTTAAAAGAGCATAGACATCATATTTCAAGAAATTACAAAGGAAAACTTCCCAGATGTCTTATAACCAGATGGCAAAGTAAAAATTAAAAGAATCCACTGGTCACTTTCTGAAAGAAATCTGAAAATGAAAACTCCCAGGAATATTATGGCCAAAATCCAGAGCTCCCAAATCAAGGAGAAAATACTTCAAATAGCCAGAAAAAAATAATTCAGGTACCATGGAGCCACAGTCAGGATCACACAAGATTTAGCAGCTACCATTATAAAGAAGAGGGGGGCTTGGAATATGATATTCCAGAAAGCAAAGAAACCTACCCAGAAAAACTAAGTATATTCCTTCAGGGGGTAAATGAATATTTAATGAAATAGAGTACTTTCAAGCATTCCTGGTGGAAAAAAAAAACAGAGCTGAATAAAAAAATTTGACATTCAAGCAAAAGACTCAAGAGAAACATAAAAACATAAACATAAGTGGGAAATCATAAGGGACTTAACAAGGTCAAACTGACTACATTCCTATATGGAAAAGTGTTCCATGTAGTCCTTAAGAACTTTATCATCATTAGGACAGTTAGAAAGCATCTACTTAGACAGAAGGCTAGGATGTGAGTCTAAAATGTTGGGATGATCTCAAAAGAAGAATGCAAGGGTGAGAAAGAGGGATTCACTGGGAGTAGGGGGAAAGGAGAGGAAGAATAGGGAAAATTATCTTACATAAAAGAGTTGTGCAAAGAAGAATTTTTACAATGGAGGGGGGGAAAGGAGTGAGGGCAGACCTGGCAATGCTTGAACCTTGCTTTCATCTGAACTGGTTCAAGGAGGGAAGAATATGTGTCACATGCATACATGCACACACACATAGTTGGACATAGAAATTCATCTTACCCAAGAGGGAAGTAGGAGGGGAAGAAGCTAAGAGGAAACAGAGATGTAATAAAAGGTAGGATAGATTAAGATAGGCAGTAGTCAGAAGCAAAACAGACTTTCGAGGAAGGGATAAGGTAGGAAAAAAAAGAGAGAGAAGGATTAACAAAAGAAAATAGAATGGAGATAAAGTTAGTAATAAAAACTATGAATGTTGATGGAATGAATTAACTCATAAAATGGAAGAAGACAGCAGAATGGATTAGAAACCAGAATACAACAATATGCTGTTTACAAAGAGACACACTTGAAATAGAAAGACACACACAGAATAAAAATAAGGGGCTGGACCAGAATTTGTTATGCTTTAGCTGAAGTAAAAAAGTCAGGGATAGCCTGCCATGATCGCAAATAAAGCAAAAGCAAAAACAGACCTAATTAAAAGAGAACATCAAGGAAACTACATCTTGCTAAAAGGTACCATAGAGAATGGTATACTAAACTTACATGCATGAAATGGCATAACATCCAAATTCTTGAAGGAAAAATTAAATGAGTTACAAGATAAAGTAGACAGTAAAATTATACAATTGAAGACCTCAATTTACTCCATCCCAGTCCTAGATAAATCTCTTTTTTCCCTTTTTTGTAATTTTTAAACTTAAATATAAAATGAGAAAAAAATTGCCATGTGCACAGCAGACCATAAGAGAGGATTCAATATGAGACAATAAATTTCCATTTCAAGAAAACCTATATAATAAACAATACACATTATTTTCAAAGCTGCCCAGCTTTTCTTTGCTTCCTTGTTGGTTTTCTTTTGTTCTCTGCTGCACATTTTTTACTTGATTTTCTCCTATCCCTCCCCTCACCACCCTAAACAAAGCTGCAATTAAGTGTGGAGATACACACACACACACACATATACATAGATATCGATAAACATAGACATATATATAGTATATACTCATACACATATATGTAAGATAGTACTATGCTTATTTCCTCTTATCATCTGTTTCTCTGTTTTTTTGTTTTGTTTTTGCTTTTGTTTTTGTTTTTAGGCAATTGGGATTAAGTGACTTGCCCAGGGTCACACAGCTAGTAAGTGTCAAGTGTTTGGTCTGAGGCCGGATTTGAAGTCAGGTCCTCCTGATTTCAGGGCCAGTGCTCTAACCACTGAGCCACCTAGCTGCCCCTCATCTGTTTCTCTGAAGGTGGATAGAATCTTCCTTCATAAGTTCAAGTCTTTCCATGTTTTTCTAAATCAACCTGCTCATCATTTCTTACACCACAGCAATATTCCAACCCAGTCACATCCTATCTGAGAGATTGTCTGTGAAAGTTTTTTTCCCCAATTTTTTGCATTCTTTCTGTTCTTGGCTACATAGGTTTTATTTATACAAGAAAATTTTAATTTAAAATAATTGAAATTATTCTTTTTACACTTCAACAATGCTCTCACCTCATAATATAGTTTAAGGTCTGATATTGCTGAATCTACTTCCTTTACATCTTTTTTTTCCCCTGGTTTCTTTGAAATTCCTGACC
Source organism: Vombatus ursinus (assembly GCF_900497805.2). Taxonomy (NCBI): domain Eukaryota; kingdom Metazoa; phylum Chordata; class Mammalia; order Diprotodontia; family Vombatidae; genus Vombatus; species Vombatus ursinus. The sequence continues at coordinate 10,842,499 of NW_020954641.1, forward strand.
TTTTTTCTTCTGAATGAACTTTGTCATTATTTTTTCTAGACCTAGATAAATATTACCATAAAATAAACAAGAAAAAATGTTAAGGAGATGGATAAAATTTTAGAAAAGTTAAACATGATAGTCCTCTGCAGAAAATTAAATGGGAATAGAAAGCAGTATACCATTTCTTTTCCCAGCTATGCATGGCACCTTCATAAAAACTGACTATATTAAGGCATAAAAACCTCACAATCAAATGCAGAAAAATAGAAATATTAAATATACTTTTTTGGACCATAATACAGTAAGAATCACACTGAATAAATGTCCTTAGAATTGAAGACCAAATAATGTAATCATAAAGAATGAATGGGTCAAAGAACAAATCATAGACATAAAAATTTCATTAAATATGACAACAATGAGACAACATACCAAAATTTCCTTTGTCCTTAACTTAACATATACATAGATATACATCTTGGTCCACCTTTCCCCTCAGTGCTTGAGAAGTTCATAAGATCATGGATTTAGATCTTGAAGGAGCCCCAGAAGTCATCTAGTACAACTTCTTTATTTAACAGATGAGGAAACTAAGGCCCAGAGATGTTCAATGACTTGCCTAAAGTTCCACAGGTAGTAAGTGACACAGGTGGAATTTGAACCCAGATCCTCTGATTCCAGAGCCAGTATGCCTCCCACTGTATCATGCTGTTCCTCATTACTTAGCCCAAGGCCTGATTCTAATTCTAAAATTCTGTCTTAAAACACAAAGTGTTTCTCCTGGACTGGTGATTCTGTCCTGCTGGCTTCTGTTCCCTACAATTCCAAGTAGGGAAAATTACCACAATGGAAGATTTAGTCTGAAAGGACTTGTCTGATGATGGTGGGCAGGAAAGTGAGAAGCCAGCCAGATTTTCCTTTCCAATCAGAGATTCAGATATGACTGATCCAGAGGATTTTCTAAAACATGGCTTCCTTAGCAGATACTTTTAACATCTAAGAAATGGTTCCCTTCTGGACTCTACTAAGATTGTGGCACATGAATACAATGAAATGTGGTATATGAAAATATACCATAAGAAGTGGTAAATATGAAAAATTCAGGGAAGTATGGAAAAGCTTATGCGAACCTTTGCAAGTGAAATACTGAGAATGAGGAAAACGATACATTTGAAGGCACAGCAATTTAAATGGAAAGAAAAAAAAAATGAAGTGACTTGTACAAAGTCACACAGGTAGTAGATAGGAAAGCCAGGGTTTAAATCCATGTTTTCCGATTCCAAATGGCTTTTTCCTTAAGAGGTTATTTGTGGGTGTCAGTGGAGCTAAACAGTAAAGATATAGAGTGGACTATGGTTAAGAATACATTCCCAAGTTGATACTTGGAAATCACCAAAGAAAAATGAAGGCAGTATAATTATAATGACCAAACTTGCTTCTTAAGTAGAGGTGATAAAATGCCAAAAAACAAACAAACAAACAAATAAAAATAACAATAACTCTTCATTAGAGAAATGGGGCACTATGAAGGTGAAACACTGAATATACTGTCACACTGTTGATAAGTGTACCAATTTGTTAGTTTGGCTGAATCGCTTTTTGTTTTTTATTACAAAGGACGTTTTACTGGGCAGGGGAAGAATATGTTCAGAATTGAAGATATCAGTACAAATAAAAATTAGAAAACAAAAACCAGAATCCTGGGTTAGCGTTTTTACATACATTATCTCATATGGTTCTCAAAATGAGTATTATTAAAGTGTTTTAAGTATTATTAAACCCATTTTATAGATGAAAAAATTAGGCTCACATAGGCTAAATCTAAGGTTTCAGAGCCAGTAAGTGACAGTCAGACTTAAACAGAGGCCTGTCTGGCTCAATATGCAGTAGCTTTCTGTTACATCATACTTTCTAAATATGGTAGTAGATGACTCCTTATTTTCTGGAAGATTCCTTTCCAGTAGTTCCTATCCACTTGAACACCCATCATTATAAGCCTCTGAAAACAACCTCAGAGTGCATTTCCTTTATATGAAATGCCAGGATGATGTGAGGCCCTAGGCAAAGAGAAATCATCCACTAGGCCAGGGCGGGGAACCTGCAGCCTCTAGGCCACTTAGCCCCCTAGGTCCTCAAGTGTGGCCCTTTAACTGAATCAAAACTCTACAGAACAAATCTCTTAATAGAAGGATTTGGTCTATAAAACTTGGACTCAGTCAAAAGGCCACACCCAAGGACCTAGAAGGTCACATGTGGCCTTGAGGCCACAGGTTCCTCACCCCTGCACTAGGCAGAAAATGATTAAGAGAAGAGGCATGAGAGAAAAGATCACAGAAGTAAGCAATCTCCACATTTAAAGAATTCTAATAACTTTATTATATATTTAAAAGGAATAGCAAGTTGTACATAATAGATTTTCAATTTCATGTGCAATCATCTTTTTCATTATACTATGTTATGGAAATGCTTGTTTAATTTTATTCATTCATTCATTCATTTATTTATTTATTTTAGTAAGGCAATTGGAGTTAAGTGACTCGCTCAGGGTCATACAGCTAATAAGTGTCATGTGTCTGAGGCTGGATTTGAACTCAGGCTCTCCTGAGTCCAAGGCCAGAGTTCTATCTACTGCACCACCTAGCTGCCCCATTACTTGTTTTATTTAAAAATTAAAAAAAAAATTTTTTTAAAGGATTCTTTCGGGTCATCTAATCTGCTCTCTAGATTAGCTCTTCTCCAACATCCCTGAAAAAGTGGTCGTTCATTCTCTGCTTTAAGACCTCTGACTTCAGAATATCTCTGCTTGTTAAGAAATGAAACCAAAATCTAACTCTATACTGTCTTCTTTCAGTACAGCTGCAGAGGCTTATGTATGCAGCCAAACATATCAGATAAGGAACAGAAGCTCTACTCAAAGCTCAAGGGTGGAATTTTCCTCCATTAAACCTCCAAAGCAGGGATTCTTAAACTGTTTTGTATCATGGGTCCTTTGGCTTGTTTAAGGAAACCAATGGACCCCTTCTCAGAGTAGTATTTTTAAACATATAAAATAAGGTATACATGACAAAGGAAGTCAAAAGTCAGTGAAAATAAAGATGTAATTTTATTTTCTCATTGAGGTTAATGGAACCTCTGAAATATACCCGTGGACCCTTAGCTAAGAACTCCTACTCTAGTACTTTTCCTATGTTCCAGCAGAACCTAACATTTTTCTATTAGAACAAATCTGTTGGTAGGGATTGAAGAAAAGTTCAGAAAAGACCGACCTCCTCAGTGAATGGTGTATGTCCTTCAGGAAATATGGCAAGGGACACTGCTTTCCACAGCACGGTGCTCCTTTTTTACACACTCCCCAGACCCACTTTAACCGTAGCCCAAATGCAGCCTTTTTGAAAATTTTTGTTAGTGTTTGAAGGAAAGTCATGAAAAGCCCATCAGCTCAATCATAATACAGCCTGGGATGAAGATGGGACTTGCATAAAAATTCAGGGTATTGCCTCACCTTTTAAGGTGTCCTCATAATGCCACTGTATCTCTCCCATGCACTTATTTTCCAGTCTATACTAGTAATGCATCCACAGGCAGTCTTACAAAGGAGTATGTTATGGTGGAAAGAGTCATGGACTTAGGAGGTCGCATCCCAGCTCTGCCCATCTTTTATCATTGCCTTGTTGTGGCAGAGAGCCTTGCGTAGCTCAATTAAACTATGAGGTGAAGAGCCTAGAATGACTTCAAGGTTGCAAACTTGGGTGAATGGAAGAATGGTTGCCCTCAATAAAGATAGGGAAGGGGGGAAATGATGGTGGAGGAGCCCCAGCAGCAGAAGCCAGAGCTACTGTAAAATAATTCCAAAGGACTTAACTGATTGGTCTATGGTGAAGCAAGCCATCCTGGCCCAGTAAGACTAAATTCAGCAAGAGCTTGCTGCCTAAAATCCACTGTTCTTAGAGTCCTTTGAGCTCTCCATTCTGTACAGAGTATGCTGATGATGATAAAAACAACAACAACAACTCTCATTCATCCAGAAGACCAGGACTGAAGGTAACTGCTTCTACCAAGTATTTGGTTTTTTCCCACTTGGGGGCCCTGCTAGAGATTAGCAAGGAGCTCCTGAGGTTCAAAGCCATCAAGAACAAGGACTGGTGTCTCAGCACTTCACTTAGTTTGCAGTTGAAGATTTCTGTAGTACTTTCATGGACTTAATAGAGAAGACTGAGAAGCAGACCTCAGTGGTTGAGTTATTTGGTCTGTTTAAGTGACCAAAGAATCACAGATTCCCTGGTAGTGTCCCTATGGCTGCTCTCCTCCAGCTACCCACAGTGGGAAAAAAAAGTTCTTGGGGGTATTTCATTGACAGTAAGCAGTGTCAAGGAGTTTTATCAACAGAAGGTGCAAGAAGAGTGTTCATATCCACATCATCACCCTGGCCCAGGCTCTCAATGTCTCCATCCAGGTACAGTACATAGACCAGGGTCAGTGCAAGAATATCAACTCTCACATTTTCCCTAAGGGCTCTGAATCTAAGGTTTATCTACTGCACAGATCCAGATGTCTCAATGTCTTAGGAAATTGATAGGATAGCATTCAGGTCCCTTTCCTGCCTTAGTAAGTGCTGGCACTAATCCTACACACACACACACACACACACACACACACACACACACACATATATATATACATATACCTATACATATACATATATATGTATATAGCTTTTTTGTCATTGTAAATGATAACATTTCATTCCCCTTCATTTATATTCTGTTGTCACCCATGACCTTGCATGTTTTATCAAAGGGGATGCTAATGGTAGAAAAAACAAACAAAGCAACAAAGATAGAGAAATTAGGAAGATGGGTTAGTTTGGGGGGAAATAATAAATTATGTTTTGAAAATGTCAAGTTTAACAGATTTAGATAACAAATTTATGTTATTAATCTCAACTGGGCCTTCACAAATGAATGATGATGCTGATGCTCTCTGATTGGCTCTCTATCACTGTCTCTGAACCTTCAGCTCCATTTCTTCTTTTCTCCCTTCAAGCAACTCACTTAACCTCTTTTCCCTCCTCAGGAGAAAACCTCCTCCTTTATCAGTAAATCTGATACCATTCATGTGAGCACCCTCTTCTCCCCACCATGACATCTCAGATTCGCTTCACATTGTTCCCTCGCTGTCTTGTCCTTTGAGGAAGAAGTGGTTCAAGACCAACTTCTAATGCCCTCAATTGCTCCTTCTCTAGCATCCTTCAGAAGTTTGCCCTTAATTATTTCCTCTCTCTCCAACCTTAAATCTATACATCATCTGTCTTCTTTTCTGCTGCCTACAAATTTTCAATTGACCCTGTCCTCCCCTCAAGCTATGAGTCCATATCTCTCTTTCTCTCATAGTGAAATGCTTAGGGGAAAAATAATCTAGTTCATTGATGTCACTTCCTCATTTTCCATTTACTTTTCAACCTTTTACAATATGGTTCTGACCCCATCATTTGAAAGAAACTACTCTCACCAAGGTCACAATATTCTCTCAATTGTCAAATCCAAATTCCTTTTCTCAGCTCTCCTCTGTCCTGACTTTGCTATAGGATTTAACCAACTGCTCTTTCCTCTTGGATAGGTCCTCCTCCCTAGGATGTGTATGAAATTACTCTCTCTTGGTTCTTCTCTAAGCTATTTAACTCACTTTCCTTAGAGTCCTTTGTTGAATCATCATCTATGTTCTATCCTCATTTTCTTTATAGAATCCCTAGGGCTCTGTCTAGCTTCATTTTCTCTTCCTTCTATACCCTCTCTCTTAGTAACTTCATCAACTCCCACAGGGTTCAATTACAGTCTGTATTCAGATGACTCTAAAATCTAAATATTCAGCTTCCATTTCCCTCCTAAACTCTAGTCCTCTACTACCAACTCCTTGTTAGATATCTCCACATGAATGTCCTATATACATCCCAAGTTCAACATGCATTTATATTTTATTTATATGTATGTATATTTTATATTCATTTATCATGAACTTATCTGTGTACATGATACTTTCCCTTCTTTCCCCCAGTAGAATGTAAGCTTCTCAAGGTCAGAGATTGTTTTAATTTTTGTCTTTCTATCACCAACACCTAGCACAGTACCTGGTTATAGTAGATACTAAAGCAATGTTTGTTGAAATGAATTAAGTTGAATTCCCTACTAGACTGTGAATTCCTTGAGGTCAGAGATCAAGTGTTTTTCTTCTTAGTTCCAGGTCTCATCACGGTGCCTTGCTTATAACTAATACTTTACAAATATTTGTTGAATTGAATTTTAGGGGCCAAGGACCAAAAAACTTCAAGTACAACTGATCAACTCACTAAGTTTTTCTGAGGTCTTCTTCAGCTCTAATAATGACATCCATGTAAAGAACTCTACATACTCCATCTGATTTGAGCCTCCCAGCAAGCTCACAAGGTAAATACTACAGGTATTGAGATACCCCATTTTACTAACTAAGGCTCAGAAGAGTTAAGTGACTTCCCCTAGTCACACAGCCAGTATGACTGCCAGGGGCAGGATCTAAACCCAGATTTTTCTCACTCTGGGCCCAGGGTGCGACACACTCCCCATATTATCACCGCACAAACATTCTGTGAGTCTAATCACACCTCACCTCACTTGTTTTGTTCATCTTAGAGTTAGACAGATGTGATCCAAATAGTAACAACTTAGCAAGGGCTACCTAGTCTCCTTGACCAGCTGGGTGTTATTTTAATCCAGTATTGCTGTGCTTGGTCCTTCATGTATGTTGAAGCTTATAGATTTGGTTGGCCTGAATAGATCCCTCTCAATCTAGGATGCAAACTGAGGCTCAGGTTTATAGGCAGGAAAGCAAGAAAATTATCATAGGATTTAGACCTAGAACAGGACTGAAAGACCATCTTATTACTCTGATCAGAGTAATGACCAACCATGATTCGGAAGGCTGATGATGAGGAATGTACCTCACCTCCTGACACACAGGTGATAGACTGAATATATAGAATGAGGCACACATTTTTGGACATGACCAATGTGGGAATTTGTTTTGTTTAACTGTGCATATTTGTTACAGAGGTTTTTCTTTTCTCTTTTTTTTTTTCAATGTGTGGAGAAGTGGGAGGGAAAATAAATGCTTATTAATTAGTATTAGCAAATGTTAATTAATTATTAACAAATGCTAATTAGTTATACATTAATAAGTTTAATTTAAAAAGCAACTTATCCAACCACTTCATTTTATATGGAAGGAAACTGAGACCCAGGAATTTGAATGACTTGCCCACAGTCACACAGATATTTCTTGATAGATTCAAATTTAGGTGTTTTTATTTTAAATCCATGGCTCATTCACTATATAATACTCACCATAACCTCACATTATTATATATTGTTCTTTAATATATCAAAACTATGTCTATGGACAAAAGTTTCTTTCTTTATTTTTTTAACTATAGCAACACAGAAATAGGTTCTTATATAATCATCTTCACCTCACAGGACCAACATCCCTTTCCCCCTTCCTTTTTCCCTCTCACTTAAGCTTCTGGGAGTGGACTCTTAGTTAAGAATTAAATACTTAGTTCAATGACCTGTTTATAAGAAAAACAACTTGGTAATGCTGCAGAGGAGACAGGAAAACTGAGGGTAACCTCTCTAGAAAAGCAGCTGGGCACAGCTGTTCAGCCCTGGATAGAATACATTTTGCCACTAGGTGACAGTCTTTTCCGATATTTCAGCTAAAAGATAAGGGTTTTTTTGTAGTTTTTTTTTTCTTAAATAAATCATACTGGTCTCTGATGGGAGAAAGGGGGCTTGTTATTGGTGTTCAGAGATGAATATAATTTGTATACTTGTTATAACCTATCTGCTTTCTCTTTCTGACTGCACAATTGTTCCTAATTACGGGGAAAATGTTGCTAAATTTTGTACTTATTTGACAACAGGTAATAAGCACAATGGGAAAGAAAATAAAGAAAAAGGAGAGAAGACAAACAAGTCTGTAGTTTCAGACAGCAGGAACATTGGTTTGGCCCTAAGCATAGCTCTATGTCCTGAATGATATGATATTTAATGAAGAAAAAAATTACCAAATTGACAAGAAATGGTGTCATTAATCATGGATGAGTACTGAGTTCTCATTGTTATCAGGATTTTGGAGACTGTATACAAAATGAGCCTCCATTAAAATTCCCCTTCATTGCCTCAGTATGGTGGTATGGGGAGGACCCAAGTCTCTCAAAGGCTATGCTAAATAGAACATAAGCCAAGGTGGTATGATGTAGTGGGAAAAGTGGTAGATTGCACATCAGGAGAAACTGGGTTCAAATCCCACCCCTGGAACTTACCATCTCTATGACCGTGAGCAAGTAAGTCACTTAACTTCTCTGACAGCAGTACCGAACTCCCACTGTTGTGAGGAAATGATGAAATTTGTTGTTGTTCATCCTTCATTCTCAAAGAGACCCATGAAATCACAAGGGTGATATCTTGACTTGCACATAAATTGGATATAAGTTAGGCAGAGCTGTGTGGTCATCTCACTCTCTCCTCCAGTCATCGAAGTCCAGTGGCAAGACAAAAGTCAAGATGACTGGCAAATGGCCCTGTATAAAATTTAGAAATATATACTATCATACATAGTATTTTGATGGAATTATGCACAATTATGCACAATAAGTAATTTGGAATATATTATGTTGTAATTCCATCAAATAGTATACTTTTATCAGATAATCTAGAATCTATATATAATTCCATCAAAATTATAGTGTATATTGCTATAGATAAAGATATGGATCTAGATATATATTATAGATGTAAATAGAGGTATAGATATAGATAAAAATTTAAATTGACCTTCATAATTCTGGGAGGTAGATGCTATTATCAGAGAGGTTAAGTGATTTACTTGCCCATGGTCATACAGATGGTAAGTGTGAGAGATAGGATTTGAAGCCACTTTCCCTAAAACATAGTTCACCACTTTGCCCACTACATCAGACCACCTTGGCCTATGTTCTATTAACATAACCTTTGAGAGCTTTGGATTCCCACCACACCATACTGAGGCAATGGAGGAGGATTTTAGTGGAGGTTTATTTTTTGACACCATAATTTAGCACCATTTATTTGTCTAGCTATCTATCTATGCATCAAAATATTAGCTATTAATATTACTAGCAGGTTTCAGGTTTGAGTACCATGATGAACTGTATTCAGGGGTGTATTGGTAAATGTTTAACAACTGTTTCTCTGAAAAAGAAATGTATACAGGACATACTTTAATCTGCTTTATTGACATTTTCTCCACCACTTTCTTAAATCTAAACAATCAATATAACAATACATCAAGCCTTAATTTGTAGTGTTTGCTGATTTCTGAGGTATAAATGCTCACACTGAAAATTTAACAACCAGCTCTCCTAGGTCAGTTTTAGCTGACTCTAGCTCACCTCTTACTGTATTTCTTCTGTCTAGGGACTACTCTAGTTAAGTTTGGAGAGGCTCATTACCGGGTTGACCACAAGGGGATAGATTTTTTTGGCCACAATAATTCTCCAAGACCATGTACCAAATAAGCTTTTTTCTATCTTCACTGGTGTAGAAAGTACCCACATTGATGAAATTATAGATTTTTGAAATATTGAAGAATAAAAAATGAAGTAAAATACTTTTAGTTCTATAAAACCCCTTATATTTCAATTCCTTAGTATCAAGTATGGTAGCATAAATATACTGTAGCCTGATTCCTGAAAGGTTGCATTAAGTGGATTTTTGCTAGTTACATTATTTGAAATATACTTGGAGAACTTGCTACCTGAAAAAATTCTATTGTGAGTGCTCATGAAGCAAAAAAACCCCTTCTAGTAAAATAAAATCTCATCTGTCCTTTGTGTCAATAGAAATTTTCACATATTAGATTTGCTTATAGGAAGAACAATATGCAATGAGAATAAAGGTTCAAACTAGCATCATCCAGCAGATGTAGCTATTCTGCAGATGATTAGGCGAAATCCCGAGTCCTGGACCTGAAGTCAGGAAGCAGACTCACAATAACAGGATTATAGTTTTTCAGAGTCAGAAGAACCTCAGAAGGAACCTCTTGTTCAATCAGATCCTGAACAAGAATTCCCTCTGCGATATACTTCACAAAATGTTTGCTATAAGCCTTTCCTTAAAGACTTCCAATGAGGAGGATCTAGTGGTGTGCTGATAAAGGTTTAATAGCCAGCTTTCCAAAAAAAAAAAAATGTGCATACAAACACAAGTTTATCAGCTCTATTAACATTTTCTCCATCACTTAAGTCTAGATGATAAAAAATAATAAATCAAACTTTGATTTGTAGCATTTGCTGATTTCTGAGATATAAATTATCACACTGAAAATTTAACCAGTTAGAGCTAGCTCCAGCACATCACTGGAGGGGATCCCACCATTTCTCAAGGCAGCTCATTCCATTTTTGGCTAGGTCTAATGTTAGGGCTTTTTTTTTCCTGCCATGAAGACTAAAATTGCCTGTTACCAATTTAAATCCACTGTTTCTAATTCTGCACTCTGGAGCCAAGCAAAGGATGTCTAATCCTTCTTCCATGTAATCGCCCTTTAGATACTTAAAGAGAGCTATCATGTTCCCTTCTGTCCCCTTCTCCTCCATTTAAGTTTTCTCATCTATAAGCTAAATATCCCTAGTTCCTTCAACTACTCTTCATATAGCATGAGATTGAGGCTTTTCACCATTGTGGTTGTCTTTCACTGACAGCTTATTAATGTCCTTCCTAAAATATGGTTCCCAGACCTAAACACAATAGTCCAGATGTGGCCTGAGATGTGGGACTATCACCAGTTCATTCTTAGAAGTCATGTCTCTCTATGTGCAGCCCAATATGACACTGGCTTTCTCGGTGGTCACATTGCACTGTGGACTCCCATTGAGCTTTCAGTTCTCCAAAAAGACACAAACTTTTTTCCAATGAACTTGTGTCTGGCTATGCTTTCCTCATCTTGACTTTATGGAAGAGATCTTTTGAAGCCAAATGTAAACAGATAGCGCTGCTGCTCTGAGCAGAATGAAAACCAAAGGGACCAGCACTTTTGTGAGGGTCTAAATGCAAAATAAAATAAATAGGGGAGTGGGAGAAAGTGAAAATTACAACTTCACAGTTCACAGCCATTTCAGTTTGCTTTTGTAAAGTGATTTACATTCAGGGTGATTGGAATCACAGCTTATCTCCTAAACCCAACAAGTTTCTATGAGGCTCTATTGGCTAAAATATGTTTTAAAGGTTGACAATCAGAATTTCAACATGACAGAAAAGGAATTTTCTAACTCTGAATCAACAGTTGTCTAGAATAAGGGACTATGAATTCACACTAAAAAAAAAAAGGTAAAATATAATCGATTTCATCTTAGCCCAGATAGTTCAGGGAGTTCTTCTTGGCCTTTTCTTTGGGCATAGTAGTAGCTCACAGCCTTGGGCTATCTACTGACCAAGCTCCAGCTTCCTGGCTTTACTATCCTGGGTTGAATCTGCTCTGCTACTTTGGACCAATGTAACCAGAGGCAAGACATTTCCCTTCTCTGTGCCTTAGAACTGGGAGGCTGGACAAGATACTCTTTTAGGCCCCCTTTCCCTATAATATTCTGTGATTCCATCCTTTTCTTGCACAAGCCAGCTTGTTGGTGTTATTATTTTAGTTTCCCAAGACATAATAATAAAAAAGGAATAAAAAACTTCAGAAGTTTTTAGTACCCCCCTACCCTTTTCATTTAGACCTGAAATTTTACGAGTGCAGAGAACTCCCAACACCAATAGATTTACTATTCCTCTGCAATTTAGAGTTTGCTGGCCACTCAGAGATGGAGAGAGTAGGTTAGTCAGGCGAGAGATGAAATGATTCACCCATAGTTACACAGCTAGTATATGTCCAAGGCAGGACTTGAATCCAGGTTTTGCTGAATCCAAGGTCAGTCCTTTCTCCACTCTGCCACATTGCTTTTCTTCAAGTTCTTAGCATGTATAATTATAACACTCAGATCAACGAGTCCTAAAACAATTTTACTGGGAAGGGCTCTAGCAATACTACTATCTTTTAGTGTTAAAGATGATTGTGTATTACATATAATAGGGAGGAAGAACTCTGTGAGAAAAATAAAAAGGTATTTTGCTGCTAGGACTTCCTTGCATAAGTAGAGGCCACATAGTGTAAATGGAAAGAGAGCTGGCACTATGTCAGAAGACCTGGGTTTGAATTCTGGCTTTGACACTTACTAGATATGTGACCATAGAGAAGTGACCTATTCTTTCTAAGCCTTGTTTTCTTCATCTGTAAAAAGGGACTATTAATACTTGTACCGTATTGTTTTACAGGATTGTTGTGAGAAAAGTAACTTGTAAAATGTAAAAGACTATATAAATATGATCTATTATGATGTAGAGATAGCTTTATTCAGATAGTTCAGGAAGTCTTAGTACTAGATATACTAGCAAAATATTTCCACTTTAATTTTTTTTTTCCGTATTAAGTAGAGCTAAAGACAAACAAAAAATAGCTTGACTACTTAGTCATTGTGTTACTTTGGGAAAGTTATCTAACTTCTTTGGGTCTCAGGTCTTCCATCCATAAAATGGGAATAATAATAATAGTTTCATTACATTCCTCATAGGGTTATTATGAAGATTAAATATAATAATGGATACAAAGCATTTTGTAATTCTAAAGCAGTATGCAAATATCAGTTATTGTTTTTTATTGTTATTATTTATAATCTATTTGCCATATGATATTACTGGGAAGGTAAGCATGGGGCAAGGGAAAGCCCCTTTTGGGGGTTTTGGGGGTTCCATTACTAAAGGAATACCATTTACCCATCACCCCTCCCCATTAAAGTCCCTATGGGGTCTAAGGCCTTGGGATAAATTGTACACAGATTTCTATGTGATGTACTACATGGCTCCCCAAACCTGCTCTGGACCTGCTCAGCTGTCTTCTCTGACAGCCTTTTCTGACTCTGGACGTGGATTACAGAACCAGCTGGTATAAATCCCACATCCTCCCATAAAGCATGTTTCTTTGGAAGTCTGGGTCTATTGACTTTCTTTTCCGAAGTCGTGCCCTGCACGTTTTCTGCCAGCTCAAGGCTGAGTAATCCCTCAGGGTGAGTAACCTTTTAGCTGTTGGAAGATTAGTAGTTCTTGGGATCAGTGTGTTTTTGGCTCTTTTAAGAATGGTCAGGAGAATATCAAGGGTTCTTTCTGATATTTTTTTCCTTCTTAATGCAACGTGGTCCAGACCTTCCCCCTGTCTTGGAAATGGAGCCTGGCATGGCCACCCTATCCTCAGAATCATTTATCTCTTCCTCTGTCAATGACCTTTAACAGTCTGCACAGCTGCAGGGGCTCCATGACTGGATGGCATATGGCTTCTGAATGGGGTTAAATCACATCAACATTGTTTCTTATTACTGAAGAGCAAGTGAAGGTCGAAGGATTCAGAGTAATGGTTATTCAAAAAACCAAGGGCATGGAGACCAGTGAAACAACTGAGGAATGAAGACTAGAACTTAGTGTTTAAAAACAGCACTCTAGACTTCTGGAGCCAAGATGGCAGAGTGAGGAAGGAACCCTGTGAAGCCCTCCCAAATTCCCCTTCAAACAACTAAAAAACTGCCTCAGAATTGATATAGGAGCATGGAAGCAGGAAAGGTCTGTCTCACTGGGGTGGGAGAAGGGGGAGATCCAAGAGCAGCAGCAGCAGCAGCCAGCCTCACAGCAGGGGGCCTCCAGCAGTGCTCCATAACTGGGACAATCCACCAGTGAGGCCTTGCCCTCCTGTAACCAGCAGCCCCCTACCCAAATAAGCATTCTAGGCAGCCAAGCAAGCCCCCTTCCCAAGCAACCCCAACCCCAGTTCAAGCTACTCGGGAGGCCTTGACCCTTTTGCTGACCAGTAGTGAAGCCCTGCCCTGGGGCTGGCCAACACGACCCCACCCCTGTGGCCTACCAGCAGAGAGAACCTGTTTTCATATCAACCCAACAATAGGACCCCACCCCTTGGGCAGACCAGCAACAAAATGACTCTTCCAGGGACAGCCACCAGAAAGACTCTGTTACCATAACAACCTGGCAGCAAAACCCCATCCCTCGAAACAGGCCAGCAGCTAAATCCCATACCCAGGGATGCCCAGAGGGAGGCCCCACTCCACCTCTCATTACAAGCCAGCAGGAAAACCTACTCTTCAGAGGAAGCAAGCAGCTAAGCCCTGAAACCCAGTGAAAGCCATCAGTAAGATCCAGAGCCTCAGAACAAAAAGCTTGAGACAGTGCAGGGCCAGAGCCCAATTCTCACATTAAAAACACCAAGTCACATAAAAAGACAGAAAAAAATAAGCAAAATACAAAAAAAAAGAGCTTGACTACAGAAAGTTACTATGGTGATAGGGAAGATCAAGGCATAAATTTAGAAGAGGACAATAGTGTCAAAATGTCAAAGAAAAATGCAATTTGGTCTCAGACCCAAAAAGAATTCCTAGAAGAACTTAAAAAGAATTTTTAAAAGCAAATTAGAGAAGTAGAAGAAAAATTCGGGAAAAAATTTGAGTAATGCAAAAGAATCATAAAAGAAAAGTGTCAATAACATGGGAAAAGATACACAAAAATTTACTGAGGAAAATAATTCCTTAAAAAACAGAATTGACCAAATGGAAAAGGAAGTACAAAAGCTCACTAAAGAAAATAATTCCTTAAAAATTAGAATTGAACAAGTAGAAACTAATTAACCCATGAGACATCAAGATATGATAAAACAAAATAAAAAATTTTTTAAAAATAGAAGAAAATGTGAAATTTCTCACTGGAAAAACAACTTACCTAGAAAATAGATCCAGGAAAGATAATATAAGAATTACTAGGCTACTTGAAAGCCATGATAAAAAAAAAAAACCTGGACAACATCTTTGAAGAAATTATCAAAGAAAACTGCCCTGATAGAACCAGAGGGCAAAATAGAAATTGAAAAAATCCACTGATCACTGCCTGAAAGAGATCCCAAAATGAAAACTCCCAGGAACATCATAGCCAAATTCCAGAGCTCACAGATCAAGGAGAAAGTATTGCAAGTAACCAAAAAGAAACAATTCAGATATCATGGAGGATTATACAGGATTTGGCAGCTTCCACATTAAAGGGCTTGGAATATGATATACCATAAGGCAAAGGAGTTAGGATTACAACTAAGAATCACCTACCCAGCAAAACTGAATATACTCTTTCATGGGAAAAAACAGATATTGAACAAAATAGAGGACTTTCAAGCATTTCTAATTAAAAAACCAGAGCTGAACAAAAAAATTAACCTCCAAATGTAAGACTCAGGGAAACATAAGAAGGTAAAAAAAAAGAAATGAGAAAGAGAAAACATAGGAAATTCAATAAGGTTAAATTGTTTATATTTCTATATGGTAAGATAATATTTATAACTCTTAACAACTTAATTACTGTAAGAGCAACTAGAAGGAGTAAATGTAGACAGAGAGCATGGATATAAGGTGACTTTGATGGAATGATACCAAAAAAAAAAAATAAAGGAGTAAGAAATAAAATTGCACTGGAAGAAAGAAGGGAGAGATTTAATGAGGTAAATTCTCCCACATGAAAGAGGCATGGAAGAGCTATTATAATGGAGGAAGATGGGGGTTGGTGGGTAAAGCTTAAACCTTACTCTCATCAAAATTGGCTCAAAGAGGTAATAACATACACACTCAATTGAATATAGAAATCTATCTTACCCTATAAGGAAGTAAAAAGTGATGGGGAATAATACAAGGGGAAAGGGTGACTAGTAAAAGGGAGAGTATATTGGAGAAGGTAGTGATCAGAAGGAAAACACTTTTTAGGAGGGAAATGTTGGGTTGTAAGGGAGAGAAGAGAATAAACAGGGTTGGTTCAATATTAGGAAAATTATTAGCATAATTGACCATATCAATAACAAAACCAACATAAATCAGATGATTAAAATGATAAGGAATATTTATCTAAAGCCATCAGTAAGCTTTATCTGTAATGGAGATAAGCTAGAAGCCTTCCCAATGCAATTAGGGGTGAAGCAAGGATGGCCATTATCACCTCTATTATTTAATAGTGTACTGGAAATGTTAGCTATAGCAATAAGAGAAGAAAAAAATTAAAGGAATAGGCAATGAGGAAACAAAACTATTACTCTTTGCAAATGATTTGATGTTATACTTAGAAAATACTAGAGAATCAACTAAAAAACTCCTTGAAATTATTAACAACTTTAGCAAAGTTGCAGCATACAAAATAAACCCACATAAATCATCAGCATTTCTATATATTACCAACAAAGCCTAGCAGCAAGAGGTAGAAAGAAAAATTCATTCATTTAAAGTAACTATAGGGAATATAACATACTTGGGTATCTACCTGCCAAGACAAACCGGGAACTATACAAATGCAACTACAAAACACTTTTCACACAAATAAAGTCAGATCTAAACAATTTGAAAAATATTAATTGCTCATGGGTAGGCTGAGCCAGTATAATAAAAATGACAACTCTACCTAAATTAATCTATTTATTCAGTGCTGTATCAATCAAGCTATCAAAAATTACTTTATAGACCTAAAAAAAATAATAACAAAATTCATCTGGAAGAACAAAAGCTCAAGGATATGAAGGAAATCAATAAAAATAAATGCAAAAGAAGGTAGTCTAGCCATACCAGATGTCAAACTGTATTATAAAGTGGTAATTATCTTTTTTTTTGCCTTTTTTTTTTGGTGAGGCAATTGGGGTTAAGTGACTTGCCTAGGGTCACATAGCCAGTAAGTGTTAAGTGTCTGAGGCTAGATTTGAACTCAGGTCCTCCTGACTCCAAGGCCAGAGCTCTATTCACTGTGCCACCTAGCTGCCTCTAAAGTGGTAATTATCAAAACAATCAGTTACTGGCTAAGAAACAGAGTGGTGGGTCAGTGGAATAGGTTAGGCATAAATTATATTATAGTAAACCATCATAGTAATTTAGTATATGATAAACATAAAGATCTAAGTTTTTGGAACAAAAACTCATTATTTGACAAAAACTTCTAGGAAAATGATATGGCATGAATGAGATATAGATCAACATCTCACACACATACCAAGATAAGGTCAAAATGGGTACATATTTGCACATAAAGGTGATACCATGAGCAAATTAAGAGAGTATGGAATAGTTCATCTGTCAGGTTTATGGATAAGAGAAGAATTTAGGACCAAAGAAGACATAGAGAGCACTACACAATGTAAAATAGATAATTTTGATTATATAAAATTAAGAAGTTTTTGCACAAATAAAACCAATATAACCAAAAATTAAAAGGAAAGCAGAAAACTGGGGAAATTTTTTTTTTGCAACAAGTGTATCTGATAAAGGCCTCATCTCTCAAATATATAGAGAACTGAGTCAAATTTGTAAAATTATGAATCATTCCCCAATTGATAAATGCTCAAAGGATATGAATAGGCAGTTTTCAGACAAAGAAACCAAAACTATCTATAGTCCTATGGAAAAATGCTCTAAATCACTATTGATTAGAGAAATGCAAATTAAAACAATTCTGAGGTACCACCTCACACCTATCAGAATGGCTAATATGACCAAAAAAGGAAAATGTTGGATATTGGAGGGAATGTGGGAAAACTGGGACACTAATGCACTCTTGGTGGAGTTGTGACGTGATCCAACCATTCTGGAGAACAATTTGGAACTATTCCCAAAGGGCTATAAAATTGTGCATGCCCTTTAATCTAGCAATACCACTGCTAGGCCTATATCCCATAGACAACCAAGAAAAGGGGAAAGGACCTATTTGTACAAAAAATATTTATAGTAGCTCTTTTCGTGGTGGCTAAGAATTGGAAATCAAAGAGATACCTATCAATTGGGGAATGGCTAAACAAGCTGTGATATATTTGGAATATTATTGTGCTATAAGAAATGACAAACAGGATGCTCTCAGAAAAACCTGGAAAGATTTACATGACCTGATGCTGAGTAAAGTGAGCAGAACCAGGAGAACATTGTACACAGTAACATCAATATTGTTTGATGAAGAACTGTGAGTGACTTAGCTTTTCTCAGCAATGCCATGATCTAAGACAATCTCAAAGGACTAATGATGAAGCTTACTATCTGCCTCCAGAGAAAGAACTGAATTGATTGAATATACACTGAAGCATGCTATTTTTAACTTTCTTTTATTTTTTCTTTTATTCGAGTCTTCTCATACAAAATGACTAATATGCAAATGTTCTACATAGTCACACATGTATAACTTATATCTGATTGCTTACCATCTCAGAAAGTGGGGAGGGGAAAGTGGGATAGAATTTGGAACTCAAAACTTTAAATACAAACATTAAAAAATTTGAAAAAAAAAACAGTACCCTAAGCCACCAAATCTCCAAAATAAATAAAGTGGGAAAATGACTATAAAAGCATAACTTTTTTATTAAAAATAACAATTTATGGAATAAAACAAACACTTCCATAACAGAGTATGATAAAAAAGATGATTGCACATGAAACTGCAAATTTATTATATACAGCTTGCTATTCTTTTTAAATATATAATAAAGTTATCATGTAATTTTTTTCCTTTTTTTTTTGCTCCCCCCCCCAGAGATGGCTACCATTAGACACAAATAGGTATATATGTAAAATTATTTTTTACTTATTTCTATTTATTCATTCTTTCTCTGGATGCAGATAGTGTCTTTCTTCATGTGTCTAAGCATAACTATTTTTAAAAAATCACCTAGTATGTGGTAGAGTAGAAAGAATCCTGTACTGGGAGAGGTTGAGACTGTGCCACTGACAAGTTGTATGACCTTTAGCTAGTCACTTTCTCCCTCTGACCCACAGTTTCCTCATCGGCAAAGTGACAACATTACATTAGATGACCTCTCAGAACCCTTCCAGGACAAACAGAGGTAATGTGGTATAGGAAAAAGAGTACTAGATTTGAATTTAGAGGATCTGGGTTCAAATCCTCATTCTGTCACTGCCTGTGTGACCCTAGGCTAGTTGCTGTTCCTCCCTCAGCCTTAGTCTTCCAAGTTTGCACTCCTTTGACTCTGTGACTGGCTGGACACTCATAGCCATTGTTCTTTAAAATAACTAGTTCTGGGCTACTCTTGTCCTTTAATAGGAAAAACAGCCTGGACAGCACAAACAGGGCATCTCTCACATCTAAGTAGGTAGGAGAAGCCCATAGCTACCAGCCTTCATTTTATCCTCATTGCTTGTTGAGCTGATTATGTGATTATATTTCTTGATTATATGTCAATCTGATTATGTGAAGGTAGGAGAAGAGAAATGTGTATCTTTCAGGTTTCTCCTTCCCACACAGCTGTGTCCCTTTTCACGTACCTTTCTATTATCAGTTGTGTGGAATGATCTTTCTTGTATACACATATCTGGCCATGCCATTCCTCTACTCAAAAATCTTCAGTCTCTCCACTGCCTATTAAATAAAATTCATGTTTCTCTGCTTGACATTCAAAGCCCTTCACAATCTTGTACAACTTCACCTTTCTCCCTTCTTCTAAGATTTAGCCAAACTGAACAATTCTCTGCCCTGAGACTTGGCCTTCAAAATCTCATACCTTTGTGCCTTTGCTAAGGTAAATCCTTATACCTGAAATCAAATTTGGTAAACAAACTCCTACTATGAAGTTCCTTTTACATGCCAAGCATTTTGGGAAGCACTGTGGAGGCAAAGAAAGGAACACACACACACACACAATGAGCAAATGAGTGCAAATGACTACATACAAATGAGATATACTGGGTAAATTGGAAATAATCTCAAAGTGAAGGCGCTCAAAGAGGACTAGGGAAGTTTTCTTGCAGAAGTTGGGACTTTAGGTGAAATTTTAAGGAAGCTAGGAGGTAGAGATGAGAAAGAAAAGAGTTCCAGGCCTGGGATGATAGCCAGTCAGCCAATAAACCTTCGTTCAGTGCCTGCTATGTGTTAGGCATTGTGCTAAGCACTATTGATACAAGATGAGGCAAAAGTGCCTGCCCAGTGAAATTGTACAGAGTAGGAAGATGGCATGTCTTGCACAAGTAACAACAAAATAGCAGATCACTGAATCCAAAGCAGAGGAATAAGGTGTTAAGAAAAGTAGGAAAGCAGGAAGGGGCCAGCCGTCAGCTAAGTGGCAGAGTGGATAGAATGCCAGGCCTCAAGTCAGGAAGACTCTTTCCTGAGTTCAGATCTGGGCTTCAGACACTTACCAGCTGTGTGAGCTTGGGTAAGTTACTTAACCTTGTTTGCCTCCATTTCCTCATCTGTAAAACAAGTTGGAGAAGAATATGGCAGACCACTGTAGTATCTTTGCCAAGAAAAACCCAAATGGGATCATAAGGAATCAGATACAACTGTAACCACTGAATAATAACAGGAAGAGGCCAGGTTACAAAAGGCTTTAAAAACCAAAGAGAAGACTTTATAAATGCCCCCCTTCCTCATCTTCCCCTCTAACTCCTACCAGTCCTTTAGACTAGAGCACTCAAAAGGCTTCCCTGACTCTCAACTTCCCCCTCATTATCAACTTTCTTCCTTCTCTTATTTCCAGTAACATTTTGTTCTACTTATGGGCTCCTTATGTAAAATGATGTATCATAGTATTCTGTGTAGAGATCTTATACCAGACAGTAAATTTCCCAGGAGCACAGATCTTGTCTTATTGAAAATTTGTGTACCTTCAGTAGCTAGAACTATGATCTGTACATGCTATGCACTTTGTAAATATTTGCTATTATTTAACTGTGTTGTGTTGCACTGAATTATATGGTACCTTGCGGAAGGAAAAAACAATAGGCTAGGATTTGGAAGCCCTGTCATTTACTAGTTCTGGCCTTTGGCAAAAAAAAAATTGTTTCACCTCAGTTCTCTCATTTGTAAAATGAGGCAATAAAATCCTTCCCTCTCAACATTAGATCTACTCTTCTCCTAAATAAATGAGGGTGAGAGATAGAATCCTTTATAACTCAGTCAGAAATGCTTGGGTTACCATTAGGAAAAGTTAATAGTTTGATGTGACCAAGAGGTTTGGGGGCAACTGATATCCCTTCACCCGCCAAGGTTTATAGTCTGTCTCTTAGTGGTTTCCCTATTCCAACCACAAAGGTGATAAAAACACATTTAGCAATTCTAGGAATGAGAAAGTACTTGAAATCTTATAGCTAGACAGGAATTGGGTTCAAATTGTGGCTTTCCTTGACTTGAAGGCCATTTTTCTGTGAGTGAAGGACAGAAGGGAAGGGAAGGACAAGTGGAAAGAACTGGATATATGAGCCTTTACATATAAGCTGTTCCTACAGGAAAAATCCCAGCTATCCCCTCTCACAGTGTTGTCCATTCCAAGTCCCTTCACTGGTTTTTGAGTGACTCTGATTTGTTGGGTTTGGGGTTTTTTTATTTTGTTTTGTTTTTGTTCTTCTTCCCTTGTTTTCTCTGAATTTACCTCATTTTCCAATGCTTGCTGCCCTTGGCCAGAAATCAGTTAGTTTCCAGGTGGAATTGCTCTCCTAATTTAGTGTGGTCTGAACTAATGGAAACTCAGGAAGTCCTGGAAGGCCTAAACGAGCCCCATTCTCAGGAGGTTTCCCACACGGTTTGGATGCCTTTCAGTCTGAGCCTCTGAAGCCGGCTCACCATGAGCTCCCTCCCGCTCTTCCCATCAAGGCCCCGAGCTGTAAATAAAGGTGGTGGGTGGGAGAAGCATAAAGTCAAGCGTTTTTGGCCCACATCAGACTGATGCTATACAAAGTAAAAAAAGCCAAGCAACTTCATGATCGTTCACAAAATGCAGGTGTTGTAATGATTTTACCAAACTTGTCGGGGGCTGACATTTTGATGAACAGCTTCTGAGCACTCCTGATAATTTCCTCTTTGGAGGGGATAGGCAAGCAGGTAATATGTCAAATCTCCCTTTGTTGGCCCAAAGTACACTAATGGAAGGATGTGAAACAGGTGAAGCACATTAACTTTTTAACCTGCTAACACGGGTTTTTTTCATTAAGCATTAGACACTCAGACAGGAAATGTACCCTGGCAGAAAGTAGACAAGCGAAGGGTGAGGGAAAGGGGCTGGATGTTGGCCCAGTTCAGGAGTACACTTATAAGCCAGCTGGGTCAGCTTTACATCAGATGGTTTTAGACAAAAGACAGGTCAAGGCTTTGAATTCTTGGTACTGAGGGATACAGGGGGTTGTAAATGGAGGCCCTTCCTTCCTTGGCTTTCATTAATAATGATGGCTGACATTTATATGGTTCTTGATGGTTACAGAGTACTCTACACCCATTATCTCATTTGAACCCCAGAAGGACCCTGTGAGGTAGGTAGTGCAAGGATTCCAATCCCTATTTTATAGGGATTAAACAAGGGGTGCCAAGAGGCAAACAAAGCATATGCAGAAAAAGTACTGGACTAGACTCAGGAAAACTTGAATTCTAATTCAGTTCTACAACTAACTAGTTAGTTATTTTCTGTACACAATATTCATTGACTTGCACAAGGTATTTGATACTGTCAATCATGAGAACTTGTGGAAGATCATGAGAAAATTTGGTTGCCCAGAGAAGTTCATCAGCATCATGATGGAATGCTTGTACACATTCCAGATAAAGGACAATACTGTCAAGCTTTCCAGTAACCAATGGAATGAAATAGGACTGTGTACATGCTCCCATGCTTTTAAGTATGATGTTTTCCTCAATGTTGTCAGAAGCCTTCAATGAGGATGAAAACAGCATCAAGGTCAGCTACCTTACTGATGATATATTATTAACTTGAAAAGACTACAAACGAAGACTAAAGTGGAGGGAGAGTTGGTGCATAACTTTTTGTTCACCAATGATTATGAACTCAATACAGCCTCAGAGGCTGAGATGCAACAGTGTATGGATTGATACTCTGTCACTTATGCTAATTTTGGTCTGACAATCAATACCAAGAAAACAGAGTTTCTTCACGAGCCAGCACCACACTGTCTGTATGTGGAATCATTGATTACAGCAAATGTAGAAATTTTGAATGCTGTGGATAAGTTCACTTACCTTGGCAATAAACTTTCCAGGGATGTCCACAGAGATGATGAGGCTGACCCATGCATTGCCAGAGTTAGCTCAGAATTTGGGAGGTTCTGAAAGAAAGTGTGGGAGAAAAGGCGTATCAGGCTACATACCAAACTGAAGGTCTATGGAGCCATTGTGCTGACCTCTTTCTTGTATGCTTGTGAAACCTGGACAATCTACCAGTGCCATGCCAGAAAACTGAACTGCTTCCATTTGAATTGTGTTAGGAATATTCTAAAGATTACCTGGCAATATGAAGTACCAGACACTGAGGTCCTCTCTCAAGCCGAACTGCCAAGTATTCAAACGCTATTGCAGAGAGTGCAACTCCCACGGGCTGGCCATGTAGTCCAAATCCCAAATGTATGTTTACCTAAAAGACAGACAACTCACATAAGAGAAGTGCTCACATGGAGGTCAGAAGAAGCGGGACAAGAACACTCCCAAGGTCTCTAAAGAACTTTAGTGGGGGCAGCTAGGTGGCACAGTAGGGGGCCTGAGTTCAAATCTGACCTCAGACCAAACACTTGACACTTACTAGCTGTGTGACCCTGGGCAAGTCACTTAACCTCCATTGCCCCCCCACAAAAAGAACTTTCGTACCAGTTGTGAGACGTGAAAGATGATGACATAGAACTTCTTAGCATGGCATGCCTGCATTAAAGAAGGCGCTGTGCTCTATGAGCAAAGCAGAATCACAGTAGCACAAAGGAAACATGAGATGCACAAATTTAGAGACATCTCCATCCAAAATTTCAAACAGACTATTGTTTGTTTTTGTGCTGACCTGTGGTAGAGCCTTCTGAACTCAAATGAGACTAGTCAACCACAGACAAACACACTGTACCTTGACCCCAACATCATGATATTGGTCCTTTTCGGGGATGAAGGACAAATAACAACAATATTTGTAACCAAATAATTTGACCTCTCTGGACTTCATTTTCTTCTTTTTTAAGAAAAATAGGGTGGGGCCCATTTGGGGAATGGACAAATAAATTATAATACATTAATGCAAGGGAATACTGTTGTGCCATGAGAAATGACAAAAAGGCTATTTCAGAATAATCTGGGAAGACTTCTGTCAACTGGTGCAGAGTAAAGTGATCATAACCAGGAAAGCAATTTATACAATAACAACCACATTGTAAATACAACTTTAAAAAGACTTTAAGAACTCTTAGCAACACAATGACCAATCATATTTCCAGAGGATTTTTGATAAAGCATGCCACCGACCTCTAGACAGAAAAGTGATAGGCTCAGGGTATAGAATGAGACATGCTTTTTTTGGACATGGGCAAATTGGTATTTATTTTGCTTAATTTTCCTCTCTGTTGCAAAGGAAAATCTCTGTTGCAAAGATTTTCTTTTTCTTTTCAGTGCATGCGGGAGGTGGGAGAGAGAAATAGATTTTTGCTCACTGAAAAAAAAGTAAAATTTTCAAAAATGAGATGGGGTAAGGCAGGGGATTCTATCATTCTTTGCATCTCTAAATTCTATGATTCCATGATTTACCCAAGGCCATAAAACAAGCAAGTGGTAAATCTAGGATTAAAACTGGCCTTCTGATTTAAAATCCAGTGCCTTTTCCAGTAGGCCATGCAGTTTCTCTGAGTTTTCAAGGCTCGCTATTTATACAGATGAGATTTACTAGATAAATTCTCAACCACTGACTCCAATCTACCAACCTTATGTGGATATTTACCATCTCAGGGTTGTTTGCTAGATCTTATTATTGATCACTGGGGTTCATAAATGGCTATCTAGTTCCATTTCTCTTGACTAAAACTGAGGATGCTATTATTGATCTTCAGTACTTCAAAAATCTGATTTTGTTCTTTTGATGATTTATTTAGATAGCAACCTGTCTCCAGCTTGGGAGATGTCTTTTGAGAGTGGCTATGGCTCCCAGATATATCACCTAGAGCACACCTAAGGATGTGTCTCTCCAAATTTATGTAGTCTAGTTCATGGTCAACAAAGAACATAGAGTCCATCACTGGGTCTGTTCTTTTTTTTAAAAAGCTTTATTATAACCTTTGTTTTTATTCGACAGTCATATCCTAATATATACTGCTGACAACTAAATTATCTTTTGTAACAAAGAAAAACATTTCAGTAAAAGCAACAAGTACAATGATCTCATCTCTCAACATATACTATATTTCACACCCATAGTATCCCACCCCTCTGCCAAGGTATGTTTAATCAGCATTTTTCTGGGACCAAGATTGGCCATCAGAGGGGATGAGAAAAAAAAAAACATTTCTATAGCACCTCCTTTATTCCAAGCACTCTGCTAAGAACTTTACAAATATTATCTAATTTGATTCTCACAACAACTATGTGAGGTAGATGCTATTCTTATACCCATTTTATAGTTGAAGAAACTGTAGCAAACAGAAGTTAAGTGACTTGCCCAGGGTCATGCAGATAATAAATGTCTAAGGCTGGATTTGAACCCAAATCTTCCTGACTTCAAGCTCAGCACTCTTTCCATTGTACCACCTAGTGGCCTCTATTGATCATTTTGACTGCTTTTCAGTTGTTTTCATTTGTGTTAGAGTAATCAACACACACACATACATGCATATATGTATATTCATGTATAGATAAATACCTATATCTTATCTATCTACCTACCTACCTATCCTTCTAGGCTCTATTTCCTTTGTTCATCAATTCACACAAATGTTCCCTTATTTCTCTGAACCTCTCTCTCTCAGATTCATCATCTCGTATGGTGCAATAATTGTCTAGTATGTTAATATTCCAGTTTCTTTAGCTCTTTCTCACCTGATTGATACCCACTTTGCATTTTCTGTTGTTATCACGAATAGTGCCTTTATGCCTTTTCTGTCTTTGATTCCTTGGGACATATGGCCAGAAATGGGTTCACTGGGACAAAGAACATGAAGAACTTAATTTTGATAATAAGAGTACCTACCTTACAGGGTTACTGTGAAGATCAAATGACACAATGTATGTAAATGCTTAGTAAATTTTAAAGAGTTGTATACATGTGAGTTATTATCTGCCAAAACTTTATTTTAAAGATTGAAATTTTATTGTATATACAAGGTCACTTTCCTCTAATAAAGTCTTTTAAACATTTACTTAAAATTAAAATTCCCTCAAGCCATTTCTACAAGTGATATGCACAGATCCTTACCTATGACTCAAATATGCAGTCATAAAGAAGAGAAATTGGACAATTTCCCACATGTGGTAAAAGAAAAATGTCTGGTGACCATGTATACATGGGAGTATATGCTGAGACTACTGTGTCCTAGATTGCATTCCAAGGCCAATAACATGTAATTAAAGGTTACAATTCCAATAGCCCATATTATTTTTTTCAACTGTAGTCCTTACAGAGCATCTGACTGAAACACTATGCAGTATGTTCCGGTATGAAATTTTACTCACCCTGGAAATTCTGAAATCTGAGAAAGATCAGAAGTTGGATTTTTCTTCACCTGGGCTTTGGAAAATGAAAGGTAAGTAGAGCTAGTCATAAGTTTTGACCCACAGGGACAGGGTAATAATGTAGATTACCAGTGGAACCATTTATTTTGGTTGAAGAGAAAAAAAATGCTTCTTCATAAATAATCTATTTAATCAAGTCTGGAACTAGAATCCTGGTCTCCTGCTTCCCAATGCAGTGTTCTTTCTATTATACATTTCTTTATAAATAATCCTTCATTTCTGAGAAACCTGAGACATGGAATGCACTGAGTAGTAGATAGGGTCAAGATGCAGACTATGTTTTTATTAAATGTTTGACTGCTTTATGTGCTATTATAATTGACTGAGCAGTGGGGTTCAAGAGCTTGATCCTACTTCTACTTTCCCCATGTCTCCACTGTTTCAAGTAATTTAAATGAGGTAATATAACTCACTTAACCTCTTTTAATGGAGACTCCCAGCACTTTAACATCACCACATGTTGCTCTGCATAGTTCTTCTTAAGGTGGTGCAGTGAAAAAAAAAAAGCATTGAACTTGTCTTCACATTCATGTCATGGATCCACCAATTACTAGCTATGAGACTGTAAGCCAGTTATTTAATTTCTCTGAGCCTCAGTTTCTTCATGTGTAATATAGGAATAATTACAGCTGTGCTGCCTATCTCACCTTATAGGGTTGTTTTGAAAGGAGATTTGTAAGCAGAGAAATGCCATGTAGATGCCAACCACTCTTTTTTGTGTCTGGTCAATCAAATCTATTAGAAATGCTAATCAATCATAACAAAATTAGAAAATAGTATTCAAGCATTTGTTTGGAGAGCAATTGTCTGAACAGAAATATTTCTCTAATAAACCAGTGTCCCATTTGACACAAAGAGTTTGGGTTTTATACAGTCTGGTGGGAATTCTCATGGCAAGTTATAGAAACTTGAGAAATTCCCTCAAACTTCTAGGGCTTCTCAATAAGCTATAACTTTAGATCAGAGTGCTTTACCAAACATAAGGAGAAAATAGATCAAAGTTACTTTTTGTGATTTTAAGTCACAATCTTCAGTCTCATTACAGCTTCAGGGACTTCCAAGCTATTAGAACTTACTAGGTTAAAACAATAGCAGTTTTATGAGAATAAACTAAATTCCATCTTATTAGATATATAAAATGTTAGAATCTTTGATAGCTTATAATGCATGCTAGAATTTGCTTGGAGGCTGTTTTGTTTTAATTATCAACTGGTAGCTGACAAATGTAGAAGCCTAATAAACTTGAGCTAAGCCTTATTAATAACTTAATTTCATTTAAACATATATTTGAGATCTTAATATTTCATTTCCAAAGTTACTTAACCTCTCAGTGTCCTTGTGCATCTCTCTAAAACTTTAAATTACAGAAGTGTAATCTGGATCCTCTGGATCCGCTGGAAAAGTTTCCCACATTAATGAAATCACAAATGCAGATTAAAAAACAAATGAGAGCATCTAGGTAGCGCAGAGGATAGAGTAACGACTCTGAAATCAGGAGGACCTGAGTTCAAATCCGGCCTCAGACCAAACACTTGACACTTACTAGCTGGGTGACCCTGGGCAAGTCACTTAACCCCAATTGCCTAAAAAAAATGAAATTAAACACACCATAAGTAAGGTGTGCCTCAGAGATTAGTCCATTGTCTAGCTCAGATAAAGTCAGTTAACCTTTCTTCCTTTAATGTAGGACATCTCAATCTGGGATCTGAGAATTTTTAAAAAAAATTATAACTTTATTTCAATATAATTGGTTTCCTTTGTAAATCTTTTTGTTCTATTTTACTCATTTAGAAACATTTTTCTAAGGAGTTGGTAGGCTTTACTAGATAGCCAAAAGTTTCCATGACACAAAATAGATTAAGAATCTGTCCTTTGGTGTTTCCCCTATACCACATGAAGTAGAGATGTTGGGGGAAGAAGCAGAAATAAACTCCATGCTCTCCAAAGGAATGAAAGCTTTTCTTTATAACATACTGTTATAAAGCCCAAGTGGGAAAAGATTATAATTCAGATATTCTCCTTTTCCTAAATCTTCTATCAGGACTATCTTAGACAGTGAATAGATACACTGAGTGGAAACATATCTTTTGTGACTAGAGACACAATTTTCATTTCACCAAGCCTTCTGTGAGTCATCAGTTTCTAAGCTATGGGACTTTGTTCAAGTCCTTTCACCTCTCTGATCTTCATTTTTCCTCAGATATAAAGTGAAAATGTTGGACTATATTATCTCTAAGGTACCTTCCAGTTCTAAATCTGTATTCTTATGTTCTTATAACTTCTGAATTAGCAAAAATAAATGAAAGTCCTACAGCAGGAGAGTTTGGCTGAAGAACAGCAGAGAGATACAGGAATAGCTATAGAATAGCTATAGCTATTTCTAGAAAAGTGGACAGCTCCAAAATGACTGCCTGACTAACACGTTTTTCTAATTGAGGTCTATCTCCTTGGTCTTCAGTCCATTCACTTCTACATAAATATTAAGAGTCCTCCAAGAACAGTATTTGTGAATTAATCCTTCAGAGTACCTTCTCTAGATTTTCCTACCTACCCTGCGTTTGGCCTCAGAGAATGAGAGGTGGAAAGCACCTCTAAAGTCATCTAGTTTATCTGTATCTGAAAAAAAAAATCCCCTCCACAATATTCCTGGAGAAATAGTCAGGTTTTTTTTTTTAAATATCTTTGGTGAAGGAGAAGCCATTACCTTCTGATAACACTAATTCAGAGTTCTTAACCTTTTTGTGTGTGTCATAGACCCCTTTGGCAGTCTAGTAAAGCCCATGGATTGCTTCTCAGAATAATAGTTTTAAATGCATAAATTAAAATGCATAAGATTACAAAGGAAACAAATTATTGAAATACAATTCAGTTGTCAAAATACAATTATCAATATATATATACACACATACATATGAGTATTTAATGGGTTTTTTATTAATTAATTATTTTTAGTTTTCAACATTCACTTCCACAACATTTTGAGTTCCAAATTTTCTCCCCATCTCTCTGCTTCCCCCCACCCCAAGATGGCATGCATTCTGAATACCCCTTCCCCCAATCTGCCCTCCCTTCTATTACCCCTCCTCTTATCCCCTTCTCCTTCTATTTTCCTGTAGGGCAGGATAGATTTCTATACCCCATTACCTGTATATCTTATTTGCCAGTTGCATGCAAAAACAAAATTTAATACTCGTTTTAAAACTTTGAGTTCCAAATCTCTCCCTTCCTCCTTCCTCACCCACCCTCGTTGAGAAGGCAAGCAATTTGATATAGGTTATACATGTGTAATCATGTAAAACAGTTCTATAATAGTCATGTTGTGAAAGACTAACTATATTTCCCTTCATTCTATCCCGCCCCCCATTTATTCTATTCTCTCCTTTGACCCTGTCCCTCCTCAAAAGTGTTTGTTTCTGATTACCCCCTTCCCAATCTGCTCTCCCTTCTATCATTCCTCCCTCTCTTATCCTCTTTCTACCTGTTTTCCTGTAGGGGAAGATACATTTCCATACCTAATTGAGTGTGTATATCATTCCCTCCTTAAGCCAAATCCAATGAGAGTAAGATTCACTCATTCCCTCTCACCCCCTCCTCTTCCCCTCCACTGTGAAAGTTTTTTCTTGCCTCTTTTATGTGAGATAATTTACCCCATTCTACCTCTCCCTTACTCCTTCTCCCAGTGCAATCCTCTATCACAACCATTAGTTTTATTTTTTAGATATCATTGCTTCATATTCAACTCACTCTGTACTCTCTCTCTCTCTCTCTCTCTCTCTCTCTCTCTCTCTCTCTTCCCTCCAACTACCCTAATACTGAGAAAGGTCTCATGAGTTACAAATATCATCTTTCCATGTAGGAATGTAAATAATTAAACTTTAACAAGTCCCTTATGATTTCTCTGTCCTGTTTACCTTTTCATACTTCTCTTGAGTCTTGTATTTGAAAGTCAAATTTTCTACTCAGCTCTGGTCTTTTCATCAAGAATGCCTGTAAGTCCTCTATTTCATTGAATGTCTATTCTTCCCCCATGAATGGTTATACTCAGTTTTGCTAGGTAGGTGATTCTTGGTTTTAATCCTAGCCTCTTTGACCTCTAGAATATCATATTTCAAGCCCTCCTATCCCTTAATGTAGAAGCTGCTAAATCCTGTGTTATCCTGATCGTGTTTCCACAATACTTGAATTGTTTCTTTCTGGCTGCTTGCAATATTTTCTCCTTGACCTGGAACTCTGGAATTTGGCTATAATATTCCTAGGAGTTTTCCTTTGGGGATCTCTTTCAGGAGGTGATTGGTGGATTCTTTCAATTTTTATTTTACTCTCTGATTCTAGAATATCAGGGCAGTTTTCCTTGATAATTTCTTGAAAAATGATGTCTAGGCTCTTTTTTTGATCATGGCATTCAGGTAGTCCAATAATTTTTAAGTTATCTCTCTGGGATCTATTTTCCAAGTCAGTTGTTTTTCCAATGAGATACTTCACATTGTCTTCTATTTTTTTGATTCTTTTGGTTTTGTTCTATAATTTCTTGATTTCTCATAGAGTCATTAGCTTCTATTTGCTCTATTCTAATTTTTAGGGAATTATTTTCTTCAGTGAGCTTTGGACCACCTTTTCCAGTTGGTTAATTCTGCCTTTTAAGGAATTCTTCTCCTCATTGGCTTTTGGGACCTCTTTTGCCATTTGAGTTAGTCTGTTTTTTAAGGTGTTACTTTCTTCAGTATTTTTTCTGGATCTCCTTTAGCAAGCTGTTGAATTGTTTTTCATGATTTTCTTGCATCATGCTCATTGCTCTTCTGAATTTTCCTCTACTTCTCTTACTTGCTTTTCAAAATCCTTTTTGAGCTCTTCCATGGTCTAAGATCAATTTATACTTTTCTTGGAGGCTTTGGATGTAGGAGCTTTGACTTTGTTGTCTTCTTCTGGTGGTATGTTTTGATCTTCTTTGTCACCAAAGTAAGATTCTATAATCGGAGTTTTCCCCATTGTTTGTTCATGTTCCCAACCAATTACTTGACTTTTTAACTCTTTGTTAAGGTAGGCCTCTGATTCCAGTGTGCAGGGTGTACTGTCCCAAGCTTCAGGGGTTTTATACAGCTGTTTTCAGAGATTCTTCTAGAGACCTGTAAATTTTCAATTCTTCCAAGGTGGTATGATCAAAGGAGAGATGTCTACTCCTTTCCTGGCCTGTGCTCTGGTCTATGAGTGACCATAAGTACACTTTTCTGTCTTGGAACTGTGAGGAGAATTCCCTGTCCACCACTGCCACAAGCTCTGTCATGCCAGTGCTCCTCCTCACCCCAGGACTGCCACCCAGGGCTGTGACCCAGATCCAAGCACAGGCAAAGCAAGAGAATCCTGCCTCAGTGTCAACAAAGAGATCCCTGCAATCCTGTCTGATCAGCTGCTTGATCCCCCTACCATTTGTAGGCTGAGAGCTCTAGAAGCAGCTACCACCCTGCCACTGCCCCAGGACTGAGCTAGGGCTGGACCTGAACCATGCTCCTCTCTCACCCAGGTCTGACAGACCTTTCCTACTGACCTTCTAAGTTGTCTTTGGTGTTTGTGGGTTGAGAAGTCTGGAAACCATCACAGCTTTCCATGATTCAGTCCCCTGAGGCCTGCTCCAGGTTCACTGGGACCCAGTCTTTGCCTGCACAGCCCACACTGAAATGTGCTCCTCTCCCAACCCAGGGCAACAGACCTTTCCCATCAACTATTCAGGTTGTCTTGGGCTGGAAATTTGTTTCACTCTGTCTTTTTGTAGGTCTTCTGCTCTAGAATTTGTTTAGTCATTTTTTACAGGTATTTGGAGGCATTTAGGGGAGAGCTCAAGCAAGTCACTGTTTTCACTCTACCATCTTATCTCTGTCCCCCTCAAAATCTGTATATATGTATTTTAAAAACAAGTTCATATGCTGTGAGTTAAACACCTTTACAGCCTAATGAATTAAAATTTTCCCCCTGCAAGTTCTATCTCATACTACTTGTCCTGACCTCTAAAGCCAAGCTGAACAAGTCTGAGATCTCTTTTTTCATGACAGTACTTCAAATACTTGAAGACAGATATATAGCCCTTTAGTCTCCTCTTTTTTGGACTAAACAACATTTTCTTCCATGATGGTCAGTCTCTCAGCCTCATCTAGCATTTAAGAAGCTGAGTTGTAAAGAATTAGCAGCACAGTAGCAACAAGTAATAAGAGAAAGTGAAAGGAGAGCCATCGGTTCCTTCCTTTGGGTATCTCACAGTAGAAGATTTAGACTACCTCTTCAAAAATTGAGGAAAGTTCTAACAAAAATGTCTGCCCTTTCTCCAACTTCCCCCACCCATGTCTGTCTAGTGACAGAGATAAGCATAAGTTAAAATTATGATAAAGAGCTAAGCCTCTCCCTGAATATTCAGAATTTTCTTAACTGGGAGTTCTGAGCTAACTTATTTCACTAAGAACTTCTTGCCTTATGTAAACTCCATAAAATGCAAAGGGATCATGAGGAATCAAGAGGCCTAAGATAACAATGACCTAATTGTTTTAACAGGATGTGGTCACTAAGTATAAGGTAGTTAACTACTGTATTTTTCACACT
Organism: Vombatus ursinus; assembly: GCF_900497805.2. Lineage (NCBI taxonomy): Eukaryota > Metazoa > Chordata > Mammalia > Diprotodontia > Vombatidae > Vombatus > Vombatus ursinus. Next base: position 10,875,711 of record NW_020954641.1, read on the forward strand.
TGACACCTGCCACTCCCAGTGTAGCACCCCATCCAGGGCTACTCCCTGGACTTCCTTTCTTATTATCAGGCTGGATCCCCAAAGAGAAATTAGTACTTTCCTCAGGATTCTCTCCTCAGAAACCTTGAGAAGCTACAAGTTTTAGTACTGTTTCTTATGAGGCCCCATTCAGTATGTTCTCTGTTGATTATCAGTCAGTCACAGTTAAATGGGTTTTTATGAAAAGGTACTATTGATGTTGTATAGTAGAAACAATACAAAGCATCACTTCAAATAATGAGAATACTCTTTCATCCAAAATCCTTGGGGAGAGGAGGCTCAAGCTTAGAGACTACATGTAGTAAAAGGTAAAGCCCCTAGTTATTGGAAGTCCTTTTTATTCCCTTCATGAAATCCTCCATAAGTGTAAATATCTTCTGGACTTTAAGGGTTGATGAACTTGTAGAGTCCTAAAGCTACTTTTTTTTGGTGTTTCTAGTTTGTGCTCAGTATGTCTTCCAATATCTGCTGCAGATATTGCCCTCAACCACTACTATTCTAGGGGCTCCAATCTAAATTTTCAGCCATATTCCATATACTCCTTTTCTGTATCTTACATTGGAGCCAGACTGGACTAATAACTGCTTCCCATACTAAGTAGTCCATTCCCTAACTTTGTACTTGTATACAGCCTATCATGCCTACCAACAGTGCACTCTTTTCTCATCTTTGCCTTTCAGAATCTTTATTATTCTTCAAGATTCAACTCAACTGCCCTCCCTTTTGAAAAGTTTTTCTTGATTTCTCTAGTTATTAGTATTCTCTTCCTCCTCAAATTACCTTATATTTATTTATCTGTGCATATCTTATGTCCTTCAAATACAAATGTAAGCTTCTTGAAAGGAGGGAATATTGAGTTTTTTTCTTTGCATTCCTAGCACAGTGCCTTCCCAAAATTACGCATTTAATAAATATTTGTTGAAACGAATGCCATGAAGAACCAAAACTTATGGCAATAAAATTATGTGCTTTAATAAAAAGTAATATCAATAAATCTCTTATTGTACTCCTCTCTATGTTGAACCTTTGTTGTTTTCCTACTTTGTCTAATTCTTGTCTTGACTCTATCTGACTACAGTCTGGCTGATCTTCTGCCCTGGTTTGAAGAGAAGGAGGCGCCCTTCTCTAACAGATTACATTCTAACTTTCTAGGTGCTGTCAGGTTACTTCATTAGGCACTTAATTTATTCCTGGAATAAATTAGTAGGTCTTGGAGTGTGTCATATAAATCAAATACATGTCCAAGAAACAAAAATCTCCCAGTGACCATGAGGGTTTTTATAGATAGAAAAAGCAATGCTTTTATCACTTCAGTTTCTTATGCTCAGGGAAGGGTGAGAGAAGATCTTCCCCAGAGGTTTTGGATCTCTCTGAGAGCCTTGATTAGTCACAGTTCTTGGCTTAGTATCCTGCATGTCACTTTAAATGAATCCCTTCCCCTCTCTGGCCTTCCAGTTCCTCCTCTGTAAAGTGAGACCACCATACTAGATGATGTCTAAGTTTCTTTTTAGATCTAACTTTGATCCTACCAAAGGATATAGAGCTAGAAGGGATATATTAATGTCCTCAACTGTTCAAAGAAGGAAATGCTTTTGCTTTTCTTGTAATCTTGAACTCAGAGGAGAAAGCATGGTGCATTGAAACATCTTAGAATAAATAGAAACCTAGATTCCAATATGACCTCTAACACTAGCTGTGTGTCTGTGGGCAAGTTGCTTAAGTTCTCTCAACCTGTTTTTTCATCTGAAAAATGGAGCTGATAATATCTACTTCACAGAGATGCTGTGAAGATCAAATGAAATAATATAGATATAGTGATCTGTAGACATTGAAGACCTATGTAGATTACCTGCTATTTATTCTTTCCTAAGGTCACACAGCTATAAGGTAGAACCGGGACTCAAAATGCAAATTTCTGACTTCAGTCTACTACAACATGTATACATGCAAAGGGAATGCCAGCAGTGGGAGGAGCCCTTGAGTGTGTATGTGTGTGCGTGTGTATGTGTGTGTGTGTGAGATGGAGGGAAGTGGAGGATGCTGATAGCATAATTCCTAAGCAGGAGGAGAAGAAGGAAAGTGAATGAAAGCAAAAAAGGAAGTGTTTCAAGGCTGGTTCTTATCTCTAGTGAGAACTCCTATAAACTGTGGAGAACAGCAGGGGGCTTTGTGACGGCAACCAGCAGTCTACCACATAAAGTATTTTTTGTTTTGTTTTGTTTTATTTTAAAGATCTTCTAGGGACTACCTGAGGCATCTGGACTAATGGTCTAACATCATTTTGTGGACTGCAGATGATGTCTAGCCCTAAAGGAAAATGCCAGTGTGCTGAGGACAATGTGGAGAAACGCCCCTATACAGGCCAGGTGTGCCTACTTTAAGTTAATGATTTTCATTCAGGTTCCAAGCACAGTCTTAGATCAAGAACTTGGTATTCAGACACACAAGCCAGCAGAATCTACCTTCATTCTTATACTAACTGTTCATCTCTGTTTCTAAAAGGTCAAATGACTTAAGGTTTTGGATGAATAGTGGGATTTGTGCCTGATGGCTTCCCAACAAATACTTGGCTTGATCAAAGCAGTGATATGAAAGAAAGCAATGAGACCTGGATTTGGAGGGATTAAGACCCAAGTTCAAGTCTGTCACTTATTAACGGTGTGACATTGGGTGAGTCACTTCAACTCCTTGAATATCAGTCACCTAATCTGCAAAATGGGGATCACAATCTTGCCTTAGAGGGATAGATGATACAATTATAGCAAGAAGAGACTTCGGAGATCATTTATTTCAACCTCTCTCATTTTACAGACGAGGAAACTGAAAGGTGAAAGACTGAAGTTATTTGTCCAAGCTCATGTAGGTAAAAAGTAGCAATATTTGGATTTGAATCAAGGTGAATATAAAGATCAAATGGGACAATATCGGTGAAAATGCTTTTTAAACTTAAATACACATACATGTACACATATGTATATTGCTATGTGTCATGCATGTGATACACACATATGATATATACATACATACACACATCCATTTGTGCACACAAACATATGTATTTACATGCATAAATACATATGCAACATAGGCAGATATAAGGAAAGAAAGGAGGAAGGAAGAAAGGAAGGAAAGAAGGAAGGAAGGAAGGAAGGAAGGAAGGAAGGAAGGAAGGAAGGAAGAAAGGAAGGAAGGAAGGAAGGAAGGAAGGAAGAAAAAGAAATTGACCAGACCTGAATATAGTTAGTTTATTTTATGGTCTTATTGAAGGGTAGGAATTCTTAACCTGAGGTTCACAAACTTTAAAAAAGAAAGATACTACATTTCAATATAATTGGTTTCTTTTGTAATCCTGTGTGTTTTTATTTAATGTATTTAAAGAACATTTTTGGAAGGGGTTCATAGGCTTCACAAACTGCTAAAGAGGTTCATGACACAAACAAGATTAAGAACCTCTGTTCTAGGGCAACCTTATCTTAGATCTGTGTCTTGTGAAAAGTGCTCTGCAACTTGCTGTTGTTTTACTTCTGCCCTACTTCCAAACTCTTCCTAAAATACTCCAAAAAATTGGGAATCTGGCAACTAGGTGGCACAGTGGATAGAACATTGAGCTTGGAATCAAGAAGGCTCATTTAATGAGTTTGAATCCAGCCTCAGACGCTTACTACCTGGGTGACCCTAGGCAAGTCACTTAACTCTGTTTGCCCCAGTTCTTCCGCTGTTTGAAAAATGAGCTACAGAAGGAAATGGCAAACAACTCCAGTGTCTTTGCCAAGAAAACCCCAAATGGGGTTACGAAGAGTCGGCCTTGACTGTACCAGTAAACAACTATCTACAACTCAGCTTCAGCCCCTGCATTATGCTAAGTAGCTGGCGCTGTCCATTGTGCTAGAAGCTTACTCCAGACAAGGTTTATGCATTGCTTAAGGCTCTAGGCAGAGATGTTTAATAACTTGATACAGACTGTAAATACTTGCCTTTTGTGACTTGGGTCATCTTATTGCTACATAATAGCAACTTCTGCTATCCAGTGCACATGTGGATCTGCATTTCTGTCACAATCTTGCCTACTGAAATTGTGCCCTTAGTAATAGCTTACATTTATGGAGATCTTTACAATTTGTCAAGTGCTTTTGCATCAGTTATTTCATTTGATCCTCACAACAACTCTGTGAAGTTGATAGTGCAAGTGAGTGATATTATCTTCCTTTTATAGATAAGGAAACTAAAGATCAGAGAGTATACTGGTGTGTGGTCAGGGTCATAGAGCTAGTAAGTGGTGAAATTATGACTTGAACCCAAATCTAATGAACTTTTCATTACAAATTTTGCCTCTCCCAAACTAGGTCAGTGACTGTTATACAATGACAATCTTTAAGACCCAATAAAGAGCCAGGAAAAAGTGGAGATATAGTGAATTTAAAATGTAGCATCAACAGTACTTAAGGCTAGATCACTAGGTATAACATCAAATCAGTCAGTCAATAAACATGTATAAAACACCTACTATATTCCAGGCGCTGAACTAACTGGTGATACAAAGAAAGGTAAAAGATAATCTCTGCTCTTGAGGAGCTCACAATTGAACTAGAAAGACAACATGCAAACAACTATTCACAAATAAGCTATATATAGGATGAATTGGAAATAATCAATAGAGGGAAGGCACTAGAAGTAAGAAGGATTAGAAAAGACAAGATTTCAGTGGAGACTGAAGGAAGCCAGAGAATTTTCAAAAGATTATTTGAGATCCCTTCATTTATTAAATTCTGTTGTATTTTTCAGACAAAATAACATACAAGATCCTCATCCTGTATTTTGTTTCTGGACAGCCCAAAATATTACAAATGATGAAACTCAGCATGACTTTAAGGATTATGTGGTCTACCTCCTTTATTTTACAGTTGAGAAAAATGAGACCCAGAAAGGTAAAGTGGTTTGGTCAATGTCACATTGAAAATTAGAGGAAAATCTGGGACTAGAATACAGGTCTCCTTTTCCAGGTCCAAGGTTCTTGCCTAATTTCCAAACTGACGTATTCAGCCTATTAACTGAGCCTCTTACCAATATTTTTCCATCCCCTCCTATCGCTCTTAAATGTTTTTCCTAAGGAGAGGCAGTGTCTCCAACTGTCTGGAAGACTGTCCCTAATTAGAGGTTTCAAGCTGAGAGCAGAAAATTAGGTAGATGCCATTAATTGGGTTCATAAATCTGCAAATGATAAAATGGAGATGCATTTAGGAAAGTGTCAGGCTCAGCTTTGCTACTGGAAACTTAGATTAACAAGACTCATAAGCCAATTAGTAAAAAAGTCAATAAAATCCTCCAAGCTTCAGCCTTTCTACTTTTCTGAGTCTCAGCAAAATATTTAACTTATTTGAATCAAAGTAGCAAAATGTCTGTTTAGTTCTTCTCTCCCCTTTGATATGAAGAAATTCACCTAGATTTGGCTCATATTGTAAGTAAGTTAAAGTATCATAGAAAATCACGGAATTTTAAAGCTGGAAGGAACTTTAAAGATTATCTAGTTCAACCTCCTGTTTTTACAGAGAAGGAAACTAGAGGAGAAGTAACTTATTCAAAATCACCCTTTTAGTTTAGTGGCCCTCTTTTTCACTACATTGCATTTCTTCACTTATCTACCATATTACCTCATATTTTTATAGAGCTTTATGGTTCTAAAACATGTTCACATCTATTATCTCATTGGGTTCTCACAACTTTATGAGCTTTGTAGAGTAGATATAACAATCCCCATTTTATAGACAGGCAAACTAGGACACAGAGAGATTAAGTGACCAGATTCAGTGACTCCAAATATTGTGCTCTTTCATTATATGCAGTTTCACCTTCAATCCACTTTGGAGTGTGATTAAATGAACATATGAAGTATATTATTATGGTCCTGGAACATTCTATAATCATTTTTAAAAGGACCATCTGAGGATACTTGGATCCCTTCTTTACTGGTTCAAATCTCGCTTTTCCTGCCTCAGGGTAAAAATCACTGTATTTAGAGTCAAGAAAATGGGTCTTAAATCCCAGCTCCGAGGCTTGCTGGCTCATGGACAAGTCACAAGCTTTCTGAGTTTCAATTTATTCTTCTACATAAAGGAAATATTATTTGCAGTACTTTGCTATGTTGTTGTGAGAAAAGTGCTTTATAAGTCTTTTAAATATCAGTCACTATTATTATCACTAAAATGTAACTAGACTAAAAATTAGTGTCAGTTTGAATTATTTTTTCATTTCTTATCTTTAATTTTTATTGATATCTTCTCTTTTTCTATCACCTCTACTTCTGAATGTATCTCTCCCTTCTTCCTCTACCCAGGGAGTCATTCTTTCTTTTATGGAAGAAGAAGAAGAAGAAGAAGAAGAAGAAGAAGAAGAAGAAGAAGAAGAAGAAGAAGAAGAAGAAGAAGAAGAAGAAGAAGAAGAAGAAGAAGAAGAAGAGTTTAGCAAAACAAGCCAATTTATCAACTGAGTTGGATGATAGACTCTGTAGTCCACATTCATAGTCTCTGACCCCTGCAAAGAAAGGAAGGAGGTACATTTTTCATCTCTTCCTTGGGGGTCAAACTTCATTACAATTACACAATGTTCAGCTTTGTTTTGCTGGTGTTGCATTGTTGTAACATTGCTACATTATTGTAGTCATTGTGTATATTGTTTTCCTGGTTCTGCCTACGTCATTCTGTTTTCTCATGTGCTTTTGAATTCTTCATATTCGTTCTTTTTTTTTCTTTTTTTTGGGGGGGGGCTAGGCAATGGGGTTAAGTGACTTGCCCAGGGTCACACAGCTAGTAAGTGTTATGTGTCGGAGGCTGGATTTGAACTCAGGTCGTCCTGAATCCAGGGCCAGTGCTCTATCCACTGTGCCACCTATCTGGCCCCCCATTATTTATTATAGTACAATAATACACCATCACATTCATGCATTACAGTTTGTGCAGTCATTGGATTACTTTTCATAGAATCAAGAATGTTAGAGCTGGAAGGACCCTTGGAGATCATCTATTTTAACCCAAGCATCTTTCAGGGAGGAAAATATAGGCCCACATAAGCAAAGTGATTTGCCCAAGGTCACATGGCTAACTATCTCTTTGTAAGCAAGAAAATTTTGATGAGGAACAATTTCTATTTAGATATTTTTGCTGAATGTGTATATGTGTGGGTGTATGTGTATGAAATGAAACACTCGGTAGATGAAGTGCAAGGTGACAGGAGATGTCAACTTGTTTATTCAGATACCCTATAGAGCTTCAATATGTAACTATGTAGAAAGTATATTTTCTTACCAAACACCATGAGTGGGAGTTGTTGGGGATGATGACTCCAAAATGAAAATGGAGCTGCAGAGGGTGTAAATAGGAAGTGTTTGGAAAGTGCCTGCTTCAGATGTTTTCCAGATTGTTGTTCCTCTTGTGTTGGGGGAAGGGTGTCTAGGAGGAAAGTTTGTCCAACAATTTTCCTCAGACACCCTTCCTCCAATGCATGTACAGGCACACACGCGCGCGCGCACACACACACACACACACACACACACAGAACCACTCAAGGGAAGTTCAGGGATTCCATTTTGTTGAAGGCTTGTGATTCCTGGTGACACTTGTGCTATGCACATATGGTGATGATCTGCAGAGGGCTACAGAAGCATCCTCTGGCTTTCTGAAATACTAAGGATCAATGGAGCCAGACATTTATTTCAATTTTCAAAATGAAGTTCTATGGAGGGATAAATTTTAGAATGACATTTTGAAGCAATAATTAGTTGAAGCAGAAAAAGTTGTGATGGAGGACCTCTTCTTTTCCAAAAGCAGTAAAATATAGACTAGAAAGGATGGGCTGAAATGATTATAGACTATATATATGGTGATAATTAATCCTCTCCTTTCTTTTTAATAGGATAATAAATATTCAGAATTAATAATTAATACTGCTTCATAAAAAGAGGAATATTGATATTCTCAGAGTACATTATAAACAGGTGAAAAATCTATTGCAATGCTTTTTGAAAAAGTAGATATCATTTTGCCCTATAATATTAAAGGGCTGACAAAAGATAAATGCCATTGAATTTATTGAATGTAACTTAAAGTGATTTGCTCCTGGATGGAGCCTATAAATTGGCTGAGACCTAAGAATGGAATGAAATTTCTTTGTGTAATCTACATTGATGAATGAGTTTAGACTCCTTAAGGCTAATCTACCTGTAATGTTTGGAGGTAATGACTTAGTCCTAGGTTGTCATTATAAATGCCTCAGTTATATATACATACATATACACACACATACACACACATACACACATATACATGTTTCTACGTGTATTTTTGTTGCTGTTGTTTAGTCGTGTTCAATACTTCATGACCTCATTTGGCATTTTCTTGGCAAAGATACTGGAGTGGCTTGCCATTTCCTTCTCCAGCTCATTTTACAGATAAGGAAACTGAGGCAAACAGTCAAGTGACTTACCCAGGCTTACACAACTGTCTGAGGACAGATTTGAACTCAGAAAGACGAGTCTTCCTGACTCCAGGCCCCAGGGCTCTATCCACTGTACCACCTAATTGCCCTATGTATATATGTGGGTGGGTGTGTATGTATGTATATGTGAGTATATGTATGTAAATGTGGGCATATGTATATGAGTGTATATACACATATATATTTATAACAAGTATTTTTTTGGTGCTTTTTTGTCAACATACTTTTTGATTGAGTTCATGTAAATGTCACACAGGCAGGGCATTTTGATTTCAGTGCTTGTCTGCTACTGAAGTTGTCCTGAAGATGTTTTCAGTGAGTCTGCCGAAAATGATATTTTTTCTCAATATATTTATTCAATTACAAAAACAGTCATTATATTCATATGTGAAATAGTGTAGAGAACATTAAAGATAGAAGAATAAGAGAATTGGATAGCCACTTTTGACAGATAGAAAGTTTGTCCAAAATAGGGCAGAATCATATCTCCACCAAAAGATGAGAACATGATAGTAGTCATCATTCTATTATTAATATTGAAAAAAGTGACCAGCACAATGCAAACTACTAACTGAGATACCTACTTTTTGAAAAAATCTAATTTTTGAAAAAAATAAGAATCATCTACACATGCACCAAAGGCATCCTAGAGAAGGGTGTTGGTAGGGAATAGGAAGATTTTCGCAAAGAACATGTCATAATTGACTATATCTTTATCATTACACAACTGACTGAAAGATGGGAAGAATATAACTCCATTATGCTTATTGTTCATTGACTGTGAAGAACATTATATTTGGTAGAGCCAAATGCCACCTGAAAGGCTCTCTGCCAACAAAAATGTCCCCTATCTCATCTATACATCAGAATCATTCAAGATTCCTGAAAGATATAATGACTGACACAACCATGAAGACCCCTGGTCATGTCCTGAGAGACCTACCCCTCAAGAATGACACATTGCCAGGAGTAGTCTGGATAGCTCCAAGACAAATGCCTGCACCCTATTTGCAGTAACTTGAGTTATCAACTACCCCCAAAAAGAGACTCCAGGTTCTGCTTGACCCAGATAAGCCAGGTATACAGCAAGGACCCCCAAATCAGACAGTGTTTGAAGCTCAAGTATAGGAACCCCACCCCCACATCCCCATGACACTCTGCCCTGTGAGTTTTGCTAATAAATGCTGTGCTTTACTTATGTCCTGCTTCTCCTTTCTATGTGCCTTTCTTCCTCTCCTAATCCCACTTTTATCTGAACCTATGGTAATGATGCCTGGTCAGGAAACCTTGCTGGTTAGGACACAATCCTTTGCCCAGGACTGGACAGAGTCCTCTCAACACCTGCACTTATTTCCCAAGACTTGTCTTGGGGGAAAATAATGAGAGAGGGCTGAGAAGGTAACACCCATGACCTAACATCAGGTATACTTTGTCTTTCCATCCATCTTCAGAGATGAAATTAGATTCACTCATTCTCCTCAGGTCCCCTTCCTCTTTGACAACATAAATAGTAAGGAAAGGAAAACTCAACAACAACCTTGCTCAAGAAATCTCTGATCATAAATATCAGCTGAGGCATAATAGATACCTGTCAATAAGCAGGAGGAGATTCAGCACACAGTACAGAGAGTCATTCCCCATAGATGGAGAGGTCCTCTACAGGCACCTGTTTGGGGATACCATCTTGCTGGTCACATAAAACACTAAAGCAGCACAGAGTCTCCTGGAAAAGATCTCAAAATAATTTGACTTGATCATCCACACAGGAAAAGCAAACAAAAGAAAAAATGAAGAATGTCCATGGCCCAGATTATGACATGTATTTAGATGGATAACCTACAGACCTTGTGCAATGGTATATATTTATCTAGGACAGGCAGTATAGATGGATAACAAATTGAGCCCAGAATTAGATAGGAAGAGGAAAGGAGCCTGGATTGCCTTCAGGAAATTGCAAAGCTAATTTAATGACATTAGACTTCTCCAAGAAAGGAAGGCTCACCCCTTTAACATATGTGGTATGGTTGTTTGTTACCAATGTTGTTATACTGCAGGGAGGCATGTAGAGTAACAGTTTCCAAAGAATTGATAATAAGTATTACATAGAGGACAATGGAGAGGTTAATGGTGGGTGTGAGTAAAGCTACAGTATGAAACATAGTGCTAAAGATTTAATGCTAAAAGGGACTTCAGAGATCATCTAGTTCAACTCTCCCATTTTACAGACAAGGAAACTGAGACCCAGAGAGGTTGTGATTTGCCTAAGGTAAGAGCCAGAATTTGAATTCAGGTCCTCTGACTCCAAACTCAGTAACACTCTTTTGACTATAGCAATAAAGAACTTCTAATGGAGAAGAGGATTAAAGAAGTCATTAAGAAATGTATGGCTGAGAAAGGTGAGATGGTCATGGGATGAGGATGAGGGATACCAGGCACGATGCCCTGCTGAGATCTGTGGAGTGTCAGAGTTAAAACAAGGGTGGTCTCCAGTCTATCCATTGAAAGGACCTGGATCAGAGCCACACAGCATAGCCACACAGGCAGGGGTGTGGACTGTTCTGGGTATCACTGAAGGGAATATTTAAACTGATAAGACCAAAGATCTATTTGAGAGAGACTATTTATAGATTGACCAAGAAATGAGCTTTAGCAGTTCACTTAAGAAAAGAGCAGGGGCTTGCTTGAGAAGATACCTGTGCATTTTGCAAACATTCAACCACAAAGGAATGGGCCCCGTAGTTTTCTCATGGAAGAGGATCCCTTAAAGGCAGGGGTAAATTTAACCACCAGCTCTCAAAAAAACCCCAAAAACCTATACTCAGGAGAGCTGTTAAGTTTAACTGACATTATTAACATTTTCTCCATCACTTTCTTAATAAAGTCTAGAATAGTCAACAAAGCAATAAATCAAGCCCAATCTATGGTGTTTGCTGATATCTAAGGTGTAAATGCTCACATTTAATATTTAACAATTGGCTTTCAGGAGCCAATACAAGCAGACTCCAGCACATCCTTGCTTCAAGGTCACCAAAAGGACTCCTGGCCTAGAAAGAGGCCTCCCTCCCCTGTCACTAGAGGGAGGAGGGGAGGACTATAAGGAAGGAGAGCAGAAAGAAGAGGAAAGGAGGTGTAAACAGCATTGCTCAACTGCAGAGGAGGGCTGCCAGCAAGCTATAACTTTCTGGCATCAGATGATAAAACATTAATTACAGATGTCAAGATTAGAGTTTGCTTTTTCTGAAAATTCCATAGGGTCTCTAAGCAACCTGATCTCAAAATCCCAGAGGGAATGGAAGTCTACAGAGAAGTGATTGTTATCTTAATGTGGCAAGAATCCCCACCTTGTCCTCTGCCAAGTGAAAATCCAGCTTTAATGATCAAGATTATGAGAATATTTCTGGGTTTTGCTGTAGATGGTTGACATTTGAAACCTAATTTATGCTGAGAATTATAACTGTAAATTCTTCTCCAAATCTGGAAAGTCCAGCAGACCCTTATCACACGTGAGGATACAAGACAGCCTAACTGAGCTTAAGACCCATCTGTGTAATCACCAAAATTGGATTTGGATTTAAAAGCCTGGCAGGCCTAGCTTTTAAAAACTCATTGTCACACAATCATTGCTGCAGAGAATCATGTCCTAGAAGAGGAATTTGACTCCTAAAATACAAGTTGTACTCTGAGGTTTGATAATCAAAAAACAGAAGAGTTTTTTCCTTCCTTTCCTTTCCTTCCTTTTCCTTCCTTCCTTCTTCCCTTTCTTCCTTTCTTCCTTTCTTCCTTCCTTCTTCCCTTCCTTCCTCCCTCCCTCTGTAGGTGTCCTCTAAGGCTCTTTCCTAGACTTTGTTTTCTTTGTACACTTGGCAATCTCAGCAGTTCCTATGAGTTCAGTGATTATCTCTATGCTGATGACTCTCAGATCTACATATCCATCTCTAGTTTCTCTCTTGAGCTCCAACAATTCCAGCCTTCTGAATTACCAAATACTTATTGGACATTTTGAACTCAATGTGGCATAGTCAGTCAGTCAATAAGCATTTATTAAGTGCCAGCCATCTGTCAGGCACCGTGCTAAGTGCTAGGGATACAAAGAAAGACAAAAGACAGTTCCTTCACTCAAGGAGCTCACAATCTAATGGAGAAAGACAATTCATAGAAAACTGAAAAGTGTCAGGGGGAGAGGGAGGACACCTAGTGCAGGGGTATTATGGAATCTAAAGGATTCCAGCCATGACAGAAATGAATGTCTGCCCTGGACACCCTTCTTAAATGGAGGATCTGGGATGAGCTGTTGCCTGTCTGCACTCCCCCTTTTCAATCAGAGTGAGGGAGGAAAGGGTCCCAGGAGTAGAGGGCACTCAGGAGGTGAGTTTCAGAGTTGTAATATTATGATAACATGTTGCAGGATTATGAGCTTCTAGAATGCATGATTCTACAAGCACCTCAGACTCAACCCATCCAAAAATGGAGCACATTGTCTTTCTGTAAGTTCTGTCACATAAAGAGACAAAAACAAAACAAAACAAAACAAAACGAAACGAAACAAAACACTGATCAGGATACTTGAAATCCCCTCAAAACATAGGGCCCTAGTTGAGTAGAAAATGCAAAATATATAACCCCAATAGTCTCTTCAGAGGAAATGCAATTTGGGCAATAATGATAGCTCCAACTATCTATATCACCGGAGAAAAACGTTTCCCTTCATCCTTCCCTACTGGTTTGATTTTATTGTAGTATATGAAAAACTGTCATTGACATAGCACCTTAAGGTTTAAATATAGCTTTATACACATTATCTTACTGGATCTTTATGACAAACCTGCAAGGTGGGTATCACAAGTATTTATGACACCCAGATATATTTTATTTGTATTTTTGCCCCAAACCTAAATTTGCCTCTTTGTAACTTCCACTCACTGCTCCTAGCTCCACCTTGCTGGGCCAAAGAAAACAAGTCTAGCCTCTCTACCTGAGAGCTCTCCAACTACCTGAAGACAGCCATTATGTCTCCCCAAAATCTTCTCCTTTCCATATGCCCACTTCCTTCAGCTGATCCTCATACAACCTAGACTTAGAGCCCTTTGCCATCCTAAGGGCCTTACTTCAGACTTTCTCCAGCTCATCAATGGTCTTAAGTTTAATCCAGAACTGAACACAATTCTCACTCCATATGAGGTCTGAAGAGAGTAGAATACAGTGGACTTCTCACTTTCCTGTTCCTGGAAGCTCTACCCCTCTTCATGTAGCCAGAATGTGTTAGCTTTTTGCTTTTGTTTTCGTTTTTAAATGCTGACTCATATTGCTCTTGTAATCCATTAAAACCCCCAGAACTTCCCCCATGGAAACTCCTCCTGCTTTTAGTTTTTAGTAAATTCTCTGTTGGTTTTAATCTTAGGCACATGGATTTTCCAAAACAGAGGCTTAGTAACTTGCCCAGGATACACAGATAGTATATGTTAGTGCTAAGTATTGAATCCATGTCTTTCTCATTCCAATGTCATTGCTTGATCTGATACCAGCGATAATAATAATTAGCATTATATAGCCATTTAATGTCTGCAAAGTGCTTTCTATATGTTATTTTATTTGCTCCTCACAACAGCCCTTGGAGGTAGGTACTATTATTATCCCCATTTTACTGATGAAGAAACTGAGGCTAAGAAAACTTAAGCGAAAGGTCACATAAATGCCTCATCTAGGCTTTGAACTCATGTCTTCTTGACTCTAAGTCTAATGCTCTTACCCACTGTACTACTTAGCTATCATACTGCCTCATGTTATAAATGAGGAAACTCTAGAAGTCGAGTGATTTGCCTTCAGTCACACAGCTGGTAAATATCAGAGACCATATTAGAACCATATTTTTTTATTCCAAGTCTAGCACTCACCTTTTCTACTCCAACAAACTGTCCTTCAGGAAATGTATAAGATGGGAAGAGCAACTTGCACCATGAGTGTGCTAGCCATGGAAGCAGGAAGATCTGGATTGACATGCACACTCACTTCAATAATCATGGGCAAGTAGCTTAACCTCTCAGTGCTCCAGGCAACTCTCCAAGGCTCTCAGTTCAAAATGAGTTTCTGACTTGCACTTATAATCCCAGTTCTGTACCAAAATAGTTTAAATAGAAATAGTTATTAAGCATGTATAGTTTCTTTTTTTGTTGTTTGTTTTTTCTTTGTTTCTTCTTACTTCATTTATTTTTAGTTTTCAACATTCACTTCCACAAGATTTTGAGTTCCAAATTTTCTCCCATTCTCACCCCTCCCCCCACCACAAGATGGTGTGCATTCTGAACACCTCTTCCCCTAATCTGCCCTCCCTTCTATCACCCCCCTGCTTCTCTTATCCCCTTCCCCTTCTATTTTCCTGTAGGGCAGGATAGATTTCTATACCCTTTTTCACGTATATGTCATTTCCCAGTTGCATGTAAAAACAATTTTTAAAACTTGTGTTTAAAATTTTGGTTTCCAAATTTTCTCCCTTCCTCCCTCCCCACCCACCCTCATTGAGAAGGCAAGCAACTCAATATACGTTATACATGTGTGGTCATGCAAAACACTTACATAGAAGTCATGTTGTGAAAAACTAACTGTATTTCCCTTAATGCTATCCCCCCTCATTTATTCTATTCTCTCCTTTGACCCTGACCCTCCTTAGAAGTGTTTGCTTCTGATTAGACCCCCTCCCCAATTTGCCTTCCCTTCTGTCATCCCCTCCTCTTATCCCTTACCCTCCTATTTTCCTGTAGGGTAAGATAGATTTCTATACCCAATTGAGTGTGTATGTTATTCCCTCCTTAAGCCAAATTTGATGAGAATAAGATTCACTCATTCCCTTTCACCTTCCCCCACTTCCCCTCCACTGTAAAAGCTTTTTCTTGTCTGTTTTATGTGAGATAATTTACCCCATTCTACCTCTCCCTTTCTGCTTCTCTCAGTATAATCCTCTCTCCTCCCCTAATTTTACTTTTTAGATATCATCCCTTCATCTTCAACTCACCCTGTGCCCTCTATCTACCTACCTACCTACCTACCCACCTACTTATCTATCTCTCTCTCTCTCTATCTATCTATACATATATTTTTTCTCTCCAACTACCCTAATACTGACAAAAGTCTCATAAGTTACAAATATCATCTTTCCATGTAGGAATGTGAACAGTTCAGTTGTAATAAGTCCCTTATGATTTCTCTTTCCTAATTGTGCTTCTCTTGAATCTTGTATTTGAAAGTCAAATTTTCTATTCAGCTCTGGTCTTTTCATCAAGAATGCTTGAAAGTCCTCTATTTCAATGAATGTCCATTTTTCCCCTGAAGGATTTTACTCAGTTTTGATGGGTAGGTGATTCTTGGTTTTAATCTTAACCCCTTTGAACTCCAGAATATTGTATTCCAAGACCAGAGGGTCCCTTAATGTGGAAGCTGCTAAATCTTGTGTTATCCTGATTGTGTTTCCACAATACTTGATTTGTTTCTTTCTGGCTGTTTTCAATATTTTCTCCTTGACCTGGGAACTCTGGAATTTGGCTACAATATTCCTAGGAGTTTTCCTTTGGGGATCTCTTTCAGGAGGAGACTGGTGGATTCTTTCCATTTCTATTTTACCCTCTGGTTCTACAATATCAGGGCAGTTTTCCTTAATAATTTCTTGAAAGATGATGTCTAGGCTCTTTTTTTGATCATGGCTTTCAGATAGTCCAATAATTTTAAAATTCTCTCTCCTGGATCTGTTTTCCAGGTCAGTTGTTTTTCCAATGAGATATTTCACATTGTTTTCTAATTTTTCATTCTTTTGGATTTGTTTTACAATGTCTTGATTTCTCATAAAGTCACTAGCTTCCAATTGCTCTATTCTAATTTTGAAGGAAGTATTTTCTTCAGTGAGCTTTTGTACTTCCTTTCGCATTTGGCCAATTCTGCTTTTTTAAGGCATTCTTCTCCTCATTGGCTTTTTGGACCTCTTTTGCCATTTGAGTTAGTCTATTTTTTAAGGTGTTATTTTTTTCAGTATTTTTTGTGTCTCCTTTGGCAAGTTGTTGTCCAGTTTTTCATGATTTTCTTGCATCACTGTCATTTCTCCTCCAAGTTTTTCCTCTACTTCTCTTACTTGCTTCTCAAAATCTTTTTTGAGCTCTTCCACGGCTTGAGACCAATTCATATTTTTCTTGGAGGCTTTGGATGTAGGAGCTTTGACTTTGTTGTCTTCTGGTTGTATGTTTTGATCTTCTTTGTCACCAAAGTAAGATTTTATGGTCTGTCTTTTTTTTTTTGCACTGTTTGCTCATGTTCCCAGCCAATTATTTGAGTTTTAAACTCTTTGTTAAGGTAGGGATCTGCTTCCAGTGTGGAGAATGTACTGTCCCAAGCTTCAGAGGTTTTGTGCAGATGTTTTCAGAGATACTTCTAGGGACCTGTAAATTTTCCATTCTTCCAAGATGGTACAATCAAGGGCAAGGTGTTAACTCCTTTCCTGGCCTGTGCTTTGGTCTATGAGTGACCACAAGCACTCTTTTCTGCCTTGAAACTGTGAGGAGAATTCCCTGTCCACCGCCACCACAAGCTCCATCATTCCAGCACTTCTCCTTGCCCCAGGACCACCACCCAGAGCTGTGACCCAGATCCAAGCACAGGCAAAGCAAGAGAATCTTGCCTCAGTGCCAGCAAAGAGATCCCTGCAATACCCCTCTGATCAGCTGCTCAATTTTCCCTCCATCTGTGGACCAAGAGCTATGGAAGCATCCACTGCCCTGGGGCTGTGTCGGAACTGGGCCTAACTAAGCTCCTTTCTCACCATGGGACAAATTTTTCCTACTGACCTACTAAGTTGTCTTTGGTGTTTGTGGGTTGAGAAGTCTGGAAACTACCACAGCTCCCCTTGATTCAATACCCTGAGGACTACTCCAGTTTTGCTGAGGCCTGGTCTTTGTTTGAGCAACCTGTGTGGCCCACGCTGAACTGCGCTCCTCTCCTAGCCCGGCACAACAGATTTTACCAGTCAACCATCCAGGTTGTCTTGGGCCTGAAATTTGTTTCACTCTGTCTTTTTGTGGGTTTTGCTGCTCTAGAATTTGTTTAGAGCCACTTTAATGGGTATTTGGAAGGTTTGGGGGTCAGCTCAAGCAGGTCACTGCTTTTACTCCACCATCTTGGCTCTGCCACATGTATAGTTTCTTGTATTGATGTTTAATTTTTCTAAGAAGACATTTTTGATGATGATGAAGATGATGGAGGAGGAAGAGAAGAACTAAAAGGAGGAGGAGGAGGAGTAGAAGAAGAATATGATGATGATGATATGATAGTGATGATGATGTTATGATAGTGATGATGATGAAAGATAGAAATGAGGGGAACTGGATTCTAATCTTATCTCTACCACTTATTACCCATATGTTCTAGGGTAAGTCACTTTCTCTAGGCTTTAGTTTCCTTATCTTTTAAATAAGAAGTTGAGCTAGATGACCTTTAATGTGCCTCCTAGATTTGATAACCTATGAATCTATGATTATAGAGATCAACATTTCTGAGTCTGGGCTTTCAGAGATGGAAACTTCTAATGAGTTGGTATCCAAGTCAATGAAATGTTTCCACACAACTTAAAGGAGATTTCTTTGGACCTTAATAATCTTTAAATGAAAGAAACCTTCTGTCAAAACTGTGTTTGGCGGATGTGTTCAAGTTGATTAATATTAACAAATGATTTCTCATCATTAAATCAATAACAGATTGTCATGGTGCCAGCCTGGCTACTTTTGAGTGACTTATATTTGTCACAGAGTTGTTGACAATGAACCAAGTGTCTTGTGAGCTGATAGAGACTGTGTATTTTATTTGTTCTTGTTTGCTGCTGTGTAAATACTTCCCTGCTAGAACAGCAGAAGAGTAATTATTCTGGTGCAGACAACAGCATAAACAACCAGGAATGGAAGCTGGTGTCTGCTCAACTAACTGTCAGATCATTGAGATATATCTCACTGCTGCTGGAAGGGACAGAAAATAAACTATAAGTCATTTTTTCATTGGACTTTACATGTATAAATTTCACAGCAAATTACTGACTGCAAAAGGCTTTACTGCATGAGCTGCTGAAAGCCCCAATTAAGGAAAGACCCATTGAAAGTCTTTAAAGTCCCCAATGGCTATGTGGTGGTGCTGTTTGTGGTGGCTTTGGTTTTTAGAAACCTGATTTCATTTAAAGCCATTATGTCCACCACTTTTTTTGAAAGGGCTACTTCGGCTGCATTAAATCCATTTGAGAAGAATTTGTATGCTAATGTTTCAGCAATTTCACAGAAGCACAGATTCTTGGACTTGGAAGGGACCTCAAATACTATCTAATTTGACCCGTATCTGAACATAAATCCTCTCAACAACATCCTAACAAGTGGTGATTCAGCCTTTGCTAGAAATCCTCCCATGATGGGGAACAAATATCTATTGCATGCCTAGTTGGTGCAATTGGACTCTTACTAAATGATTTCAATGGTTATAGGGTTCTCACACTTGCAAAAATATAACAACAAAAGGCTTCTTCTCTCAGCACTTTCCTCCCAATTCAGCAAAGTTACTACATGGAACACAATTTTAAAATTGCTTTTTCTCAGATTAAAAAAGGAATGAATGAATGAATGAAGCATTGTATTAAGTTCATACTATGTGCAAAGCACTGTGCTAAGGGGGGTGGGGGTGGAACAAACAGAAAATTAAGATAATCCCCACTCTCAAGGAGCTCACAGTCTAATGGAGGAGATGATACATATGGGAAGTTTCAGCTACAAGTCAGATAGAAAGGTCCTGTGGTCCTTAGGGTGCAGCAGCAAAACAGAGGGTAATATCTCTTTTTTAATGTCATCTCCACCAATAAATCATATCAGATTTGATGTTGAACTATTTGACAGTGCCAAGGACTTTGATGAAAAGAATTTTATTTTCTGTGTCTTCAGTAATTGCTGCTGTAGCACCTACAGGAGCTGTTACCAGGACATATCTCCACAAGTATTGCTTCCCAGGAAGATGGCTACAGGGATTCGAATACAGGCATTGTGACTCTGGATTCAGGCTCCATCAGGATCTGAGGGGAGATGGTAGTGGAGGTGATGGTGGTGACTCTACTTGCCTCACACACGCTGCCTTTCTCTTCCCATCTACTTCTTCTTCAAGGTTCTGCTTTGCTTCAGCTAGTCTGTTCCATCTGCCCTGTGACAGTTGGCATTAATGGCTAGCTCCTTCTCTACAGGATTTTCTTCCTTGTGAGGCCTGTGCTAGAGGCTGGACAGGTGGTTTGGTTGGGGGTGGGGGTTTCCACTCCCAGGATTTGTGGTCATCTGTCTCTTGGTGGCAATTGGTCAGCAGTTGTTACTGGTTGTAATGAAGAATTTGAGACTGGTTTCCACAATGATTTCTCCCCTCGATGATGACTGCAGGGACTGGGTTGATAGCAGATCTGGTGGTTTGGTACTGCTATTTACCAGGGCTCTTAGGCTTAGGATCCTGGGCTATCTCCATCAGGATCTGAGGGGAGATGGTGGGAGTGGTTTGACCCACTTGACACAAGCTGCTTCCTGTCTCACCCACAGGATGTCCTTCCTGCTTTATCGAGGTTAGCCTGCCTGCTAGAAAAATAATTAAGGAGCGTAGGTTAGGCAAATTCTCTGATGCAAAAGTGTGAGATCTTTCTCAAATATGGTTGGAAGTGATATTCACCTCTTGCTTTTACTTCAAAGTCCAGATCATATATCACAGAATAACAGAATTTGAAATTTGGATGGGATTCAAGCAGCCATCTAGTCCACCCAAGACACCAAAAAAATCCCCACTATAATACATCTGACAAGTGGTCATCTAGGCTCTGTGTATAGACCTCCAAGGAAGGGGAACTCACTGCTTATTCTTGGACAGCTCTAATTTGAAGTTTTTCCAATATCAATACTAAGTAGGCCTTTTTGCAACTTCTTCTCACTTTTCCTGGTTCTGTTCTCTGGGACCAAACAGAACAAGTCTAACCCCTCTTCAATATGATAGCCACTGACTTACTTCAAGACAGCCATCATGCCTTTTGTAAATCTTTTCTCCAAGCTCACCATCACCAGCTTCACAGGCCATGGACTCAAAACCCGTTACCATCCTGATCACCCTTTGATGAACACTCACCAGTTTACCCATCTCCTTACTAAATCACCAAAAATAGGACCTTTGAACACAGAGTGTCTTATACAATGTCTTCGCTGATTCATTCATTCATTCTTCTAAGTCACTGGAAAATGAGTCTGGGAGGCAGAGCCAAGATGTCTGAATGCTGAGAAGTGGAATGGCGAGCTCTGGTCCACAATGTCCTCTAAACAGATCTAGAAAATGCACCAGACCAAATTCTGTTGGGGAAAATCAGAAAAAAAAATCACAGTGAATTATTTCTCTAGTCCAGTTCAGCCTAGGAAGGCAAGCTGAGAGCTCTACAGACACTAAGAGCCTACAGTGGGCAGAGTGCACCAACTTCTAGGAAAGGGCATCTGACCTGACCCAGTACACCTACCAAATCTTTACTGGATCACTGCAACAGGAAAAGGTCTGAACTGGCAGCTGTGTAGCCCACCACCCAGTTCTGGGTTACAGATCCAGGGCAAAGTGAGATGACGACCTGTGACGGTGGTAGTATTCCTAGGTAGGAAGGCCCCAGGAGGTGTACCAAGAAAGGAGGACATTCAGAAGCCAACAGAAGCAGTGGTGTGGCTCAGATCCCAAGCTCAGAGCAGGGTTTCACTTCCAGCACCTAGCCTAGCCTGCAGAGAAATAACCAGGACAGGATCCCAGAACAAAGGGGAAACTACATTTCTGCCACTCTGAGCCAAAATTGCTTTCCAACTGACTGATTACAGCTGAGTAGAGCAGTAGCCTATTCTTGTTCAATCCAAACCCAGGTCAGGAACTTGCAGAGCTTTAAATAGGGGCAAGCAATCAAACTTTATCTTGGATTAAACCACATTAGGAGCACTGAAAGCTTGTAGGTTCCAGGCCTGTCTCTGAGATCCTGAAATAACAAAACACTCAATATTCTGAGAAAACAGTAATAAGACCTTCCCTCCTGAGGTGTTACAGATCCCATCCCCTAACATGAAATCTGAAGTCAAGAAGGAGGATAGAAAAATGAGCAAACAAACAAACTCAAACCACTCCATCATAATGAGCTATTATGGTGGTAGAGACACTCAAGACACACAGAAGAAGAGAATGACTCCAAAACATCTACAAGCAATGCCTCAGAGAAAAGTATAGCTTGGGCACAAACTCAACTAGAGTTCTTGGAAAAGATGAAGCAAGAGTCTAAAAAAAGAGTTTAAAGTGTTTTTTTTTATAAATGGAAGGAGAGCACTTGAGGAAAAATTTGGGAAAGAAATGAGATATGAAAGGAAGAATTGAAAAGGGAATTAATAGCTTGGCAGAAGAGGCACAAAAACTTGCCCAAAGAACAAATTCCCCCAAATTAGAATGAACTAAATAGAATCCAATGACTCCTGGAGGCTATAAGATATATCAAAACAAAGTAAAAAGTCTGAAAAAATAGCAGAAAATATAAGGCATTTCATAGCAAAAAAAAAACAACCCAAAAAACAAAAAACTAACCTGGAAAACAAATTGAGAATAAATTTAAGAATCATTGGACTATCTGAATGCAATCACCAAAAAAAAAGAGCATAGACATCATATTTCAACAGATCTCATAACAAAACTGCCCAGATCTCTTAGAAATGGATGGCAAAGTGGAAACAGAAAGAATCCACCAGGCACCTCCTGAAAGAAAGTCCAAGGTGGTAACACCCAGGAATGCTGTAGCCAAAATCCAGAGCTTCCAGGTTAAAGAAAAAAATGGTACATGGAGCCAAAAAGAAAGAATTGAAGTATTGAGGAGCCACAGTCAGAATCACACATGATTTAGTAGCTCCCACGATAAAGAGAACTTGAAATATGATATTCCAGAAGGCTAAGGGCATGGGCTTAAGGCCAAGAATAACTTACCCAGCAAAACTAAACATAATGCTTATCAAAAATTATTTTATAGAGATAGAAAAAATAATAACAAAATTCATCTGGAAGAACAAAAGCTCAAGGATATCAAG
Organism: Vombatus ursinus; assembly: GCF_900497805.2. Taxonomy (NCBI): domain Eukaryota; kingdom Metazoa; phylum Chordata; class Mammalia; order Diprotodontia; family Vombatidae; genus Vombatus; species Vombatus ursinus. The sequence goes on from NW_020954641.1 coordinate 10,898,351, forward strand.
GGAATCAATGAAAGAAAATGCAAAAGAAGGTGGTCTAGACATACTAGATTTCAAACTGTAATGGTAATTATCAGAACAATCTGGTGCTGGCTAAGAAATAGAGTGGTAGATCAGTGGAATAGATTAGGTACAAATTACATTATAGTAAATGACCATAGTAATCTAGTAGATGATAAGCTCAAAGATCCAAGCTTTTGGAACAAAAACTTGTTATTTGACATAAACTTCTGAGAAAACTGGAAAACAGCTTGGCAGAAATGAGATATAGACCAACATCTCACACCATATACCAAGATAAGGTCAAAAGGGGTACATGATTTACACATAAAGGGTGATACCATAAGCAAATTAAGAGAGCATGGAATAGTTTATCTGTCAGATTTATAGATAGAGGAAGAATTTAGGATCAAAAAAGACATACAGAGCATGACTAATATGGAAATGCCTTACACAATTGCCCATACATTTTGTACAAGAAGACTTGAATAAAAGAAAAAAAAATGAAAGATAGAATTTGGAAGTCACAACTTTAAATAAAAATGTTCTTAAAAATCTAAACATAATGCTATAGGGAAAAAATAAACTTTTAATGAAATAAGTGATTTCCAAGCATTTCCAATTAAAAGAGCAGAGGCAGAGAAATTTTGCAGTGTAAACACAGAAATAAAGAGAAACATAAAAAGGTCAACATGATGAACAATGATAAAGAACTGAATAAGGACAAATTGCTGGCATTTAAATAGGGAGAGATAATATATGTGTCCTCCTGATCTCTATTATCACCAGGACTATTCAGAGAGGGTGTCCAGTTAGACAAGGACCAGGAATGGTCCTGTTATGTCTCGATCTTAAGAAAAGAATGGAAAGATTAGAGATGAGGAATATACTAGAGGAGGGTGGTAAAGGAAGGATAGGAAAAATTATCTCACATAATCAGGGTATACAAGTAGATATCTATATAAATGGGGTGGAGTGAGTTGGGGGGAATGGCTAACTCTTGAATCTCACTTCCATCTGAACCAGTCAAAAGAAGGAAGAATACACACATACATACACACACAGTTGGGTACACAGATATATTTCACTGAACTGGGGAATCAGGGATAGATGAAATTAGAGGGAGAGTAGATTAAGGGTTAGATTAGTCCTAAGCAAAACAAATTCTAAGAATGTACAATGATATTTGTAGTATGCCTCTTTCTGAGGTGGCAAAAAATGAGAATCTGAAAGGCACCCATAACTTGAGGAATGGATATAGAAGTTATGATATTTAAATGTGATGAAATACTATTGTACTAAACTTTAATCAGTATAATGACCAATTAGAATCCCAGAGGGCTAATGATGAAACATACTACCTACCTCCTGACAGAAAGTTGAAGGACTCAGAATGCAGAATGTGACAAATAATTTTTTTGGACATGACCATTGTGGACATATTTTTGATTGAGTATAACTTGTTTGTAATGGGTTTTGGTTTTCTTGTTTTCTTATTGTGGGGGGAGGGGTTGGGGCTAGTGAGAAGGTGAGAAGTTGGAGCTTGGCTGATTAAAACAAAATTTAAAAAAAGAAAATTTGGAACTCTGACCAACACAATAACTAAACACAATTCCTGAAAACTCAGGATGAAAAGTGCTGCTTCCCTTTTGACTAAGAGGTGATGGACTCGGTGAATATTGAGACATACTTTTTTAGACATGGCCAATGTGAAAATTTGTTTTGCTTGACTATACATCTTTATAACTGGGGTTTTGTTTTTCTAGCTTTTTCTAGCTTTCTCGATTAAAGGCAGGGAGAGGAAAGAGAAAGAGGAAGCTGCTCTTTGAAAAATAAAATAAAATTTAATTAAAAAAAGAAAGTAAGTCTAATAAATAATGATTTACTGGGCTCTATCATAATGCTGAGAGGCAGTGAGGGACAGTGATAAGGGCATTGGATTTAGTGTCAAATAACCTGGGTTATTTATTTGCTTCTGGCACTTACTAACTGCGTGACCATGGACAAATCACTTAACATTTCCGTGTCTGTTTGCTCATTAGTAAAATAGAAATGATAATACTTAGCTAACTCCCTCATGTGGTTGTTGAAGAAAGTACTTTATAAACCTTAGTGTCTTACACAAAACTGGTTATGATTACTCTCCCCAGTATTCAAACTGTTCCCTGGAAATTCAGAAAGGTAGCGTAGTGGATTAATTAGCTGGGTGAGTGTGGATAAATCATTAATTTCATTTCTTCAAATGAAAATAAGAGGTTGGTTTTGATGCCCTTTAAGGTTCCTCATTTATTGTTTATGTTCCCCATTCTGATGTTCCTCATTTGTCTATAATAATACTCTGTAAATTCAATTCAAGGTCTCTGGCCATTGAAGAGCTTTAAACCTCTTTTGTTGGCAATTGCTAGTGTTGCTAATAAATTGATCGTTCTCAGAGCTATTTGCCTCAGTTTCCCTTATTTGTGGACTTTTAATCATGACAGACTTATGGATTGTTGGAGCTTAAAGTGACCTTAGAGATCATCTAATTCACTCTTCACATTATTAAAATTGTATTTGATTATTAAGTCTTTACTGCTTTTAGGGATCCTTCTATGACTAGCAGTCATAAGGCACCAAATGGTCCATGACTGGCACAATTGAAAGATTTAATAATGTGTCTATTTTCAGGCCTAATTTCTTCCCAAGATGAAACTTCTGAATTGCTATTGTTATTATTATTTGCCTTTTTACAGTTGAGGAAAGTAATGCTAAGAAAGGGTAAGTGACTTTCCCAACATCATACAGCTGGTAGGTATCTGAGGCAAGATTCAAACTCATGTCTTCTTGATTCCAAGTCCAATATTTCATCCATTAGGCTTCCTAGTAACATTAATGGAATTTTCTTTCCTTTTATCTCCACATCTTAGAATCCTGTGTTCCCTTCAAGTTTCATCTCTAGTCTCCTCCTACAAGTTACCTTTCCTAATTTCCCTAATTACCTATCACCCCTCCATTACTTTTCAATTAGTTTGTATATATTTTCTATGTATTTATAATATGTTGTTTTCTCCCAGTAAGCGCTATGAATGCAGGAACTGCTTTACTTTTGTCTACCTCCAAAGTCCAGCACAGTACCTGACACATGCCAAGCTCTTGATACAATATCTGTTGAATTTGACAATGTTAAATTTCTTAACCAGGATCCATAAAGAGATGTTAATTTCTATGGTGCCACCCAGTGGTTAAATTCAATAACTGCAACACAATGTCTGTGGAGGATTAGAAATGAATAGAATGTGTCTTGAGAAGTCTACAGTTGTTAGCCCAGTGGATTCAAGCATATCTGTTAAACTCTAATCCTAGGAAAATAACCTTACTTCACCATGTACTGTGGTCACAGACTGCTTACCAAAATCTAGCCAGATTCTCTTCAGGACCCAGAATGGTTATTTACACTTTTTGAACTGACAAGGTATAACTGTCTGGTTAAAAAGCCAGTAACATCTTAGGTCATACTAAACAAGGCATAGTATTTAAGAATTAGGGAGCTCAGTATTCCACCACCCTCTGTTCTAGTCAGAATATATCTGAAATATTGTTTTCAATCTGGGGCACCACATTTTAGAAAGGATCATAAGATTGAAAGTAGGAAGGTATTTTAAATGTCATCTAGTTCAACCCCCTCATTTTAGAGATGAGGAAACAGACCTAGTGAGGCAAAGTAACTTGCCCAAAGTTACCCATCTCCTAAGCAACAAAGCCTGGATTCACAGTCTTTCTACCACATTATGCTATGCCTTCTCCTCTTCACCTGGTAAATTCTTACCTATCTGTTAAAGTTCAACTCAATCAATTAATCAGCAAGGATTTATTAAGCACCTACTGTATACCATGCACTATGCTAGATTCTGGGAATAAAATACAACAAATGAAACAACACCTACTCACATTCTAAGAGAGGAGACAAGTATGTATGTGAATATATTCATGATAAATCTTAAAAGAATAAATGTAACTACAAAGTGGTTAAAATTTAAGGTAGTTTCAGAAGGACAGCGCTTTCATTTGTTTGGTTGAGGTGGGGTGGAGATCAGGAAAGGTTTTATTTAGAAGGCAGAGCTTGATGCAAGAAGCCTTTCCCAACCCCTCTTAATTCTAGTACCTTCTCTCTTGCATAAAATTCAAATGCAAGAGGAATTCCCTGTAGATGACTACATTCCCCACATGTTCCTATTTGCTGAGGATATTGTTGCTAATGGCATCAGGCTTCAGAAAATGCCATGGCCTCTTCAACAAGATCCATGATAAATCAAAAGAGCTCTTCCTAACAATCCATACAGGAAGAACCAAGATGCCTATTGTCCAAAATATGAAGTGGTTTAGTACATTAATATGTAAATCAAGGACAGACTGCAGATGGAAAATAGGCAAGGCTGAATAGAAGGAAAGAAGGCTGGGTCGCATTTGGGAAATTGCATAGTACTTTTACCAACCATAAGCTGTTCCTCAATATGATACCCCATCTTTTTTTTTTACATCGATGTCTTTCCCCTGATGGCTTGAATATTGGAACATCACAATACCCAAGGGACTAAAGTGTCATGCAGCCCAATTACCCAAGAGGCAATAAAGCAATTTGTGATGGGTAAAAATAGTCATCCTTGTATTTCTAATGAAAAGTGATGTTCAATAACCAGCGTGATTGAAATTATTCAGATCATGTCTGATCAGAAATGTGGTGGGGGGGCAATGATGTAGTGATAGGAAGGAATAACAGATGGACAACTTGAATGTCATACTGGTACTTGGGAATGTAAAAAAAAAAAAAAGATTTCAAGGATGATCTCCAGCATGTTGGGTCCATCTTCTGTGGAGGTTCCTAGAGGAGAATATGGACAGAATCTGAGTGAGAAATGCTGGGTGAGTTGCCATTTGCCCAATGAAGGATACCTTCATCAGCGAGATGATGATGATGATGATGATGATGATAATAGTTAGCATTTACATGGTGCTTGGAACATTATCTCATTTTATCCCCACAACAACCCTGGAAGGTAGGTGCTATTAGCATTCTCTCTACTATACAGATGAGGAAACTGAGGCAGGAAAGTTAGTGAATTTTGCCCAGGTTCACACAGTAAGTGTCTGAGGATGAATTTGGACATGGGTCTTCCTGACTACATAGATCACAGACCTAGACTATTGAAGTATTGATGAATTAAGTGCATCTGCTATATACCTTCTACTAGACTCCAAGGGCAGGAGAACTCATCTCTAGAGTTTGCATTTTTCCCCTTGCACTTAGCATGATATCTTGCCTAAAAAGGTTGAACTGAAAGAAATAAAGCTAATAGCTGCTACTACACAAACCAAATGAAATGGATAATTTACCAAACCTCTATAAATTCTTAAACTGCCTATGTGAACCTGAGGGATTGTCTGTGAGAAAGCCAGCACTTTCTCTGCAGGTTTTGCAAATGACCCATTTCCCTTTGCCAGAAAAGAAATTGCCTCAGGTTAACACCTGGGCTCATCTCCTTTTCTCCCTCCTCCCCTCTACACTGGGGACTTAGTCTAGAAGTGGGTGGGCCATTTGGGTTAACTGGTCCATCAGGAAACATCCTACATCACCTGGGGCCCCAACTCCAGCTGCTAGCAAATAGGTGATTTCAAAGCTAATGAGTATCTTTTTTTTTCCCCTTGAGGGGTGAGGTTGGAGATTAGCACTATAGAATATAAGACACCTGCTTCCAAGCAGGAATTTCAGCTGCTGAGAAGCAGCCACAGTGACCTTGGGGATGTTTGCAATGTAATGTTAAACCCTTCATGATGGACTGAAGTCTCTTATTTAGCCTCTCTATGGGAACTTAGAATGTGAAAACACGGCAAGCTCATAGGATCTATTTCTCATTTACTTTGAGCTGGCTTCTGCAGAAGGCAAAAGAAGTAATTCCCATTCCCCACCCCATCTCTCACACCCCATCCCATTCTTTTCTAGACAGAATTCAACTTCCTGGCATGTGGTAGTCAGAAAGGTAGCCACTTGGAATCTGGTCAGCTAAGACTTTTCTGGGCTTCTCTCTCTCTCTCTCTCTCTCTCTCTCTCTCTCTCTCTCTCTCTCT
>NW_020954641.1:10904459-10974205 GCF_900497805.2 Vombatus ursinus
TCTCTCTCTCTCTCTCTCTCTCTCTCTCTCTCTCTCTCTCTCTCTCTTTCACTTACTCACTCACTTCCTGCTGGCTCCCAATGGTCCAACTCAAGCTCCATTAGCCTCGGATGAGGCAGACTGGTCAGAATCATTTAATCAAGGATAGGATAGGAGCTACACTCTTTTGGTGACACCACTATATTTGAGGGCTCCATTCTGGAACTACATTTGAGGAATGATGGGGTTGACTGACTGAGCCTTAGGACCTGCCCTTAGTGGAACTATGAAATACAAGCTTGGGTTTGGGTCCTTTCACCTTCCCCCATTGCTCACAGGAAGTTTTACACGGGATCATGAATTTGGAGCTGGAAGTAAAATTAGAGGTCATCTAATCAGAGTCCATTTTACAGATGAGAAAATTAAAAACCAGAGAAATTAGGCCATTTTCATAAAGCAACTTGAATCAGGATTCAAGCTTGATCTCCCTATCCCATAGTACTTCAGCTGTTACTCCTGTGTCCCCACTCTTCTCCTGGGAACAACATGAGGAGCTTCCGCTGAAGTAAGAAGGAGGGTTTCTGCTTAAGACCGGCTCCTATTCTCAAATCTTTCCATAAATGTTGGAGTTGGATTTGGAGGTCATTCTGACTGGTTCCCTTTACCCCAGAGATGTTCCTTCTGTTATGGCTTAGCAGAGGTCCAGGCTCTCAGAGAGAATCTAATAAATATTTAATGACATATTCACTTTGTTCTTTCCTCCTTAGGTAAATTGGTTGAACAATTTGAAACAGGTGTTTAAAAGCATGGTTCTATTCCTCCCTATCACAACTCCTTCACAATTTTTTTTCCTTGCATCTTAGCTCCCCTTTTGTCTGAGTCGGTAATGACCTTCCACAGCCGGTACAAAGACAGCAATTAATGAAAAACCGTGTAAAAGTCAATTCCTGAAAGATGACTTTGACCTGCCCACAGATTCTTATCAGCCTTTTCTTAGAGGCTCTTTCTCTCCATCAGACTGAAAGAAGGGGAGGTAGGGAGGGAGGTCATTGGGACAGACCAGGGATAATTGCATTGCCTCTCTTCCTTTCCAAAGATGGGGTTCATGGGCAAGCTTTGCAGTAAAATTGAGCCTAGCCAAATGGGATCAATCAGTGAGAAAGGAGTTAATGGGTTTGATAGTGCCCCTGAAAAGTAGTATCTTTGACTGTCATTAACTCCACCCTCCTTCTGAATGGCCAGGAATGAACTTTGACTTTTGGAGCCTTTCCCAGATTCACTCCTTTTTGTGGCCCCTTTTTCTTAGGAGTGTGCCCAAGGTTAACCAAACAAAATACAGTGCTAGGCTTGCCATGTGACAATTAACCAGACAGGATGAGGGAGAGAGAGCTCACACAATCTGTTTCCTATTTGAAAATCTGATACAGCAAAGGTGCTTTTGGAAAATATCATAGGCTAAATCTTAACAACAAAGTATTTACTCATAGAACATCTTTTTGAATCTAAAGTCTAGGTCATTTCCTTTCCTGGGCTCCTTTACTAGGCAACCAACATCCCAGGAAAGAAGCATCTCATTATTTAACACAATCAGTCAAAAAAAAAGAGGAGAAATTTGTGTAGTCCATTTAGACTAATCTTTAGATAGTTGATTATTTGCATTCTCTCCATCTCTGTGTGATTTTCTACATAGTTGCATTGAGCATCTGCTATATACAAAGATCTTTGCTAGTTGCTTTAAGAAGCATACATAAATTTAAGTAGCATATATAAATACAAAACATATATTGTTATACATACATAGTATACTAACTAGTATACTGATATATATGTGAATGCTTTCATACATAACATGTGTGAATGCTTTCATACATAATACACACACACACACACACACACACATCTCTTAAAGCAACTAGCACAGGGCCTTGAATATAGCAGGTACTCAATGTGACCTTGTAGAAAAACACACAGAAATGGAGAGAATGCAAACAATAGCCAGCTATGCAAAGCTAAGTTTAAATGTGTGTATATATATGTTTATGTATACATGCATATATATACAGACATATGTACACATATATACACACATATATACATATATGCATACACATCAGCAGAGATCAAACTGGTATTCCCAACTATAATACTGAGCTAGTTAGAAGAGCCATAAACTTAAACAGAAAATATACAAGGTATAAAAAATAAGATGAATTCTACTGGTTTTATTTATTTTTGAAGCTATGCCTATAGATATAGCAAACCTCATTTATACAGAATCCAAACAAATTAAAAGTTTAAATAACTGGAATGGGGGTGAGGTAGGGGAGGACCTTTATGAGCTCTGCTTTCATGAAAAATAAATGTATCAAGAGACCCAAGTCATACTACAATTTCTGGCATTAAATACTTAACGTGTGATTTTAGGTAAAGCATTCACTTTTTTCAGCTTCAGTTTGATTCTCAATGTTCTGGATTTAGATTATGCACTTTGAAGCCTATCTGTGGTGAATTTGTAACCATAATATGGTTTCTTTCTGCCAATTTTATTTAATATACTGGTATTAGTTATCCTTTATTGAGAAGACCTATGTTACTTGCTATGTGACTGTGGACAAATGATTTTGTGCCTCTGGCAATTCTACCCCTAAGACCTAACTACTCTTTCATAGATGAGTCTCCATCTGCATTATTGGAAGGAGTTGCCATACTGAGTTCCCAATACCACTGAAATTGCAAGATCTTTGCATATTCACATATCAATTACCTTGCAGATCACTATGTTAATTTTAGAATGCTCAAACCAGTTCCTTCTTTGGTGTCCAGCCAAAGAATACTAAAGAAATGCAAAGTAATTTGAATATTTCAGTTCATAAGGATTTGTGGTTTTTGTTAGTGTTAGTACACTGATTGCAAACTTTCTGAGATTCCTCAGATGGTTTTTGAAAGTTGCTGTGACTGAAAAGTTTTTCATCTTGAAGTCAATCTGAATTTTAATATTAACTTGGGAAAATACAATTAGAAAGGCAAATCTCCTTCTAAAAATATATAAAGCCACATAAAATAATTTGGAGATTATCTGCAGTTTGGAATTTTCTATGCTTCCCTTAATAAGTACAGATCATTGAAAGATGACCATTTTAGACATTGATATCAGTGATTAAGTAATGAACCACTGGGTGTCACTCTCAGGCTGTGTAAGTAAAGCTGCTTTTTGGTAGTAGAGTAGATAGAGACAGCTCAGAAGGTAGAAGGAAGGGAGAATGATCTTTGAGAAAGATAGAACAAAATTGTTAGCAGAAAGTAACAACCCTGGATAAGTAGACAGACAGTAGAACCACATATAGTTGCTTTCAATAAGGTGGCAATATGGTAGCATGGAAATAACACTGGCTCTGGAGTCAGAGAACTGGAGTTCAAATCCAGCCTCTGACATGTGGCCTCTCTGTGACTTTGGACAAGTCATTTAACCTCTCTGGGCCTCAGTTTCCTCATCTGTAAAATGTGGGGACTGGACTAGAGAATTTTTCCTTGGGTTTTCCTCACTCCAAGCCCAGTGCTCTATCTACATATTTATCCATCTACTTCTGTGCTATTCAACACTTTTATCAATAATTTAAATGAAAGCATAGAAGGCATGTTTGTCAAATATACAGATGATACAAAAGCAGGGTGATGTCTTGACTTGCATGTGAATCAGATTTAAGTGAGCCAGAGCTGCACAGTCATCAGCCTCACTGTCTTCCAGAGTCATCAAAATCCAGTGACAAGACAAAAGTCAAAACAACCGGTGATGACCCAGGATGAAGTAGATGACCTAGGCATCTTTGATGTCTGACCAAACTCTAAGCTCTCCACAGTGCCTGCTTTAGTCGCCTTCATGGCCACTGGAACAAATTGTTCTCATCTACTCATTCTGCCTGGAAAAGCCTTCACATGCTTGGGGTAGATATCAGTTACCCTCAATCTTGTTTAACCCATATGCCGAGATGGTACTGGGGTGTTGCCACTGTGCATGCTACAGCTTCTTAGAGCCACAGGTGAGAGTTGGGTGAAGGTGAACAGCAAAGGTGGATGAGCAACCCTGAAAAGGGCTTGGCAAGCCCTCATACCAGTGGTGCTAGTCCTCCCTGAATACCCATACACCCAAAAGATAGGAATTGGCTATAAACCCTAACATGGGGTCATTCCCAGAGAAGATCCAGATTCTGAACCTAGAAATATAAGAGGAGGGAGAGGTGAAAGAATAGATTCCAGAACTGCATCAGAAAGCCTGAAGCTGGAAGAGGTGGTTACTACAGTTGCTATTAAGAAGTAATTCCAGTGGATCAGAGGAACTCTAGAAAGCAAAGAATCAGAGAAGTAACCCAGCAGACAGTCCAGTTTGATCGAGATGATATGCCCAGTGAGGTGTTAGCCAAACAGTGTGTATATATTCAGCTTAAAAGTGGAAGCATCTGATTGACACAAAAGCCACATTCATCAAGAGGTTTTTATGGACAGTTTCTGAGACATAAAGAGGACATTGAATTTTACAGTTTCAGAGATTTTAGTTACCCCAAGACATGGTTTTCCTCATTCATGAACCACCTTGGAAGGCTTCTGTGCATGCCGATTCTCCCCTACAGATAATCTACATTTACATATAGATTGTGATATATTTACTGTTTCTACATCTTCATTAATGTATGAGTGTCTGTGGTGTTATTGGGCAGTTAGGCAGCATGGTGGATACAGTGTCAGACTTGGAGTCAGGAAAACTTAAGTTCAAATCTGGCCTCAGACATTTGCTAGCTGTGTGACGCTGGGCAAATCATTTAACCCTGTTTGTCTCAGTTTCTTCATCTGTAAAATGAGCTGGAGAAGGAAATGGCAAAACCATTCCACTATCTTTGCCAAAAGAAAACTCAATGGGGTCACAAAGAGTCAGACACAGCTGAAATGACTGAACAACAAACAAGTGATCTTATTACTTCATTTGAATTATTAAGTAAATAGTGAAATTTAAGATCTAAAAATGTCATTATGAGTGGATAGTTTTTGCAAATGGATGCACATCAGTGGGATCTAAAGTGGAGAGTAGGGGGAGGATATTTCCTGACAATAGAGAACCCTGGGAAATCATGTGATGGTGACGCTTCTCTGGGAACCTAGACCTCCCAGTGTGAGAGCAGGTTGAAGTGAACAAACAAGTTCGTAGACTGGGATATGTCCACATACCGTGTGTGGGTTCAAGGCACTAGAATGTGGATAACTACCTCACAAGCCATTACTTGTGTTTTGTTTATACCTATATATGTACACACTGTCTCCCTTGTTAAAATATAAATTCCTTGAGGGGAAGGTCTGTTTCACTTTATCCCCAGTGCTTAGCCCAGTGCCAAGCATATAGTAAGTGCATAATAATTGCTTGCTGATTGATTAACTGATTAGGGAAGAGAAGTTTGGGATGGGGGTGTCATTAATAACAAATTTCAAGAATTTAAGGTCTATGGTGTGGAAGAGGGATTAGCTTTGTCTTGTTTGGTCCCAGATGTCACAATTAGGACTTTAGGTGGAAGTTGTAGAGAGGCAGATTTAGACTTGATGTATGGAAAAACTTCTACTATTTAGAGCTGTCCCAAAATGGAACAGGCCATTATGTCAGGAGAGAGGAGGTGTTTCTTTCCTGTGTATCTTTAAGCAAAGGCTGAATTACTACATGTAAGGTTATGTTGTAGAGCAGATTCTTACTTAGGTATGAGTTGAATTAAATGATCACTAAGGTCTCTTCCTAGGGCAACTAGGTGGCATGGTGGACAGAGTGCTGGCCCTGGAGTCAGTAAGGAGGGAGAGAGGGAGAGAGAGAGGAAGGGGGAGAGAGAGACAGAGAAACAGAGAGACAGAGAATGTGAGACAGAAAGACAGAAACAGACAGAGACACAGACAGAGACACAGACTGAAAGAGACAGAGAGAGAGAGGGAAAGAGAGAGAGAGACAGGAAGGGAAGGAAAGAAGGAGGGAGGGAAGGAGAGAATGACAGGGAGAGAGAGAGAGAGACAGAGACAGAGAGAGAGAGAGAATTAAAAAAAAAATTGGCTAATTGAAGGTCCCTATCACTAGTACATCAGGCCACCATCACACCAGACTTGTATTGTTTCCTAAACTCCTCTATTTCCTCATTACAAATTTACTTCTATTTCTCTCTCCATTGATCATCACCCACAGGAAGATCCCCTTCCCCCACCGTGGCTCTTCACCCCACTTCATTGTGGTTGCTAGATTTACAGACATGCAAGGAAGTTGCAGGACACAGATGTATCAGTCTTTTGGTAATATTCAAGTAGCTAACTATAGTTTCTGTCACAGTGCATTGAAACTAAAGATTCCTCAAATGTCCTAGATGTTTGCAGTGAACCCACCACATGTAAGAGCTGGAAAAGACCTTGTTGTTGTTCAATCATTTTTTCAGTCATGTATGACTCTGTGACCCCATTTGGGGTTTTCTTGGCAAAGATACTGGAGTGGTTTGCCACTTCCTTCTCTAGCTCATTTTACAGATGAGGAAACTGAGGCAAACAGAGTTAATTGACTTGCCCAAGGTCACACAGCTAGTAAACGTCTGAGGCCAGACTTGAACTCATATCCTCAGATACAGAAAGAATTCACCCACAAAGTTATATTTTTAAAAGATCTAGAGTTGGGAACTGGAGTCATCCGGTAAGAATAGTGTTTGTATATTTGAAAGGAATAGAAGGTTGTACACAGGAGATTTACAGTTTCGTATGCAATCATCTTTTCTATTGTACTATGTTATAGAAATTCTTGTTTTGTTCCGTAAATTAAAAATAAAAATTTAAAAATAGCATCGGGAGTGACAAATATCAAAATGAGCTCAGAGGCTATCGGATCTACACTAATGGCAAGAAAAATGAGTTTTTGTTGTTCTTTGTAAAGCTGTATTGGGGGAAAAGGAGGAAGAAGGATAGGACCACTGATCAAATAGATAGACAAATAATAACTGATAACAGAGAATGTGGAATTGATAAGTTTTAATTTTGCTTCTTTTTTTCTACCAAGAAGAATGAACTTTGGTCTATAGTGGACAGAAGAAAAATGTTTAAGGGAGCATTCATGCCAAGGCTATGCTAGAGTCAGCTTGTACCAGCTCTGGGGGGTGGGGTCAATTGTTAAATTTTCAGTGTGAATATTTGCACCTTGGAAATCAACAAGAGCTACAAAATCAGGGCTAGATTTATTATTTTTGTTATTGTCTAGATTTAAGGAGGTGATAGAAAAAATGTGAATGATACAGATTAAACTGACGCGTGTCTTGAACATATAATTTTCCCCCCACATGTTGTTGAACCTACATTTTCAAAGAGGACCATTGACATCATAAGGGTGATGTCTTGGCTTGCTTGTGAATTGGAGTTAAGTGAAGCAAAGCTGCAAACTTTTGTCACCCTCATCTCTCCTCCAGAGTCATCGAAGATCAGTGGCAAAACATAAATCAAGATGACTGGCAATGGTCAGGGCTGCAGTGTGTGACCTTGGCCTTTCACAGGCCTCAGTTTGTCTGAGGCAATGCCTTTCAATGACTAACATCTAGGTAAGAATTGAAACAAAAGATGCCGGTTGTTAAATACTTAGCCACTTCTGGTTGATTCCCAAGATAATGAAGGTCATAATAAGAGAACACTTAGCTGTCCTAATGAATTCAATGACCCAAATTAACTATATTCTCAAATATAGAAAGAACTCATAGATATGATTGCTAAGCCACAATTAAACATGAAAGAATGTGGAGAATGAAAAGGACTGGAAAAAGGTAAATATTATTCCAATTTTCAAAAATGTAAAGAAAACAGTATCTGTAAATAATAGACCAGTGAGTTTCACTTTAATTGCTGGCAAAATTCTAGAATGAATTATTAAAGAGATGGATAATAAACATGTAGAAAAGGAAGTGATGATCACAAGGATCCAACATAGATTTACTCATTCCTCATAGCTCTTTGTTTTTGGACCAAACAGAACAATTCTAATCCCTCTTCCATGTGGTATTCTTTCAATTACTTGGAGACAGCTATAAAATTCCCCTGAGCCTTCTCTACTTCAGGCTAAACCTCCTCAGGAAGCTAGATAGTGGATAGAGTGCTGGAGTTGAAATCAAGAAGGTCTGAGTTCAAATCTGACCTTAGACACTTAACTGTGTTCCCTGTAACTTAACCGCTCTCTGCCTTAGTTTCCTCATCTGTAAAAGGAGGATAATAATAGCGCCTCTCTCCCAAGTGAAAGAATATTTATAAAGTGCTTAGCATAGTGCCTGGGATAATGCATACTTGTTCCCTCTATCCTCCTCCCCATTTCCTTCAATGTTTCATCACTTGACATGGGTTCAAAGCCATTCACCATCCCTGACTGCCCTCTCTCTGGATTTTCTCCAGCCTTTCAGTATCCTTTCTGAACTATAGTTCCCAAAACTAAGCATGATATGCCAGATGTAGTCTGATTAGGACAAAACAGGACTACAGAATATTAGTTTATATTGTATTTTTAATGAATTTCATCTTATCAGATTGAGCTCAATACCCTAGTTGACTGAGATCTTTGTTGATTTTGGCTCTCTCATCTAATGTTAGCTATTTTCTCCCTAGAGAGTTCCCAGGGGTCTCTAGGTAGAGCAATGGATAGAACTATGGGCCTGGAATCAGATCAACCTGAGTTAAATTCAGCCTCAGATACTTATTAGCTATGTGACCCTGGGCAAATCACTTAACTGCTATTTGCTTCAATCTCCTCATCTGTAAAATGGGGATAATAACAATAGTATAATAACCTACCTCCCAGGGTTGTTGTGAGGATCAAATAAAATAAGTACCGTAAAGTGCATTGCATGGTGCCTGGCACATACTAAGTGTTTAATAAACACATTTCCATTCTTCCTTCATCCTTTGTCCTTCATTCTTCCTTCCTTCCTTCCTTCCTTCCTTCCTTCCTTCCTTCCTTCTTTCCTTCCTTACTTCTCAGATTTGTGTTATCTGAAAATTTGATAAACTTTTATCCAAGTCATTGACTGAAAAATATTACTTGGTATAAGACCAAGTATAGATCACTGGGGCATTCCATTAGAGACCTCCCACCAGCATGTTACAGTGGAAAAAGTGTTGAGTTTGGAGTTAGAAGTTGTTGTTGTTGTTGTTGTTATTGTTGCTGTTGTCCAGTCATTTCAGTCACATCCAACTCTTCTTGACCCCATTTGGGGTTTTCTTGGCCAAGATGCTGGAGTAGTTTGCCATTTCCTTCTCTAGCTCATTTTACAGATGAAGAATAGAGGCAAACAGGGTGAAGTGAGTTGCCCAGGAGTCACACAGTTAATAAGTGTCTGAGACTGGATATGAATTCAGAAAGATGAGTCCTCCTGACTTTAGGCCCAGCGCTCTATTTTTGAAAGAGCTGTTAGTGACTATAAAGAAAAAGAAGCAGAGATCATGAACGAGCAGCATGGTTTCATCAATAACAGCTCATGCCAGACTAACTTCATTTCCTTCCTAGAATTTTTTTAAGGGGTCAAAGTCAAGCTCATTCACTTTTTGGGAAGAGAATGGAACAGGCAGTTTCAACTCAATTCAATTCAAACCTTCATTTAGTGCATCTACTACACAGTAGGGGATGCAAAGATAGTTCTAATACAGTCCCTGGTCTCATGAAGCTCATAGTGTAGAAGCGTAATTAATAATGTAAATTGATAAATTAATGGAACATGATAAAATACAAACTAAGCCCTTGATCATGATAATGATTTTATGAGTGAGAAACAGGGGAAGTTTCTTTATTTTCCTCATTAGTCATTGTCCTACTCACCAAGTATAGATTGTATCTACACCACTGTTCTTGACCCTGTTCTCTACCTACATTCTCTGTCAGAGTGATCACATGCCTTCAAATCCCTCCTTTACACAGATGCCTCCCAAATCTGCATCATTAGCTTTACCTTATCCCATGTTCCAATCCTGTGTGTCTATCTGTCTGCTGGAAAAAGCCACTCAGATTCACTTTAATTGCCTCAAATCAAAAAATATCCAAACTCTTCTCTTCAAAGCTGCCCTGCCTCCCAAATTCTCTTTTTTTCCTCTATTGAATACATTTGCTGAACATCATCCCAGTCATCCAGACTCGAAATCTCAAAATCATCTTTTGCTCTTCCTTCTCTCTCATTCTCTTTTAAAGAGCTTCATGATAGAAGATGAAACTGCTTGTGAAATGTTCCTGTCTTTCAAATTCTTTACTTCTTGTACTAATGGAGAATATCTAGTTACCTTCCTTGGGATTCCTTGATAATATAGACATACATACATACATACATGAATACATGCATATCCATATATACACATATATGTACACACATACATATGTGTGTGTTTGTGTGTGTGTGTATATATATATACATATAAATAATTCTTCAATATACTTTTATTTAGCCTTGAGGCTATTTCTTAATTTCTCCTAAAAAGAGACACATGTTTGTATCTGATGGTTCCAGTTTCCACCGGTCCTGCTCCTTCACCTCTCTCCAATGAGAACTTACTTTCAGCACTGAGAGAGAATGGAAGACAAGATAAGAAATCCAACTGTCACAGTAATGGACCCATCACTCCCCAGGAGCAATCACAGGCTTCACTGAATTCAACCATTCCTTTTCTCTCCTTTCCAGTCCAGCCATCCTTGAAGTTAATGATGTGCTACCAAAGGAGGCATGGTAATGATCAAGATACTTAATTAGGTTTATTCTCAAAAGACTTTGGGGAAAGTGGGTTTGAGGAATAAGAAGGAGAAGCTTAGAGGGAGTCAGCAAATAACTTCTTCCCCCCAGTCAGTAAAAGGCATGAAAGTAAGAGATGGAAGAATATTTTGTGAGGAATATCCAGTAGATTATCGAGTTAATGAAGGGGAGTGATATATAATAAGGAGGAAAGGTTGGTTGAAGGTCTTTAAATGCCAAGTAGAGGGGTTTGAATTTGATTATAGAGGTAATGCGGAGTCACTGGGGTTGTGGTTATAATGACATAGATGAAACCAACACTGAAAGACAGCCAAGCTCTGATTAATTGTAATAACCAATCTTGGTCATGAAAAGCAGATGATAAAACACACATCTACATATCGAGTCCTTATTTCTCCCCTGAGCTCTAGTGGCCCAACATCATCTACTGCTTGCAGTATATCTCCACTTGGAAGCCCACGAGTATCTCCAAACTGACATGTTCAAATTTTCCCTCTAAATGCACTTCCTAATTTTATAATAATTTGTATATATATATATAATTTATAATATTTTATAATATAATATATAATCATTTTATAAAATCTTCCTAATTTTCCTGTTTTTGTCAAGGGCACCATCCTCCTTCCTATCCTCCAAGTCCCCAACTTGAGAGTCTTACTTGGCTCTTCATTCTCCCTCAACCCCTTCCTTATCCAGCCATTTGGCCAGTATTATCAATCCTGCACATTTGTTGAAAGGCCTCCCAATCATCCAGGCTTGAGATCTCAAAGTCATCTTTGTCTCTCCCTTCTCTCTTCTGTCGACAAGCTATTTCACATCTATCAACTACGGTCCACTCATATGCCCACAGCCTTTGTTCCGGCCCTCGTCAATTCTCACCTGTTAATGCATTGGCCTTCTAACTGGTCCCTCTGCATCTAGTCTCTCTCCTCTTCAATCAAGTTTTCACTCAGTTGCTAAACTGATATACTTTATGTCACCCTATATGTTCAAAAAGTTTCAGTGGCTCTCTGTTGCTTCTAGGATAGGAGGCAATTTTTTTTTCTTTAGCATCACTTTCATTCCAACTGCAATCTATCTTTCCAGATCCGTTTCATAATACTCCTCCTCATGCACTCAGATTGGTCCACTTACTATTTCTATCTCATGCATCTATGCTTGCATTGGCTGTCCTCTTGTGGTCAGCATTGATGCTGAATTCAAATGACTTGCATTTAAATCCCATCTTCATGTATATTACCTGTGTGACATTGGGCAAGACCTTCCCTGAGCCTCTGATTCCTCATCGGTAAAATAAAAGAATTGGACTGAATGGCCTCTTAGGTCCATTCCATCTCTACACCTAGGATCCTATGGTCTTATGATCAGAGGACCTAACTTCCACGTGTTCGAATCCCTAACTCCCTTCAAGGCCCAGCTCAAGTGTCATGCACCTTAGAACAAGCCTTCCCTGATGCCTGAAATTCTGTGTGCTCTCCCCCAAATCGCTCTGCATTTATGATGTATATATGTTTGATATTCATTATCTTCATGCAAATTCTTTCCCCCAGTAGCATCTATGCTTCTAAAAGGTAAGGACCATTTCCCTTTTGTCTACCTATCCTCTGCATCTAGCATAGTAGGTACCACTTGATAAAGTCCTGGTGAGTTGAATTGAATTGACTTGAAACTCACTTCTCTCAGATTATGGGCACTGAATGGCACATTTTCTCAGACATTGTCTTTTCATCAGCTGGTTTTTCTAAACGATTTTTCTTTGATATAAGTGGGATTCACTGTAAAGGGGGCATGTTGGGTGATCATAGCGGCGTCTTTAAAAAGCATCAACAAAATGTTTCTTTAAAGAGAATTTATTGTACCTTCCCCAAGCGTCTGCTTATTTTATTTCATACCACTTAGGACTCGAGTTCATATGAACAGGTTCTCTCTTTCCAGTGACTTAGTTGGAGAAAAATTTAGTCCTGTTTCTTGAGGGAAGTGGGGGAGGTGTGACAGACAACTTTTCCCCTTTGAAAACATGGCCCCTCGATTACTTTGAACTATATCAAAGCATGTCCCATGCATGAATCTGTGAGTTTATTTCCTCTGTTGCAGGGAACTCATTCCAGATGAATGTGACAGCTTGAGGGGTCCTAATACAATGGAAGTAATAAACTCATTTAAAAAGGGTTTTATTTTACCCTAAAACAATATATCTATGTAACCATAGTATGTTGAGTAGAATTTAAAGCTATATACAAATGAAAGATCTAATGAGATACTGATATGTTTTGAATATTGGTCCATGAGATGGTTAGGAGAACTTGGCTGCCTGACAGCATTACACTATGGACACACATGGGCTAGGAGTAATACAATTCATATACACCTTAATGGAAACCTGCTGGATGTGACTCAGAACAAGAAGGGGAGCCAAACACTCCAGGCTGTAGTTCTCATTGGTGTTCCTGGACCTGAGTCTATAGCAATATTTATTTTGTGTTTACATTCTGAAATGAGTGATATCATGGAGGCCAGCAAAGAAAGCAATAGGGATGGCTAGAGAATTCTTCACTTTTCAAAGGAATGAGTGTTAGGGATTAATCAGAAGGTGAGCCAGAAGAAACTTTATTTTTAAACACAATGCAAAAGGCCTTCTTGGATGAAAGAGGCAAGAGCTAACAGAGAAGATTGCTGAGGAGGGCCTGGGCTTTACTGAGGAGCAAGGTGGAAGATTTAAAGTGAAAACTCTGGGGGAAAAAATCAGGCAGGGCAGATAAATTTCAAGCTTTTTCAGTCTGCCTCTACAAAGGAATCTGGAGAGATCTAGACAATTAAAAATTTAAACACACACACACACACACACACACACAGAGCAAATTGATCATTTGGGACCAGGTAGATCAATCAAAATGGTGGCCTGATAGCCTGATTTTGCATCATATAGAAACAGTCTAGGAGTGACTTCTGACTAAAGACCATGCCCATATTGAGATAATAGGATTAAATCACCACAATCATCTTGCCATGGCTGACTAGCTTGACATGTTTGACTACCCCCTATGATAAATTATGATAAATTACAGGGAAGTAAATCTGATGGAAGGGGCTTTTCTCCAACCTATTGTTAAGATACCCTGAGTGGCTGACTCAAGTGGCTCTGGTTACTTCTACCACAAAGACTCAGCCAGACCAAACAAAGTGAAGTCAATCCAATTCATCAAGCATTTATTAAAGACCTTCTATATGTAAAACACTGAGTTATGTGATAGAAACACAAAGACAAAATGAAAACTAGCCCTTGCTCTACAGGGGGTGGTGGTGGTGCATTCTGTCAGGGAGGTGTAATCTCTAACACAGAAGCAGCATGGCTAGAGAAGAGCGAGCTAGCTTCAGAGTCCAGGAGATCTAGGCTCAAGTCCTAGCAGGGACACCCACTGGCTGGGTGATACTGGACAAATCACTTAACCTCTTGGCGTCCCTAGTCAACTCTCTAAGGATAAAAGTTAGATAGAAGAGGTCATATTGTATTGGCAGAGGAAGTTCCTCACCAACAAGCTCCTTATTCTGATGAAATCACAGGTCTAATAAAAAAAAGTATACACACACATACATATATATACATGTGTATATAGACATAATATGTGTATGTATGTGTGGGTATGGGTGCGTGTATGAAGATAAATACACAAGGGGAAATTCCATGAGTACAGGGACTGCTTAATTTTTGTCTTTGGATCCCTAACACCAAATATTGGAGCTAGCACATAGTAAATGCTTAATAAATGCTTGCTGATTGTTTTCTTCATTGATACAATGTCATCTGAACATTAACAACTAGGGGAACTGTTAAAGGCTTCCTATAGGCATTAGTTGCCAAACTGGCAGTATGGTGGATAGGATACTGGACTTCTAGGTCAGGAGGATCAGGGTTTAAACTCCGCCTCTGATGCTGGAAAGGCTTTGAGTGTGGGCATGGTGATGCATGACTACATCTCTCATTAGAGAACCAGTCCTGGTAAATTTGAAGAAATTCTTCATCAGGTTAGCAATAGGGTGATGACCTTGTGTGTGGCCACAGAATCTTTTGAAGACCATCTATTAAGTCCTAGAGAAGTCTTGCTGTTCATCAATGGAGTGAATGTAAGCATTGACAAAATAGAAGATGTATGAGGAAGTGAGAAGTATGGATGTACTATATTCTCCTACAGGATGACTAGACTTTAAGCTCCCTGGGGGTAGGAATTGCTTCTCTCTGTGGGAACGGAAAGATAATTGGTTCTGGAGTTGGAGGATCTGAGCTGTAATCTTGCCTCTGGGGTTTGTGACTCTCTAACCTTGGGCAAACCATTAAAAATCCCTGGGCTTCAATTCCCTTGTCTCTAAAATGAGGTGGGAGGGAGGGGGAATTTAATCATTGATTCAGAGCTAGAAGGAACCTCGGGGCTATCTATTCCAACTCTCTCATTTTACAGACGAGGAAACTGAGGCCCAGAAGAGTTAAGTGATTTGTCTAAGGCCACCAGATTTAAAGCTTCATAGGTGGGATTAGAACCTAGGTCATTTGACTCAAGAACTGACTGTGGCCAGTTCTCTTCCCAAATGAGGTAACTTCCAGATCAAAAGATATGGTAACACGATTCTAAATTTTGTTTAGCACCTAGCACAGTATTCTGCACACAGTAGGAACTTAAAAAATGCTTGCTGAATTGAATTTACTGATGGTTTCAACTTTAGCCAGTTCCAACTCAGAAGGAATTTCCCCATTCATTCCAGTCTCCCTAAAGTCCAGACACAGGCAGCCTACTTATAGCCGACAGGATTTGACCTGTGTTATCAGTAGGGCACCATGGATGAGTTTCTTAATTCAAAGAGCTGTAGCTGCAGAGGAATCAGTCAGCCTGGCTGAAAAGAGAATAAGGAAAACTATTCCTGAGGTCATTGAACTTCTGGAAGATTTAAAAAAAATAGTGGGGGGAGGAATCCAAATGAGTGGCTTCTATGTTTTTGAGGTTCCACTGCCAGGGACCAGAACTGTCCAGGGGCAAGCCTCTTAATCTGATTAGAGCTGTGGTCTGGGCCTTTCGCCGATGTACTGCCTCAATTCACTTATACTTTGTTTTCTTTCTGCTTGCTCAAGTGTTATTCTTGGGCAAATATCTCCCATACATTAAAACAGATGACTCTTTCCTCACATACCATCCTCTGAATTTCCTCCACCAGGGTTTTGTCCTGACAACAACCAAGAGATGCTGAGAGGGCCAGCATCCTTTGGAGACTACATTGAGCAGGATGTGGGATGTTGCGTCTGGCATTCACAAATGACACAGCGGACTGTGGTACTACTATCTCCATGTGAGGGCATCATGGGAAAGGGTCATGTGGAAAGGGATTTCTTTGCTACAGACACCTGGAGGAGATCGTATATGTTGTGGCCTTGGATACCATTGGCAAGCTTTTCCTCCATTTTCAACAGTTCTTCAACACTATGGTCCAAAGGATCAGTGCCTTTTGATCCCTTTATCTCAATAATGCAGTATATCTTCTTGATAAGAAGCAGCTTTATAGAGGTGGAAAAAAGCACTGGGTTTGGAGTCAGAGAATAAGATCAATTCTAGGAGCTTTATTAAGTGCCTACTATGTAACTGGCAAATAGAGAGGCAGTGTGGGGAAGTGGAGAGAGAAATAGGGCCTCAGAGTTGGGAAGGAAGAAAAGAAGGAAGGAAATGAGCTGTAAGTATTTATTATATGTCAAGTACTATGCTAAGTACTTCACAAATATCTCATTTCATCCACACAACAAACCCTAAGGAATAGGGGTTATTATGGCCCCCCATTTTACAGTTGAGAAAACTGAGGCAGATAGAGGTTATGTGACATGTCCAGAGTCACATAGCTAGTAAGTAAGGGAAGACCTGAATTCACATCCTGACTCTGATATATGCTGACTGAACAACTCTGGGTAAGTCACTTAAATGTATACACAGGTAGAAGAACTATCCTCACTGAGAGTTCCTTACGCTAAAAAAAAAAAAAAATCACGGCTCCTGGAAACAAAGAAAGAAAGAAAGAAAGAAAGAAAGAAAGAAAGAAAGAAAGAAAGAAAGAAAGAAAGAAAGAAAGAAAGAAAGAAATGAAGGAAGGAAGGAAGGAAGGAAGGAAGGAAGGAAGGAAGGAAAGAAGGAAGGAAAGAAAGATATTGTAGGTCAATTTAATTCAATAAACATTTATTAAGTGCCTACAATGTACCAGAAACTATGCTAAACTCTTGGCATACAAATAAGTAAAAGAAAGACAAGCCCTGTCCTCAAGGAGCTTACAATCCAATGAGGGAGGACCACACTAAAAAGAAAGCTGGAAAGCATGGGGAAAGAGAAAGGGGAGACTAGGATGTATCTAATATTATGGAGTTGAAATCAAGTAGAGATGCAGATGGAAAGTGGAAAATGAACTAGAAAGCCCAAATCCTGCTTTCTGTAAAGGAAAGCTTTGGGAGGGGACTTTAGTCCCACCATCCAGCTCTCCAATCAGAGGGTTGAGGAGGCAGAGGAAGTTGGGAAAGTATTGAACAAGCAAGGCAGAGTGAGTAGCATAGTGATTAGATTAGAAGCGATGAACTCATCTTGGGAGGGGCATCTTGTTTTATGGATTTAAAACCAATCATAGCTGTGGGTGGAATGTTGGCCCCCATTTTAAAAGGGGGGGAGGAGCAGGCACTATGATAAAGTCTGGGGATACAGAAAAAAAAGGCAAAATAGTTCCTACCCTTGAAAGACTTTCTACTAGAATAATTGAGGACCATGAGGCAAGGTTCAGATATGAGTATCATAGCAGGTGCAGTAGATAGAGCACTGGGCTTGGAGTCAGGAAAAGTCATCTTCCTGAGTACAAATCTAGTCTCAGACACTAACTGTGTGACGCTGGGTAAGTCACTTAGCCCTATCTGCCTCGGTTCTTCATCTTTAAAATGAGCTAGAAAAGGAAATGTCAAACCACTCCAGTATCTCTGCCAAGAAAACTCCAAAGTGGAGTCACAAAGAGCTGGACATGACTGAAACAACTAAACAACAAAAACGTGATGGTATGGATGAATTGTATGACTCCTACAGAGAAGAAGACTGACCTTTGCCTTGGTATGCTAGGAGCTCTGATCAAAACCTTGAATCATGGTGTTGGTACTTGCCCATCGTCACATAGTCAGCTAACACCCCCATTCTCATTTTTCTCATCTATAAAATAGGACCAATGCCTTGCATTACCTGGCCATCCCCTGCCCCCAGGTCGTTAAGACAAAACTGCTTTAAAAATTGCAGGGCACCATATAAATGTGAGCCATCAATATCAGATTCTAGTGGAAAGGTTCAGAGAGTCATATCTCCTTGCTAGGTGTATCCTCTTTTGTTTCCTGGCATTGTAGCAATTTAAATAGATTTAGGAAGATTTGAATCTGGGGATATTAAACATAGACCACAGATTTAGAACTAGAAGAAAACTTAGAGATCACCTAGTTCACCTTCCCTCTCTTCCTCCTTTCCTCCTCTTTATATTTTACAGAGGAAGAGATTAAGGTCTGAAAAGGACGTGATTTGTCCAAGGTCAAGTAGATAATGAGCTGCAGAATAAGAATTTGAATCCAGGTCTTCTGACTCCAAATTCAGAACTTTTTCATACTTACGTTAGAATCAGAAGGGGGTGTTAGAGACCATCTAGCCCTACTCTCTCTCTTTTTATGGATGAGGGAGCTGAGGCCCGGAGAGGGAAACTGACTCACTCAGGGTCACATACCTAAGTTAGTGGTAGGGCTGGGACTAAAACCTGTGTCTCCAGACCCAATGTCAGAGTTCTACCGATTCATAAGCCATAGGCCATGTGTTCATCACATGACCTCAAAGCACAGCACTATAGAGATGAATAAGGATAGCTTGTATTAGGCTAGTGAGATATTGTTGTTTAACACTCAAAGCCTGGTATGTGAAAGACTTTTGGCCTCCCAGATCACCCTGCTACTAAATGGTGTCCTGAGCAGCAGCTTTCCAAGTGACTCCAAATTAAAGATTTAGGGACAGAATAGAGGGAAAATAGAAAGCATGTTAGTTTCATCTGTTTCTGAAGAAAATAGTTTGTTTGTCTGATCAACATTTGACAGAACCTCTTGTTAATTGACAAGGAGTCTGGCTTAGGGAACCAAATTGGAGTAAAACATTTTAATGGAACTATCTGTTTACAAACATGGTTTCTATTGCAGGATTCTGGGTTTCACCCATCTCATTTAAAATACAAACTGATCTACAGAGAGCCTTTTTCCCTTAACCCAAAAGCCCAAAAAATCCAGTATGTGAAGTGTACCATTGTCTCCACAGGGGGAACAGTGTGCAGTCTCTGTGTGAGGATAAAAGGTGGAAACCATCAAACTTCAACTAAATGGGCAAAGAGCAAGACCAACAAAATAACTAAATAAAGAGTGGGTGAGAGCCTTTTTTTTTTAACCTGGAAAACTGAAAAAGAGAAACTTCCCTCTTAGTGACCCAAAAGTAGTTCTGCTTCTCAAGGTTGTCTCTAACTGAACCCTTCACAAGCCAGACTTCAGAGGCCATGTTTCAGCAGCATACCTGTCCTTTCATTTCAAGGGACTGATAGTGTAACCCCTGAAAATTCCTTCCAAACTAAGCTCAAGCACTACTTTCCATAGGAGGCCTTTCCTGATCCCCCAAGGAGTCAGTATTTCCCATTCCCCCCATACATTGCTTGCTACAAATTTTGGTATCTATTCCTCAAAGGCAGGGGCTGTTTCCTTTTGTTTTTGTATCCCCAGCGTATAAAATAGCACCTGGCACAGACTAGGGATTTAATAAATGCTTGTTGAGTGATGGATTCCTTTCCTGGGGTGAGATGACAAATGATAGAAAAGGAGCCTGTGAGATATGGACGTCCCTAATTTCTCTCATGTGAGTTACCTGGCTTGGTGATGGAGAGGAAGCTGTGTCACTTTTTTGGACGATTCTGGTGATGTTTCTTGAATGCCGCCTGTCTAATTTCTCTTCGGACAGATTGTGTTGTTTCCAATCAGAGTTGCAAGGTACTCTGCAAATAAATACTTTCTCATTAATTGCTCAGCCTCCTCGGAATGTCAGGGGGTTGTACTGATTCTACAGAAAAGGGGAGAGGGAGCTGGTGCAGAGAGGAGAATGGGGCAGAAGTGATTGTTTCATCCTACGGATTGGGAAAACAGGACTAACTACTACCACATGTGTAACTGGCCAACTTGGTATAGCATACAGGGCACTGGGATAGAGAGCCATAACTTGGATAAGGCAATCAGGGCTTTGTTCCAGGGCACTGAAATTTAGAGAATGCAGATAGCACTAGCCATTCTTAAAGAGAGTAAAAACAATTGCACTTAATACTTTATTATCAGTAATTAGCCAAAAGAAAAAGATATCAAATAGTTGGCTTGTTAATATTCCCCTTCTGTCTCCTCAGCAATGATCTTACAGAATCCTGGGTCTCTGCTTACAAAGGCCATTTCCCAAGGTCTCTGTATCTCTTCCTTCCCTGCCCCTCACTGAATTTGTCTTAAAAAGTTCATCTGAAGGTGTTTTTTGTGATTGTTGCACCAGGTGCACAAATGACTAGGTATAGATCTTCTGAGATGGGAGTCAGAAGGCCTAAGTTCTAGTCAGGCGAAAGGCATTTATTAAAAACTTACTTTGTTTTACTCCTTAGTCTGTCATGCACAAATCATGTTACCTCAGGCCTAGCTCATCTAACCTCCTTAATTTACTCATGCGTAAATTTATGCATTAATTTAATTAATTTACGCATGAGTAAATTAAGGCCAAATAAAGTTAAATGACTTGCCTAAGATTGGTGGAATGTCCTTCACTTTCTTTAAGACTCAGTTTAAACACCACCTCTTACACAAAACCGTTCTCGACTCCATAATTAGTGTCCTCTCTCTCTATTTAATCTTGCATTTATTTTTTGTATACTTATATGTAGGAGACAGCTAGGTGGCTCTGTAAATAGAGCACTGGTCCTGTAGTCAGGAAAACCTGAATTCAAATCCGGACTCAGACACTTACAGTGTGTCCCTGGACAAGTCATTCAAGCTCTGTTTGTTTTAATCCACTGGAAAAGGAAATGGCAAATCACTCTAGTATCTTTGACAAGAAAACCCCATGGACAGTCTTGGTGTGCCATGGTCCACGGGGTCCTGAAGAGTCAAACATGACAATCAGATTTGTTCTGTAAAATTTGGTTAGAGCCATTTTTACAACGTATTTGGAGGGGTTTCTGTTCTGTAAAATTTGGATTCACTCAAAAGTGTGCACTTAAGGATTTAGAAGGCCACATGTGGCCTTAAGGTGGCAGCTTCTCCACTCCTGGGCCCTACACTTTAGATGATGCTTAATAAATAAGATATAAGAATTTTCCATTCTTTTGTAGCATGAAGAACTCAGAGTAGCTGGTTGGAAGAAGTCTCCTACCTGGAGACAGTTAGGTGGCCCAATGAACAGATTTCTGGAACTGGAGTCAGGAAAACCTGAGTTAAAATCCAGTCTCAAACACTATATTGTGACTCTGGATAATTCACTTAACCTCTGCCTTCCTCAGTTTCCTCAACTGTAAAATAATAACAACAACAATAATAATGACAATCATTATTATTATTATTATACCTCCCAGGGTTGTTGTGAGGATAAAGTGAGGTAATTTTTGTAATGTGCTTAGCACAGTGCCTGACAAGTCTTTCCCACTCCATCCTTTTCCTGTAATGCAAGGAACACTGGTTTAAGAATCAGAAGACTTGGGTTTGAGTAATTTTACCCGTTAGAACCTGGGCCAGCCATCTATCCATCTGCACTGTATTTGCTTCTCTGTGAAATTAGTGGATTGGATTCTATAACTTCTAGAGTCTTTTCCAACTTTAAATTTTCTGTCTCTCTAATCTCTCTGCCTCTTCCTCCTGTGGTTAGGCTGAGCTGTCTTCTAGGCCTCTGACCATATTTGGGAGGGGGCTGGAGGCTGAATGTGTATAGGATTTCTGTCTTGTTCTCCAGGACACTTTCCCATCTACTCTGCAGGCCTTGGAACCCTGCCAACTGTTTACAGATTCCGTGGGTTGTGTTATCAGGAAGGAAGTTATTGACAAGTAAAGATCAAAACCATGACATCTGTGGGCGGTAATGTGTACTCTATGTGGGGGGGATGGAGAGATTTATCAGGTGAACTTGTCAGGCCTCAGTTCCATTTTCAAAGATGAAAACAATGTCCTGGGAAGCTAAAGAAAGAATGGTCCCTGAAGTTTTTTTTTTTCCTCGTAGAGGAAAAGCGACAGAAACAACAAATGAAGATAAACTATTTCCTTTTACATTGCATAAAAACTGAGGGAGGAACAGGAACCAGCCTGGTTAAAACCAAGGCAATTCCTTAAGGATCTTTCTAGCCCCAACTCTACCCCTAAATAACCAAGTGATATTGTGTATGTCACTACACCTCTGTGGGCCTCAGTTTACTCATCTGTAAAATGAGAGAGTGACATTAGATGACGAGTAAGATTCCTTCCAGTTCTAATATTCTGCATTTCTAAGATTATAGCTCTTTATTGCCCCTTTTATGTAAAATCTTTGCACTGAAAAACCATAAATCATGGACTTCTGGGATTCTAACTTTGAAGAGTCTGAATGGAGCGAATTCTTCTTAAAATATATAAACTAACCAACAAACTTTTAAAACATTCTTCTGGACTTAAAGAAATGATGGGCTTTTGGCTAGGGATAAAATGCATTCAGTTAGGGTCACTAATTGACTGAACCTAAGAAGGGCTGGAAGCTTACACATCTGATCTAAAGGATTTTAAACTGGAAAAGAAAGAGGGGAGGGGGAATTGCCTATGTACAGTCATCAAGCTAGGTACTATAGAGAGGAGATACAAACATAAGGAGAATAACAATTGAGATACCCAGAAATCCAAGATTCAATATCCAAGAAATGAGGCAGCAATAAAACCCAGATGTCTATACACACATGCACAATGCCTCGGTTAAAAACCAAATGTACTAGAGATCTGATGCAAGGAAGAAAAATTGATTTCATAGGCATCAGTGAGATTTGATGAGATGTAATCTATGACTGAAATACGGCCCTGGAAGGAAACATCTTACTCAAAAGGAGCAAGATAAACAAAGAGAATGAGTGGGCAGGGCAGGATAAAGCTGGATGTTAAGTTTATTTACTCATGTAAAAAAAAAAATAGGACCTAGAGGAGGGCTGCATGGGTAAAATTCAAGGGAAGCAGAAAGAGAAGCAGTGTTGTCACTGGTATATACTATAGACCACCGTGACAGAAAGAGGAAATAGATGAGGAGCTCAGTACACAGATCACAAACATGGCACAAAAGCATAATATAGTAAGGCAACTTCAATTATCTGGACATCTGTTATGGGTCTCTCTCCTAAAAGCAGAGCAAGTAATAATTTCGTGGCCTACTTTCATGACAGTTTCACCCTACAAAAGATGCAAGAGATGAGGAGAGAACCTACCATTCTGATCTAATTCTTATGAAGGAAAAATTGATTGCTAAAATAGAAATGATGGGACCCTTGGGAGGAAGATGAAAGGACCACTTGATGTTCAAATCCCTGATAAAGCAGAAGAAAACAGAGTTGATAGAAAGATAGATAGGATTCCATGGACTAGATTTCTTCAGGGAAAACAACTCTGGAGAGACAGGAAATTCTCTAGAATTAAATTATGAAGAAAGAATGAGAAAACTTCCTCTGAAGAAGAAGAGGGAAAGTTGTCTAAAGAATTACGGGGTTACAAAGGGAGCTCATCAACCAACTTATTTTTTTTTCTTTTTTTAATTTAATTTATTTCATTAACAAAAAAATATTTCTTTCTTTTCTCCCCACCCTACTCCCCCACAAACACCAACCTAGGTTTTAAAAAGAAATGTATAATAGATACTTAAAGCAAAGGCAAGGAATGGTTCAGTCCTTTAAGAGTTGTGTCAGCAGTCCCATAGCTTAGGATGAGCTAAAGCTGACAAGAAATACTAGAAAACAGTCACACAGAAAGGTCATTGGGTTTTTTTAAAGCTACCTTTGGAGGAAAAGGAAGATCAAAGATGATACAGAATAGTTGTTCAAGGTGAATTGAATGATCATAATGGATGACAAGAAACCAGAGCTACTCTAATTTTTTTTTCTGTTTTTTTTTCTTCTAACTATAAAGACCTTTGAATTATAAAGTCAAAAAAAGCTAATAAAGAGTTAAAACAGAAATAAATGGGGAGATAATAGTAAGTGAGGTCCTAGCTTTTATTGATGATTTTAAGGCATGACACCTGGACAAAATATACTCCAGGGTACTGAAAAAAATTGCTGGCTATGATTACTTACATTGATCACTTACACTGATCTTTCAGAGTCCATGGAGTAGGGGAGAGGTTTTGTAAGATAACAGATGTCCTAATAATCAAAAAAGGGAAGAATATGGACACTGTAAACCAGAGGTGTCAAATGGTTGCATGCAGTCTGCAATACTCCTTAGTAAGGCCTGAACAAAGGTTAAAATGTAATTGAAAAATATTTTTAAAACAAATAAAGATACATTAAAGCATAGATAATGTTAATGTGTGGTTATCTAAGTCAATATGTGGCCTGAAGGGATCCTTCTGTAAGGTTTAGCGGCCCCCATTTCTATCTGAGTTTTACACAACTGCTGTAAATGATAGGTCAATTTCTGGTAAATTCTAGAATATGTTCTTAATGGGATAGTTAGTGACTGTTAAGAAAGGAAATGATGATCCCAAAGAGCTAGGAAAGCTTATGCCAGGTTATGCCACACCAATCTAATTTTGTTTTTTTCAACAGGGTTACCAAACTGGTATATCAGGGAAATGCAAGGGATGGCATTTACTGAGTTCTTGTTGTTATTGTTGTTGTTTTTTAAGGCAGATCCGATGATATTCTTTTTAACAATCTGGAGAGATACAAGCTAGATGAAGGTATAATAGATTTGGAACTGGTTGAATAGCCGGAGCAGTTTTTGATGTCTCAATGTCGACTTGGATGGAAGTCTTTAATGGGGTATTTCAGGGATCCATCCCTCTTGGCCCTGTGCTTTTTATCAAAGACTCAACTGAAGGCATAGATGACATACTTTTCAAATTTGTAGATGACATAAAGCTAGAAAAGGTAGCTGACACATGGGAAGATAGAGTGAGAAAATAAAAATATCTTGACAGGATAGAATATTGGACTGAATATAAGAAGATGAAATTTAAAAGAGATTCATGTAAAGCCTTACACTTGGATTCTAAAAACCAAATTCACAAATATAAGATGGGATTCTAAAAATCAAATTCACAAATATAAGATGGGAGAGCATGGCTAGATAGGAGCTTGTATGAAAAACACCTGAGGGATTAAGAGGGCTAAAAGCCCAATATGAATCAATGGTGTAAAATGTTAACCAAACCAAACCACACAATCTGCATTGAGAGGGATAGTGTCCAGTACTGAGAGGGTAATGGTGCCATTCTACTGTGCCCTGTTCAAACCAGATCTAGACTACTATGTTTGGTTTGGGGCACCACATTTTTGGTAGGATGTTAATACACAAGAGAACAACTAAGGAAGGAGAGAACGGATGAAGGGGCCCAAGATCGTACCGTATGAGGAGTAGCTGAAGAAAACTGGGGAAGTTGAACCTGGAAAAGAAAAGCCTGCATATCCCGTAGCTTTTGAAAGGTTGTCATGTGAGAGAAGGCCTAGATTTGTTCTGTTTGGTCCCAGAGGACATATAAGCAGGAGCAATGGGCAAAAATTTCAGAAAGGGAGATGTTGGCTCCAGGTAAAGAAAATATCTTAATAATCCAAATGGAATGGGCTACCTCAGTAGGCAGAGGATTACCCCTCACTAATATACATGATACATATGTGTGTATGTGTGTGCGTTCACATATATATATATACATAATTTCATGATATATATTATATAGGTATGTTTTTGTACATTAAATTGTATATAGAATTTTTGTGTTCATGTATCTCTCCCTCTCTCTGTATATGTGTGTATACATATATAAATATATATATATATATTTATTTATTTATTTCATAGCCTACCTTTTATGGGGGGAATCACCTAGTCAAACCTGAATGTGAACAAGAATCCATTTTATTTAATATATGAAATATATATCTATATATAAATATTCATATATATTTCAAATACATATTTAAAGCTATGAAATATTTAAATGCACATATAATTCATATGTATTTCACGTATGAAGTAAAGTGGATTCTTCTTCACCTTCAGGTTTGACTAGGTGACTTCTAAGGCTCTTCTAACTCTAAGAATGATTCTGTGAAAAGCTTTCCACCAATTAGAGCCCTCCGAAAGCAGAAGAGGCTCCTTCAGGAGGCAGTGAGTTTTCCATCACTGGAGGTCTTTAAGCAGACACTGATTGGCTACTTGTTGGGGGATGTTGTAATGGTTTCCTGATCAGTTATTCGTTGGACTAAATTACCTCCGGGATCCTTTCCAAATCTGAGATTCTATGATTTTACAAATCTCATGACACCTCAAACTTCTTCTGATTCTCTTTTATGGGAAGAGAGCCTAGGGTGAATAGTCTGAAGTCAAACTTTCCTTTTTCTTAATCACTCATAATAGGTAACAAATGTTAAGAAGTTGAGCTAATAATTGTTGAGATTCAACATACTTGACTCAGAGTCAGTTGCGAAACAGATCAGGAAGCCAAGTAGATGGGTGGTCATCAGAAGATTACATTCTTTTGTTGTCTCTCCCTCTCTTTTCTCCCACTCCCCTTTATTCCCCAAAAAACTGGTGTAGAGGGGTCCCTACCAAAAGAGTAAGCATTTACTAATTGCCTACTGTGTGTGAAGTACTATGTCAAGTGCCTTATAAACATTATCTCATTTGATCCTCACAACAACTTTGAGAGGCAGGTGTTTTATTATCTCCATTTTATAGTTGGGGAAACTGAAGCAGACAGAAGTGATTTGCTCAGTATTACATAGCTAGTTAGTGTTTGAGGCTGGATTCAAACTCAGGTTTTCCTGATTCCAGGCCCAGCACTCTATCCACTGCACCATTAAGCTGCCAAAACCCAAAATCTTATCCTTGTTCATTTCTGAGAGAGGAAAATGAATTTTTTTTCTCTAAAAGAAAAACTTATAGTGATCATGCACCATAAAAAGTTACAGTCATAATGTTAATCCTCATTGTTTTATCCCTATGGGGCAGATAAAACCAGTCTTTAAGACTACCTGAAGCAGGCAATGTTACCTAGAAATGTTTTTTTTTCTTTTTTAACAATTAATTTATTTATTTTTAATTTTCAACATTCACTTCCATAAGATTTTGAGTTTTAAATTCCCCCCCTCCTCCTTCCTCCCCAAGATGGTGTGCAATTTGTTACAGGCTCTACTTATACATTCATGTTAAGCATATTTTCACATTAGTCATGATGTATAGAAGAATTAGAACTAATGGGAGGAACCATGAGAAAGAAGAAATAAAAGAAAATAACAAAAGAAAAGGAGAGCAAATAGTATGCTTCCATCTACATTCAGACTCCATAGTTCTTTCTCTGGATGTGGATAGCATTTTCCATTCTGAGTCTTTTGGAGTTGTCTTAGATCCTTGCATTGCTGTGAAGAGCTAAGTCTATCAAAGTTATTGCACAATGTGGCTGTTACTGTGTACAATGCTCTCCTGGTTCTTCTCATTTCACTCTGCATCAGTTCATTTAAGTCTTTCCAGGTTTTTATAAAGTCCGCCTGTTCATCATTTCTTATAACACAATAGTATTCCATTACATTCATATAACACAACTTGTTCAGCCATTCCCCAGCTGATGGACATCCTCTCAATTCTGGAAATGTTTTCACACAGAGGTCTACAATTAATGAAAAAAGAGTTCATTCAGATGAAAGTTGTAGGAATGAGTCGGAAATAAGGACAAGGAAAACTTTTTTTTAACCTTTTATTTTTCCTTCAGCAGCATAGAAACTAACCAGAAATCCTAAAAGAGGGATCAAAGGAAAAAAAGTATTCATATGGGGGGGGGAGGAGAGAGAGAAGAGAGAGAGAGAGAGAGAGAGAGAGAGGGAAGGAGGGAGGGAGGGAGGGAGGGAGGGAGGGAGGGGAGGGAGAGAGTGCATTGAAGCTAGGAGAATTCACTGGAGGCAAGAACCCTTTTTAGTTGCTTTCACGGAATGGATTCTAGGATTACAGATTTGTAGCTGGAAGGGGCCTTGGAGACCATCAAGTCCAACTCTTTCATTTTCCATATGAGGAACCTAAGGCCCAGGTTAAGCGAATTGCCCTTGGTCACACTGATAGTAAGTGTTCGACCTCCATTTTGACCAAGGACCTTAGACTGCAGAGTCAGAACTTTGTCCTCAGTGTTAAGTTGTTGAGCAGTGTGACTAAATCAGTGGTGTCAAACTCAAATAGAAATGGGCCTCATATTGACTTAGAAAACTGCAAACTGACATTATTTATGTTGTACTATATTTTTATTTTTTTGTTCAACATTTCCCAATTATATTTTAATCTGATTTCCCAGCCTCTGGGCTAGATGATCTCTAAGGTCACTTCTTCCTCCAAATCTATGGTTCTGTGATCCTATGGGTAAAATATAGAGAGGCAGTATTGTATAATGGAGAAAGAAGTGGTCTTGAAACCAGGAAGACCAGAGTTTTACAAATTTTTTACAAGTTTTACAAGATTTACCACTGACAAATACTGGCTAAGTGACCCTGGGCAAGTCACATGTCCTCTTAGTATTTTAGTGTCTAAGATGAAAGAAGGTGCTTTGGTAGCAGGAGTTTCCTCATCTGAGAGCCTGCTATACTCATGAAAGCACACATCCAGTCCCAATTTATTGTTCCGAATGAGATATCTCATGAGTCATGTGAAATGAAATGTTTCCAGCTGCCAGAGTATGGGCCTGCTGGGTCTAGCTACCAATCCTTGTTTTTATAGGTTCCAATCAGTCAATAAATGTTTGTGGAGAGTCTGATGATATATGCAAGATATTTTCCCTGCCCTCAAGGAGCCTTCATTCTACCTAAGGAGACAGTGTACAGAATCCTTAAGCTATTACCAACCTTGTGGGACTGTAGTGAGGAAAGAGCACTGTAAAAATGTTATAAGTTACATAAATATTATATGCACATAAAATGATAGCTAACAACACTAGGTAGGATTTAAGTGCCAAAGGAACAGTTATCATCATTAACTCTATAAAAATACAAAGGAAGAGGAGATTGTTCTGAATTGGGGCAATCCAGGAGGAAGGAAACTTTGAATTACACCCCAAAAGTTAGATAGGATTTC
Source organism: Vombatus ursinus (assembly GCF_900497805.2). NCBI lineage: Eukaryota > Metazoa > Chordata > Mammalia > Diprotodontia > Vombatidae > Vombatus > Vombatus ursinus. The sequence goes on from NW_020954641.1 coordinate 10,933,566, forward strand.
AATAAAGATAAAGGGGGCAGGACATCGGCCATATAACCTATACTACAAATGGAGTTCATCAGAAAGGAATTTGTCAACCTACAGAGAGTATCTCCTCCATATGAAACATTCTCTGTCTCTCACTTATGTATCCAAAATAGCTTTCTCACATCTGGAATATTAAAAAAAATTACTCTGCTGTATGAACAGAATTGAGCATCCTGAGAGACTGCTGGCTCCTGCTTTACCTAAAAGCATTCCCGACCACCTAACAATCATAAATAGTTTTCCCGCATCCCATAAAATTCTGCTGCAAGCCACCCTGGGAATATTTTACATTAGCACTAATGTCTTAAATACCTGGTGGGGATGTTTGCTACGGGGCATCCAGCATTCATCTGAGCCACACGTGTCTGTAGAGAGATCATCTGGGGAGCCCAGCTCTTCTTTAATGACCTCACTGCTCCATGGGTCCTTCCCTGTCAGTGACTCTTATAATGCTGGATGATCTATGAGCTACAGCATGGTTCTCATCAGAATCACAGGCTGTTATACCAGAGAGTGGTACGGCAGAGGAGGAAGCAGGGAAGGTGGGAGTAGTCTTGGTGTTTGCTGGCTGGCAAATGGCACTCACACTTCCTGACAGTAAACTTTCACTCCTGGGGGCTGCAGGGTTGTAACTTAAGGCAGTGTTATCCATTTTCACCAGGGGAGGGAGAGTGGAATCCCACTTCCTGAATCCTGTTTTGTAATGGGTCTTGATTCAGTGGCCTAGAGGACAATTTATGCAGCTGATATTTATAAAGTAGAAAAAAGTAATGGTGACATGGACCCCATGATAGTGCATGGGGGCCTCACATCCAGTGTGTACTCAGGTGGCTTTGGGAAAGGTATTCTATTATTGTTCATCCCATCATGCCTTGCACCTCCAAGATCAGCAATGCCCTCATAGAATTAGTGCCGGTAACATGAGAATGGAGATATGTAGGAACGTGAGACCAACAAATCAGGAGATGAGCGCATTTAGGGCTGCTAGGCCTTTACCTCCTCAAAGCTACTACTGCCATCCTAGGTACTACTTTTACTTTTTCATGAGAGAAAGGGCAAAAAGTCTGGGCTGCTCATCTAGGAGGAGAAAGACATGGTGAGCCTACCATTGCCTTACCCCAAAGCTTCCCTGCCTCCCTCTTGTTCTCGTATTTTAAAAGCTGCTTCTGGCTTTATCCTATGAGATAAGAAGAGAGTGGATACTGGATGTGAATGACTCTGGGAAATACTTTGGAAATCCTTTGTCTGGGTGCTTTCCAAAAAGTCAAGCAGGAATTCCAAGTCAGTTGAACATTTGTTTAATGTCTACTATGAACAAGATGGGACAGCTAGGTAGCACAGTAGATAGAGCGCTGGGCCTGAAGACTCATCTTCTTAAGTTCAAATCTGACCTCAGACACTTATTAGACATGTGACCCTAGGCAAGTCACTTGACCCTGTTTGCCTCAGTTTCTTCATCTGTAAAATGAGATGGAGAAGGAAATGGCAAACCACTCCAGTATCTTTGTCAAGAAAACCCCAAATGGAGTCATGAAGAGTTGAACATGACTTAAAACAACTGAACAACAACAATAACGTACAAGGTACTAAGCACTGGTGTATACAAAAAAGGAGGACCACAATAGTACCTGCCTTTAAGAGCTGAGAGCCAAGTACTGGAAAGTACATGCTAAGGCTCATACATAAATAAATACAACAGAAAGCAGAATAAAGTCATAGTGAAAATATCCTAGATTCTCTGCCCCAACCAGCAGCATGACCTTGGACAAATCCCTTCATCTTTCTAAGCTTCAATATTTATAAAGCATTTTATAATTTATAAAATTTATAAGTTTATTTTCATTTATAAAGCAAGAGGTCACACGGAAAAACAACAAGAACTATGCAAATTTCAGATAACAACAATAATAATATTTTACTATTAATTAAATCATTATATTATTTTTATTTATTATTATTTAATTATAATTAGTTTTATATATATATATGAGAGTGATAATATATGCAAGGCATTTTCCCTGACCTCAAGGAGTCTTCATTCTACCTAAGGAGATAGTACACAGAATATATACATATATATAAATATATATATAGTGTATATAATCTAATAAAGAAAATTAGTTATAAAATTAATATAATAAATAATAATTATTTAATATAAATTATGATGATACTATAAAGTATCACTGTAACATGAATTCTAAAAGTATAAATAAACATGATAAATTCTAAATATTATTAATTAATATTTATTAGTAATAAATGAACACAAAGAAGTAGAAACAAAGTACACAACAGATTGAAAACAAAATGTTTTTTTTTAGCCACCCTATAAACCTTTTCAAAATATGGAATACGTGAAAGAGGCAAACTATTTTTACAAGCTGGAAGAGAATTTTCCTCATGTGTAATTGTTGACTTTTAAGAAAGAGATGGTGGAACTAATGTTCTGTTGATGGTGTGGTAAATTGGTCCAACTGTTATGGAAAACAATTTAGTGCTATACAAGAAAAGTCACTGAACTACATATACTCTTTGACCCAGCCATTACACTACCAAACATAGATCTCAAGGAAGTCAAAGACAGAAATAAAAGGCCCCATATATATAAATACACATACATATGTATATATACACATATATACATATATGTATATATAAAAACATACACATCTGTATCTCAGGACTTTTGTGGTTAAAAAAAAAACACGGGAAATAAAACTGGAAATGAAGTGGGCATCCTTGAATCATAAAATGAGAGGTAGTACTTACAGGTGTGGAATGTTGCATGCACTTTCAGATGAGGTCACTGTATTCTTTTTCTTCAATTGTTTTCAATTGTGTCTGACTCTCTGTGACTCCATTTGGGGCTTTTTTGGCAGAGTTACTGGAATGGTTTGCTATTTCCTTTTCTAGCTCATTTTATAGAGGAGGCAACTGAAGCAAATGGGAGTGACTTGTGCAGGGTCACACAGCTAGTGAGTGTCTAAGGTAGGGTTTGAAATTCCTGACTCCAGGCCCAATACTCTATCCACTCACTGTATTATTAATTTTACGTAATTATTTTACTTTGCTACAAGAGATTTGTCATGAAGTGGACGTAATTTGTAAATGTATCTTATAGAATAGCAAAACATCAAAAAATTAATAGAACTTAAAAAAAAACAAATTGTAGTGTATAAATACCATGGAATATTATAGCACAACAAGAAACAATAAATATGAAGAACTCAGAGAAGGTTGGGAAGACTTATATGGAGGTCAGCAGCACTGAAAGAACAATCCACACTATAGCCAGTGGTGATATAAAGGAAAATTATAACAGAAGGTATCAAAACTCCGACCAATCAGTTTTAGAGGACTGACAATGAAATAACCTTCCTTCCTCTCGATGGCAAGGTGGTGGATAAAGCAGAAATAGCCAATGTATCTGTTTATTTTGCTTAACTATAGATCTTTGTTATAAGGGAGGGTTTTATGGGGGTGTAACTGGGAAGTGACAGTGATATCTTTTTAAAAGTATCAATAGAATATTAATTCTGAGGAAGAGGAGAAGAAGGGCAGAGAAAGGAAAGGAAAGGAGATGGGAAGAGTGGGGAGGAGTGGGGAGGAATGGGAAGAAGAAAGAATGGGAAGGGAGAGGAGAAGGCAGAAGAAGAAGGAAGAGAAGGGGCGAAGAGAGGAGAGGAAGAGAGGGGAAGAGGGGGGAGGACTGTGAGATATTCTGTAAGGTGCCCATAGCTGTGCAAAGGAAGGGGTTTAACAATTACTTCGGGATGACCATTGCAGTGATGAAAGGTGGTCAGCTAAGAATTCAATCTCTCAGGGTTTCCAGACCTGGAAAGAGGGATGGTAAGAGCAGTACTTAAGGGACATTAGAATGGTTTTGAGTAGCTGTCTAGACAGGCAACTTCAATGTTCAAACTCTTTGGACATCTGTGAATCATCAAAAGGCACTCTCAGTTCTACCTATGATTTTGTGCTAACATGCCCTGCTCCTGCTTGTGGTCACTTGGGGCTTAGTACAGGGAGAAGCTTTGGGGTTGTGTGTGCTGGGTCCTAGAAACTCAGAGATAGCAGTTACAAGCTTGAGATTGACACTACCAGACAGCAAATGGAAAGGAATTTTCCTGTGGCCTACCACTACCCTTACCTGTTTTAGGCTACTAGTCAGAATCTATCCCCCATGAAAAGCGAGCCCTTTGTGGGCCAGTCTCAATTTTGACCTCTGCAGAAGATAGTCATCAGGCTGGTAGCTGAAGAGAAGGAACAAGAGATAGGAGGTTTCCGGGATAGTGGATTTGTTGAATTGAATTAAACTGGATCCCCAGGACTGAAAATCTATTTGCCTCAAATCAAGGCCTTAGAACTGTCCTCTCTGTTTTCTTAGTTATCTCAAGGGGTAGCCCTGTGTTTCTGATCTTCCATTACACAAGGAGGAATAAAACATACTAGTGTGGAAAATCCTTTCTTTTCTCCTTTTTCAACTCATCTTTTGTCAGTGAGTAGAAAGAATTTTCACAGTGAAAGCAGTGCACATGAAACTTTCTCTGGACTATATTGACCCAACTCTCAGAACCAGATAAAGGCATTTGGTATAATACTGGGGATTGGGAAATGATTAGTTATCCCAATTCAATTCAATAAGCATTTATTAAGCACCAAAGACTTACCAAGTCCTGTACTCCACTCTGGGAAAACAAAAACCAAAACTCCAAAAGAATTCCTGCCCTCAGGAGGCTTATACTCTACAAGGAGAAACAACGCAAAGTAATTTGGGAGCTGGGGAGCACTGGCAACTAGGCAGAATCAGGAAAAGTCTCTTGTGAGAGCTTGGGCTGGACCTTATGGGGAGTCAGGAGTAGTAATAATAATAACAACTAACATTTGTATAGGACTTACTATGTGCCAGACACTGGACTAAGTGCTTTACAATTATTATCTCATTTAATTCTCACAACAATCCTGGGAAGGAGGTGCTGTTATCACCTCTATTTTACAGATGAAGAAACTGAGGCAGACACTAGTTAAGTGACTTGCCCAGGGTCACATAGCTATTAAGTATCTGAGGCTATATTTGAACTCAGCTCTTTCTGACTCCAGGTCCAGCACTCTATCCACTGCACTTGTCCCCTCCCCTCCCCAAAGAAGGAGACTTGTTATTGAAATGGGCAATCTGAAGATGAAATGTTTACATTTAATCATAATATCATGTAAGAAGTCAGCATCACCATCAAATCCCTCACTGCCCTGTTGTTAGGCAACAGGACATAGGAATCCTGGAATCCTATAAGGTGAAAGTTGGAAGGGACCTTAGCTGTTACAGAGTCTAACTGATATTGGTTGTGTGAAGGGTCTCCCGGCTCAGTGAGGCTGGTATCTGATCCTGGGCTTGGGTTTCCCCTAGGACATTCCCTGCTGAGGTTCAGAGTCTCCCCACCGCTTTGGCTTTCCTTTCTGCTTTACCCAAGTAGCTAATTTCGAAGGTATTTGTACTTGAAGTATTCCTGAACTATTCCTAAGGTAGGAGAGAATCCTAGGATGCCAGAGAGGGAGGGTTCCTCAGCAACTCCATCTAGTTTAACCTCCCTCCTCCTCCTTTTTTTTTAAACAGATACAGTAACAGAGAATGGGAAGCGTGTCATTGACTTGTCAAGCTAGACAATTTGCAGGTCTGGGATGAAAAGTCAGCTTTCCAACTTGTAGACTGTTGGTGTTGTTGTTTAGTTATGTCTGACTCTTCGTGACCCCATTTGGGGTTTTCTTGGCACAGATACTGGAGTGGTTTGCCATTTCCTTCTCCAGCTCATATTACATATGAGGACCTGAGGCAAACAGGGTTAAGTGACTTGCCCAGAGTCACATAGCTAGTGAGTGTCTGAGGCCAGATTTGAACTCAGGAAGATGAGTCTCCAGGCCTAGCACTCTATCCACTGCGGCACCTAGCTGCCCCAAACTCAGAGACACATAGCCTGTTATGAGTTGAAAGGTACCTTGGAGAGCCTCTATTTCACCCCTGCCATTTACAGACACTCCTCTAGACACTCAATTTTAGAGAAAGAGAGGTCCTGAGAGACCACTTAGTATGAACTCAACCTTCTCAGACCAGCATTTTTTCCCCCCACTACAGTACTTCTGTCAGAAATAGGCTGAAAACGACAGGCAGATTAGCAATCCTTCCCCAGGAAAACACTTGCACGGACTCCCACGCACATGTTGTCAGTTATTGATAGCACAATGTGAGAGCTGAGACCATCTTTTTCCTTCTGCAGCATCTTATTTCAATGATCCTTGTTAAAATGCCCTGAGGTAGAACATGGCATAACCCATTCCCAATTCATTATGCTCCTTTGGAGATGTTCTTGCTGATGATAAACCTCAGCCTGGAACTACCAAGGATACTTCCATCTTCTTGATCTATACAAGGAGCCATTGGGGGCACGACTGTGAAATCAAAGCACCTTCCTAGGTATCCCTCCAGGCCTTCTGTAAAAGAGGGGAAAGGTATTTCCAGTAGGTGTTAAATTTGAATGATTGAAGAAGCTTTTGGGGATAGGGGTAGTGGTTGGGAGTTAAGCCACCTGTCTCGGGCCATATACAAAGTCCCTATCTGGACCTCATATCTCCAATTTGTAATCACAGTAAATCATAGTAAACACCCCCACCCACCTCCACCTCATTAGTTCAAATTTGTTGTGTGGATTAATGGAGGACTGTGTTCCTATGTTACACTTATAACCTGTTTCCTAGTTTTGGCTCTGATGAAGGTTTGTGTTCCATTAATACAGAGAATATCTTGACTAATCATGCAACAATATGGAGGGAATATAACTCTGGATGCTCTGTTTCTTTTCTTTTAATTAAATTTTCTTCAATTATTAAGTATTTATTTTCTCTTCTTCCCAATCTCCCCTGCCCCATTCACAGCATGGAAAGGGAAAAAAATCTTTCTAACAAATGCACAGAGTCAAGGAAAACAAATCCCCACATTGATCATTTCTGAAAACGTGTCTCATTTTGCATCTTGTGTCCATCACCCCTCTGTTGGGAGGGGGGACACCATGCTTCATCAGTCCACTGGAATCTAGTTGATCATTGCATGGATCAAAGTTCTGATGTCTTTCAAAATTGTTTCTTTAGAATGGTATTGTTATTGTATAAATCACCCTCCTAGTTTGTTTACTTCACTCTGCATCATACAAGCCTTCCTAGGTTTATCTGAAATCATTTCTTTCAAATACCACAATTTGTTCAGCCATTCCCCAATTAATGAATACTCCCTTAAGTTTCCACTTCTTTCTTCAAACAATGATAGCTGTTATAAATATTTTTGTACATATGGGTCCTTTTCCTCTTTATTTGATCTATTTGAGGGTATAATGTCTAGTTGATTTCAGTGGTTGGAGCTGCGTTTTTTGACCAACAAATATTTACTTCCTATAGGCAGCTGGGTATTGTAGTGGATTGTAGCCTCACATCAGAAAGAACTGAGTTCAAATCTTTTCTCAAATACTTACTAGCTATGTCATCCTAAGCATGTCACTTACCTTCTTTCAGCCTCAGTTTCTTCATCTCTATAACAGGGATAATAATAGCCCTTACATCCTAAGGTTTTTGTGAATATCAAATGAAATAATCTTTGTAAAGCATTTCATAAACCTTGCAGGGCTACATAAATGTTATTATTACTATTTTTATTTATTAGTACTATTATTACTAAGTTTGTGCTGTGTCCAGAGTATTGGGTGAGATGACAGCTAGAGTTTGGGGCTCAAATTCTGACCTTATATTTATTATGGAACCATGGGCAAGTCACTTGACCTCTGAGTCTGTTTCTTTATCATTAAAATGGGCATAGTACCTGAAGAGCCTACCTTACAAGAGTGTATGACACTCTAATGACATACTGTATGTAAATATCTTTGCAAATTTTAAAACACTATGCCAGTTCTTCCTATTATTCTTTTTAGAGTTTTGGAGAGATATAAAGTTTAGGTAAGACAAGGTCCCTTCCCTTATGGGGCATAAAGTCAAAGGGGTAAGAAATAAACACAAAAAAACCACAATATACATTATTAAATAGAAAGTACATTAGAGTACAACCGCAAAAGAAAGAACTTTGGTAAGATGCAAAAGGGAAAAAAAAAATCAAACATTTGCTTGTTTTGAGCTGGCAGCGAACCAAGATAATAAGGCAAAGGAATAACAATCTGACTGTTCCCAGAGATTAGAGCATGAGGAAAGGAAGAAAGCCACCAGAGTGGAAGGCAACAAATGTCTGAGGAAAACAGGAATGGCCAAACTAGCTTAGACAGGCACGCTGCTACTCCCCAACCCAAGTCAATTTTCATAGAGTCCCAACATCTCAGAGTTGGAAGATACTTTAGAGGTCCCCTGCCTGACTCATGAATCTCTGCTACAATATCCCTTCAACAATATCCCTGACAAGCGATCCCCCAGCCTCTGCTTGTTCTCGGAGGGAGAATCAGCTTCAGCTTCCCGTCTCCTTGAAGTCTCTGAGGATTTGGTCAGATGGAACTGCTCAGATGCCAGAGGCTATTTTGCCAACAATCTTGCTTCTGACTGCCCTGATGAAGGCTCTGGATCCCACGCTACAGATATCTGAAATCACCTGACCCGTCCTGTCAGAAGCTTATCTGAAACAAGCCCCAACCCTGGACATTTGCCTGTTGCTAGTCAGGTTACTAAGCAGCATTTCAATTGTTTTCTTTGCGATAAGCAGAAGAGAGGAGAGGAGACTGCAAGTGGAGAGGGAGATTCTGTTGGCATGGAGCTCAAGTCCCCAAAGGAACAAGAGGCGGAAAGGGTTGACTTTAGATGAGAGATGTAATCTGATAAGGAGAGGAAGCAGCAGCGGTGACAGCAAGGGAACAGGAGGATGAGCTAATGCAGAACCGGTGTCTGTGTAAAGGTCAAGATATGAGGGAAGACAGTAACCAGGAGGGCCTTGCCAACTTGCCCACCCAGCACAAATCAAAGCTCTTTCTGTGACTTTGTTGCATCCCACTGGGTACTCTAAATCATCAATACATGAAATTCCTGGCTGCTGCTATAAGCCACCGCTGAAAATCAACCCATTTGTGTTTACTGATTGCCTCTAAAGCTCAAGATCTTGTACTAGGCACTGGGGATACAAAAGAATATAAGACACAGACCCTGATATTAAGCTGGAGACACAGGACTGGAAAACATGAAAAATTAAATGATAGCAGAATGATACAAAACATGAAATATCGTAAGACAGGACGTGTTCAATTGTCAATGAGTTATGAAATTTTGTGAGCAGAGTGGTGAGTAGGGCAGGGTGACCAAGATTTGCTTCAGGGTTCTGAAATTTAGAGGAAAATAACATTTGTAGTCGTGCAGCAGCATGGAAAAACAACTGAGCTTATGATCAAATTAGCAAGAATAATTACTCAAACCAGGCAGGGTGTGGAATCCCTGTAATTTCTGTTACTGGGAAGGCTGAGGATAATGGATCCCTTGATCCGTCTAAGGAGTTCTGATCCATCTAGAGAATTCTGAACTGCAGTATATTAAGTCCAGCGCCAATATGTTGAACCCCTAGAAGTGGGAGCCACTGGTCTGCCTAGGGAGGGGTGAACTGGCATAAGTCAGAAATGGGGTAAGTCAAAGCTCCTATGCTAAATGTATTGGGATTGGACAGTGAAGGCCTACTGTACTTCCAGACTGGGCCCAATATTAAGGAGACCCAGTATTGAAAAACAAACAAGTAAAAACCCTTAAATAAGAAGCAACAGAACCAGGTGGTATGCTGGTAGTATTGCCGCAGGGGAACTCTTCTCTAGCTCACCTCTATGCTGGCCTATACATTGTATATCTCAGAAACATTGAAAGTTCTGCATCTTTTGTCCTGGGTTTATTAAACAGGTGAAAGACACCCCTACACTGGCGCTTTAGGAAAATCACTTTGGTTGTTGTGAGGAGGATGGATTAGAACAGGAGGACACTTCTAGGAAGGAGATCAATTTTGCAAGAGGCCAGGAAAAGATGACAAGGGCATGAACCTGGGTTGTGACTGAGTAGAGAGAAGATGTAAGAGAAGATATGGAAGTAGAAACAATAAGATTCGCCAAATGATTAAATGTATGGGATGAGGCAAAGTGAGGAGTCAAGGTTGATGCCAAGGTTTTAAACTTAGATGACTAGACAGATGGCGGTATCATTGACAAAAAGTGAAGCTTGGAAGAGGGGTACCTTTGGGGGGAAAAATAATGTAATCACAGTTCCTCCAGACCTACTTGTCTTGTGCTTTGAACTCTTTCCTTCAAAATAAGAAAAAAAGTGAGCAGGTAGGCTCACTCACCCCAAGGGTAGATGTTCTTGTTGATGGGTACTTGCCACAGCCATGAGGTGATAGAGGTTGAAGGTGGAGCTGGCAAACGTGAGGGAATGTCGGTGGGGTTGAGAGGCGGCAGACAAAGTTCCCGTTTGTCTACACTAAGTCACTGCTCATGCCTAGGTTAGGGTAGGTTATAACTCCTTGAGAGTCCCAGGTGTGTGCATCCCTATGAGGCCAAAGATGGGAAGGGAGCAGAGTCAGGGATTTAAGGGATGGTGTACTTATGTTGTAGACAAGCCCAAGATTGACTATGTAGGAGGAAGGTGGAATGCAATGCATCTTACTGCCCTTGAATTGACTGATCATATACCCCTTAGAGCTTTAGTGGCCTCCCTGGGGTTATGCTGGGTGGGTACTTTGGAGCCCCATAGATCTAGAGGAAAGAGCAGTGGGTATGGAGTCAGAAAAACTCTGTTCAAATTTCAGCTCAGATATGTGACCACAGGCAAGTCTTTGGACCTCTCTAGTCTTCAATGACCTCATCTGTAAAAAGAGGAGGCTGGCACGAATAATCTCTAAGGTCCCTTCCAGCTTTAATATTCTATCATTCTGAGTCATAATGTGACAAAGCAAAATGCCCAGTAACAAGCTCTGTAGCAGAGAGAACATTGAGTTGTATCTTTCCTCTGCTACTGAAATCCTTTGTGACCTTGATTAAACGAGTCACTTTCTATGTCTGGACCTGTGACTTCATCTATACAATGAGGAGGTTGAAATAAATTATCTCTAAGGTCCTTTCCAGTTGTAAGTTCTATGATCCTTATTTCTGTCCTCAGTATTTGAGAAGTTTGACAGTGAAAGGAAGGAAGCAGAATGGTAGCTGGAGTTCACAGCAGTGCCTTAGGGAAGGTTTTTTTCTCATGATTGGGGAGATCTAAACACATTTGTAGGCAGATGGGAAGGAGTTGGTGCAGAGGGATAAAGTGGAGGTGTATGAGAGAAAGGGGATCAAAGTTTGAGAGATAGACAGAGTGGATGGATCAAGTGCAAAGATTCAACTCAATTCGTAATAGCCTTGGAAAGGAGAAAGAACATCTGCGGAACACAGCTATGAATAGGAGAGAGTGGATATTTAAGATAGATACTTCCAGGTGAGAAAAGATAGGCAGCTCATGCCTGAACATCTCAAATAAAATAAGATGTCATACTTGGGAGGACAGTGGAGAAGGTTTGGAATAACTTTTATGAGGAGTCTGTTAAAGAATCAGGGAGAAGAATGAGAAAAGGATTGCTAAGCATCAGAGTGGGTATAACTGAAGCTAGATCTTATTAATTTATAGTGAGCCAAATTGCAGGGTTCTCTAACAAAACTTACAGATTTATCCCTAAATCTACTTAGTATCAGAACTATGGTACATTGAGGTAGTGTAATGTGACAGAAAGGGGATGGATTTGGAATTCAAAATCCTGGGTTCAGCTCTGCCTTCATAAAAGCTCTGCCATGTACAACCTATGTGACCTTAGGCAAATCATTTAACCTCTATGAGCCTCAGTTTCTTCATCTGTTAAATGAGTTGGAATAGGTGGTCCTGTGATCTTACAACCACTCACTTTGGTAATTAATTATCCCCTAATTGTTCCACTTTCCCATAAACACTAAATATATACATATTAGCATTTTTTTTGTGATGGCAAAGAACAGAGTAAGTGTCCATCAACTGGGAAATGACCAAGTACATTGTGATATATGGATGTAACGGAATATGACTGCACTGTAAGAAGTGATGATTATGAAGAATTCAGAGGGGCAGCTAGGTGGTGCAGTGGACAGAGCTCCAGCCTTGAAGTCAGGAGGTCCTGAGTTCAAAATTGGCCTCAGACACATAACACTTACTAGTTGTGTGACCCTGGGCAAGTCACTTAACCCCATTGCCTAACCAAAAAAAAACAAGAATTCAGAGAAGCCTGGCAAGACTTAGACAAACTGAGGTAGAGTGAAATAAATGCAACCAGGAAAACAGTACACACAATGAGTACAGCAATGTAAAAGTAAAGAAGAACAAGAACAAGAACAAGAATAAGGAATGAGATGCTGTGTAACTGTAATAATTTCACTTGGTCCCAGAGAAGAGTGGAGAATAGGAGCCTTCCTCTCTTCTTTGCAGAGGTAGGGGATTATGGGCAAAATCTTGCATATACTATCATAGATGACGTGTTGATTGGCTTTCCTTAACTTTTTTTTTCTTTTTCTTTTTTATTCTTTGTTTGAAAGGATGGCTTAATGAATAGGGGAGAAGGATGTCTTCATAAATGAAGGCGATGTAAAAAAAAAGATATCAATAATTTAAAAATATACTGCATTTTAGTCTACTCCATGCCTTCCTCCCTCACTCCCCTACACCAAACCCTACTGCCAAACCGGTCCATTGTCTACCTTAAAGGCAGGGACAAAAGACATGGCATAGTATAGTGGAACGAGAACTATTTTGGAGGAGGAATCCTGGGTTCAAATCCTAACTCAGCCACTTACTAACTGTGTGACCATGGGCAACTCACCTTACATCTCTGGCCCTCAATTTCCTCATCTATAAAATGGGGAGTATGTAGTATATAAACTCATAGATCCTGTCCATTTCTAAGTCCTATGATGCTATTGTGTGTTCTCCATACCTACCCTGCCACAATGTTGAATTGGGGTAGATGGTGCTTGATTTTCCCACCAAACTATAAAGTCCTCCAGAGGTGGCATGTTGTGGTAATTGATTATTTTGCACATACTCATATATGTATGTGCTTTCCACTGCTAAATGTTCCTTGAGGGAAGGAACTATTTAATATGGATCTGTGATTCTTCAATGCCTTGCACAATGCCTAGAATATAGTAGACACTTAAGAAATACTTGCTGATTGATTCCAAAGGGGACTAGGTTCAAATCTCACCCTTGAAGCTTGTTAGCTAGGAGACCTGGACAAGTCTGAGACAACTCTGTAGGGTTAATATCTTCCTACATCCTAGATGGCCTCCCAGAGTCCCTGAACTAACAGATCCTTTGAGCATTCCTCAATAGCCCTTCAGTCTGCCAGACCTCTAAGCGTGGACTTCTTTACAAAACATTAGACAATGAGAGATATTTTCCATTTTTCCGTAGGAGAGAGAAGTAGCAGCCGTGGCTTGGGAGCCTTGAGGAGTGCCCTGTTCTGAAGCTATCAGGTACAAGCAAGTACAGCAGCCTAACAACATGTTTGCCATCACTCATCTCCTTGGAAACTAACACTAGACTAATTACAGCCAATTTGTCTAAAATAACTGTGTTGGCTTGGCTTGGTCACATGACTGCTAAGGATTTTCTTTGTGTATGCTGAACATGAAGTTATTATTATGACAACTCTCGTTTCGATGGCCTTTGAAGGTTTTCAAAGTGCTTTTCTCAAAATAGCCCCACTGAAGATGATTATTCCCATTTTACAGTGAGTGGAGCTGTGATTCAAGGAGGTTGTCACTTATATCTGTTGCCTATCTTTTTTCATTATCATTCATAAAGAGAATTCTAGATTATCCTGAATCTTGGGAAGAATAGTAAGGCTTGGTACTACTATCAGATGTTAGTAGAGAGCGTTTAAAATAAGAGTCCTGTAGGTGAGTTCTGCCTTCATAGATGCTGTCCTAACTTGAGGAGTTTCCAATGTTGGACTCGGTGTCTGGAAGACCTAAATTTGAATCCTTTCTCAGGCACTTATTAGCTTTCTGATGCCAGGCAAATCACTTAATCTCTCTGAGCTTCAGTGTCTTTTTCTATAAAATAATAGCACCTACCTCACATGGTTATTGTAAAGATCACATGAGTTAAAATATGTAAAGTCATCTGCCAAATCTTAAAGTATTATGTAAGTTCTAGCTATGATTAATAACTCCTATTGATATATTGTCTTAAGGTTTATAAAGTACTAGGTGCTGCAATACAAGTATTTATTTCCATTTTACAGATGAGAAAATTGAGATTTAGAGATGCTGAGCAACTTGCCTAGGGGTCACATAGCTAGTGGGATCATATGTATAATATGTTGTTGTTCAGTCACGTCCAACTGTCTGTGACCCCATTTTTGGAGTTTTCTTGGCAAAGAGTGGTTTGCCATTTCTTTCTCTAGCTCATTTTACAGATGAGGAAACTGAGACAAACAGTGTTAAATGACTTACTGAGGGTTATATAGCTAGTCAGTGTCTGAGGCTGGATTTGAACTCAGGAAGAGGAGTCTTCCTGAGGCCCAGTACTCTGTGCACTATGGAGCCACCTAGCTGATCTATTGCTAGCAAGAACCAGAATTTAGTTCTAGAGCATAAATGCGGGGCATTTTCTGCCCCATCACACAACTCTCATGAAGTCATGAATTAGTTTCCTGCTTGTTCTCAAAGGTCGTAGAGTTGTAAGGTTACAAAAGATTGAGATGTTCTGGTCCAACCCTCTCATTTTACAAGTTGAGAAACAGAATTAACCTATCCAAGGTCAATCAATAAGGCGTCAGCAGATCTTACATCTAGTTTCTGGGTCTCCTGCATTCTCCAGCTCAGTGCTCTGGCCTTCTATCCCATACTGCCAGCCTTATGAACCAACTCAGAGTGCAGCAGAGAAAAAAAAAAACAAACCTTAGGGTGCCAAACTACTGTCCACCTTCCGTGCAGACTCAAATACCCAGGAGTCTCTTGGGCAGGAATAGGTTTGTCAGATTTTCCCAGTTTGAGAATCATAAGGGAGTGAGTTAACTCAAAAACAAGACTAAGGCAAAGTCACTGGATGGGGAGCGGGAGGCAGAGGAGGGAAGGGGGGATGTTATCATGAACTCTCATCATTGCTTCTTACTTTCCCCCTTTTTATCAGAAGTCAAAGTAAAGTGTAAAGTATTTGGCTATCAGGCCTCTATCACTCGTTCCCTAGTGAGAAAACACAGCTGAATTAGGGCTAGCTTGATAGTTGTCCTGTTGAAAATCAGAATGTCTTATCTTTATTTCCATTTCTCCTGTCTAGACACTTGACAATGATTTGCAGGAAATTGAGGCAATTACCCCTTCTGTGAAGCCAGGGCTAAAACATTTCTAAATATAATTTTACTGAGTGTATTTTTTTAAGTGCTTGTTAAGGTTGATTCAAGAGGAAAACACAAATGCCTGTCCTCTCTCCCTCTGTCCAAGAATGAGACAGCTGGGGAGGTAACACGCATATCCTACTGGCCAGGGCTGCCTCACTTTTTAAGCTGTGAGATTTGGTATGACATGAAGAGGATGGAGTGGGGAGCATTGCTCTATTTATTCAAGCTGCAGGACCAGGCTTCTCATCTCTGACAAAAGAAATGAAAAGGATTCAATGCCTCTATTTGTAACAGGACCATGGAACACATAGGTCACTGAGTCAGTCATTTTTCTGTCTGACTTTCCAAAACCATAACAAGAAAGTGGAAAGAATTCTCTGGATGTAGAGCCAGAAGACGTGTGGTTGAATCCTGGTCCTGTTGCTTGTGAGTTGTGTGACTTTAGACAACTTGACTACATCTCTGAACCTCAGTTTCTCTGTCTGTAAAATGATGGAGTGAGATTAGTTGGTCCACATGATCCCTTATAACTCAAAATCCTATGATCTATCTTTTATTATAGACTTTTTTGACAAGTCATCAGATTAGCTGCATAGTTGGTCTGATTTATTTGAAAGTAAACACACAACAAATAATGGATGTCTATAAACAAACAACGAAATTGGAAAGAGTTATGGATGCCATTGCCAGGGCACATTGTTGTAAAGGATACACAACTGTATGCATGTTACTCAACATAGCATTATAGGACATAGCAGGGCAATTTTTTGTTTCATGTCCTTGTAACCATACTAGTATTGTTATATCATCTCTGCTCCCTCTGTATAATCCTAGGGAGTATAACTGACATTCTCCTATAACAAAGATATCTATACAATCTCTTTACGGGGATGTACTTTTCCCTATTTGCCAAGGAACTTGGTGACTGCCAAAGCAACCAATATATGGCCTCTCATTGTTATATCTCAGGCTCTACAACTAGGAGGACCTGTTAGTTGTGACATGTCACTCATGAACTCAGATTCAACTCATTGGTCACTCCTATTTCTTCCAGATCCAGCGTGTTGTTTCAGGCACTCAAACTCAAGGTCATGGTAAAAGAAACAATTGAATTACAATAGTAGAATAAAGTCAAAATAAAGAAGTACCAACCACTTATGTAATATAAAATTCTAAATACCTCCAAGCTCCATTTGCAAGGTGAAGCCCACCTCTCAGGGGGGAATAGTACATTTCCCCTTTATTCAGTTTCCTGGGCTGCTAGAAATGGAGAGAGAGAGAGAGGAAAGAAAAAAAAGGAGAGAGACAGGGAGACAGAAAGAGAGACAGAGAAAGAGTGAGACAGAGAGACAAAGACAGAAAGAAAGAGCTTGGAAGATAATTTGATTAATTAAAAAAAAACATCTCCACGCTCAATGGGAGTGGGGCAATTTAAAGGTCATTCACGCCACTCAACTCATTTTTTCAAGTATCTTCCCTTTAATTATTTTTCTTTGTTTGAATATAAATCATACTGTTAGGAAGCAAAAGTGCCATGTGTGCCTCATTATCTCAGCATCCCTGAGTGACATCAGGACATAGGGCCCCAACCAGTGCTATTTTGTAGACTAATAGACATCCTACTCTTCGTACTTGATACAGTATGTCTCTCCATGAATCATAAAGCTTTGTTTCCCAGTGACACCAGGATTAAGCAATGAGACTTGCAGTTGGAGCTTCTAACAGTGAGATAAAAAAAAACAAACAAACCACAATGCTTGTTCTCTTTGTTTCTGTCAGTGGCCTTCTGTGCTAAAGCTATTGCTAGGTGATAGGTTTCTTTCAATCATTCTCTCACTTTTCATACTCTGACACTCCAATGCACAGGTAATAGATTTGGAAACATCTATTAGACATTCCACTTGCTGGCCCAATTGAAACTTTTGCTCTGGCTTCAGTATGTATTCTGGTTGAAATATTTGGACTAGGGGAGTAGGTATGGTTCTAGATTTCTAATTACGACTAGATCAAGTCTCTGTGTAATTTGCTTGCAAGATCACAGGCACCTCAGCAACACAGTGGAGAGAGGACTGGATGTGGACTCAAGGAGACCTGAATTCAAATATGGCCTCTGACACTTATTATCTGTGTGACCCCAGGCACATCACTTAACCTCTGTCTGCCTCAGTTTTCTCATCTGGAAAATGAGGATAATAATGGCACGTACCTCCCAGGGCTGTTGTTGTGAAGATAAAATAAGAAAATATTTATGAAGGATTTTGCCAACCTTGAAGTGCTATCTAAAACGTTAATTGGAGCAGTTAGGTGGTGCAGTGGATAGAGCACTGGCCCTGGAGTCAGGAGGACCTGAGTTCAAATGTGACCTCAGGAAGTTATTAGATGTGTGACCCTGGGCACACTTAACCTTGATTGCCTATGAAAAAAATGTTAGCTGTTATGGAGATCTGAACCCTGATTGAATTAGATCCTAGCGTGAAAGTCATATGTGGAGAAATATAATATTTTTCTCACATTATACCATATTCTTTTTTTTCTGCTTTTTTTTTGCTTATTGGGTACTTTGGCAGTCACCAAGCCCCTTGGCAAATAGGGGAAAGTAGATACCCATAAAGGGACTGTATAGATGACCTTGTTATGGGAGAATGTCAGTTATACTTCCTAGGATTATTCAGAGGGATCAGAGGTGATATAATAATACTAGTGTGGTTATAAGGACATAAAACAAAAAATTGGCAATCGGGGTTAAATGTCTTGCTCAGGGTCACACAGCTAGTAAGTGTTCAGTGTCCAAAGCTGGATTTGAACTCAGGTCCTCTTGACTTCAAAGCCAGAGCTCTATCCACTGCACCACGTAGCTGCCCCAACTTTATGCCATATTCTTGATTGTTATTGTTGTTCAATCATTTCAGTCATGTCTGATACTTCGTGACCCCATTTAGGGTTTTCTTGGCAAAGATACTGGAGTGGTTTGCCATTTCCTTCTTCAGCTCATTTTACAGATGAGCAAACTGAGTCAAACAGAGTTAAGTGACTTGCCCACAGTCACACAGCTAGTAGGTGCTGAGGTCAGATTTGAACTCAGGAAGATTAGTGTTCCTGATTCCAAGCCCAGTGCTCAGTACACTATGGCACCACCTAGCTGCCCCATAGTCTTGATTAGGTAGTCTTAAGCAATGGGTCAGTCATTATTAAAATGTTACTTATGTGCTTCTGATCTGCTTCCGAAGATTAGAAGTCAATGAATACAAGCCTCCTAGGTTTGCTATTGCCTATGCTCTCCACATTAGTAGGTAGTAGGGGCAATAACCTTATTTTACTCCACTTGTTATAAATCTCACACTTATTATAGCTATCAACTATCATTTAGGGTCGGTTGAACTTGCTTTGTATCATATCTAGAGTTTTCTTGACCTCAGTGTCCAAAATCATTATGGAGGGCTTCTAATGAGCCAGAATCAATTATATTTGGCTACCATAACCCTTTCATGACCAACCTCAACCTGAAACTTCTTTTTGCTCTTGCTGGAAGGGGCAACTGGCCATCAGAAGCCATATATGGAAAATTGCTTTTGCACCAGCCCAAAGCCTTCTGGCAGATATACTCCAGATGTAGAAGAGTACTTGTATTGTTGTTCAGTCCTGTCCGACTCTTCCTGACCCCATGGTTTTTATCCATGAGGTTTTCTTGGTGAAGATACTGCAGTGATTTCCCATTTCCTTCTCCAATGTGCTCTTATTTTACAGATGAGGCAAATAGAAATTAAGTGACTTGCTCAGGGTCACATAGCTAGTTAGCATCTGAGGTCGAATCTGAACTCAAGCCTTCCTGACTCCAAGCCTGGTGCTCTATCCACTGTACCACCTAGCTGCACAGAGTATATGTGTACCCAGATGCAAGACTATCGCCGCTGTCTTCAGGGGGACATTGTTCCCTTATGCTTTAATAGCATGACGTTTGTTGGCACTGTGATTTCATTGATGTGGGTAATTTCATTGATGGTGCAGATTATAGCTGGTGAGACTGTATGCTTATGAGTCATGAAACACTGCAGTCTCTAAACAATTGGAGTTATGGGTCACCCAAAGGGCAATAGAGAGATACATGGTAGATTTGAATAGACTGCAACATACCACCGATGAAAAATTGCACAAGAGAAGTATCGTGAATGATTTAACAACGAGATGTATGGGTATCACTTTCCCCCTGTGCAAGCCCTTTCCTAGGTCTGCAATGTATACCAGAAGTTTCCAAACTTATTTGGCCTGCTGCCCCCCTTTAAAAAAAAATTGCTCAGTGACTTGCCCGGAAATCTACTTTCTTTAACCCTAAATAAGTTTTTTTTAATTTGCATCATTTCAAAAAAAATATAAAATATATATTTTTAAATGACACATCTTAAATTTAATAATTTATTGTAAATTTGTGGGGCTTTTTCCTTCATTGAAATTTTGATGATGCAATATTGAGTCATACAACCATATAGTATTGTATTGTAAACAAGTCATTACATGCACACATTCCTGCCAATGCATGCTGGACTTCCCAACAATGTGCAACATGCTTGCCTGCCAATACTTGCTTGTTAAGACCTGTTGGTGAACTTAAACACCAATAGGTTATAACTTGCATTTTGTGTGTTTATTGGAAAATAATATAATCACTATGACTTTAATTCTGTTACACAACAGATGAAACATGTACAAATGGTTTTTTCAAAATTCTCTTATCTTCTTTCTTTCCTTATGCTTCTGCCATGCCCTTATTTTTATTCAACACCCCCACCCCCAATTGTGCCCAAAGCTATTACTACCCCCCTAGATCAGTCCAGTGCTCCACAGCAGTGGTACTACCCACTTCAGGAACCTATGGGACCCTCACATAGGGTATGTCCACTCATTCTCTTAAGAGGCAGATGTTGGTTTCTTCTTCTTCTCCTTCTCCTCCTCCTCCTCTTCTCCCTCCTTTTCCTTCTCTTCCTCTTCTCCTTCTTCCAATCTAAATGATAAGTTAACTAAAATTAAAGTCATTTATGTCAACAACAACAACAACAAAAACCCCAACAAGATATCTTACATGGGGTGGAGCCAAGATAGTGGAGTGAAAGCAGTGACTTGTTTGAGTTCTCCCCCAAACCCCTCCAAATACCTGTAAAAATGGCTCTAAACAAATTCTAAAGCAGCAGAACCCACAAGAAGACAGAGTGAAACAAATTTCCATCCCAAGACAATCTGGATGGTTGATCTGAAAGATATATTGCACTGGGCAGGGAGAGGAGCATAGTTCAGCATGGGCGCGCAGGCAAAACAGGCCTCAGTGAACCTGGAGCAGACCTCAGAGGACTGAATCGCGGGCAGCTGTGGTGGTTTCCAGACTTCTCAACCCACAAACGCCAAAGACAACTTAAAAGGACAGTGAGAAAAGTCTGTGATTGTGGTGTGAGAGAGAAGCACTGTCCCAGCCCCAGTCCCTGAGCTTGGCCTCAGGGCGGTGGCTGCTTCCTGAGCTTCCAGCCTACAGACTGAGGGGGAATCTAGTGGCTGATCAGAGGGGGATTTCAGGGATCTCTCTGCTGGTGCAGGATTCTCTTGCTTTGCCTGTGCTTGGATCTGGATCACAGTTCTGGGTGGTGATCCTGGTGCAAGGAGGAGTGCTGGAGTGGTGGAGCTTGTAGTGGTGGTGGAGAGGAAATTCTCCTCACAGTTCCAAGGCAGCAAAGAGTGCTTGTGGTCACTCATAGACCAGAGCACAGGCCAGGAAAAGGGTAAACACCTCAGCCCTTATCATACCACCTTAAAGAGATGAAAATTTACAGGTCCCTAGAAGTAACTCTGAAAAGAGCTGCACAAAACCCCTGAAGCTTGGGACAGTACATTCTCCACACTGCAAGCAGAACCCTATCTTAACAAAGAGTTTATAACTCAAGTAATTGACTGGGATCATAAACAAAAAAAGGTGCAAACAAAGTCAAACCATAGAATCCTTCTTTGGTAACAAAGAAGATCAAAACGTACAACCAAAAGAAGACAACAAAGTCAAAGCTCCCACATCCAAAGCCTCCAAGAAATGTATGAGTTAGTCCCAGGCCATAGAAGAGCTCAAAAAGGAGTTTGACAAACAAGTAAGAGAAGAAGAGAAAAAACCTAGAAGAGAAATGAGAGTGATGCAAGAAAATCATGAAAAACAAGTCAACAGCTCGCTAAAGGAGATCCAAAAATACTGAAGAAAATAGCACCTTAAAAAATAGCCTAGCCCAAATGGTAAAAGAGGTCCAAAAAGCCAATGAGGAGAAGAATGTCCTAAAAAGAAAAATTGGCCAAATGGAAAAGGAAGTCCAAAAGTTTACTGAAGAGAATACTTCCTTAAAAATTAGAATGGAGCAATTGGAAGCTAGTGGCTTTATGAGAAATCAAGACGCTGTAAAACAAATCCAAAAGAATGGAAAAATAGAAGAGAATGTCAAATATCTCACTGGAAAAACAACTGACCTGGAAAATTGATCCAGGAGAGAGAATTTTAAAATTATTGGACTATCTAAAAGCCATGATCAAAAAAAAGAGCCTAGACATCATCTTTCAAGAAATTATCAAGGAAAACTGCCCTGACACTTTAGAACTGGAGGGCAAAATAGAAATGGAAAGAATCCATTGATCACCTCCTGAAAGAGACCCCCAAAGGAAAACTCCTAGGAATATTGTAGCCAAATTCCAGAGTTCCTAGGTCAAGGAGAAAATATCGCAAGCACCAGAAAGGAACAATTCAAGTATTGTGGAAACACAATCAGAATAACACAAGATTTAGCAGCTTCTACATTAAGGGACCAGAGGGCGTGGAATATAATATTCCAGAAGGCAAATGATATAGGATTACAACCAAGAAGCAACTACCCAGCAAAACTGAGTATAATCCTTTGGGGGAAAAATGGTCATTCAGTGAAATAGGGGACTTTCAAGCATTCTTGATGAAAAGACCAGAGCTGAATAGAAAATTTGACTTTCAAATACAAGACTCAAGTAAAACATGAAGAGGTAAACAGGAAAGAGAAATCATAAGGGACTTATTAAGATTGGACTGTTTACATTCCTGCATGGAAAGATGATATTTGTAACTCATGAGACCTTTGTCAGTATTAGGGTAGTTGGAGGGGAAAAAATTATATGTATGTATGTATATAGATAGATGGATGGATAGATAGATAGACAGATAGATAGATAGATAGATAGATGGCACAGGGTGAGTTGAAGATGAAGGGGTGATATCTGGAGAACAAAATTAAGTGGTGAGAGAGGATTATACTGGGAGTAGGAGAAAAGGAGAGGTAGAATGGGGTAAATTATCTCACATAAAACAGACAAGAAAAGGCTTTTATAGTGGAGGGGAAGTGGGGGAAGGTGAGAAGGAATGAGTGAATCTTATTCTCACAGGATTTGGCTTAAGGAGGGAATAACATACACACTCAATTGGGTATGGAAATGTATCTTACCCTACAGGAAAATGGGGGGGGAGGGGACAAGAGAACAGGGGGATGATAGAGGGGAGGGCAGATTGGGGGAGGGGGTAATCAGAAGCAAACACTTCTGAGGAGGGACAGGGTCAAAAGAGAGACTAGAATAAATGGGGGGTGGGATAGGATGAAGGGAAATATACTTAGTTTTTCACAACATGACTGCTATGGAAGTGTTTTGCATGACTACACATGTATAACCTGTATTGAGTTGCTCGCCTTTTCAGTGAGGGTGGATAGGGAGGGAGGAAGGGAGAAAATTTGGAACCCAAAGTTTTAAGAGCACATGTTAAAAAAATTGTTTTCACATGCAACTGGGAAATAAGAAATACAGGAAATGGGATATAGAAATCTATCCTCCCTTACAGGAAAATAGAAGGAGAAGGGGATAAGAGAAGGAGGGGAGAGATAGAAGGGAGGGCAGATTAGGGGAAAGGGTCTTCAGAATGCATGCCATCTTGGGGTGGGGAGAAGGATGAAATGGGGAGAAAATTTGGAACTCAAAATCTTGTGGAAGTGAATGTTGAAAACTAAAAATAAATAAATTAAAGAAAAAAAAGAGGTAGATGGTGCTAGAGGGCAGTAAACTGAATTTAGGTCTCTTCCAATGAGCTTCAGTCTTTCTCCAGCCAATCAATAACCCTCAGCACAGAAGCAGAAGACTTCCTATCAGTTCATTTTCCTGAAGTTAAAAGATTCCTGATGTCTTCTGAACTTAGCCCTTCCAAGCTTTTCCTGTTGGCTTCTTCAATACCCTCAATGCCTCATATCAGAGCTTCCTGGTGCTCAGTGACTCATTGACTGTGGGCAAATCACTTAACTGTTCTATGCCTCAATTTCCTTAGGAAGAGTCTGAACTTAGTTGCTTCCAAAGTTCCTTGTAGATCTAAATCTATTGACCTATAATCTTTCCTTTATAAGATAAAAACTATGAAAACCCTTTTTCTATTATGAAACCAAGTCTTTAAATATCCATAATCTCCAGTTATTTGGGTTGCCATTTTATGAGTTTTAACCTCTCAAATTCTTAAAGAAATCCCACAAAAATGAACTCAGAGACCACAATGCTCTCTGAAAAAGCCAGAAACACATGGACTACAACAACTTCTGAAGAGTGAAAAATGAATATCACTTAGAGTTCAATGAAGAGGTACATGGTAGGTGTGAACGGGCTGCAGTCTATAACCAGCTTCTTTTCTTTCCTCTTCTGTCTGTCTCTCTCCGTTGCTGCGTATGTCTCTCTCTCTTAAATGAGAAACTTTGAAGAAGAACAGGAGTACAAGATATCGTCAAAGAAACATATAATAAAAAATGAGACTGGTCATGTAACAAAGGGAGAGTTGGCAGCCAATGTACTATGTTGGTTATTCTCACAATGTGGGGAGAAATCAAGGAAGATATCCATCACTCTGGGTAGATTCTCAGTGGTGAATGTGTGAGTAGAAATAGATAATGGTCACACAGTTTGGGCATGTATGCTTAAGTTATGATCTGCATCATTGAAAGGAATGCTCAAATCAATGAAGTCACTGAGTCATTTGAGTATTTGAGTGAACTTAAAAATTATTTTATTTCATTGATGTTTTAGTGCACATGTCTTTAACACTATAGAAACTTCTTTTCTCTCCATCTATTCCTCCCAAATCTGTTCTTTATCCTATGATATATGACTATGACCTCTAGTACATCTATTGCTCCCTGTTCTCCCCATCCATCTCCATGACTGATAGAATTTTCCTGCCTTCATAGTTTGATCTGTTAGTTGACCAGTTCAACTATACACTGTCTTCCAATCTTGAATGCTTTACCTTCTTACCCCTACTCACTCCTTGCCAATTCTCAAACATGGATCACTCCTACCATCCACTCTCTCTGTTCTTGTTCCTAAACTGCTAACTTTGTTGGAGAATATGACAAAACTGTATCTCCAGTCCAACTGGAAATTGATGCTCTCTGATCTCATTTGGGACCTTATTGCTGCAGGACAATTCATTTGTTTTGTTTTGTTTTGTTTTTTTTGATTGAATCTTTATAATGCTCTCCATATAAACTCATTCTAAACCTCTCTCCTCAAGCCCCAGACTCCATCTCCCTCCCCTCCCCCAGGGCAGATAACTTTGTCTTCTACTTTACTGAGAAAATCAATACCATCTGTTGTGAACTCTCTCATCTTTCCTACTTCATGCACATCAAAACCCCTCTATATATTCACCTGTCCTCTCCTCCTTTACTCCAGTCTTTGAGGAAGAGATGATTCTCTTCCTTGCCAATACTAACACCTCTCCTCCTCCAGGAGCTTGTCCATTAATCATTCTCTCTCTGTCTCTGCCTCTTTGTCTCTCTCTTTTTCTCTGTCTCCCTCTATCACACACACACACACACACACACACACTCTTGAATATTTAATTCCTATCTATCTACTAGTTCTTTTTCCAATAGCTACAAACACTTTCAGATTTTCACCTACCCTTTTTTTGTTTTGTTTTGTTTTTTGGCGAGGCAATTGAGGTTAAGTGACTTGCCAAGGGTCATACAGCTAGTAAGTGTCCAGTGTCTGAGGCCAGATTTGAACTCAGGTCCTCCTGACTCAAGGCCGGAGCTCTATCCACTGTACCACCTAGCTGCCCCCAAACAACTTTTGTTTTGTTTTGTTTTGTTTTTGTTTTTGCAGGGGAATTGGGGGTAGGTAACTTGCCCATGGTCACACAGCTAATGTCAACTGTCTGGTCTGAGATCGGATTTGAACTCAGGTCCTCCTGACTTTGGGGCTGTTGCTCTATCCATTGTACCACCTAGCTGCACTTACCTACCCTCTTAAAAAAAAAAGAAGTAATTTTGTATATTGGAAAGAGCATATTTTTGAGTCAAGGCACCTGGGTTCAAATCCAAGCACTGCTAGTTGCATAACCTTGGACAAACTACTCAGATTCTCTGAGTCTGATGAGGTCAAATATTTAGGTTTTTTCCTAACTTAAAATCTGAAGTGATACAAACCTTCACATGATCCTGAAACCCCCCCAACCTGAAGTTCTATCTCTTTCCTCTTTCACTGCCAAACTCCTAATCAATAGTGGTCTACTCTTTATGCCTTAATTTCCTCACAGAGATCTCACTTCTCAGTACCTTCCAATTTGAAGTCCCATCACTGGTCTCCCTATGTCAAGTGTCCCCCTAATCCATCCTCCACACACAGTTGCCAAATTGGGATTCCTCAAGCACAGGTCTGACTTTGATACTCCCCTGAGAGCTCCAATGGCTGCCTATTGCCTCTAAGATAAAACACCAACTCCTCTGCTGGTAGGGTATTTCTTTATGGAATAAGAGAAAGGAGAGAGTGAACAAGCTGCTGGGTCTACCTCTTTCTTGTTTGTTATTTCATATCTGAGCTTGAATCACCCTCATCTCCTTCTCTGCTGAAAGGTTGTCTCCATTAAGTTTTGGTGCTTTCTAAACTCAGGTACAAACAAATTTTAATAAAGGAAAACAATCCCTAAAGGGGAGTGATGACCAAGAAAGGGTGAAATCACAGGACAGCTGAGTGGAGCCATAGAGCAGTCTGTTATTGACACACTCTTTACAGAAGAAACGGTCATCTTCATTTGATTGCCATGCCCAGAGCAAGAGGTGGACAGTGGGAGAAAGTAGTACTCAGAGGAATTTACACAGAGGTATGGCAAGGACATGGTTTGATTAGGTGGATGACTTAGGTAAATGTAGTGAGCTCTCACCAATCATCATAACCTAAGACAAGAGTTGGAAATCTGTTTGGAAGGGTAGTGTGGCAGAAATGGAAGGCCAGGTGGCATAGCAGAAGCATAATGTGTTTGGGGGTATGTGCCTGTCCAATGCTTAGTATATAATAATAAGTTTTAATAACAAATATTTATAATTGAATATAACTTATTTATTGAATTTAATTGAATTTATAATAAATTCGGCCCTTCTAGGAACAGGAAATATTTTTCTTCTCCTATAGAATGATACTGTATTCCTTTTATAGTATTTTCTCTAGAGGTTTTTATTTTTTTCCTCTGTCAAGATTTTGTTTTAATGTTGCTAATGTCTGGAGGCATTGCACAGTGTCTGGGACATTTTATTGTTGTTCAGTCATTTTCAGTCATGTCCAACTCTTTGTGACCCCAGTTGGAGTTTTCTTGTCAAAGATCATAGGGTTTTTTACCATTTCCTTCTTCAGCTCATTTTACAGATAAGAAAACTGAGGCAAACAGGGTTTGTGATTTGCCCAGAGTCACACAGTAAGTGCCTGAGGCTGGATTTGAACTCAGGAAAATGAGTCTTTCTGAGTCCAGGTCTGGCACACTATCCACTGCACCACCTAACTGCCCCATTTGGCACAGAGTAAGTCCTTAATAAATGTTCTTGCCTTATTGACATGGACTGGCTACATACTCAGTGGAAGTGATCTAAACCTCAATCTATCTTTGCTGTCTTTCCAATCCTGCTTGAAAAAAGATCCCTAAGGGAACACCCTTTACTTTTTGCAGGGTTTAGCAAAGTACCTTACCTGGTTTTCAATTCACTCTCATAAGCCAATGAGACATATTATGCAAATTGTGTATAGACACAAGAAAACAAAGAGGCCCCAGATACCAACAAAATGTTGTTGTTTTCCTCCTCCCAACACCTTAGTTCTGTTGCCTTTATCACTTTTCCATCTATCCATGTTTATAGATTGTTTATAGATTATAAACTCCCAGAAGGGAATAGCTTAGGTTTTTTTTAAGCCCCAGATGCTATAACCAGCATGTAATTTTGTTGTAAATAGCTATTTCATTAAAATATTTTGTTTATTCTGTACATATTCTTTGATTCAGCAACACCACTACTAGGTCTGCATCCCAAAGAGACCATAAAAAAGGGAAAAGGACCCACATGTGCAAAAATATTTGTAGCAGCTCTTTTGTGGTGGCAAAAAATTAGAAATTGAGTGGATGCCCATCAATCGGGAAATGGCTGAACAAGTTGTGGTATATGAATGTAATGGAATACTACTGTGCTATAAGAAATGATAAGCAGGTGAATTCAGGAAAATAAAAACTGGAAAGACATGAACTGACGCAAAGTGAAGTGAGCAGAACCAGGAGAATATTGTACACAGTAACAGCAACATTGTGCTATGATCAACTGTGATTGTCTTAGCTCTTCTCAGCAATACAATGATCCAAGACAATTCCAAATGACTCATGTTGGGAAACGCTATCCACATCCAGAGAAAGGACTGATGGAGTCTGACTGCAGATCAAAGCCTACTATTATCACTTTTTTTCTTGTTTTTTTTTTTCCTTTTGTAAACTGTATTTTTTTTGCAAACTGTTTCTTCTTTCACAACATGACTAATATAGAAATAGATTTTAAAGTCATTTTGTTTATTGTATGTCATAATCATTTATTCTTGAGCACTAAACCCAGCAGATTGTTTGGCCAGGATTTATAACCAAAGTTTCTCCCCAGTCTCATAGGCTAACAGATGCACATAGAAAATCTTCCAAGAACACGGAGCCATGGGACTATGTAGCTGAAAGGGACCTTAGGGTTCATCTAGTCTGTCCCCCATATTTTTTACAGAAAAAGAAACTGAAAGCACAGAGTTGAAATGACTTATCCAAGGTCATATGGACAATCTTAATAATTGTCTGTACCTTTGACTCCAGGTGGTTCTACAAATTCAATATTTCCTCTGGTTATTTCCCAATCTGTCTAATGTTAAGTTCCAAAAAGCAGATGAGAGTGAGGGAAAGTGGGAAAAAGAGAAGGAAGACAGGGTTCAATGGTTTCAGACTACCTAATAAAATTTCACTTGATTTCAGTATTTAGGTTTTCTGAGTGGTTCTGAAATTTTTTATTCCTTAAAGCAGTATGTTAGGAGGAGATGAAATATAAATATAAAAATTGACATTATCTCTACTTTAGTGCAATTGAACCTGATGTGATGATTTGACTATTCCATTCACATGCTTAAGCTGGGTAAACTGGGAAATGTTCTTGTTCTTCACTTATTTCAGTTGTATCTGACCCTTCTTGACCCCATTTGGAGTTTTCTTGGCAAAGATACTGGAGTGGTTTGCCATTTCCTTCTCCATTGGACCCAGTGGATCCATTTTGTTAGGCAATCAGAGGTTAAGTGACTTGCCCAGGGTCATATAGCTAGGAAATATCTGAGGCTGGATTTGAACTTAGGTATTCCTGACTCCAGGTCCAGTGCTCTATCTACTGAGCCACCAGCTGCCTTTAAACTGGGATCAATAAATGGATAAAGAAATATATCCTGTCGTCACTCATTCTTGCATGAAAAGTCCACCTCCTTACCAATCATACATTCCCAGGATATCTATCACAGGACTTCTTACATACAAGAAGTACATTAATAATAATATACTGTGGTTATTATATACTACCTTCTTTATAGCTCCATTGTCCTTTGGGTAACTTGCAGTGTAGAATTTTGAGATGTCATGGTGTTTCATCATTTTCTTAGTCACATGGCATCACTGGAAGAATATTGGTGTTAAAATATAGGTTTTTGTGGCAGGGAGAAGATTAAATTTTTTTAAAATATTACAAACTTTCCAAAATGCAATCTAGTCTTTTTTTCAATTCTAAACCTAGTTCATTACCCATCTTCAGTACCTATCCAGGATAGCTACATATCTCTATATTATTTATCTATCATCTATCTATCAATGTGTATATATATATATATATATACATACATACATACATACACACACACATATATATGTATGTATGTATGTATCTATCATCTAGCTAGCTAACTGGTTTCTATCTACTAATGGATTAATTAATTGAGCTGCCCCTCTAACTTCTTACGGTAGTTTGGACACTAGCCATTCTTAATCCATTCCTGCCCTACCCCCACCCCAGTATAGTTTGTTAGATTGATCTCTTTTGAAAGACTTGGAGTCACATCAAGGAGGCATTGAAGTAATTTGAGACTTGAGTAAAATGCCGTCTACCAGTGGGAATGTCTAAAAGACCTCATTATCTATAGAAAATTCTTCTTTCATTAAGACATCACATATAAAAGTGGAAAACACTTTTGATGACTATATTATGATATTTGTAATCATTGAATCATTGAATAAAGTTATCTCTATCATTATTAACAAGGAATTTGTTTATTATCTTAACATATGTGAACCTATGGCCCAGACCCTTCTTCTCTAAGGATTATGGGATTACATGGACTGGATATAGAAGTAGGGACCTGACCCCAATGTAGTCAGTTTCTTTCTCTGACTTGTTGCCCTCACCAGAAATTCTTCCAGGAAAATCTCTTAATGTATTCATGATAGAGCTTGTGTCTAAGTTTCCACAAATTTGTGGGTAAAGTAGGTGCCCAAGCTCTCGTATAAGAACTTAAGGTAATTAATGCTAAATGCATACAAGACATCTTTTATTTCACCTTGCAGAAAATGTAAAAGATGCAAAACATCCATATAGAGATACAGAAAGCATAGTGCTACCTACTCCCAAGAGAGCAAACAGCACAAACGTTCCATCTTAGTTCAGATACAAGCACATACCTACCTCTGTCCCATGATTTTCTCACAAATCACCATCAAATGCACCTGGGATATAGAAACTCCATAGAGGCAGCTTCCTCTTCCCTCTCCCCAAGAACACAGGTCTGCCACACTGTGTTCTGGTCTCTCTTTTCAAAGTCCAAGAGCAGCAATGAGGGGGAAAAAGCTTTTGTGTCTTGTTGCTCATTTTTTATACTATGCAAAGAATTCCTCTGCTGGAAGTCCATCCCTCTGAGTCCTCCTTAGCTAATCACTTTGAGTTTCCTGTGTCCCTTAAAGCCCATGGCTCCAAGAAGCAATAGCATGAACAGAGGCCATACCCTGATAAAACCATCAGATGGCTAAACCAGTTTGAAAGAAGCTGATGGGTGTCAAACCCATCAGGGAGTGAGGGGGATGCCTATCCCAAGCATGTAGTCTTCCCCCCACAGAATGGGTAGATGAGAACAATTTCTTCCAATGGCCATGAAGGTGGCTAAAGTGGGTTCTGTGGAGTGCTTAGAGCTTGGTCAGACATGAAAGATGCCAAGGTCATCTACTGCATCCCGGGCCATTGCCAGTCATCCTGACTTTTGTCTTACCAGTGGACTTCCATGACTCTGGAGAAGAGAGTGAGGCTGATGACTTTGTGCAATTCTGCCTCACTTAATCTAATTCATGCGCAAATCAAGATATCGCACCATGATGTCATTGATCCTCTTCAGAAACAAAGGACAAACAACAACTAATGCAAGTGGACTTACCCATATTCCATGCAGAAGTATCCCACTGACACCCCCAAAGACCTGTGCCCTTTAGTCATGTTAAGTTCACTGGGGAAATTTACTGACCTCCTTATGAAGGTGTGGGTAAATAGCGTTTGAGGTTAAATTTTGCTCTACCAAGTATAATCATGAAATTATAGATTTAGAGCTGGGAAGGACTTGGTTGAAACCTCTCACTTTACAGATAAAGAGATTTGAGGCCTAGAGAGGTTAAGTAACAACAAGGTCAAACAGGAAGTAAGTGGCAGAAGCAGATTTTGAACCCAGGTCCTCTGACTCCAAAGCTGGTGCTCTTTCCACTGTACCACATTACCAAAAAAATTAAATAATCAATTTACACCAACAAAACATTTTTTAAACCTAGAGGAATGTTGCAAAATTACAAAGAACAAACATAGCTCCAAAGAGGGGAATTGAGAAGATAGCTCTCTCTCTCTCTCCTTTGCAGAGATGGGAGGTCCATGGGTATGGTACATTGTATGTATTTTCAGAATTTTCAATGTATTGATCAGAACTGCTGATTCTTACTCCTCTTTATCTTTGAAACATATTTTTAAATGTAGGAAGTTTCTCTAGGATGGAGAGAGGAAAGGATACTAGAGGATATTTTGGTGTTGTGGGGAAGCTAGAGAAACAAGGTGGCAGGTCAGCTACAGTGTCTAGGGTAGGTCATGGAGAAGAATCACAAAGATGAGAAGCATGAAGGAGTGACAATCTGTACTCCTGGAACGAGTACCTGAACTGATAGGACATAGCATCTTTAAAGTGTTGACACATAAATGATGATCAGCTCTAATGTTCAGCTGTGGGAAGAACGTTGTGGTGAAGGGATTGGGTAGGGCTGAAGCCATCATACCTGTAAGTGGAGTGTGCATGGGATTTTTAGGTAGCTGCAGTAGGGAAGAATTAGAATAGATCCAAGCACCCAAGATGGGAGTGCAGATCACATGTGAAAAATAATACTAAGTCCTCCACACACTAAAATGTTCTTAGCAGCACTTTGAGTGGCAGCAACAAACTAGAAGCAAAAGATACCCATTGATCGAGGAATGGCTAAAGAAATTGTGGAACGTTAATGTGATACAATACTACTGTGCTGTGAGAAACAAACACTAGGAAGAATTTAGAGAACAGTGAGAAGGTTTAAATGAACTGATTCAGAGTAAACAGAACTAAAAAAAACTACAAGATGGCATGTGGGGGTGGGTGGTGTGTGTGTGTGTGTGTGTATGTGTGTATGTGGGGGGGGGTGTGGGGTTGTGTGGGTGTTTGTATGGATACCCACACACCCACAATAATATAAGGAGAAAAAATAACAAAGGAGAACCAAATTATCTGTAATTAAAATGACCAAGCTAACCCCAGAGAAAAGGAGAGAAAATACACTTCTCATCTTTGAAGAGGGGGGGAAACCATATAATACTGTATGAACTATCTGTCATAGTTGCTATATATGTTGGTTTTGTTGAACTGCCTTTTTTCTGTCTTTTAAAATGATTGTTATAAAGAATGACTTGTTGGGTGGGGAAGGGGGAAGAAATATATTTGGAAATGAAGGTGGTATGAAAAAAAGAGATCAATAAAAATAAGATTGTCAAAAGAAATATATAGTTTTTTACCAAATAACAGCAAGACCCCCTTCCTGGGTAAGGCTCTGGACTGGCACTATATTTTATGTCTGAAGAAAACGTTAGCAGGATCAACTTTACGGTGATACATAAAGGCAACATTAAAATGATTCACTTGAGAGTAAATCTCTGGTCTGCATCCTTGGTCTGGAGCCATAGTGAGCGTGGCAAGGCCCAAAATAGGAAAAGAACGCTCAAGCACATACTATTGATTACCTGGAGGTTACTGGATAGAGCATTACAGAGAAGCTACAAGTTAAGGCCCAATTTATTTTATGGAAGAACCTAACATAAGAGGATTGGTGTGGGATGCTTAATTCACTAATTACGAATGTGAAATGTTCTGTGTTTAAATTTTTTTTGAATACAACTTTCTTCTGATATATGTCTGCAAAGAGAAAGTAAGTGCCAGCCTACTAACATGTTCACCAGAGATGGTTTCTGGGAAAGATCTCTAGCCACGGGAAGAATCGCGTTGCCCCAAATATAGCTTCTGCCTTTCATGACACAGGGT
Organism: Vombatus ursinus; assembly: GCF_900497805.2. Taxonomy (NCBI): domain Eukaryota; kingdom Metazoa; phylum Chordata; class Mammalia; order Diprotodontia; family Vombatidae; genus Vombatus; species Vombatus ursinus. The sequence continues at coordinate 10,966,972 of NW_020954641.1, forward strand.
ACTTGAGAGTACGTTCATAGGAATTGCTGATAAAGTCACTCTATTCATATTTCCATTGTACCCTGATATTCCCAGCTAAAGCATCATTTATAAGGGGAAATAGCACAGGCCATTGTTACCTCCAAGGAGAAGACAACCCACAGTACTATTAGAATGAGTCTTACTTTTCCAAATCCTATCAGACTGTCTCATCTGTCTGAAGCACCTGCTTTTTAAAAATTTTTACTCTTTTCCTCAACAGAGTTGAGTCTAAATTAAACTCAGTGGGAAAGCTCATTGTTTCAAATTGGGCATTTTTATGGTCTTGAGTTTGGCTGAAGGTCAAGGTCATGAAAAGCTAGCACACTTCAAACCCGGCTCTGAAATAGCTCATGTTTCTGAGTGGCAGTTGTTCCCAAAGCTGCTCTGCTTGACAGCGCTGCCCTTTTGTGGCTGGAAGGAAGGGAGGGGAGGGAAGGGAAGGGAATCCAAAGATGAAATCTTCTCCAGGTGGTTTATATTGATGCATATCTCAGATCAAGGCCTCAGCAGCCATCTGCAAGGAGAATACTTGTAGTGGTCCAAGTCCATTCCATAGACTGAAGTTGTGGGGGTTTTTTAAACCTTGTTTTCTCTTTTTTCTTTAAATCACCTTTGGCCCTGAGCCTATAGCTTGGAAGACTTGATTGTGCTTTATGAGAACAGGATGTGAATACAGCATAGCAACTGAGGAGCTGTACTCCTCTCTGGAGCCAGCAGAGCTCAAAGCCAGGTCTAATTATTTCACACTCTGTGTGACAGCATATGAAGGCTTGATGGGGCGTCTCAGAATCTGGAAGGCCTGGAATCCTGAGACATCCCACTATACAGTCCAATCTGTGAGATAAAGCAGACCTGGGCACCTGACAAGAGGGTTCAAAAGTCTGGCTAACATTTATTCTATAGTCTGACCTGCTTCAGTCACCTCTCTTATTCCCCTGATGTCTGGGACTCTAGCTGATAGGTTCTCGTAGAATATAGAACTGGAAAGGATCCTATCGATCTGCTCAAGTGTTTTCCTACAGCATTAAGTCTGACCACGTCCCTCCCCAACTCAACTCCATTGGCTCCCTATTACCTCAAGGATTCAATACAAATTCCTCTATTTGGTGTGTAAAGTTCTTTGCAACCTAGCTATGCATTGCACATTATTCCCCTTTATGTACACTAGCACCCCACCAAACTGACCTTACTGTTCTGCATACACAACACTCTATCTCCCATCTCCAAGCCTTTGCATTAACTGTTCCCCATGCCTGGAATTCACCCTTTCCTCATCGCCTTACCTCAACTTCTATAGAATCCCTTGTTTCTTCAAGACAGCTCAAATCCCACCTTCTACTGGAAGCCTTTACTAATTTGCTGCCCCCCCCAAACCCAAGTTGCTATTGTCCAGCTGCTAGTAATTCAGGGGTACTAAATTACCTTATAGCTACTTGGGGTATGCATGTACATGTTGCCTCCCCCAGCTGGATTGTAAGTTCTTTGAGGGGAAGGGCTTGCTTCACTTTGGTCTTTGTTTCTGTATGCCTAGCATAGGTCTTGGCACATAGTAGGCATTTAATAAACACTTGTTGAAGGCTCTGGTATATGATTGTGATGGAATATTATTGTGCTATAAGAAATGACAAGCAGGATGATTTCAGAAAAATCTGGAAAGACTTACATAAACTGATGCAAAGTATAGTGAGCAGAACCAGGAAAATGTTGTATGCAGGAAAGGTAATATTGTATGATGATCAGCTGTGAAGGATGTAGCTATTCTTAATCCCAAAGGACTAATGATGAAGCATACTATCCACCTCCAGAGAAAGAACCAATATTGTTTGAATACAGACTGATGCAAACTATTTTTCACTTTCTTTCTTTCCTTCTTTTTTTATTTGCATCTTCTTGTACAAAATGACTAATGTGGAAATGGTTTACATGATTACATGTATATAATGTGTATCAGATTCCTTACTATCTTGGGAAAGGGGGAGGGGAGGGAAGGATAGAATTTGAAACTCAAAACTTTTTTTAAAATGTTAAAAATTGTTTTAACAAGTAGTTGGGTAAAAATAAAATGATATAAGTAAATAAATATTTGTTGATTGATCAAATCCTTTTTTTTTCCCAATGAGGAAATTGTGAGCTGGAGGAGTGGAGGGACTTGCCCTGGAGGAAAAGCTAGAACCAGAGCTAGAACCCTGGTCTTTTGACACTTCATTCCATGTTCTTTCCACTCCATGAGTTAGCATATGGTAGCTGGCACAACCATACAGGGAAGACAGGATATGAGACTGTGGCTGTAACTCCACTGGCAAAAGAAAAACAAAACAAAACCTTTAGATTTCCAGCTCTGCTATGGCTGAAGGAAGATTCTAACCATTGGCATCTTCTGTCTTCTCCCACTTCCCACATCGATTTAAGAGAACACTGTGCATATACTCATACTCATATACACATATACTGTGCATATACTCATATGCATATACATGCAAATACTCACATTGAGAACTATCACAGATAGTAGGCTTAAGCTGGTAACTAGTATCAGCTGGTGAGCAGTTATAGCTTTGGGCATTTGGGACAACCCCTACTCATGGGCTTTATGGAGGAAAAATTGAGAACTAATGGAGGGACTTGTGAGGCTTCATCTATGCCAGCCTCAGGTTCCTCAGTCTAAATATAAGAACTTGCAGTAGGTGGTCCTTTGAGTCCCTTTCTCCTTGAAGTCCTACAATGGAACCAATATGGCACATCCTTTGGGAAAAGGATGCTTCACTTCTGACAAAAAGTAGAAAGAACACCAGAAGTTTCAGTTATTCTATTTGAAAACTGAGTTAATGTTGACATGCATAGGGTCCAGTATATACTTCAAATTCTGAGAAATGGAGGGTGTATTATTCTGAGTACAGAGGTCAAAAGTTCCTTTAATAAGAGATAGCACCTGTTATTCTACAATTACAAAAAAGTACAATTCAAATAATAGGTCTTTTTTTGAGGGGGGCAATTTGTTTTATTAGTGTAGAAACTCCATTCACCAATGCCGATCAGCAACTTGGTCTGTAACTTACAGTCTTAGAAAGTTGTCTGGGGCCCTGAGGTAATTACCATTGTTATTATTATTGTTATTATTAAATCAAGTGTCCAGGATCATATAACATGTAGGTATCAGAGGCTGTTCTTGAGCTCAGGTCTCCTTCACTCCAAGGCTGGCCCTCTACTTACTATGCCATACTACTATGCAATAATCATAAAATATTTTTTATCCATTATGGAATTTTATTCCCAAAGAAACCTTGTGAGCTTTTACATATGAAGATGATGACTAGCCCAAATTCACATAGTTAAGAAGTGGAGTGAGACTCAATTCATCTGGTTTCACATCCTTGCCAGATACCACTGCTTCTATTGACCCTGGCCTCCCAGGAGAGAGTTGCAATTCTTTGAGTGACATCCATCCTTTGAGTGACATCTTTCTCCTGAGAAGTTTTACTAGTAAGGAGAGTTCTAGGCACCTGAAAAGGGGTAGGGCATCCTGGATTGCAGAAATGAGCCTTTCAGCAGATTAGAAATCCTAAAATCATACATTTAGAGCCAGAAGACAGGTTAAGCTAATGTCAAAAGTAGAATTTGAATTGAGGTCTTCATGCCTCCAAGTTCAGCACTCCAAGTATAGTACCACACTGGAGATGAAGGGACATTTAATTTCATAATTTTGCTAGAACTAACTAGCCCCTACCAGATATGCCCAGAAAGGTGCTTGGCCCTCAGAGAGCTCAGAGTACTGTAGGGGCAGCTGTGCAAGGCCATGGTTCCAGGCCCTCACAGAGTAATCAATGAAGAAGAGTTCTATAGCTTCAGAAATACCAGGTCCTGGCCAGGAGAAATTGGGAGAAGTTGGGGCTCCTCAGACTATGCCAAATCTCCACCCTCTTGGAACAGGTTGCAAGGATGGAGGAGCAAGATATCTCCTCTGGGCTTTACAGTCTGAGGTCCTTAGTATTTTCCTTTGAGGTCACATGGAAGGCATTGTGGAGTCACTAAAAACGAAGTTTTCAAAAATAAATCAGCCAGCACTTTCTGCTCACTTTGAAACCCTCTAATTGGATTATTAGCAGAGGGGAATCTTTCTATTGCCTTGGCTCAGGGTGTCCTTCAATTTAAAGAAGAAATGACTCGGTAGGCTAGAGTAAGGGTCCTCCTAGAGTTTTTGCCAGACTTTCATTCAATCTTCCCACTGCCCCCTCCCTCTTGTAGAACATAGTAATGGCAGGAGAGGGAGGGAGAGAACAGATTATAACAGACACTCAGAGGCCACATTTTCGGTCATTGAGAGCAATTGTCTTTAACTGTCTCATGAGGTAGTTCACTGATACTATAGATATAACCCTGGGCCTGGAGCCAGGAGGACTTCAGTTCAAAACATTCACTTTGTGACCTTGAGCAAGTCACTTAACCTCTACCTCAGTTTCCTCAACTATAAATACAGATAATAATAGAATCTACCTCCTAGGGTTGTTGTGAATATTAAATAAGATAGGGGTGGAGCCAAGATGGCAGAGGGAAGGCAGTGACTGTCTTGAGCTCTCTCCCAAAGCCCTCCAAATACCTAAAAAAATGGCTCTAAACAAATTCTAAAGTAGCAGAACCCACAAAAAGACAGAGTGAAACAAATTTCCAGCCAAAGACAGCCTGGATATTGCGCCAGGTGGGGAGAGGAGCACAGTTCGGCATGGGGGCCAAGCCGCAGAGACCCTGGAGCAGGCCTCAGAAGACTGAATTGCAGGCAGCTGTGGTGGTTTCTGGACTTCTCAACCCCTGAACGCCAAAAACAACTTAGAAGGTCAGTGGGAAAAGTATGTTACTGCAGTGAGAGAGGAGCTAGGTCTTAGCCCCAAGTCTCAAGTACGGCCCGCGGCTTTTTTCCTGAGCTTCCGGCCCACAGACTGAGGGGGAATCGAGTGGCTGATCAGAGAGGGATTGCAGGGATCTCTTTGCCAGTGCTGAGGCAGGAATCTCTTGCTTTGCCTGTGCTTGGATCTGGGTCGCAGTTCTGAGGGGTGGTCCTGGGGTGAGGAGGAACGCTGGTGAGGTGGAGCTTGTTGTGATGGTGAAGAGGAAACAACTCGCCCCTTATCATACCACCTCGGAAGAACTGAAAATTTACAGGTCCCTAGAAGTATCTCTGAAAACAGCTGTACAAACCCCCGGAGCTTGGGACAGTACACTCTTCACATTGGAAGCAGACTTTTACCTTAACAAAGAGTTTAAAACTCAAGTAATTGGCCAGGATCATGAGTAAGCAGTGCAAAAAGAGTCAGACTATATTATCTTACTTTGGTGACAAAGAAGATCAAAACATACAACCAGAAGAAGACAACAAAGTCAAAGTTCCTACATTCTAACCCTCCAAGAAAAATATGAATCAGTTCCAGGCCTTGGAAGAACTCAAAAGGGATTTTGAGAAGCAAGTAAGAGAAGTAGAGGAAACACTGAGAGTGATGCAAGAAAATCATGAAAAACAAGTCAACAGCTTGCTAAAGGAGACTCAAAAAAATACTGAAGAATATAACACCTTAAAAAATAGCCTATCCCAAATGGCAAAAGAGGTTCAAAAAGCCAATGAGAAGAATGCCATAAAAAACAAAATTGGCCAAATGGAAAAAGAAGTCCAAAAGGTTACTGAAGAAAATACTTCCTTAAAAATTAGAATAGAGCAATTGGAAGTTAGTGACTGTATGAGAAATCAAGACAACATGAAACAAATCCGAAAGAATGAAAAATTAGAAAACAATGTGAAATATCTCATTGGAAAAACAACTGACCTGGAAAATAGATCCAGGAGAGAGAATTTTAAAATTATTGGACTATCTGAAAGCCATGATCAAAAAAAGAGCCTAGACATCATCTTTCAAGAAATTATCAAGGAAAATTGCCCTGATATTTTAGAACCAGAGGGCAAAATAGAAATTGAAAGAATCCACCGATCTCCTCCTGAAAGAGATCCCCAAAGGAAAACTCCTAGGAATATTGTAGCCAAATTCCAGAGCTCCCAGGTCAAGGAGAAAATATTACAAGCAGCCAGAAAGAAACAATTCAAGTATTGTGGAAACACAATCAGGATAACACAAGATTTAGCTGCTTCTATATTAAGGGACCACAGGGCATGGAATATAATATTCCAGAGGGCAAAGGAGATAGGATTACAACCAAGAATCATCTACCCAGCAAAACTGAGTATAATCCTGCAGGGGGAAAAATGTTCATTCAGTGAAATAGAGAACTTTCAAGCACTCTTGATGAAAAGACCAGAGTTGAATAGAAAATTTGATTTTCAAATACAAGACTCAAGTGGAATATGAAGAGGTAAACAGGAAAGAGAAAACCATAAGAGACTTATTAAGGTTGAACTCTTTACATTCCTGCATGGAAAGATGATATTTGTAACTCATGAGACCTCTGTCAGTATTAGGGTAGTTGGAGGAGAAAAAATTATATGTATGTATATATAGATATAGATAGATAGATAGAGGGCCCAGGGTGAGTTGAAAATGAAGGGGTCATATCTGGAGAATAAAATTAAGGGATGAGAGAGGAATATACTAGGAGAAGGAAAAAGGGAGAGGTGGAACGGGTTAAATTATCCCACACACAAAAAAAAAAACCAAACAAACAGAAAAGAAAACGCTCTTACAGTATAGGGGAAATGGGGGAAGGTGAGAGGGAATGAGTGAATCTTATTCTCATAGGATTTGACTTAAGGAGGGAATAACATGCACACTCAATTGGGTGTGGAAATCTCTCTTACCCTACAGGAAAATGGGGGGGAGGGGACAAGAGAATAGGGGAATAATAGAGAGGAGGGTAGATGGGGAAAGGGAGTAATCAGAAGCAAATACTTCTGAGGAAGGACAGGGTCAAAAGAAAGAATAGAATAAATGGGTGGGCGGGATAGGATTAAGGGAAATAGAGTTAGTTTTTCACAGCATGTCTACTATGGAAGTGTTTTGCATAACTGCATATATAAAACCTATATTTAGTTGCTTGCCTTATCAATGAGGGTGTGTGGGGAGGGAGGAAGGGAGAAAATTTGGAACCCAAAGTTTTAAAAACACATGTTTAAAAAAAATGTTTTCATATGCAACTGGGAAATAAGAAATACAGGAAATGGGGTACAGAAATCCATCCTGCCCTACAGGAACATTGAAGGGGAAGGGGATAAGAGAAG
>NW_020954641.1:10974305-11045423 GCF_900497805.2 Vombatus ursinus
ACATGCAACGTGGAAATAAGAAATACAGGAAATGGGGTACAGAAATCCATCCTGCCCTACAGGAAAATTGAAGGGGAAGGGGATAAGAGAAGGTGGGGGAGAGATAGAAGGGAAGGCAGACTAGGGGAAGGGGTATTTAGAATGTATGCCATCTTGAGGTAGGGGGAGGGGTGAGATGGGGTGAAAATTTGGAACTCAAAATCTTGTGGAAGTAAATGTTGAAAACAAAAAAATAAATAAAAAATATATAAATAAAAGAAGATTAAATAAGATAATATTTGTAAAGTGCTCACTGACTAGTACATAGTAGGTGCTTAATAAATATTTGTTTCCTTCCTTCAATGTTGATCAAGGGTTTCTGTCATGATAGGATTTAGAGTTAGATGAGACCATGGAGATAATGTAGTTCAATTATTTCCAGTTACAGAGGAGGAAACTGAAGCCCAGAGGGGTTATTTGACTTAACCAGAGTCATATAGGTAGCAAATAATAGAATCTAGATTTAAACACTTTGACTCCAGCTCCAGTGCTCTTTCTCATATACCACTCTGGTTCTTCTCAAGTGCCCCAGAGATCCAGGAGAGGTACAAAGACTCAATGCTTCTTCTCTCTGATTCACGTCCCATTGCCTTCTAGAAAGAGTGAATCCCACCTTGGACCACACAATGGAAAACTCATTTTCTGACCATATATTTAAACTGCAGCAGGGGCAGGTAAATCTGGAAACGCTGACTCTTGACTGTTATTTTCATTTTGATCCCAGAAGCCTAGAAAGCTTCTGTTGAATCCTTGAAGCTCAGGCTAGAGACAGTGTTCCCAAGGGAACGCTCAATCTTGAAAGGTGTGGGAAGCAGGATTGGTCCTCCATTTAAGCAGATTAGACAGTCCCTATGTTGTATGATGAGAGACATCCAAAGCACAGCTTTGTTCGCCTCCTTACCTCCCCCTATCCTGTCAAGTCCTCATTTTATGTAATGAGCCCCAGAAAACAGAAGCAATTAAGATAGTCAGGTTGGGGGGGGGGGTGTCCGTTGATCATCTGAGTGTGGTTTTTCACGGAAGAATATCTCGCTTTTTTCCTAGCCACAGTTGGAAGAACTCCTGAGTTTGGGTGAAGCCTAGGTTAAGTTATCCTAGTATAGACTAAGAGTCTGTGTAGGGCAGTTTGGTGGTGCAGTAGATAGAGCACTGGCCCTGGAGTCAGGAGGACATGAATTCAAATCTAGCCTAGATACTTACTAGCTGTGTGACCCTGAGCAAGTCACTTAACCCCACTTCCCTCCAAAAAAAAAAGTGGGAAAAATAGAGTCTGTGAACCTTCACCCTAAGCTGATTGAAATGAGTGTGAAATTCTTCTCTTTAGCATTAAAGTCTTGAACATCTTGGTCAAAATATAAATATCCTACCTGTAAGGATTGCCTTTATTAATCATTAACATTTTATTCAAATAAATTATAGATCTACGTTCTCTGTCCTGATATTCATTTGGTCTTTGCCAAAACAAATCTTTGCAAAAGTCATCTAGTCTAAGGAAAGCTCCTTTCCCTTCCTTCCTTCTTTCCTTCCTTCCTTCCTTCCTTCCCTCCTTCCCTCCTTCCTTCCTTCCTTCCTTCTGTCCTCTGTATCCATCTTTCTTCACCCTTTTATGTCTTTCTCTCCTTTTTTAAGCTTTCCATGAATGGCTATTTCATAATCTCCCTCATCATAATCACTAGCCTATGTCTCTGGACATGTCCTGTGCAGTGTCTGATTGATTTTCCTGGGGGAAACCCTTGGCAACAAGACTGGGCAGCACTTTAAGTCGAGCTGTCCCTTGTAAGCCAAAGCCATGATGAAGAGCTTGGTTGAGGTGGTGAAACAACTGCTATCCATCTGAGTGGAAGGAGGAAATGGCTTACCAGCTGCTGAGGAGAATGTTTAGAAAGTTCAGGAAAAAAGAAAAAGAAAAAATCCTGTGTATTTCACAATTGATTGGGGGGAGGGTGTTATTTTTGTTTTTGTATTTTGAGGGGGGAAGGCTCAGATGAAACTTCCCAGGGAGGAACGTCTCTCAATCAAAGAAGATCAGGAACCATTCTGCAATTTACAGTCTTAGAAATTTGCCTTTACATTGGCAGCTTAAGTGTATCTGTCAGGGGCAGGATTTGAACCCAGGTTTTCATGACTCCAAGGCCATTTCTCACAGACTTCCTTTCTCACTTTTGGACAACCAACCTAATTTTATATCAGTCCTAGGTGGGGCAAGTCCAAACCCTGTGGTAGGCTGAGGGTCTTCTTAAGCTATGACACAGTAATCCTTCTTGCTTATTAGGGACTCTTTGTTCCATACATATGTTTGATTTGTTTAATGTGTCCCAATTCCTCATGGGAATGAATTGAGAAACAACTGAGGAGATCTGGCAGGGCCTAGAGAGTCAATGATCTTTTAAGAAAGGACACTTCACTTTCTTATGGTAGGGTCAGAAGAAACCCTTGACTGTGGTAAGGCCTAGGTCACCCTTACTGACTTAAAGGATCAGGATTCTTAACACTGCTTCTTTCTCCCATCAGTGGCAAGTAAAGGCAAACTCTTTTTTTAATTTAGTATTTAATTTTTCCACAATTACACTTAAAAATAAATTTTACCATTTATTTTTAAAATTTTGAGTTCCAAATTCTCTTTTCCTCCCTCCCCACTTCCTCACTGAGAAGACAAACACTTTGATATAGGTTATACCTGTATAGTCATGTAAGACATATTTCCATATTAATCATATTGTAAAAGAAAACATAGACCAAAACAACTCAAGAGAAATAAAATACAAAAGTACGTTTTGATCTGTATTCAGGTGCCATCAGTTCTTTCTCTGGTGATGGATAACATTTTTCATCATAAGTTCTTCAGAGTTGTCTTAGATCATTGTATTGCTGAGAATAGCTAAGTCATTCACAGCTGATCATCTTACAATGTAGCTGTTATTGTGCACAATGTTCTCCTGGTTCTACTTATTTCACTTTGTATCAGTTCATGTAAGTCTTTCTAGCTTTTTCTGAGAGCATCCTGCCCTTAATTTCTTATAGCACATAGTATTCCATCACAATCATATACTACAAATTTGTTCATTCATTCCCCATTTGATGGACATCCCCTCAATTTCCAATTCTTTGCCACCAGAAAAGAGCTAAGACAAACTCTTAAGAGTAAAAAAACATAAGAAAGGCTGATATTCTGGAGGAAACCCTTTGCAAAAATTCTTTGAGGAGGTATCATGGTATGTAAGTAGCAAAGAGTTGCTTTCTATGTGGAAACCAGATATAAAAGTGAACAGCTGCTACCTAGTAGGTGACTCCTGAGAAGGGAAGAATAACAAGTACTTCGTCTGACTTTGAGCAATAAGCTAACACTTACATAATATTTTATTTGTATCATCTTATTTGATCTATAATACTCCCATGGGTCAGAGAAGTGACTAGTATAGGTATTACTCTCCCCATTTTACAGGGGAGGAAACTGATGCTTATAGTCAGTTTTGTCCATGATGACACAGCTAGTAAGTGTTAGAGGCAGGTTTTGAACCCATATCTTCCTGACAATAGGGCCAGCACTCTACTCACTGCCTCTTTTAGAGGATCCTAATGGTGAGAAAAGTACCTTGTAAATAAATATTAAGGTGATATATGTGTGAACTATGAATAGGCAGCATAGTATAGGCAGATCTTTTGTGCTGAATGCTATGACACTGGAAAGTACTCATTAAGAAGTTTTGGGACTTGAGGTAAACTGTCAATTATGTATTGGATATGGACTATCAGTTTTTCTTTTTGTCTTAGTAAAACTTTCCTTGGATAGCTTATTTTTTTTTTTTTACTATACTATCTTAAATAAGTCACTTAACCTTTTTGTGTCTCATCTGCCTATCTAGCCTTAAAAGGAAGTGGTTAATTGACCCTTGTTAAATTTACTCAGTTCTGTGGCTTATTCATGGTAAATGTACCATTTTAGGCTTTCTTCCCTAACTATCCAGTATACCATGGGAAAATCCTCTTTACTACATGAGTATGTGGTAAAGAAGGCAAGCTTCTTTTCAATCAAAGTTTAATAAAATGTGATTAGGAAACAATAGGCATATAATAACATATCTCAGAATCATATGTAAATGGTTTCTGGTTTACCTGAAGTTTGAGGTTATCTGTAACATGTCCTCCCCCCCCTCAATTAAGATGGGCAATAGGAAGCTGACCATACTAAATTTTAGTATCCTCCTGACATTTCATTGTTCTATGGGGTAGATACTTAAGGCAGCTGGGAGATTTAATTAAAGTTCTAGAAACAACAGGAAATGTAGTAGAGAGGAAAGAGCACTGAGGAATTCAGAGAGGCATGGGAAGAATTGCATGTGCTAATGCAGATTACAGAAAGCAGAACTGAGAATTACATTATAACTACAGTAGCATGAATGAGACAATACAGAAAGTGATTAAACTCAGATAAATGCAATGATCAACAGATTCCATAAGATAAATGATGGAACATCTCTTCTTGGTAGAGAAGGGAAGGGTACTGCAGATGTATTGTCCAATTTTACTAGATTGTTTTTATCTATTACACAAACATGTTCTGGTGTGGGGAAAGGGATATACTGGTAGATAGTTGCTATGTTAAAACATAAAGACATCAATAAAATTTTAAAAGTAAACAAAATAACCTATTGGTCTCATGAAAGACACAGAAATAATAGTACACAGTAGCACAATATTTTATAAACACATTAGCACAAACAGTATATTGGACAGAAGACTATCTATTTCACAAGGATTGTTAGGAAAGTTATTTGGCAGAAATTAGGTTTATATCAGCACCTTATACCATATAGCACAATAAAATCCAAATGGAGAAACCATCTTGCGGTAAGAGCAATATCCTAACCCTTAACCCTGTATAATCTAGGATAGTTTTTCCAGGTGTGCTCAGGGACTTAACTGGTGGGTAAAAATGAGTAACTCAGACAAGGGAGCTTTGCTCAGCTGAGCAAACTCAAGGTGTCCTGAATGCTTATCCTTGTTGATAATCTTTTCCTATAATGGCTAAGTAAATCTCTTTCTTTTAACTGTCAAATGACCTACAAGTCTCATTTTCTTTCAATATCAAACCTAAGCTATCAGGGGACCGGCCTGAGTCGGGCCCAGCCCAGAACAAACCTAAAATTAAAACTTTGTATCATAACAAATACTAAAGGAGACCAGAAGGAAAACAAAAGGGTGGCCCTCCACAGGGACTCAGATGACCCAGGCTCTAACCCTTTCTATCCTTCTGATTTGTTGAGTGACTTGAGCAAATCTCTGCCCCTCTCTGACCCTCTGCCTCTTCACATACATTGCATTCTACTCAGCTCTGACACATTCAGGTGCACAGAAATGAAACGTGAGCATTGTTCATGCCCAGCACTCTGGTCAGTCTGTGTGCTGCTCCTTCCATGTCACTACAGGGAATTATGATGTACTCTTTTCAGCTTAAAAAATGTGTGTCATCCAACCATAAGGTTGAATAAACAATTGATACAAACTAGAGCTAGACTCCGTGGCCTACCTCCTTGTCTATAGCTTCAAATTTCCCATTCAAGAGGGGATTTGAGGCTCTCTTGGAGAATAATGTGAGACCCAAATAAATGATTCATGAAAGCCCATGTCATGACCAGTTTGCAATAAGGAACATTCATGGAAGAGAATTCAAATTAAGTTAAATTTAAAAGCATATGGGTGTATAGCTTTATGTAACACAAACCAAAACTGTTTGGTCCCCCATCCCTGCCCCCAGTGATGTAAGAAGCAAATTTAATATCCCTTTGGGGCCATCCAGCTGAGGAAATTTTCACCCGCCAAAGTCAGCCTGTAGCTTCCAATCTCACCCAGGAAAGCACAGGGGTATTATCTGAAAAAACAAGCATGGGGTTCAGAATGCTCAAAAACTATTTAGTGGAATGCATTGTGATTCAGTACTAGATACCATGAAAGGAGCTACATTTTAGGGTGAAACAACAACAAAACTTTGACCTGTCCTTTTCTGTGTTAGGATTCCCTCTGGGGAGTAGTGGTTAGAGCTTTGTGTGTGTGTTGGTTAGCAGAACACAGATTCCATTTCCAAAGTGATCCTTGATTCTCTCTGTGGTCTGGGATAAGCTTCCTTGGCTTCCTGTATGCCTCTATTTGTTAATCTCTAAAAGGGGGTTAGATTGTTTTCAGAGTCCTCGTAAGCTACTGAGGCACCTCTAGAGTAATAAAGCATAGACAACACATGGGATAACAACACTGGGATTTGTAAGGGACCATTGTGTAGCAGTTACCTCCCACTTCATTTTACAGCTAAGGAAACTAAAACTAAGAAACATTAAGTGAATTGTATAGGGTTACATAGATAGTAAATAACAAATCTGGAACTTGAAATCAATTCCTCCGATTTCCAATCCAGTTCAAATGTCAGTCATGAGAACTTTTAAAACTGATTCTGTGATGCCTTTCTAACCCCTTTGTGCAAAGTAATGATAGAACTTTAGAATTATAAGTAAACCAAGAAAACATCTACTCCAAACTCCTCATTTTATAACAGGGGAAACTGAGGCCCAGATAAATAAAGTGATTGTCTTTTGCCTCTTTTTATAAACCCTAATTCTTAGCATAGAGCAGACACTTAATAAGTAGTTATTGACTGACTAAGGTGCCCATGGTCACACAGCTTGTTAGTGGCAAACCCAGGCAGGACCAAAATGCAGGTTTCTTGACTTTTAGTTCAGAAGTATGGCACTTACAAGCAAACTTTTCAGTTTTTTTTCCATTATTTTTACCCTTTCCTAGTGCTTTCCCTCAGTACTGCAGGAGATAGGGGGTAGTGGTAGTGGGGGGTGTGCTCTTTTCCTTGCTTGTGTGATGCATGAAATTCCATAAACTAAAATAGGCAGCAGCCAGGTAAATCAGCTCAGTATCTGACACCTTCAGATGGAACTCAGTCCCAGGAAAATATATCACTGGTAAAATAATTCAGAAAGCTGGGCTCCCTTCTGTATCTACATTTCTCTCCTCTACCCCTCAAAGAGTATAGTCTTCAGAGGCAGCTAGGTGATACAATGGAAAGAGCACCTGCCCTGGAGTCAAGTTCAGATCTGGCCTCAGACACATGACACTAGCTATGTGACCCTAGGCAATTCACTTAACCCTGATTGCCTCACCGAAAGAAAAAAAGAAAGAAAAAAAGTGCAGTTTTCTTACAAGGTATATTCCAGTCCAGGGGTCCCCTGGTGGTTTCTTGACCTAATCCAGAAGGCCTGAAGGAAATCAGACTATGGTTAAAGGAATCTAATCAGTAATAATTTTAAATAAAAAAAAAATAAATGTGATCTGTAGCCTGGAACTAAACTCCTAGGAGCTGTGTTTAGAGCCATGGAGAAAGGAGAGCCAATTAAAAAAGCCTAGAAAAGAGTCTCAGGGGTTGATGTACTAACATAAGACCAAAACCAACAATGACAACACCTGTAAGTCTGGCCCAAGGCACCATTCTCTACTCAGTGGAATCAAAAGGGGAGTTTTTTGTTTGTTTGTTTTTCCAGCAGCTATTTAGCCAAGGAAAATTGACTCAAGGTGGTTCTGCAGTTTGGAGATGGGTCTTTTAATTTAGAAAGTCTCTTCTAGAACTTTCTGTCTCCTGAAACAAAGAGGGAACATTTCACCCCAGTAACTGGGCTGGTGTGCCACTGGAATGGCAAGGAGACAAAGATGAAACCTTCCTGACATCAGTGCAAAACTCAATTGCCTTACAGATTCATGGCTCATGTTTAAGTGTTGAAATTAGCTTAGGTATTGAAATCTGAGGCCCTGGGACAAACCTCTGTTCAGGGTGCCAGATGTGTGATCTTGGGCAAAGTATCTGAATTCCCTGGACCTTGAGTCCCTTATTATTAATAGAAGAATCATCCAGGCCAGGGATTCTTAACCTAATTTTCTGTCATGAATCCCTACAGCAGTCTGATGAAGCCTATGAATTTCTTTTCAGAATAATATTTTTAAAGCTTTAAAATAAAATATATATAATTACAAATTATATGGAACCAATTATATGGAAATAAAATAATTAAATAGCAAAAGAAAACAAATATGTGATATGGTAACATCACATAATGATAATATTTAATAATTAATTAATTCAACAATTATCATAATAACAGACTGGTCAGAGTGAAGGAGCCAGACTTTGCTCTCACCTGCCCTTGTTCCATGGTGTCACCAAGTTAGTATCAGAGACAGTGTTTCTAGTTCCATCTTGGATTTACCTAGAGTGGTCTGATCTCCTTCTGAGGATGACAAAAAGTCAATACCTTCCTTATAACTCAACCATCAAATTACCAACGGGTGATAGCATTGGGTGTTCTTTATCCAATGGGAGTCAGAAGAAGAGCCTGAATCTTTTGTGAATGTTTTTCAAATAGCCATAAAATTATAGAATGTAGGAGGAGACTTTAGAGAGATAGTTTGATACCCCTGAATTACTCTGGACCCTATTTTCCTCATCTGTAAAACTGAGAGGGTTGAATTAGAACTCATATTTATAGCCTTTCATGGTTTCCCAAGTGTTTTCCTCACAACAGCCCTCTGAGGAAGGAGGTACTAGAATTTAACACCCTCATTTTACAAATAAAGAAACTGAGGGCTAGAGAATCAGGATAGACTGGCCCATGACTACTCAGCTATTAAGTGTAGGAGCTCCAATTCAAATTCAGGTCTCCTGACTCTAATTTCAGCACCCTATTATCTAAACCATATTGTCTCTCAGAGGATTTCTAATCTCACTCCTAACTACACATTCTATGACCCTTTATGATAAAAAGAAGGAAACTGAGGCTCAGAGAGTGAGGTCTCAAGATTCACGACCAATTGGTCAGAGCCAGGTCTACAATCTGGGGCTCCTGACTCTCAATCCATTGTTCTTCTCATAACCCCTTTCTCACTGCCAAATATGCTTCTGTTGATCCCAGGGCCATCTATATGATCCTAGTGACCTGACCTGCTCCCTCCAAGGTCATCTTATAAAGTTTTCCAATAATAATGCTAGAATCCAATACAATCAAAATCATTACTGGCCTTATGGGTAAAGAAAGTATATCTTCAAGTGAGGATTTTACACATCTCAACAAGGCTGAGAAACACTGAAGAGAAATCTCCTCATCAACTGAAGTGAAGTCTGTCTTCTCTCCCCCTGTTTCCTTCAGAGTTTTCACTCAGTACTCAACAGTAATGGGTTTTGGGCTGGCAGTTCAGCTAGCTTTGGTATAAGTGGCCCCTGGGAGGCAGGGACCAGGCTTGAGGACTTGGTTTAGTAATTATTAAAATCATCTCTTCTCTCTGCCCCTACATCTGAACTAGATTGGGGGTGGATATGAAGGACAAAGGCATGGTTTGACCACAGGAAGAAAGTCCAGTGGGGTCTTAACCTCTCTAGTGTTCAGAGATGGGGAAAGAGGCTACAAATTTATAGCTAATTGAAGTTGATTTGGAGCTTCAGAGCTGCTGGTTGAAGTTTTATAGCTGCACTGGGGGGGTGAATGTGACCCAGGCCTCCATGAGCTTCTCTGTTGTTTTTCCCCTTCAGGAAAGTGAAGACCTACAGCAGAGAGTCTTTATACACATTCCTTACCCTCCTCCTGCCTGAAAACCTCCTGACAAAAATCCTGCCCATAAAACTTGTAAAGTTCACCTGGGCAAATCCACTACCCTTCCAATGAGTGTTTAATTGTTCCTGAATATTCTGAGTCTAAGCTAGTACTGAGTTGATGCTGAGGCACCCAAACTCCCTCAGGCCTTCTCACTCAGATCTAGCCAGAGCTGGAGACCTGAATAAACACTGGTAATTGGAAAAACAGCCTCTGCTCTGACACAGGAAAGCCTCTCTCACCAACTCAGGACTGAAGGCTGCTGAGCTTCCCTAAGCCCCTGGCTCCCTGAGGCCTGGAGGCAAAGGCCTCCACTGGCCCTAACAGGGAGAAGGGATTCTCCTCTCCTGACCCATCCATTCTACGATGGGAGTCCCTTTAAGGTTCCCTTAAAAGATGGGGTACAACATGAAAACGGCAGGCCAGCTGACACAGACACAGAGCATGGCAGAGAGAGGTCAGATGGATGGCCTCTGAGGTCTCTTCCAGGCCTGTACTGTGAATCCATGGGGTTACCTAGTCTAGCACCTGTATTTTGCACAGGAAAACTGAGACCCACAGAGAACAAAAGTGACTTTCCCAAAGTCTTATAGGAAATTATTGGCAGAAGTGAGACTTATACCCAATTCTCGTCTGCTTCCAGTTCAGGCTGCTTCCACTGCACTGCAGAGTGTGGAGGAAACATAGGGTCGAGGCTCTGGCACTTACTGCTTGTGAGAATCAAATGAGTCAAAAGACTGTCAATCATTAAATCTATGGGAATCATTACCACCATAACTTTCAGCTAAAATTTGTCCAGAAATGTAACTCTAATTCCATTAAAATTGTAAAGATCCTTGAGGAAAAGTACTGTCATTGTCTTTTTTTTATCTTTTTTTTTTGTATCCACAGCACTTAACACAGAGCTTCCCTCTTCCACATAGTAAGGACATATTAAGTAAGGACACAGTAAGTGCTAACTAATTATTGCCTGATATAACACTTTGAGGTTAGCCAAGCAAATTGTGGGTGATGCTCAGGCCTCATAGCAACCCTGTAAAGTGATGGTTGATATTATCCCCATTTTACAGGTGAAAAAGCTGAGGCTAAAAGAGATCAAATGACTTGTTCTGGGTCACAAAACTTGTAAGTATCAGAGGCAGAATTTGAATACAAGTCTTCCTATCTTCAATCCTTTATGCTTCCCATTACCACAGTGTTAAATTGAATACAAAGATCAAAACAGATGCTATAGGCACCCATTAATGGAGTGGTTTATTATTACTCCATATAATAGAGATACACAGTTATCAGAGAAGATTTCATGGCCAAAGTGGAATTGAAGATGAGCCTTGAAGGATGGTGTCTGAAAAATGTGTACACAGCTAGACATGGTGGTACACCCCAGTAATCCTAGGTACGAGGGAGACTGAGGCTGGAGAATCTCTTGAGCTTGGGAGTTCTAAGCGTCAGTGAGCTAAGCCATTCCAGGTCCCAGCTAAGCCATTCCAGGATCCCCACGAAATCCAGCATCAGTATGGTGAACCCCTAGGAGCCAAGAGCCACCAGATCACTGAAGGAGGAGCAAACCAGCCTAGGCTGGAAATAGAGGAGGGCAAAGCAACTCTCCTATGCAAATCTTAGCAAGATTGGGTCTGTATTCCTGCATTTTCAGCCTTGTGAGATTAGGAAACCCAATCTAATAATAATAATAATTATAATAATAACCAAAAATGGTATACTGAGAATCAGGATGAGTGGGGGCTGGGATGATGATCTCTACAGTGGAAGCCTGGGCCTGCACCCCCAAAATACCAGATGGATGGGGAAAGAATCCAGGAAATCAAGTTTGCTGAAGTTTTTCCTTTCACTCCCTTGCTGGAAGAGTCTCAGTTGTGTCCTTCCCTAAAGACATATTGCTCCATCGCCTTCGGAGGGAGCCTGGGCCCTGTTGAGGTCTCCAAGAGTCAAAGTAAATAATGAGAAGTCTTGGCTTCAGCCCTTGGCAAGGATGTCTCTGGACAACAAAACCCATCCTCTCAGGGGGGCCTGAGGCAAGACTGCAAAGAACTTGTCTCCCTGTTCCTTCTGATAACAATTCACAGATCATCCCATCAGCCTTAAGCTTTTAACAGCCGGTAGCAATTTCCCTCCACTAAACGACTGCTAATTAGCCCATACACCATACTTAATTCCTGCCTTGTTCCCTGAGATGCAATTCACCTCCCCTTAGTAATTATTTCAGACCCTCTTACAGGAGCCTCCCTTTTCTCATATCCTCTGCTTCTTCCACCTTCTGTCAACAGAGCCACCATTTAGAGATAAGAACTTGGAGCAAGATGTCAAGGAGTATCCAGCAGCTCTGGGGATTCTCAAGAAGTCACAAGAGGGATTCCCAGGAGTTCACGTAGACAGACACAGGCATTGTTGCAAGCCAGAGACACTGAACTTTGTCTTTTGTGTGGATGGAAGATGAATGGGAGGCTCATTCCTCCATGACCTGCCTTGCTCCTTGTCCTTCTCTCCCATCCCCTCCCTGATTCATAAAATTTTAGACCTGGAAGAGTCCTCTACTCTTTCATTTTACAGGTAAGGAAACTGAGACCCAGAGTATGGAAGTAACTTGTACAAGATAGTAAAGGATGGACTTTCTACCTATCCAAGGTCAGATAGCTAGTAAGTACTTCTCCCTAGGCTTCTTCAGTGCTTGCTTAATTCACTCATTCATACATTCATTCATGCTATTTTTTCCATTCATTTATTGGTTCGACTGTTTGTTTGTTTATATGTTTCTTTGTTCAGACCTGTGAGTTCATCAGTACAGGGAAGTGACTATGTGGAAACTCTCTTCCCTGAAGCAGATCAAGAACTTTTCTGTAACTTAGAGTTTTAGAGAATTATCTGACCAGACACTGACTTGCTTCACCAACTTGCTTGGTTACACAGCAAATATTAATGAATGAATGAGTAAGTGAATGGATGAATGAACAGAAGAACAGGTATCTGTTAAAAGCTTACTATGTGTCAGAGACTGTCTTATGTCCTGGAGATACAAAAACAAAAAGCAAAACAGTTCCTAACCTCAAGAAGGTTATGGTCTAATAGTGGGAAGATAACATGTCCAGGGAAATGTGGACCAGGGGGGTGTTTTGGTCATTGTAGTAATAAGGATGATGACTGGAATCACCGAACAATTGTTTGACACATCCTTTCTAGGTATGATTCAGTTAATATGATGCAGTAATGAGAGCAAAAGGCAAATAGGGTCAGGAAGCTGGAAGATAGCCCAGGCATGAAGATGTTGGGGGAATAGAAGTGTGAGGGTCTGGCTCCTACTAGAAATAGTGGAGAATCACCAGACTCCAACATGGTAAGGGAAGTGTCCAGTCAGAGGTAGAGATTGGAATGTAGCAGCATCGGGTAAAGGGAGATAGAACTTGAACCCAGGTTTTCCTGACTCCAAGGCCAGCCCTATATCCATTGGGATGTATTGCCTCTGTTAGCTTCTCTGTTGTCCTTGAAGACTCATCCCCAATCCTACCTTCTATCAGAGTTCTTTCCTGCCCCCTCTGCTGTTAGTTCGTTCCTTGTGGGATTACATCCCATGTACTTTCTATGGGTGTTTGG
This sequence comes from Vombatus ursinus, assembly GCF_900497805.2. NCBI lineage: Eukaryota > Metazoa > Chordata > Mammalia > Diprotodontia > Vombatidae > Vombatus > Vombatus ursinus. The sequence goes on from NW_020954641.1 coordinate 10,987,586, forward strand.
GGTGTTCAGGGAGGATTAGCACCTCTGGTGTGAGTGCTTGCTGAGCACTTTTCAGAGATGCTTATCTACCTTTGGTGTCTACTTTTACCCAACTCCAAGAAGCTGTAGCACACCCAGTGGCCCCACCCTGGTAAACTCTCTCAACTGATAGGCTAAACTAGGTTGAAGGTAACCAACAGCTCATTGGTGAGTTAGGGAGATGTCTACCCCAAGCATGTGAAGACTTTCCCCAGTGGAATGGGTAGATGGGAATAATCTGTTCCAATAGCCATGAAGGTGGTTGAAGCATGCTCTGTGGAATGCTTAGAGCTTGGTCAGACATCAAAGATGCCAAGGTCATCCATTGCTTTCTGGGCCATTGCCAGTCCTCCTGCATTATGTCCTGCCACTGGATTTCGATGACTCTGGAAAAGAGACTGAGGCTGATGACTTTGTGTAATTCTGCCTCACTTAAATCTAATTCATTCTCAAGTCAAGACATCACCTGTGATATCATTGGTCCTCTTCAAAAATGAGGAACCAACAAAGGATATGAATAGGCAGTTCTCAGATGAAGAAATTAAAGCCATCTATAGTCATATGAAAAAAAATGCTCTAAATCACTATTGATTACAGAAATGCAAATCAAAACAACTCTGAGGTACCACATCACACCTATCAGATTGGTCAAGATGACAAAACAGGAAAATGATAAATGTTGGAGAAGATGTGGGAAAATTGGAACACTAATGCATTGTTGGTGGAGTTGTGAAATGATCCAATCATTTTGGAGAGCAATTTGGAACTATGCCCAAAGGGCTATAAAAAATGTGCATACCTTTTGTGCATACCCAGCAATAGTACTTCTAGGGCTATATCCAAAGAGACCATACAAATGGGAAAAGGACCCACATGTACAAAAATATTTACAGCAGCTCTTTTTGTGGTGTCAAAGAATTGGAAATTGAGAGGATGCCCATCAATTGGGGAATGGCTGAACAAGTTGTGGTATATGAATGTAATGGAATACTATTGTGCTATAAGAAATGATGAACAGGCTGACTTCAGAAAAACCTGGAAAGACTTGTATGGTCTGATGCTGAGTGAAGTAAGCAGAACCAGGAGAACGTTGTACACAGTAACAGCCATGTTGTGCTATGACTAATATAGATAGACTTTACCCTTCTCAGCAGTACAAGGATCTAAAACATCTATAAAGGCCTCATGATGGAAAATGCTATCCACATCCAAAGAAAGAATATGGAGTTTGAATGCAGATCAAAGCATACTATTTGTTATTTTTTTTTCTTCTGTTGTGTTTTGTTTCCTCTTTCTGGTGGTTCCTCCTATTAGTTCTAATTCTTACTTACAACATCACTAATGTGAAAATATGTTTAATAGGAATGTATATGTATAGCCTATATCAGATTGCACATTGTCTTGGGGAGGGAGGTGGGAAAGAAAGGGGAGAAAAATATAAAACTCAAAAGCTTATGGAAGTGATTGTTGATAATTCTAAATAAATTAATAAAAAAAACGAAGAACCAACAAAACCCTCTCTATGTAGATAGTAAATTACCATTAGCTATTAGAATATGAGCTATTTGAGGGTAGGGGCTGTGTTAATGTTTTTCTGTTTTGACTTTCTAAATATACCAATCCTTAGCACAATGCCTGTCACAGTGAGTGCTTAAAAAATGCTTGTTGACTGACTGACTAATCCTATACTCAGTATCACAAGAAAATTGGCATAATGACAATGTCTTACATTGTGTAGTGTGTAACATATTTCATATAACAGCATTTTATTTTATCCTCAAAACAACCCTGTGAGGGAGGTTATCATCATTAATCAACAAACATTTATTAAGCCCCTACTACATGCTAGGTACTGCTGTAAGTGCTATGGATATAGAAACAAAAGATGAAATAATCACTGCTCTCAAGGAACCTGCATTGTATCAGAACGGTCAATCTGTATGTATCATACAATTTAAGAGCTGGAAGAGGCCTCACTCAGCATGCCCCCTACAGGAAAGGCATCTCCACTATAACATACCTAACAAGTAGGAGTCCAGCGACTGCTTGAAGATCTGTAAGGAGGAAGGACCCACAGCCTTTTGAGGCAACCCATTTCCAAACTAATGGAGCGATCTGAAGAGCATACAATGAGACATTCAAGTGCTATAAGAGACCCAAGAACCTAAAAGGGATGTTTCCTAGGGGCAGTTAGGTGGCACAGTGGACAGAGCACCGGCCTTGGAGTAAGGAGGACCTGAGCTCAAATCTGGCCTCAGACCCATAACACTCACTAGCTGTGTGACTCTGGGCAAGTCACTTAACCCCAATTGCCTCACCAAAAAAAAAAAAAAAAAAATTAAAAAAAGAATATTTCCTAGACACTTTTTAAAGAACTAATGGGTGAAGTTTAATGGAAACAAATGTAAAGTCAAGCACTTAGATTTTTTTAAAAAAGTAACAATGCGAGTATTGGATGTGGGAAACCTGTCTTAATAGCAATTCATAAGAAAAAAACAAAAGTATGCTTAAAAAAATATGTCAACAGTCACAGGTGGTTGACAAAACAAATCATGGGTAAATCATTTAATCTTTAACAGTCCTGTTTCCTCATCTGCAACTATTCAAAATATTGTAGAAGAAAGAATACTAAACCTGAATCAGGAAGAACTGAGTTCAAATTCTGGGTCTGATACTTGGCAACTTATGTGCAGGTCAAGACATCACCTGTGTCATTGGTCTTTTTTGAAAAAGAAGAACAAACAACCACAATGTGACCATGAGCAAGTCACTTAATCTCTTTGAGACTCACTGATGTCCTCTGTAAAGTGGGCATGAATATACAGAAAAAATAGAAACAGAAGAACTATAAGGTCATTAAGAAATGCAGACACTACTGACAGAGGGATCAATAAAGTCTTGTAGATAGGGATGCCTGAGCTATGTCTTGAAATAAACTAAGCACTCTCTTTCAATGGAGTTTATCATTATTTTTCATTCTCATTTTACAGATGAAAAAAATGAGGCTCAAAGAAGTCACACAGCATTGTGATCTTGATGACTCCACTGAATTTGGAGGCACAGGATGTGGTTCTTAGTTCCTACCTCCAACACCTTGGGCAGTCCTCAGTTTCCTCATTTGCAAAATAATAAGGTTGAATTAGATCGTCTCTAAAGTCTCTTCCAGTTCTAAATCCGTAATCCTATGACTAGAGCAAAAACTCAGATTCTATTTTTTTCCTATTAATAATAACGAAACATAGATCACACGATTGTTATGAGGAGATAATAAATGTAAAGTGCTTTCCAAACCTTAAACTCTATATAAATATTAACTATTTTCTCCACATTGCCTCATAGTGTATCATGCCTTCTGCTGTGGCTTGGAGAATCCCCAGATCAAACCACTGACTAAATGACCTGTCAAAACTGTTTCCACTTGCAAAGATCCCTTCTGGGGCTCCATACTCACAGGGGAGCAGAGATAGCATGGTAAGGGAAGAGGGAGAGGGAGGGAGGCTCATACAGGCAAGCAGGAGTCTAACCTAAATAGACCTCACTATTGATTGCAACTTTTAGCATCCTCAGTGATGTTACTAAAGGATTCAGGGTTTTCATCACCCAAGCGGAAAAAAAGTAAACTCAAGTGCCTCCAAGAACCCTCATACAAAAAGAAAACCCAAACATCGAAGTAACCTTGGAAGACTTATTTTGAGACCTTCTCCTCCCACCTACCTTGACATTTTAAAGGGTCAGCGTTTTGTGCTTCATTGTAATAGAAACCAGAAGACAGTTTACAAACATGAAAGGCTGGAACAGAGGGTCCGGATAGCATTTGTGTTGAAACACATCAGCCACATTGTACATGAATGGCAATGTTAGCTGACAAGCAATTACTGCTGTTCCTAATTGCTTCCATCAACTTGGTTTTTTGTATACCTAGTGCCCTATGTGTAACTCCCCCCCAGCACTGATTTTACTTGACTGTCTTCAGTGCATTATTTTTGGCATGATGGCATCTGCCTGGCAATCAGGAGGCATTCCAACCCACTCAACTTTTGAAGGCCCTTGATGATCGAAAACCGAAGAGAGTATCATCAGAATGCTGTCTTAATGAGAATGAAATTGGGAAGCAGAGTTTCACAGATGCCGCCTGACTTTGAAAAGGAAAGAGATGAAAGATGTCCTTAGAATTTTGCGCACAGACATAGAGTAGCAGTATGGGTACAGAGGATGAACCTGGGTTCAAATTCTGCCTGAGACTTGTTAGTAAAGTAACTGTAGATGAGTTACTTACCCTTTCTAATCTGGTCTCCAGTCCCTTCAGATATAAAATGAGGAAGTTGGATTAGGGGATCTTTACAATTCCTTCCACCTCTAAATCTATCACCCTATAACTTGGCTTTTCTAAGCCTCGATTTCCTCAATCTGCCCAAGGGTAATAATAAAATCTTTAGTACCTACCTCATAGGTCATGGTGAAAATCAAGTGGCATATAGAAGGTGCTTAATAAGCATTTGTTGATTGATAATGTGTGTATAAAAGACTTGGTAAAATTTAAAACACACCTATATACATACGTACATACATACATGTAGGTGCATGTATGTGAGTATCTATTTATGTATGTGGGGTGTATGGGGTGTTCTCGGATGACTAACACCCCTGGTGTGAGAGTTTGCAGAGCCCTTTACAAGGCTGCTCATCTACCTTTGTGTCCACCTGATTCACCAACTCTCACCCATGGCTCCAAGAAGCTGTAGCATGGCCTAAAACCCATCAGTGAGTTAGGGGGATGCCTACCCCAAGCATGTGAAGATTTCCCCAGACAGAAAGGGTGGATGAGAACAATTTGTTCCAATGGCCACAAAGGCAGCTGAAGCAGGTGCTGCTTTGAGTGCTTAGAGCTTGATCAGACATCAAAGATGCCAACATCTTCCACTGCATCCCAAACCATCACCAGTCATCTTGACTTTTGTCTTACCATTGGACTTCAATGACTCTGGAAGAGAGAGTGAGGTTGATGACTTTGTGCAACTCTGCTTCACTTAAGTCTAAATCACATTCAAGTCAAGACATCAATTCGTGATATCATTGCTCCTACTCAAAATGAAGGATGAGCAACAATAATCCAAAGTGGCCTTATCCCTTCTTTCATGGTCCTCTCCACTACATTATAGCTTTTGGGGAAAAAACTGACACCCATCTTTATTTTTTAGCACCATCCCTCACCCACATCAACTCATTCTGAGATTTAGGACTTTGCTAGGGTTCTTTTTCTAGTTTTCTTCATGTTGTATAGATACCAGTGAAGTACACAAGCTGGACATTAGTTATTCCTTGGTCTTGCTGTGTGACTAACTCATCTTTTTTGTAGTCACACACCTCTCTTGTGATGTCTTTTATGCTACTTCTGATCAATTCAGCATAAAATGTGTTGCAACCTGTTCAAACCTGCTATATAAATTTCTATAATCCTTTGCCCAACCTGAAAATTAAATCCTGTAGAAACATAGCCATACAAAATCATTAGGGGAACAAGCATTTATTAAGCACTTACTATATGCCAGCCACTCTGCTATGTGCTTTACAAATATTATCTCATTTGATTCTCACAGAAACCCTGCAAGATAGGTGCTGTTATCTTCATTTTTGTTGGGGAAACTAAGGCCCACAGTAATTCACTGGCTTTCTCAGAATCATACAACTACAGGCATACATCTGAGATATTGTGGGTTTGGTTCCAGACTGTTGCAATAAAACAAATATCACAATAAATAGAGTCACATGAATTTTTTCATTTCCCAGTGCACATAAAAGTTATGTTTACACTATACTGTAGTATTAAGTGTTTACACTATACTGTAGTCTATTAAGTGTGCAATAGTAGTACATCTTTAAAAAAACAACTTAGGTACCTTAATTAAAAATACTTTATTGCTAAAAAATACTAATAATCATCTGGGCCTTTAGTGAGTCATAATCTTTTTACTGGTGGAGGGTCTTGCCTCAGTGTTGTTGGCTGCTGACTGATCAGGGTGGGGGTTGCTAAAGGTTGTCGTGGCTGTGGCAATATCTTAAAATAAGACAATCAAGTTTGTCATCAGTTGACTCTTCCCTTCATTTGAACACTTAGAGGCCATTGTAGGGTTATTAATTGGCCTAATTTCAATATTGTTGTGCCTCAGGGAATAGGGAGGCCTGAGGAGAGGGAGAGAGATGGGGGAATTGCCAGATGACAGAGCAATCAGAACACACACAATGTTTATCGTTTAAGTTTGCCATCTTATATAGGTGCAGTTCATGGTGCCCCAAAATAATAACAACAGTAACATCAAAGATCATTGATCATGGATCACCATAACAGATATAATCATAAAAAGTTTGAAATATTGCAAGAATTACCAAAATGTGACACAGAGACATAATGTAAGAAATGTTGTTGGAAAAATGGCATTGACAGATTTGTTCAACACAGGGTTGCCACAAGCCTTCAATTTGTTTAAAAAAATACATCATCTGCAAAGTGCAATAAAGCAAAGTGTAATAAAATGAAGCATGTTTGTAATAAGTGTCTGAGGCCAGATTTAAACAGAGAAATGTTGTTGTCGCTTTTTAAAGTGAGCCTTTGTTTCAGCGTAGAACTTGGGATCATCAAATGTTCTGCACATTTTTACAAAGACAATCCAATTCACTCCCTTCCTCCTATTCAATGGTGATACAAAAAAAAGCAAAAGACAATCCCTGTCCTCAAGGAGCTCACAATCTAACGAGGGAGACAACATGCGAACACACAGATACAAAGCAAGCTATATACAGGATAAATAGGAAATAATTAATAGAGGGAAGGTACTAGAATTAAGAGAGATTGGGAAAGGTTTCCAGTAAAAGATGGGATTTTGTTGTTGTGCTTTTTTTTTTTCAGATTCAGTCAAAGGACCACGCTTGAAAACCTAGAGGGCCACATGTGGCCTCGAGGCTGCAGGTTCCCCACCCCTGTGCTAGAAGATGTGCACCATATTCTTAGCTAGGAGTTTGTCAGGAATGAAACGAACTAGAGAACATGTAGAGATACCTAAGAACAGTTGATAGTTGGGGTGAGGATATTGTATATGGGTATGGGAAAGGGAAGAATCAGAACCCAATCAAAGAGCTGTGACAAATTGACCTTCCATAACTTCCAAGCAAAATATAGACAAAGGAATTTTCTCCTCTTGCAAAACTTTACTCAGCGCTGATGAAGAAAGATGGGGATAGAGGCAGCTAGGTGGCACAGTGAATAAAGCACCAGCCCTGAAGTCAGAAGCACCGGAGTTCAAATCCGGCCTCAGAAACATAACACTTCCTAGCTGTGTGATTCTGGGCAAGTCACTTAACCCCAACTGCCTCACCAAAAAAAAAAAAAAAAAAAGAAAGATGGGGATGTATCTGAAAAAACAAATAAAAGCATTGAATAGGGAGGTGTGGAGAACCTGATGCTGAGAGATAGTATCACACAGTATCGTCCTTAGTTTTGAGAACAGCAGATTTCTGACTTAAACTCCCTCCCATAGCTGCTAAGATACATTTTCTGAGGGGCAGCTAGGTGGTGCAGTAGATAAAGCACCAGCCCTGAAGTCAGAAGGACCTGAGTTCAAATCTGGCCTCAGACCAAACACTTGACACTTACTAGCTGTGTGACTTTGGGCAAGTCACTTAACCCCAACTGCCTAAAAAGAAGAAAAAAAAAGATACATTTTCTGAAACCTGTCCCCACCCCTACTGTCTCCATTTCTAGAATCATCTAGTAGGAAAATGTAATTGAAAACAGTGTTATCTCTCTCAATTTAGGAGTGCAGCTTGGAACCATAGAAAGAACACTGGGCAGAGTCAAGGAGCCTAGGTTTTAATCCCATCTCTTCTGCATGCCCTGCTTTAATCACTTCTCTGTACCTCGGTTGCCTCCTTTGTTAAATGAGGAGACTGGACTAAATAAATTCTAAGGTTCCCCTCCAGCACTAAGCTGCAATAATTTTATATGATTTTCAAGACCACTTTTTTTTTAAAGAAGTCTTTATCTTTCCAATTGAGAGCCTTTTTCCGCAAAAGAGCCAAGACAGTATTTCTCAGAATATAACCGAAATGACCGGCAAGACAAGCAAAATGAAACAGATGTTGCCGAGTGCCGACACGTCACCGGGTTTAGCAACAGAGGAAAGGGCAATCATTGTAATCAGTGTGGAAAGAGTTGAGAGAGTAAGTAGGTCCTCTGCCAAATTGCCCTTGAGGATCTCTGAGTCAGTCTCTCTGGGAACATCTTTTTATTTAAAACATTACTCAAAGTGAAGTTCGTTTCTTTCCTTTCCTTTTCTTCCCCTCCCCTCCGTCTTCCTTTTCTCTTTCTTGGTCTCTCCAAGTTGTCACATGTGCATTCAATTGCTCTCTTAACATCCATTGGTCTGAGTAAGGCTGATGTGAGGGAGATATGAGAGTTAGACATTAGTACCCTGAAGGTCTGATGAAAGCAACTTTAACACATAACCATTTGCTTTGGCAGCAGCCGAGGCCAAGAGCAAAAATCTTCTTGCTGTGTCAAATTATAGATAAACACGAGTTTCAGAAACATTTGTGATATAACTGCAAATAAATGTTGGTCACTGGCAATGCTCTTGGTTTACAAATAGTTTCTGTCAACCAAACAGTAAGATGATAAACTTAAACACAACTGACTTCCCAAACATTTGAAAGCATTTTAATGGCAAAGCTCTGAGGCTTCAAGTACAAAACAGAATAATAATTAAGACTCAGAATATAATCCAGCCAACAACTGAGTTGCAATGAGATGTTTCCTGAGATCTTGTGTCCCTGCTGTCTAGCTTATAATTTTGCTGAGATTTTTCTAGAACTGGAACATATCCCCTGAGGGACCCAGCCTTCCTCCCCAATCCTGGATTTTTTTCTCTTAGCTCTTACCTCTAGGATTCTATATATTAGCCTCTCCTTGCTGTATATTAGTTGGGCTGGGGGTATAAAAGCTTGAGGGGGGCAGATGTTTGAGAGGTGAAGTTGGGGATCATGGTGTGGATTTGAAACTGAGGTTCTGTCAGGTTTCCTTGGAGCAATGGATAGAAATTGCATAGAGGCTGAAAGAAGCTGTGTGGTCCAGTAGACGGAACACTGGGTCTGGAGGCAGAGGCCCTGGGTTCAAACTCATCTAAACCTTAGTCTTCTTATCTGTAAAATGAGAGACTTAGATAAAATGACTTGTAAGGTCCCTTTCAGCTCTAAATTTGGGATTCCAATGCTGTCCCTTATTTATCAAGTTATGTCTCATACTTGAGACACAAGAAAATGTATCCCCTTTATAACATACCTATCAAATATCTCTCATACTCGATAAGTATATTGTAGAGGGAATACTTTTGGTGGCATAAGTTGCACTAGATGGTTGTTGGGTCCTGGTGATTCTGAGTCAGCAGACCTGGATTTGAATTCTGGCTGTGCAACTTACTAACTAGATGAACTAGTATTAGCAAATTCTCCTCTCTGAGTTCAGTCTCTTCCCCTATAAAATGAAGGAGTTGGGCTTAGATGATCTATAGGGTCTCTTTTAGCACTGAATAACTTCCTTACTCAATGCAGATTGATTTGTCTTTGCTCCATGGGTCGCCTGATCTCAAACTTCTACAACTTGCCACTTTAATTGGCCAGTTTTTTCACAGGGCCTCCCTTCTAGGCTTGCTCCAGAATATTCATTCACAACACCCACCAAAACCCAGAACATCCCTGAGTTATCTCTGGTTGAAACACATAACAAAGCTATAGGTGAATCATAAAGGACTATCCAATTCATTGTGAGTTATTACTGTGTCCAATAATACTGTGAGTATAATTGTACTCAAGAGTTTGTCTGGCTAGATGCCCTTAAATAGGAAAGTGTATTTCCAGAGACACCTGCCTACCTATTACAAGCAGAGGAAAACTTAATTGTCTAGGCAAGCAGGAAGATCTGATCATCTTACCTCCAACTCCATTCCCTATGCTAGGGAAAGAGAGATATGTGAATCAGGATGGTTAACAGATAAAGATTGTTTGAAAATGACTCATGCATTGCTCGTGCTATGGCAATAGGGCAAAGATACACTTAATGCTAAGCTCGTATAAAAGCAAACTATTGTAGTGAACCACAATTTGGCTACCAAATAGTCAGGACTCTGGATTGTTTTTGAGACCATTTTGTAAACCCATAAGGAAAATATGACCTAGGTCAGGACCTTCTGATGGTAAGCTCTGTCCTCTTAGAGAAAGGACAGAACTCAGTGATTTTGAATTTGTCCTCTCTTGTCATTTACATGACCAAGAGCAGTGCCTCTAATCCCAGTTTATGTTTCCATAGTGCTTTACAGTTTACACATAAATTTTCTCAAAAGAACCCTGCAAGTATTAACATCCCATTTTTATAGATGTGCATGTAGCTATATATACATATTATATATATGGGTGTATGTGTATATATATATGTGTGTGTATATGTGTGTATGTATATATATATATATATATACACACACACACACACATAGTATTGCTTTTTTACATCACTAAAAATGCCACCTGTATCCCAAAGCAGCTAGGTGGTACAGTGGATAGAACACTGGGTGTGGAGTCAGGAAGATTTGAGTTCAAATGCAGCTCTCAGACAGAGAGCTCTGTGACCCTGGGTGTAAGTCACTTAACTTATATCTACCTCAGTTTTCTCAACTGTAATATGTGGATTATAATAGCACCTATCTTGCAGAGTTGTAAATTGTTAGATGCTTAATAAATGTTCATTCTCTGCTCTCTCCCAAAGAGCTGTGATATATAACTAAAAATATTTTTAAAGAAAAAATGGAAGAGAAAAAAACAATCAGCAAAACTAATCAATACATTGAAAAGTATCTGAAAATACATGCAGAATTCCATACCTGTGTATTTCTCCATTCTGCAAAGGACTTAGAAAGGGGTGGTGCCTTCTTAGATCTCTTCTTTGGAGAGATGTTTATTCTTTGTAATTTTGTAACATTCACTTTTATTTTGTGGTCTTTGTTCTTTCCATTTACATTATTGTCACTGTGTATACAGTATTGTTTTCTTGGCTCTGCCTACTTTGTTTTGTATCAGTTCATTTAAGTCTTTCCATGCTTCTCTGTATTCATCATATTGAATTCTTACAGCATGGTAATATTCTGTTACATTCATGCACCACGGTTTGTTCAGTCATTTTCCAATCTATGGGTATCTACTTTGTTTCCAGTTCTTTGCTACCACAAAAAGTGCTACTATAAAAAATTTGGTGTATATGGGATGTTCTTCATATTAATAACTTCCTTGGGGTATATGACAGCTGCAGAGATAGCTAAAGTGGATTTAAACAAGGTATTTGATAAAATCTATCACAAAAGCCTTGTGAACAAGAAGAAATGTGGGCTGGATAATAATGCAATTAGAAGTATTTAAAAGTGATTGAATAGCCAGAGGGGTGATTTATGTATTTATGTCAACTTGTATAGAGGACTCTAGTGGAGTACTCACATGGCATGGTTCTGTTTAACATTTTTTATCAGTGATTTGAATGAGGAGAAATATGGCATGCTTGTCAAATCTATGGCTTAAAAATTGAGAGGGATAGCTTGTATGTTGGATTACATGCTTTGAATCCAAAAGTGTCATATGACGTCAAAACAATGAGCCTAAATTAATGATTAGATAAAATAAGAGTAAACATAAAGTCTTATGTATGGATTTTTTAAATCAATTGTACAGGGGCAGTTAGGTGGATAGCGCACCAGCCCTGAAGTCAGGAGGACTTGAATTCAATTCCGGCCTCAGACCAAACACTTGACACTTACTAGCTGTGTGACCCTGGGCAAGTCACTTAACCTCAATTGCCTATTTAAAAAAAATCAATTGTACAAAGAGAGAGCAGAGGGAAAATGGCTAGAAACCATGTGATCATGTAGAAAGACCTGGGATTTTAGTGGACACCTCCACATGAACAAATGATATGGAATACAAAAGAGCTGAGATCTTATGTTGAAATAAATAGATGCATAGCACCAATAGCAAAGAAAGTAACAAACCATACTATGTTCATAACTCCATAACTAGAGTATATCCATAGGTGGATAACCAGGATGGTGAAGTGATTAGAATCCATTACATCCAATTATCAGTTAAAGAAACTGGGAATGAGAAAAGAAGAGCCTGGAGAAGAAAATACACAGGGCAGGACAATTATATGATAACTGCTTTCAGGCACTTAAGAAACGTCCTAACACTTAGAATAGTCCAATAGTGCAGTGGGATGCTTTATGAGGGGAAGTGCTCCCCCTTCTTAGAGGAGATATGTAAGTAGAGCTTGGATGATGCTTGCTGGAAACATTGGGGATAAGATGTTGATGAGATATGCGTTGGATTAGATGACCTTCAAGTTGCCTTCCAACTCAGAATCTCTGAAACTGTAAGCCAGGACTCAGACCTTGCATCTTCTCATTTCATTGTTTTGTTAGCTATACTATAAATGCCTCAAGTATCCCGTGTTTCTTTGACTCTGAAAGCATTCCATCCTTACAAACATAGCCAATTCCAGTGACTCCGAGGCTCAGAGGTTTGGCAGAGCTATTGGAGAAGACATTACACAAAGTAAACTAGAAACTATCGAAGGAATGCTTGTGAAGGCATGAGCAAACACAAATCCCTCTGAATTACAACTTAATAGCTACAAGAGTTTCTTAAACCCTGGCTTTTACTTTTAAAAGACAACACAGTTACATGAGGGGATTTTCTGGAAATAATGAGTTTTTGTTCAGGGTGTTTCTTTTGAGATAAGCAAAACAAACAAACAGAAAAAAAAATCCTCAAACCCAAATCTCCAGGTAATCCCAGGTCCTGCTTACAGTTTGTTTCAAAGAGACCAAAGAATTCTAATGGAAATTAGGCACTGTCACTGCTGTCATTCATATGCCAATCTAGCCTTCTCTTCAGGTCCTCTGGAGTAAGAACCTGCAGGGTTGTCCAGGTAACTTAGACCCTTCTGGTAGAGAGATGGAGAGAAGTAAAGGGCAAGAAGGCTGATTTCCTGATGCTCTTCTCAGTCACCTTGCATTGTGGAGGTGTCAGGATGGTTTTGTGGGATCTGGAATCCTCCTCCTCCTCCTCCTCCTAGGATGACATAATAGATGTTATGGATTGGACTTGGAGGCAGGGAGACTTGAGCTGAAATCTTATCTCAGACACTTACTAGTCAGTTGACCCCTAGCAAATCACTTAACTTTTCTCAATTTCTTCAGTCATAAAACAGGGATAATACCATCCCCAACCAAAAAGAGTTTTTTGAGGATCTAAATGGGAAAAAAATGTATACAAAGAGTTTTGTGACTCTTTAAAAAAAAAAAAAGACAAACTAGTTTCCGGTAGTAGTTGAAGTAGTAGAAAGGGCCTACATCTTGGAAAGGGACCCACCTAGGCCAGCCAACCTTCATTCCCCTCTGGGCTTCTTCTGACTTTGCAGACTTTGTCATGAAGCAGCAAAGTTACCTTCATCTTCTCCTCCCTCTCCACTCCCCCCGACCCCAAACTTTCCAGCTCCCTTCTATATATTGTCTTCTCCCATTATAATATAAACTTCTTGAAGGTGAGAACTGTCTTTTTTTCTTCTTCTTTTATTTGTATCCCCAGTGCTTAATTCAGTACCTGCTATATAGAATTCGTTGTTGTTGAGTCATTTTTCAGTCACGTCCAATTTTTCATGACTCCATTTGGGAGTTTTATTGGAATGTTTTGCCCTTGCCTTTTCTGGGTCATTTTACAGATAAAGAAACTGAGGCAAATGGGGTTAAGTGACTTGCCTAGGGTCACATAGTTTGTAAGTGTCTGGGGCCAGATTTGAACTCATCTTAACTCTAGGCCCAGCACTCTATCCACTGCATCATCTAGGTATATAGAAAGTACTTAATAAATGCTTGTTGCCTTGCCTTAGCAGGACTAAGAGTAGCATATAAATTTTCCTCCCAGTTTCTCTCCTGGGGAGCTAATTATCAAGTTTCTTAGTCAGATGCAAAGGAATGATGTTTGGGAGGATTGGAGGAACTTATCCAGACAAAGCCTGGATATACTCTGACCAAAACCAGATAAAGGGCAGCCGCCTCCTGATTTCCCAGTACTCTACTTGAGAGCTCAGCCACCCAGGAGGAGAGTAGCTGGTGCCAGGCACTGTGGAAATTATATTAAGTTTATGTTTGTGGTTGGGCAGTTGATTAAACAATTAATTCCAGCAAAATTTAAGTACCTACTATGTGCAAGACACAGTGCTAGAGGCTAAGGTAACAAAGATGAAAAACACTCAGTCTTGGCTCTTCCATAGTAACTGGTAGGTATCTGTCACAAGGTACAAAATGATTTTCTTACAACAATGTTAAGTAGGTAGGGTAAGGTTTATTATTGCCACTTCACAGATACAGCTAGGTAGTACAGGGGATAGAGAGCTAGACTTGGAGTTAGAAAGGCAGAGTTCAAATACAGCTTCAGACATTGTGTGACCCTGGACACAAGTCACTTAAAAAAAACCAATAACCCTTCCTTCTGCCTCAGTTTCCTCCTCTGTAAAATGGATATAATAACAGCACCTACCTCCTAGGATTGAATTGAGGATCAAAGGAGATAATATTTGTAAAGCACTTTGTAAACCTTAAAATGCTACCTAAATGCTGCCTTTAAAGAGATTAGTTGACTGGTTACACACATATTGAGTGCCAGACATATGTAAAAAAACTACAGAGTCAGGAAATCTAGTTTCCAGTCCTGGTTCTGTTAATAGCTTGTTATGGGAAAGTCAGTTCATCTTTGAGGGTCTCAGGTTTCTCAAGTTCAGAATGGAAATAAAATCATAGGCTTAAAGCTGGAAGAGACCCCAGAGGCTACATAGTCCAAACTCTTCATTTTACAGGTGAGGAAATTGAGGCCAGGGGACGTGGTTGGGAACCCACAGGTAGTAATCATCAAAAGTGGCATTTGGACCTGCCTCCCTTGCAACAATCCCACCCTGCCAATTTCATAGGTTCATAACAAGGATTAGAGGAGACTTTTCAGGACCCATTGGGATGAGGTCAGATGTTCAGTCGTTTTTCAGTCATGTCTGACTCTTTATGACCTCACTTGGGGTTTTCTTGGCAGAGATACTAGAGTGGTTGGTTTGCCATTTCCTTCTCCAGATCATTTTACAGATGAGGAAACTGAGGCAAACACGGATAAGTGACTTGCTAGTCACACAGCTAGTGAATGTCTGAGGTCAGATTTGAATTCAGGAAGATGAGTCTTCCTAACTCCAGGCCTGGAACACTATCTAAGGCCCCTATCAGGTCTGATGGACCCAAAACAAAACAGAATGAAAACAAAAATAACAAACCATGTTTCATTTGGATGGTAGGTAGGCTTCCACAACCTGATTGTACATATCTTTTTGGCAAGCCAAACATTTTGGAAGGTGGAGATAATCTCAGTGAGATTATAAAACTGGTGTGTCAATCATTCAGCTAATCGTGATTTCTGGGTCTGAGACTAGTTGATCATTCAATTAATCAAGAAATAATTATTAAATACCTACTCTATGCTAGGCAACACTGCCAAATTCTGGGGATGAAAAAAGGTTTAAGACTTGGTTCCTACCCTCCAAGAGTTTATTAGTAGTGAAGGGGAGGAAGGGGACAAGCAATTGCTATCTATCAGGTGCTATGCTAAGTGCTTTACAAGTACTATCTCTTAACAACCCTGGGAGGCAGGTGTTGTTATTATTTCCATTTTAGAGGAGGAGAAAACTGAACCAGAAAGTCATTAGGTAACTTGCCCAGGGTCACATGGCCAGTAAGTGTCTGAGGCTGGGGAGAAAAGGTTTTCAGGGGTAGGGAACCTATGGCCTAGAGCCACTTATAGCCCTCTAGGTCCTCAGGTATGGCCCTTTGACCAAATCCAGACCCTAAATGCCTTGACTCTGACTCAAACTTAGTTTTAAAGTTTGGATTCAGTTAAAGGGCTGTACTTTGATGACCTAGAGGGCCACATGTGACCTCAAGGCCACAGGCTCCTCACTCCCGGTAGAGGCTTGAAATTCATCAATAGTGGGTCAATAAACATTTATTAAGCACCTACTTGATACATTCCAGGCATTGTGCTAAGTGATGGGGTTACAGAGAAAGACTAAAGACACTCTCTGCTTTGGAGGAGCTCACAGTTTAAAGATAAAAACTCCAAAGTAAAACATAATAAATGCCTGATGAGTGATATAAACAATTCATCACTGGAATTGAAGAGAGAGACTACAATGGAGTGGGATGGTCAGAAAAAGCTCAAAATGTCCTAGTTTAGCAGAGGTTGAATTAGCCAATAGGGGCCATCCCAGGGAGTACCGGCTCAGAGCTCCCCTGAAAACTTCCAGGGACTCTAGGGACATGGTGACTCAGCACTTGGGCCCTTTGGGGATGCTGACCTGCTTGGCTTCATCTAACCATGTGGTGGCTCAGTTCTGAAAGGGTTTGTTGTTTTGGTGGAATAGAAACCAAGGGTAGTCTCTTGATCCTCTTCTGCCTGCCTATTATACATTGGAAACCTTTGTATCCCCTGCTTTAGGGAGACTAGGTGCAAGTCAAAACAGAAGCCTTAAGCAAATTTTATCAAGGACACCACCATAGGGGACTTAATAAGCCAAGAGTGAAAAAAGAAAGCCTAGCCACATTCTTACAAAAGGATGGTATCTCTTAAGATTGAACTGGGTTGGAACCACCACTGGGCCCAAGGGGCTGAGGCACTTCACCCACTCCCTCAACCTAAGGGGTCCTTCTGCTCTGTACTGAGGTACAGGGTCTGATTATTCTAAGCCTTTCTTTCTCTTCTCTAGCGGCTAACTATACCCCTCCCCCAACTCTTTCAGCTCAAGCCTTTGCTTCAAATTTACTGAAAACAAACAAAGAAACATTGAGGCCTCTTCTCTTTTCTTCATCTTATAGTCCCTTGACATCATCCTCCACTGTTTCCTCTAGTCCCTGATGAAGAAGTAGCCTCTGCACTAAGGCAAACCTTTCTGTATGCACTCTTAATCTCCTGTCTACCTTACCAGGTTAACCCTACTATCATTCTACCCACCGCTAATCTCCAGTCTCTCCTATCTACTGCTTCTTTCTCTGCTGCCTAAAAATACACCCACACCTCCCCTATCTTCAAAAAGCCATAGCTAGATTCTATCAACCTGGCGAACTATCATCCTATATCTCTCCTTCCTTTCTCAAATTTCTTGAAAATCTGTCCCCAATCAGTGCCTCAGCTTCCTGTCTTCTCACCTCCTTCTTGATTCCCTGAAATTTGGCTCCTAACCCCAGGTGAAACAGTTTTCCAAAATCATCATTAATCTCCAAATCTCCAAATCTAATGGCCTCTTCTCCATCCTCACCCTGATTGACCTATCTGCTCCATTCTACACCATTCACCCATACTTTCCTCCTGGACACTCTTTTCTCTGGGTTTTCAGGACACTTTCTCTGGGTTCCGATCCTATCTATCCAAGTGCTGCTTTTCAGTCTTCTTTGATGATTCATCATCCATGTCACATCCACTAACTATGGGAGTACCCCAAAGATCTGTCCTGGACCGTCTTCTCTTTTCTTCCTTCTTCCTTCCTTCCTCTTCTTCCTCCTCCTCCTCTTCTTCTTTTCTTGTTGTTCTTCTCTCTCTCTCTCTCTCTTTCTCCTATCAACTCTCATAGGTTAATTATCACCTTGTTGTTGACTCTCAAATCTGTATTTCCATATATTCCAAATATTCAACAAACCTTAAATTCTACTTTAAAGATACAAAGAAAAAATAATAATCTTTGTTCTCAAGGAGCTTACACTTGAGCTGGGCAGAATTTCTGTCTGTCCTGCTAAATGTGTGTGTGTGTGTGTGTGTGTGTGTGTGTGTGTGGTGAAACTATGAATCTCTATTACTTGTAACTTTTTGAAGTATTATATTAAACTTAACACAACAGTACCAACACTCCCCTGCTTGTGTCTCCTTCTGAACTTCCTTCTGCTCTTTTCTGCATATTCTTTTTAAATGTTTCAGCAATGCTTTTTTCTTTCTTCTTTTTTTACACTAGTATCTTTCTCCCCATAAAAACAAACAAAAGATTTCTCCTCAACCTGCTAAATGTGTTAAGAGAGCAACCAAATTTTGGAAGATTTTTTGGTTCATTCTGAGGGTCAAATCAATTAGATTTCTTTTCCAAGTTTCCCCACTAAAGCAATAATCACAGAAGCACAACAGTAGTTTTCTACTATGGCGTTCCCCAGCCTAGATACAATTTCTTTATCTTGCTAGTTTAAATTTGGTGATCAGATAACAAAATTCAAAATATGCTTGGAAAGAAGAGAAGATTATGAGGACAAAACAAAGGAAAACTTCTTAGAAAAGGTCTCAATATAAGAAAGTTACAAACAATAACAGAAGAGGGGAGAGTGGGAAGGGAAATTTTTGAATTATTCACTTAACTGGTTAGAAAAAGAGAAAAGTCAAGAAAGGGGAGAAAAGAAAGAAAGAAAGAAAGAGAGAGAGAGAGAGAGAGAGAAAGAGAAAGAAAGAAAATAAGAAAAAGAATAGAAGGGAGAAGATAATTTATGGAAATAGATTAGCAGCAAAATAATGTAAGCAAAACTAATTTTCAAAAATAAAGTGCTGGCTTTAAAAAGGATAGAGATAATACAAAAGCATACAAAAGAAATAAAGAAAGAAAAAACAGGCCTAAAAATCATAATTTTAAATGTGAATAGCAATTTAGATTAAATGGTGTGAGAGCTCTGACCTTTAAGGCTTCCTTCAGTCCCTGAATTGAATTTAATCATTCATTAATTCACTCCTTATTTATTAAGCACATATCATATCCAATATATTACACTCTAGAGACAAGAAAAAGACTAATAAGATATAGTCCCAAAGAATTTACATCTACTAGACAAATCATCAATCACTTGGATGTTTATTTTAGTTTATTTTAGGAGTTTTCCTACCCAATGAGAAAGTTTTATATCCTACATATCAGTTTAAGCTTTCACTAGACTCTTTCTACTGGAAATTAATGTATCTTTTTTTTTTCTCTCCCTTTTTCTCCTTTGTATCTGGGCCAATTTTATAGATTAAAGAAAAAAAAAGCCAGGGCACATTTACAGCAGTGATATTTTCTACTTCTTTCTCATTACTCAAAGCTAACATATGGCCTTGGACTCAAGCAAGAGCCTGGCCCATAGACGGGGAGGGGTATTTGGTGTTTCCATTGGCAGGTATTTGGCAGGGGTGGGAAGGATGTGGGGGGTCCCTGTTTTGTTATTCATGTTGCCCTCTCTAATATGCCTCTCTAAGAACAGGAGCACTCATTAGCTTCGCTGCTAATGAGATTTCTGCTATTTGCTTGTTTTCCCATTTTTATTCATAGGCACTCCTCATAACAGGGGAGGTTTCATTCTCAAGTCTGCCCCACATACAGCCCATGTGGCCTGTGGCCAGAGAGAACGACAGTGAAGCCAGAATTAGGCTGGGCTCTTTGAGTCAGTAAATCTTCCAAAGATGTAATAATGCTCTGGCAAGGGAGAGAAGATCTGCTTACAGTTATAAGTCCCATATGTCTAAGCCTGGTGGCATCCTGAGAAGTCATCCAGCTTGGATGGATAATTGGGAAAGGAGGGTGGGATAATGGGGAAGATGGTTGAATTGGAGCTAATAAAGGGAATTTGGAAGTAAGACGTCTTTCTGTCTCTTTTCCTTGTTTTCACTCATTCGTTAGGGAGGGAACCCGTTTAATTCAGCATTTCTGAAATGAGACTTTAGGGTTGGTTCCTGCCCAGATGTGGAAGTGAGATGACTACATCTATTGGACCTATAGGGCCACAGAGCTTGTAAGGATTGGGGATGATGAAAAAATACATGTATAAGAGGGATATATATGAAAGAAGAGCCAGGATTTTGCTCCTCAGGGAGCATCTTCTCTGGTAGGGGAACTGATTGATTGAGTAATAATCATTTATTGAGGTCTTACTATACCTAGCACTCTGCTATGTATTAGTTAGAATACAGCAAATGCCAAAGATAATCTCATGGACTCAAAAAATGTCAGAATTAGAAGAGACCTTAGATATCACCTTCAATGCCTTTATCTTCAATTCAATAATTATTCACTAAGCACTCTGTGCCAGGCACTGTGCTAGAGGAGGGCAATGTAAAGACAAAAACAAGGGAAACAACATATACACAAATAACTAAAATCACAGTATGTACAAAGTTATACAAAATCTTTTTGGAGAGGGAAAGAGTACTTACAACTGGGTGGTTTAGGAAAGGGCTCAAGGAAGAAGTGACACGTGAGATGAGCCTTGTAGAAAGTGGGGAGTCCTTAGAGGCAGATGTGAAGAGTGAGAGTATACCAGGCAGCAGGGGCAGGCTGTGTGGAAGCCAGGGATGGGTAATGCAAGGTCACGTACAAGGAACTGCAAATAGCTCAATTTGGCTAGAATAGAAAGGATGTGAGAAAGATTAAGGGCAGCTAGGTGGTAACAGGGAACTGCTGGAGCTTTTTGAACAAAGGAATGACATGGTCAGACCTATGCTTTAGGAATATCTATTTGGCAACTGTGTGAAGGTGGATTCAAGAAGAAAATTAAAGCAGAAAAAACAGTTTTATAAGTGGTGAAACTGAGACCCAGAGAAGGTAAATGATTTGCACAGTTAGCATGCTAAATGGCAGATGCATGTTATTGATAATAGGTGCTAAGGAATTGGGACAGCTAAATGGCATAGTAGATAGAATGCCAGGCCCGAAGTCAGGAATAACTGAATTCAAATCTGGCCTCTAACACCTACTAGCTCTGGGTGACTCTGGACAAGTCACTTAACCCTGTTTGCCTCAGTTTCCCCATCTATAAAATAAGCTGGAGAAGGAAATGACAAACTACTCTCTTTGCCAAGAAAATCCTAAAAATTGTCATGAAGAGGGGGACGTGACTGAACAACAAGCTAAGGAATTAAAAGTGCTCTTATATGAATGGAGGTGAGGGCTTTATGGAGAAAGTGGGTTTTAAGTTGGGCCTTGAAAAGAGTGGGTTACATACCCTTTGACCCAGCAATAGCACTACTAGGTCTGTACCCCAAAGAGATCATAAAAAAGGGAAAAGGACCCACATGTACAAAAATATTTATAGCAGCTCTTTTTGTGGTGGCAAAGAGTTAGAAATTGAGGGGATGCCCATCAACTGGGGAATGGCTGAACAAGTTGTGGTATATGAATGTAATGGAATGCAATTGTGCTATAAGAAATGATGAGCAAGCAGACTTCAGAAGAACCTGGAAAGACTTGTATGGAGTGAAGCTGAATGAAGTGAGCAGAACCAGGAGAACATTGTACACAGTAACAGCCATGTTGTGCGATGACTAATTATGATATATTTAGTCCTTCTCAGCAGCAATGCAAGGATCTAAGACGACTCCAAAATACTGGTGATGAAGAATGCCATCCACATCCAGAGAAAGAACTACGATGTCTGACCGCAGATTGAAGCATACTATTTTCATTTTTGTTTGTTTGTTTTTTGTTTTTTCTTTCTTATAGTTTTTCTCTTTTGTTCTAATTCTTCTTTCATGACATGACTAGTGTAGAAATATGTTTAACATGATTGTACATGTATAACCTATATCAGATTGCTTGCTATATTGGGGAGTGGGAAGGGAAGGGAGGCAAGGGAGAAAAATTTGGAACTCAAAATCTTACAAATGAATGTTGAAAACTTTTTACATGTAATTGGAAAAAATAAAATACTATTAAGGAAAAAAAAAGAAGAAAAAAGTGGGTTAGAGAATAGGCATATAAGCCATTATGTGAATGATGTAAAGTCTCAAAGTATCTTAAGGTCTCATCCAACCCCTACATTTTTCAGATGTGTAGACAGAAAAAGGAAAGGCATTCCAGGTAATGGAACAGGCTGAGTAAAAGTGAGATCCTTGGTGAAGAGGTTCAGACACTGAAACAGAATGAACCTAACTGTCACAACAATAATATAAATAAAAATTTTTTTTTAGAAATGAAGAAGGATTCATGGTTTAGTGGAAAGAGCCCTAGCTCTGGAATTAGAATACTTGGGTTCAATCATGCCTCTGATGCTTGCTACCTGTGTGTGGTTTTGGACAGTTTACTTAACCTCCTTGGGCCTCAGTTTCCTCACCTGTAAAATAAGGAAGTTGGACTACATGATCATTGAGATGCCTTCCTGCTCTAAATCCATGGTCCTCCTGACTCTGGAGCTGGGGTGTGATTCTCAGAGTGGTGACTTACTTATCCTCATCCTCTACTCCTGTCAAAAGCCATAGGACCACAGATATAGAGCTAGAAGAATCCTCAGAGATGATCTTGCCCAACCCCATTTTACAGATGAGGAAGCTGAGGTCTAGTGAAGTTAAGTGATTTTTCTCCAAAGTTCACATTGGGAGTAACTATCAGAACCCAGGAATCTGAACCCAGGCCCTTGGACTCTGGAGGCTGGAAGGTAGAATCATTTCGTGACTCTGTTACCCAAGCTTCAGGCTCACCCTAGAGAGAAGCTGTTTCTCCTGCTGCCTCGGCAAAATGGTGAGAAACGGAGGGGAGAAAACTCCAAGTGTACGCCCTCTGTTGTTTAGAAACTCTTGTTTATGTCATGCTTTTCTTTCCTTATTCCTAAAGACATCTGAATATAAACAGAAACTCTTTTCAATAATTATCTCCTTCTGCTTACTCTCCAAGAAGCCATTGGCCCTGGGTAGGGGCTGGGGGGAGGTGGCGACTGCAGATGTTCCTCTCTTGTCTCTTCAATGGACTGTCAGCTCCCTGACAGCAAACCGAAGCTGCACCTTACCCTTTCTTCCACCACACTATACTTACCCAGTGCCTAGCACAAGCATGGGTGCTCAGTGGACACATTCCACGTAATCCTAATTTCAGATGGAGAACAAAACAGGTCTGAAGAATGCACCTCCACCAGGCATACAGAGAAGCTCAAAGTCTAAGGATACATTTTTCTGAAATCGCAGCGACTGCCCCAGACCTTTGGAATCCCAGCCCTTCTCAAGTCTGCAGCAGGTGGGGGTGGGGATGGGAAAAGAAAAGTCATTTATAATCTCTCCCACCTTTGAACTTATCACAGAATCCTAGGATGTTAGAACCTTGGGAGTCATCTGGTCTGTGCTCTGTGTCCTGTCAGCCTGTTGGCAGAATCAGAGAGTCTGGGCTGGAAGGGACCTCAAAGGCATGTAGTCTAACTGGCACCTGAATAGGAATCCCCTCTACTAGATCCCCAACAAAGGTCGCCTTGCCTTTGTTTGAAGAGTTCTAGCAAGGGGAAACCCATTCCATCTCCAAGTTTTGCTAAGCCATTTTTCGGACAGCATTAATTGTTGGAAAGTTTTTTTTTTTCCTTTCTTCAAGCCTCAATCTGGCTCTTTTTAACTTCTACTCAATGCTTCTAGCTCTGCTCTCAGACTGAATAGACTAAGTCCCTCTTCAAATGACATCCCTTCAAATCCTTGTGGGTCTAGACCAAAGCCCTGGCCTCCCATTGCCCATTAATCATGGGTGTCCCACAGGACTTAATCCTGGGCCCTCTTCTCTTCTCCCTTTGAATTATTTCACTTGGTGATCTCATCAACTCCCATGGATTTAATTATCATCTCTATACTGATGATTCAAAAATGGACTTATCCTGCCTTGACCTCTCTGCTGACCCCCAGTCTTATATCTCCAACTACTTATTGGGAATCTCCAACTAAATGTCCTGTAGACATCTTAAAATCAACATATCCAAAACTGAACTCATTTTTTCCCCCAAACTCTCCCCTTTTCCTAATTTCCTTATTATTGTATAAGGTATTACCATCCTCCCAGATAGCCAGGCTCGAAACCTTGGTGTCCTCCTCAATGCCTTACTCTCTCATCTCCCTATGGCAAATCTGTTGCCAAAGCCTGTGGATTTTACCTTTGCAACATCTCTTACAACATCCCCTTCTCTCTTCTGACACAACCACCAGTCTGGTCCAGGCCCTCATCACTCATACCTGGACTATTGCAATAGCCTGTTAGGTGGTCTCCCTGCCACACACATGTCTCACCCCACTCCCGTCCGTCCTCCATTCAGCTGTTAGAGTGATCTTCCCAAAGCACAAGTCTGATCATGTCACCCTGCTCCCCCCACTCAACAAAATCCCCTGATTCCTTATCACTTCTAGCATCAAATATAAAATCCTTTGTTTGACATTCAAACTCTTCAAACCTCCTCTCCCCTCACCCCACCCCCAGCCATACATACCTTTCCAGTTTTCTTACACTTTACTCCCTACCACACACTCATTGATCCAATGACACTGGCCTTCTTGCTATTCTTCTAACTCTATCTTCTGACTCTGGTCATTTTCACTGGCTGTCTCCCATGCCTAGAATGCTTTCCCTCCTCACCCACCTCTTGGCTTTCCTGGCTTCCTTCAAGTCCCAACTAAAATCACACTTTCTACAGGAAGTCTTTCTTGATCACCCTTAATTCCAGTGCCTCCCTTCTGTTAATTATTTACAAATTATCCTGTATATATCTTGATTGTACATAGTTGTTTTCATGATGTATTCATCATTAGATTGTGAGTTCCTTGGGAGCAGGGTCTGTCTTCTGCTTTAGCACAGTGCCTGGCACAAAGTAGGCACTTAGTGTTCTTTGACTGATCAACTGCTATACTCATAGATCAATACCATACTAAGTCTTCTCATCACTAAACTATAGATCTTTAGTTGTTTGAAAAGATCCTTCGATGGAGACTTTTCACCATAATGACTACCTTTCTGTTGTCACCTTCTAGCTTATTGATATTGTTCTTAAAATGCGGTACCTCAACCTTAACATAATACTCTACATGTGGCCTAACTAAGGCAGAGTACAATGTGGCTATCACCTCCTTCACTCTGGGCACCATGCTTCACTTAATGCAGTCTGAGATTTCATTTTTGGCTGTTTGGTTTTGGTTTTTTTCTTTTTGGCCACCATAACATATTCTTTACTGAGTTTTCTGTTCATGAAAGCTGGCCAGATTTTATCAGATGAATTGTTATCTAGCTATATCTCCACCACCTGGTACTTGTGAAGATGACTTATTGAATTCAAAAATAAAGCTTAATACTTATATCTATCAAATTTTATCTTCTATTTGGCCCAATGTTTTAGGCTTCTTAGATCTTTGTGTGTCCTGGCACTGCCCACCAACATGATAGCTATTCCTCCTGTCTTGGCCTCTTCCTCATATTTGATAACCACATCATCTATACTTTTATTCAAGTCACTGAAAACAATTTCAAACAGCAGAGAACCAAGAACTGATTCCTAGGATATTTCACTGGAAACCTTATTCAAAATTAAAATCAGTCTATTAATGACTACTCTTTGGGTTCTGTCATTCAAATAGTTCTAAATATATCTGATGATATCATCATCTCTCTGTCTCTCCATCTTACTCATAAAGATAGCATGAGAAATTTTAACAAAAGTTTTACAGAAATCTAGGCATTAATTCTTGAAAGAAATCCAACCCCCCCCCCCGCAATCTAGTAAGCTCTATGGCATGTCAAATAGAATCAGAGCAAAATCCAGGGTACCGTTTATCTCATAGACAGGCAACATGGCATAGTGGATAGAGATCTAACCTCAGATTTGGAAATTGTGTGTCCAAGCACTGACTCTGGCTGTATGACCATGGATAAAGCATTTAATCTCCCAAGGTCCTAGGCAATATTCTAAGGCTATAGGTTGAATTGAAAGTGTCCATCTCCCTTTCTAGAGAAAGTTTCTCACTAGGGAATCCTTTTGCTGATGAAATCACAGGGGCAGCTAGGTGGCACAGTGGATAGAGTGCTGGACCTGGAGTCAGGAAGACTCATCTTCATGCGTTCAAATCTGGCCTCCGACACTTACTAGCTGTGTGACCCTGGGCAAGTTACATCACGCTCTTTGCTTCAGTTTCCTCATCTGTAAAATGACCTGGAGAAGGAAATGCCAAACCACTTCAGTATCTCTGCCAAGAAAACCCCAAATGGGGTCACAAAGAGCTGGACACAATTGAAAATGACTCAACAACAAAATGGGCAAGAAAACACACCATTCTTCCCCCCCCCCTTTTCCCTCATCTGGTGTCACAAAATGCAGTCTAAAGTTGTTATTAAAGCTTCTCTAAGGCCTTTAACACCCTCTGTATGTGTTTATAACTCATCTGTGGATCACTTCTGTGCCTTGTCAACATCTCAATGCTTCAAGCATCTTGATTTCATCTCTGCAGGGATTTTCTCCTCCAGTATCCAACATCATCTTCCACCACATAGCAGATGATTTCATGAACTACGGTGGCCAGAGCCTTACGTATTTATGCATTGACCAACAGGCAACACTCCTGATTCTCCCAGACTTTTTCAACAGTGTCCCAGAAACCTCTTCATCCTGGAAGCTCACTCTACTCCCAGCCTTCACACACTAGAGCCACTCTACCTGCTCCCGAAGGCTCTCCTTCTGATTAGCTGATTCCTCCCAGGACCTTCATTTTAAGGAAGAGACCCAGGACTGTAGGGTCTTCTTTCCTCTCAGTTTGCACTTGAGACTCTCCTGGACTTTCTCTACAATGCTCTCGAGCTGGGTACCTTCATCTCCCCCTCTACTCCCTATTCAACCACCTTCCTCTAAGCAGCCTCAGAAGGTGGTGGTTTCCCTTTCACCAATCTTCAAGAAGAGGCTGGATGACCACTAATTAGAGATGTTATAGGTGGGGTTTGAATTATATGACCTCCCAAGTTCCTCCCTGATCTGAGATTCTGTGATTCTGTGGCCTACATTCAGGAAGGAGGAACCAAAGCAGAACTTAAATGAAGGGTTATGTTAATATTTCAATACTTCCAGGTCCTGTACCTTCATCAACACAGGCATCCTCTCTGCCATTTTAATAATCCCTTTACAACTTAATAGTTGGTCTTTGAAGATTATTGTAACCAAATAATTCATCCTTTCTCAGAAGACCTGCTAATCAGCTGCACCCAACTTAACTAGGCTGTTTTTCAGAAAGAAATCCATTACTAAGCATGGTAATGTCTTAATACCAGAAATCCATGTCCATACCAAAATAAAAATTTTAAAAAATAACTTGCATTTATTTAGCACCTTTCAAAACATTTTCACAATCTTCCACACATTTGATCATTTCAACAAGCCTGTGAGCTTAGTAAAGAAAGCATTATTATCCCTGGTTTACAAATGAAGAAACTAAGACATGAAGTGGATAAAAATATGTCTTGCCCAGGGTCACATGGCTAGTACTCTACTCAGGTCTTCTGTCCAAGGCTTATTCTACAATGTCATGATGTATCCACATTCCAAGTATTCAGCATGCCTAGAATGCCAAGTCATGAAGTAAACAAAGTTTTTTTGTGTTGTTTTTTTTTTTTTATCAGTAGCTCAACCTTCCCTTTCGGGGTCCTTTCCCAGTAAAGATTCTACTTCTCCCTTGCTAGGGCTTCCAATACCCTTTATCAAAAGCAATCATTCCCTCTATCAAAATGTACTTTTTAAACAGGATCTGAGAGATAGTGTATAGAGGTGGTGAGGTAGTTTTGTAGCTAGGTGATTTGGATTCGAATCCTGGTTCTGTCATTTACTGGCTATATAACCCTGGGAAAGTCACTTTACTTTTCTGAGCCTCACTTTCTTCACCTGTAAAATGGAGATAATACCTGCCTCACAGAATTGTTCTGAAGCATGGGTTTTGTAAACCTCAGAACACTATATAAACATAAAACATTATTTTATTAACTCATTCATACTAAGGTGTAAATTATTTACAAGGCTCAATACTTAGCTCTCCTAGGGGTGTTTGTATCTTATTAAAAGAAGGAAGCCTCTGCTTGTTTAAACAAACAAACAAACAACAACAAAGATGAGTTCTAATTGTGGAATTTCAAACATGAACTAACTGGTCAGGAGAGGTATTATATTGGGCTTCCCTGGTGCCTCTGAACAGTACAGAACAGTGCCTAGTATATGATAAGTGCTTAATAAATACTTGGCCATATACTTCACCAACTAGTAAGGACAGAGCTCCATATTTGTTAGTCATTTCCGCCATGTCATGGCCATGTTTGGATGTTGTGGCTATGAAACCTTCTATCACTTTCTTTTCTCCTGCAGCTGACTTTTGAAATCCTTTGGATATTTCATAGGGCTGTTGACACATGGAACATTATATATTCTTTCTTTGAAGTTTACGTCTGGGATATGGGCGCTGGAGACAACAAAGGAATACCCTCCTGCACAGAGTGACTAGTGAGGTCTTGTGGGAAAGGGGTACTGAGAGCTTCATTTTGCAATTCTGCAATTCCATGAGATTGCTTCTCATAGTGACCAAAAATAAGAAAAATAAACTTATAAATATTTATATTCATAAAACAGTTTGCAAAAGGGCAAAATGCATGAGGGGCCTTGCCTGATCTTTTCATCTTATGGTGGCATATGAATAGATGGGATTCCCATGTGAGAAATTCAAAAACCATCTTATCTTTAAGACAAGATGCTCAGTCAATATGAGTGCAAAGGTTGGGAACTCAGAAGCAAAGTCAGGACTTGCTGCTGTAAGAAATATAATCTAAAGCTCCAAAAAGCTGCAGGAAATTTTCATTCATCATCTCTTCTGGAGTTAGACGTGACCTTTCCCAGTTTCTGCTGGGGTGCTTCTCTGCAGCGAAGAGTACTCCCCCCTCTTTGGGGAGGTGTGGAAGGCAAGTTAAGGGAATTCTGCCTGCCTAAAATGCAGATTAGTTTTTTGAGGTGGCCCAAGTCAGAGATCATGTTCACTTCTGGGGAGGAAAAGTGTTTTAAAGACCATAGTAATATCAATGGGGTGGCTAGGTAGCACAATAGATAGATTTGTGTACAGGGCCTGGAGTCAGAAAGACCTGAGTTCAAATCTGGCCTCAGACACTTAGTAATTGTGTGACCTTGGGCAAGTCATTTAACCCCATTTGCCTCCATTTCCTCATCTGTAAAATGAGCTGGAGAAGGAAATGACAAACCACTATGGTATCTTTGCCAAGAAAACCCCAAACGGGGTCAGGAAGACACAGTTGAAAACAACTGAACAGACACACAATATCAAAGGCTTGCAATCTTTTTGAAAAGGAATTCCCTTTAGGCTTGGTTCTGTTTCTAGCTTTTGCCCTACTTGAACAGGGAGAGATGAGTGACTTGGACTGAAACTGCTCTTTCCAAAATTCCAGAGATCTGTTAACTTCCCAATCTGGCCTTTTCTTAGACTTTGTCTTTTTGGACCTCTCTGCAGCTTTTGACATTGTGGGCCATTCTCTTCTGAATATTCTCTCCTCTTCTGGCTTTTCTGATGTCCATCCCTCCTGGTTTTCCAAACTGTTGGACCATATTTTTTTAGTTTACTTTGCTGGATCATCAACCATCTCTTACCTGCTAAGCATGGTTGTCCCCCAAGGCTCTATCCTGGGACCTCTTCTCTTTCTCTACATACTGTATTTATAATCTCATCTACTCCCATTATTGCCTCTCTTTGGATGACTCCTAAGTCTACATACCCAACTCTAATTGACCTCCTGAGCTCCCAGAGGTAGATTCCTCATCACCAACCACCTGCTAGGAATCTCCACTTGGATGTCACATCGACATCTCAAATCCAAAGTAGGCAAAATGAAGTTTATCTTCCCCACTAAGTCTACTCCAAACTTCCCCATTTCTATTGAGACCCACTCACAGATTTTGAACACACTAGATTCAAAGTCAGAGGACCAAGGGTTAGAAGGTCAGTTCTACCTCTTATGCTGTGCGATCTTGGGCAAGGCAACACCTCTGGCCCTCATCTTCCACAACTATAATATGAAAAGATTTGACTAAACGATTTCTAAGATCCCTTTGATCTCTAAAACCATGATCTCCCTGATTCATAGTCTCAAAGTCATCATATACTCCAAGTAATCCACGATTGTTCCTTGTTCCTCAGCCCCTTTATGCAATCAGTTGCTAAGTCCTACCGATCTTACTTCTGCAGCATCTTTTACAAATGTTTCCCTCTTTCCAATCACACCACCCATACCTTAGTCAATTTTGGGGTGGGCTGAAGTCAGCTTGATCCTCCTCTCTCGAGAGCTAATTGTTAGATTTTCAGCGTGAGCACTTACACCTTGGAAATCAGCAAACTCTACAAATCAGGGCTTGATTGATTATTTTGATGATTGTCTAGACTTAAGAAAGTAATGGAGAAAGTATTAATAATTCAGATTAAACTTAAAAATTTGTGCGTACCTTTCCTTTTCAGAGGCTGTTGTTAAACATTTGCTAGCACACTTCTGATTCATTCCCTCATCAATTGTCACCTAGACTTGGGATAGCCTCCTAACTTGTCTCTGCTTTTTAATCTCTTCCTTCTCTAATCCATTTGCCTTACAATTGCTAAAGTACACAAAATTGCTAAAAGACACAAATATGATTGTTTTAGTCCACTGTTCAAAAATATTCAATGGATCTCTATTGCCTCTAGATTATAATACAGACTTCTCAGGTTGGCATTGAAAGTCCTCCACACTCTGGTTCCAATTCACCTGGCCAGATTTATTTTATATCATTCCTCTTTATGCACTCCATTGACCAAGTTCAACTGCACTACTAGCTATTCTGAAACTTGGCATTCCATCATCATCTTGCCTTCATGCATATTTATATGTGTCTTCAATACCTGGAATTCATACCCTCTTAACCTTCATTTCCTAGAATCCTTAACTTCCTTCAAGGCTCAGTTCATTTACTTCCTCCTCCATGAAACTTTTTCTGACCTCCTCTTTCTACTACCCTCCCCCCCTAGTTGTTATTAGTGCTTTCTCCTTCTTTGAATTACCTTATTTACTTATCTGTGAGTACTCTCTCAGTAGAATGCAAGATGTCTGAGGGCAGGGACCAATTCCCTTTTGTCCATACTCTATTACCTACTGCCATGCTTTACATGTAATGGGCACTAAACAAGAGTTTGCCAAGTTGAGATAAGATGAGTCTTCCTATCTACTGGAGTGGTGAGATCACTGAGCGAAGAGTCAGGTCATCCCATTTGTGTTCTGGTCCTGGTTCTCCCACTAAATAGGCTTTTGATCTTGGTCAAATCATTTCATTTTCCAGGCCCTATCTTCATTTGCAAAATGAGGGGGCTGGGCTATGTGAGAGCCAAGGTCTCTTCTCGTTCTAATGTATGATCTTGTAATTCTGTTTCCATCACTGTCTTTAAAAAAATTTCTTCAAGATCGTCACTAGTCTCCTATCTAATATCAGTCAAAGTTCCAGGATATGATGGGGAGCTGCAAATTTCTGAAGCTCTGACTCCAGTTGCCAAATTATGTAACTTTGCATGTATAAAACCTTTAACATAGAAACAGTAGTCACTACCTTGTTGATTGTCTAGACTTAAGAGAGTAATGAAGAAAATGCTAATAATTCAGTTGTTGTTCACTCATCTCTGTTATGTCTGACTCTTTGTGACCCCTTTGGGAGTTTTCTTGGCAAAAATGCTAGAGTAGTTTGCCATTTCCTTCTTTAGTTCATTTTACAGATGAGGAAACTGAGGCAAGCAGGGTGAAGTGACTTGTCCAAGGGCACACAGCTAATAAGTGTCTGAGGTCATATTGGAACTCAGATCTTCCTGACTCCAGGCCTGGCACTCTATCTACTGTGCCACTTGGCTTCCCGTTCTTTTATCTATATTCTTTCCTTAGCAATCTTCTCTGCTCCAATTTATTCAATCGTCATGCCTACGTAGATGACCCCTAGATCTATAGGGCTAGTGGTGACCTCTAGTCTTGTGTTTCTAACAACCTATTGAACATCTTCACCTGGTTATTCCACTGGCATCTTCCCAGAGGCAGGTAAGGGGTACAGTGAATAAAGCACTGGACCTGGAGTCAGGAAAACAAGGTATATGACATACATATATTTGACCTTGGGCAAGTCACTTCACCTCTGTCTTCCTCAGTTTTTTTATCGGTAAAATGGGGATGATATTAGAACTTACTTGCCAGGATTGTTGTGAGGATCAAATGCGACAATATTTTTAAGCTCTTTACAAACCTCAGAGTGCTATGTAAAGGCTAGTTCTTCCCTTCAAAATCTGCCCCTCTTCTCACCTCCCATATTTCTGATGACGGCACTGCTAGACTTGGAAATTTAGAATCATCATCAATGCTTCTCTGTCCTCCCAAAATCAAATCAGTTGTCAAACCCCATCAGCTCCACTTCTGCAACACCTTTCCTACCATTTTCGTCCTCTCCTTTCCATGTTGCCAACCCGGCTCAAGGCTTCACCACATCTTCCCTAGACCAATGATATCCAAAGATTTTTGATCATGCATCCCTATCAGTAAAAAAAATTGAGAAATCTCCCAAATGTGTATAATTTTATTCCTTATAAATCATATACATAGTACTCTAGTAATAACTGCACACATTGAGACAGCTAGGTGGTATAGTTGAGAAGCACAGGGCCTGGAATCAGAAGGACCTGAGTTCAAATATGACCTTAGACACTTAAAGACTTGTGCGACCCTGGGTAAGTTACTTGTACTCTGTTTGCCTCAGTTTCTTCAACTGTAAAATGGGGACAATAACAGTATCTACCTTCAAGGGTTGTAAGGCTCAAATGAGATCATATTTGTAAAGTGCTTAACACAGTGATTCATATATAGTAAGTGCTATAGAAATGTTATAAAACATACAAAAATAGACATTAAAAAGGGTAAAATAAAGATGAAATAGCAATTGATCCTAGAGCTAATAGGGGGCAAGTAAAGTTTAATGAATAGGAGAGTGATAATCAGAACTGTGCTTTAGAAATATCAATTTAGGGGGCAGCTAGTGGCACAGTAGATAGAGTAGATAGGCCATGGAGTCCGGAGGACCTGAGTTCAAATTCGGCCTCAGACACTTGACACTTACTAGCTGTGTGACCCTGGGCAAGTCACTTAACTCTGATTGCCTCATCAAAAAACAAAAACAAACAAAAAAAAAGAAAACCAAGATTTCATGGGGTCTATGATGTTTTTAAAGAATTCTCCTTGGCCTGTCCTTCCACCAACCCAGGAAGGTTCAATTTTTGCCAAATCTGTGATGTCATTGGTTTAGGGAAAATCTTCCTCTCCCAATACATCTCAGAGACTTCTGTGCAACTGATTTTCTAGAGAGCTGTCTGGAACACAAAGTGGCTAAATGACTTCCCCAGTATTCTCCATCCAGAATACGTCAGATCTGGGTTTTGGACCTAGGTCTTCTTGACTCCAAGGTCAGATTTCTATCTGCTACTAAATGCTGCCTGGCATATATTAAGTGCTTAATAAATGCTCATTCAGTGATTGATTGACTTATAAGAAACCTCTTTGTAGGATTATCCTTGTACTTTCTGATCTTCAGTCCCAGTCAGGCACTAGTGTCTTGCCAACAGACAATTCTCTCTGAGGATTAAATTGTCCAAATTAACCCTCTAGAATTTCCACTGAAGTCCTCCTACTGCAACACCTGATCATGGCAGGGAGTGAGTGGTTCCATGGCTATGTCAGCAGAGCCTAAGTCTTGACATATCCTACCAAGCTGTAAAGGCTTCAAGTAAGGGTCTGGTGAAATAGCATGTCTGGCATCTGACTACTAACCTAGTCAAGTTTAGAGGGGCTCATCCCCAGGATAATCCCTGGGTGATGAATTATTCAGTCTCAGGAATTCTTGAAGATCATCTATTAAGTCAGAAAGGCGTTGTCCATCTGGGCCTGTGGCTGGATAAAAATCACCACCCTTAAAGCATCTAAGTAAAAGCCTCAGGGGAATGGTTCCCTTTCTGCCCCGTGTTCTCAGTGCTGGCTCAAGGACTATCCCCTGCAGTTGGCTTGATGCCCAATCTCCATGGAAATTATGATCCAGTCAAGGATTAAATGGCCATGGACCCACCCTGGCTTGGCATTGAGCAGCTGTCTGTTTGTAAGAGGCATCAGATACTGGCAAAGAGATGGCCTTGGGCTTTCAATAAGTTTACCCTTGGGAAAGATGCTGGTAGCCCAAGCGGAAAGTGTGACTAAAGTGTTCTATGCTGCAGGATCAAAGGAACTCAAAATTATTCATATTAATAATGGTTGGGTCAATTCAGTTCACAGAAAATTCATAAATTATAGTGTTTAAATCTGGAAAGGATCTTGGAGATCAAATGCAGTAGTCCATTCCCTTAATTTTACAATAAGGAAACTGAGGCTGTGAACAGTTAAGCCTCACTTTCTTTATCTGTAAAAAAAAAAGGGCTATTAATGCATGCACTGTCTACCACACAATGATATCATGAGGAAAATGCTTTATAGACCTTTAAAGCACTATGGAAAAGGAACTATTATTGCTTTCCTCCTGTTTGAGACAGTTCTCCATGTGGCCCCCTCCATGCCACCCTGTTAAGAAAGAGAAGTCTGGCACCTAGTGATGTGAACCAAAGCAGATGATAGTGCTAACCATTGAAAAACCAACCCTGGCTGTAGAACAGCCCCAGTCCATAATTCCTTCATACCAGAAAGAGTGCCCCCAAGTCCCAGAATCTGCCTGACATTGTCTTTGACAAATCCAGCAGTCCATCTCTGAGGGATGGTTGAGAGGGTTCTGAGTAGGTTATTTTGCCAGCTGTATATTTCCTTGTGGGTTTGCTCCTAAAGGTCAGGGCTAGTATTATGTACTATGTAGGTATGGTACACATACCTAGGATCATAGAATTAGAGATGGAAAAGACCTTAGCAATCTTCCTTTTTTTAACTATTCAAAAAAATTATTTTCCATTCCTAATTTTCTTCCTCCCACCTCCCCTCTCCCACCCATTGAGAAAGCAAGAAAAACAAAACCTGGTACAAATATGTATAGTAATCAAAACAAATTCCTTCATTCACCATGCCACATATATATATATTGCATACACACATATGTGTATACATATACATGTGTGTGCATATACATGTGTATAGGTATGCATGTATGCATACCTATATGTATCTACATATATGAGTATGTGTGTGTATATATATATGTATATGTGTATATATATATATATATATGTAGTTTTCAGTGGGCACTCTGAGTCTGTCACCTCTCCATCAAGAGGTAGATGACATGTTTTATCCTCAACAATCTTCTAGGCAACTTGGTGGCATAGTGGATAGAGTACTGGTCCTGGAATTCAAATTTGACATCAGATCTGTACTACCTGTGTGACCCTGGGTAACTTAACCTCTATGTCTGTCTCAGTTTCTTCCTTTGTAAAATATAGAGAGTAATAAAAATTACTCCCTAGGGTTGTTGTAAGGATGAAATGTGATACTGTTTGTAAAACTCTTTGCAAACCTTAAAGCACTGTATAAATGGTTGCTATTATTATTATTCTGTTATATAAATGCTAGCTATTATTAGCCCAACCTCCTCATTTTATAGATAAGGAAATAGTCCCAAAAGATGAATTGGCTTGCCCAAAACTGCACAGGCAGAAAGCAGCAGAGTGGTCATTCAAGCCACAACTCCTCCTAAAGCCTGCTGAGCTCTGCCATTCCTGTCACTGCCATCTCGTCTTTGTATTGTGAGACTAGGCAAAGAGGAAGCAGTTTGGCATAATGGATGGAGTGCTGGATTAAGAGTCAGGAACCTATTTTATAATTCTGCCTCGTATGCTTACTTGTTGTGTGATTCCAGGCAAGTCAAGCAAGTTCTCTGAACCTCAGTTTCCTCCTCTGTAAAATGAGGAGCCTGAACTAGATGGCTTCTAATATCCTTTCAGGATCTAAGTCTATGACCCTATGTATCTCTCTGGCTCTGATGGGAGAAGAACCACTGACTCCAAGTCTCACTCAGAGGCTTCTCCCTAAGCTTGCTCTCAGGGAACAGGAAGAACATCCTCCTATAACACCTTTTTATGCAACAAAATAGACAATGAAATAATATCAACACTAAACATATATGCACCAAATAGCATAGCATCCAAATTCTTAAAAGTTCAATGAGTTACAGGAAGAAAAAGACAGTAAAACTATACTAGTGGGGGACCTTAACCTTCTCCTGTCACAACTAGATAAATCTAACCATAAAATAAACAAGAAAGGAGTTAAGGAGGTGAATACAATTTTAGAAAAGTTAGATATAATAGACATCTGGAAGAAATTGAATGACAAGAGAAAGACGTATACCTTTTTTTCTCAGCAGTACGTGGCATCTTCACAAAAATTGACCATATATTAGGGCATAAAAACCTTAGAAACAAGTGCAGAAAAGTAGAAATACTAAATACATTCTTTTCAAACCATAATGCAATAAAAATTACATTCAGTAAAGGTCTATGGAAACATAAATTAAAAATCAATTGGAAACAGCAATCTACTCCCAAAAAAAGTGAGTGAGTCAAAGAACAAATCATAGGAACAATCAATAATTTCATTAAAGAGAATGACAACAGTGAGACAATATACCAGAACTTATGGGATATAGTCAAAGAAGTACTTAAGAGAAATTTTATATCTCTAAAAGCTTACATCAATAAAACAGAGAAAGAACAGATCAATGAATTGAACATGCGATTAAAAAAACTAAAAAAAAAAACAAATTAAAAATCCCCAATTAAATACCAAATTGGAAATCCTGAAAATCAAAGGAGAGATTAATAGAATTGAAAATAAAAACAAAAAAAATTGAACATATAAATGTAACTAGAAGCTGGTTTTATTTCTTAAAAACAACTACAAAATAAATAAACCATTGGCCAATTCATTAAAAGAAGAAAAAAGAAAACCAAATTACCAGTATCAAAGATGAAAAAGGTAAATGTACCACCAATGAAAATGAAATTAAAGTGATTATTAGGAGCCATTTTGCCTGATTATATGTCAATAAATCTGACTACCTAAATGAAGTGAATATATATATGAATATATGAATACATATATGAAAATACATATTAGCAAGAAGATTACAGCAATATGTCGCAAAGATCATACACTATAACCAGGTGGGATTTACATCAGGAATTCAGAGCTGGTTCAATATTAAGAAAACTATCAGCATAATTGACCATATAAAAAAAGACAACAAAAATCATATGATTATCTCAAGAGATGCACGAAAAACTTTTGACAAAATACCAACCCTCATTCCTATTAAAAACTCCAGAAGGCATAGGAATAAATGAAACTTTTCTTAAAATAATAAGTAGTATCTATCTAAAACCATCAGTAAGCATTAATTGTAATGGAGATAGGCTAGAAGCCTTCCTAATAAGATCAGGGATCTAGCAAGAAGGTCCATTATTACCTCTATTACCTCTATTATTTAACATTGTACTTGAAATGCTAGCATTAACAAAGAGAAAAAAAAAAGAAATTGAAGGAATTAGAATACACAACAAGGAAGCAAAATGATCATTATTTTGCAGATGATATGATGGTATACAGAACCAACTGAAAAACTAGTTGAAAGAATTAACAACTTTAGCAAAGTTGCAGGACATGAAATAAACCTATACAAATCACCAGCATTTCTACATATTACCAACAAAGTCCAACAGGAACAGACCAAAAGAAAAATTCCATTTGAAATAACTGCAGACAATATGAGATACTTGGGAGTCTACCTGCCAAGACAGGAATGATATGAACACAATTATGAAACACTTTTCACACAAATAAGGACTGATTTAAACAACTACAGATTTTCTTGACGAAGATATTAATGTGGTTTGTCATTTCCTTCTCTAATGGATTAAGGCAAACAGAAGTTAAGTGGCTTGCCCAGGATCACACAGCTAGTAAGTGCCTGAGACCAGATTTAAACTCAGGTCTTCCTGACTCCAGGCCCAGCACTCTATCCACTGAGCCATATAGCTGTCTAAGGTACACAATATATAGTACTGAATGACCATAACAATTGCATGCTTGATGAAGCCAAAGATCCAAGCTTTTGGGACAAGAACTCACTATTTGACAAAAATTGCTGTGAAAATGGGAAAGCAGTTTGGCAGAAACTAGTTATAGACCACACCTTTTACCAAGATAAGGTCAAAATGGGTATATGAGTTAGGCATAAAAAGTGATACCATAAGTGAATTATGGGAAAATGGAAATTTTTACCTATCAGATCTATGAAGGGAAGAATTTATGACCAAACAAGAGTTAGAGAGCTTTACAAGATATAAAATGGATAATTTTGATTACATTAAATTAAGATGTTTTTGCACAAACAAAAGCAGTGCAGCCAATATTAGAAGGAAAGTAGGAAACCAAGTAAAAAATTTTACAGCAAGTTTTTCTGATAAAGGCCTCAGTTCTCAAACATATAGAGAACTGAGTTAAACTGGGGTTGTGACTTGCCCAGGGTAACACAACTGGTAAGTGTCAAGTGTCTGAGGATGGATTTGAACTCAGATTCTCCTGACTCCAGGGCTGATGCTCTATCCACTGCGCCACCTGGCTGTCCCTCTAAATCACTCTTGATTAGAGAAATGCAAATTAAAACAACTCTGAGGTACCACCTCACACCTATCAAATTGACTAATGTGACAGAAGAGGAAAATGACAAATGTTGGAGGAGATGTGGGAAAATTGGGCCACTAACTGCTGTTGGTGGAGTTGTGAACTGACCCAAACATTCTGGAGAGCAATTTAGAACTATGTCCAAAGGGCTATAAAACTGTGCATACCCTTTGACCCAGTAGCATCACTACTAGGGCTGTGTCTCAAAGAGATCAAATAAAAGGGAAAAGGACCTATATGTACAAAAATATTTATAGCAGCCCTTTCAGCGGTGGCAAAGAATTGGAAATCAAGGGGATGCTCATCAATTAGGGAATGGATGAACAAGTTGTTTTATATGATTGTGATGGCATACTATTATGCTATAAAAATGATAAATGGGATGGCTTCAGAAAAACTTGGGAAGATTTGTATGAATTAATGCAAAGTAAAGTGAGCAGAACCAAGAGAACATTGTATACAGGGAGACTCTAGGAAGTGGAGGTGAGAAGGGTGGACATTCTAGTCATATGAAACAACCTATGCAGATGAATGGAGACGGGAAATGGAATGTTAGGAATGGATTGTTGTTGTTCCTCCTTCATCTCCAAGAGAACCAATGACATCAGGAGGGTGATGTCATGACTTGCAAGTGATTTGGATTTAAGTGAGGCAGGGCTGTGCAAAGTCATCAGCCTCACTCTTTCCTCCAGAGTCATTTGGAGTCCAGTGGCAAGACATAGATCAGGACCACTGGTGATGGTCCTAGACGCATGAATGTAAAACAGCTAGTAGAACAACTTGACCGGAACTGAGAATGCACAAAGGGAATTAATATGAAATAATACTGGAAAGGAAGATGAGAGGCAGACTGTGAAGGGCTTTAAATGCCAAGTGGAGAATTTCATATTTTATTCTAGGAGAAATAATAATAATTACCATTTACAGAGTGATATAAGATTTACAGAATACTCACGACTTGACCTGTCTAGCAATGTAACAATGAGCAATGCCTCATGAGAGAGTGATTTATATTTTGTTGTGTGTGGGACTTTTATTTCAGTCTCTGACTTCTATGCAGCATTATTAAGGTGGGATTATTACAAACCCCTTCACTTTAAACATGAAGAAACTGAAGGTCCAAAAGATTAATTGACTTGCCCAAGGACACAGGTTGTAAATAACAGAGTTGGGATTTGAAGCTGCTTCTCCAAGCAAAACTGTGATACCTCTGACTACAATTAGCTTCCAACTGTTTGGCAGGAATGCCAACTGTTTTTGCAGAAAAAGTAATTTGTAAGGCTGATGTCAATCTGATGTTGAGATGGTGATGCTCTGCCCTCCGCCCAAAAGTACATTCTTTTAGAAGCCAGAGGCTTTTTAAAGTGATCTTTATCCCTCTGTTCCCTTTTTAAAAACATTAAGGAGACACAGATGAAAAGCTATCCCCAGTGGGTATTGAAATGAGCAAGTTGAAAAGTTTTTCAAGTTAAACATCAAGGAGCCCAGGTTCATTTAATGTTTTCCTAATTTATTCTTTAAGATGTCCTTTTGTCCACTCACACTCTCTAGGGATAGGGTAGATGGAATCAAGCTTCCCTTTAGCTATGGAACTTACACCTGATGAGACATCATTCCCTGGAGACACAGCGCTGCCTACATACTCAGAGTGACTAGTGACCAAATTGGAGAGGTTAGCAGTGAGTGAAGACTTCCCTTGTACAGCAAAATCAATATTTCATGCCACCCCCCTCTATCCGCTTTCTGCCAGATAATATAGCCATGTCCTGTGTTTAAAATGCTAATCTCACTTCGTAGCCAAAATCAACTACCTGCCACAATTGACATTTCTGATTACTCTCTCCTTGAAGTGCAATTGAATTATGAGTAACTTTCCAATCAATCTGGAATAGAAATAATCACTTCCTTTAGATCATGTCAATAGGGGGAGGGGGTGGTAACAGGGCTCCTTTGGGGGTGCTGCCTCATTGTACAACCTCTTAGCCTTCTCTTTTCCTCCTCTTCCTCCTCCTCCTCTTCTTCTTCTTCTT
Source organism: Vombatus ursinus (assembly GCF_900497805.2). Lineage (NCBI taxonomy): Eukaryota > Metazoa > Chordata > Mammalia > Diprotodontia > Vombatidae > Vombatus > Vombatus ursinus. The sequence continues at coordinate 11,028,263 of NW_020954641.1, forward strand.
TTCTCTTCTCTTCTCTTTTTCTTCTTTTTCTTCTCTCTCTCTCTCTGTCTCTGTCTCTGTCTCTCTCTCTCTCCCTCTTTCCAGCTATTGGGACCATCTGGAAGGGAGAACTGAACCCGGGGGATGAGCCTGTTGAAGTATACTCTAGTAACTGTCGTTTTCCTGTCTCTCTTTCACTTGTGAACAGTTCTGTGGTTGTGAATTCTTATTCATCTCATTACATAAATATTTTATTTCCCTCTCCTCCCCTGCCCCCTTCTCCCAACCCACCCGCCCAGCTTTGATCTTATTCCCCTCTCAAGGGGAATTTGACAGAATGACTTTCATTATGCGAATAAGAGACTGGGTCAAACTAGCCTCTAATTCTGTACTTAATCTTCTCAGTCTAGCCTGGTGGAGAGAGTCTTGGGTCTAGTCCTGGTTCTGCCAGTGAATGTCTGAGTGAGCTTGAGCATATCAATTAACTTTTCTGAGCCTTAGTTTCCATGTTTATTTACTTATTTATGTAACTAGAAGTTTTCCTGGCACCCCTGAGATCACACTAAACCTAATCATAATCCCAGTCCTGAAGGGGTTCTTTCTTTTACAGGATGGAAGAGGAGGTATTCAAGGGCTAGCCAAGGATCTTGGGTCTTGTAATTCAGTGACTTGGGGACAGAATTCCCTTCTTCACCCAAGAAGAGAGAGGATTGATCTGGAGGTTTGGAATGGATGGGGCAAAGTTGCACCCACCTTAGAAGTTTTTGAAATGGTTTGCAAGAGGCTAAAAAGAGAAGATAAAAAGGATAACTGAGCAGGAGCTATCAGGACAGCCAAGGAATCATCTCCCTCCCTGCTATTTCTCCCCGGGAGAAGGAGAGAAGGTAGGCATCAATGGTGATAGGAAAGATAGAGACTGCATTCTGATCACAGCAGGCTTGACCCCTGTGGCTGAGCCTGCAATCATTAGGAAACACCTCTACAAGACAGAGGACTGAACTGTTTCTCTCTTAAAGTCTGAGGAAGCTCACCTCTAGACCCAGGGGCTCTTAACTTGGGATCTGTGAACTTTTTAAAAACAATTTTTTTTTGGCGAGGCAATCAGTGTAAAGTGACTTGTCCAGGGTCACACAGCTAGTAAGGGTCAAGTGTCTGAGGCTGGATTTGAACTCAGGTACTCCTGACTCCAGGGCCAGTGTTCTATCCACTGTGCCACCTAGCTGTCCCTGAAAATAATATTTTGATAATTGTATTTCAATCTTATTGGTTTCCTTTATAAATTTATGTAATTTATTTTATATACTTAAAAATATTATTCTGAGAAATGGACCATAGGCTTCTTCAGACTGCCAAAGGGTTTAGGACATACAAAACGGTAAGAATTCCTGATCTGAAGGGTTTTATATCCAACTTTCCCCTCGTGATTGTTCATGGTCAGCAATTCTTACATGATTTGTCTCTTTGATATTCTTTAAATTATTTCTTTATCCTGATTTGGCTTTCTCTTTTCCCAAAATCCATGATCAATCATAAAAATTGCATATTGCATTATCTATATATTGGTGGCATCCAGAGAAAACAAGTAACGAAAATTCTATGACTACTTGAATACACAGAATTTAACAGGTCAGAGATCCTCCCCTTTATCCTAGTGCCCAGGGTTCACTCTGGTCTGGGACTGGATGAGTTGTTAAAATTTTTATTAATAATCTGTATTTTTTTAGTTCCTACAAATAAAAGGAAGAAAGGGTCATACCACATGAACCTGAGGACCATTGCCCTAAGCTAAAAACAGCAACAACAGCAACAACGCCAACTCTGAGCTAATCTTTCCATCTCACCAGGCCAGGGAATCTAACTCTTTCCCCATTTGAAAGAAGTAGGAATATGACAAGAGATAAGGCAAGACCCAAAATCTAGCCCTTTAGGAAGATTCAAGTGTGATCTAAGAGGAATTGGTTCCACCCATTTCCAGAAGGGAGGGTGAAAACCCTTCTTAGCCTGAGACATCTGCTAATTATAATTAATTTAGTGAATGATCAGGATTTGTGATTTCATCTGTGCAGAAAACACACATTGTAGAAACTCCCTCAGCAATACAGATCACCACTTCCTCCACAATTTGTAGTTTCAGAGAATTAGCCAGGGCACCGATAGGTTAATGGTCACATGGCTACTATTTGTCAGGAACAGGACTTGAACCCAGGGCTTCCTGATTCCAGAACTGGCCTTCTATCAATTATACCATGCTGCCTCTTGTCACTTCCTCATTTATAAATGGAAATAAATTATTTCTGCCTGTAACCAGCTCACATGGATTTTGAGAAGGTGTGGGAAAGCATCTGAGGGAGGAATTCGGAAAGGAAGGAGACTCTAATCCTAGTTTCAAAGACCTTATTTCATAGAAACAAAAAAATCATGCCAATTTTATGTTACAGAAACCTGAATATCAAAAGCTTTTATGTAGTAATAATGGTGTATTGTTGTTGTTTAGTTGTTTCAGTCATGCACAACTCTATGTGACCCCATTTGGGGTTTTCTTGCCATAGATACTAGAGTGGTTTGCCATTTCCTTCTCCAGCTTATTTTATAGATGAAGAAACTGAGACAAACAGAGGTTAAGTGACTTGCCCAGGGTCACACAACTAGTATCTGAGGCTGGGTTTGAACTCAGGTCTTCCTGACTCCAGGCACAGTACTATATCCACAGTGCCACCTAGCTGCCCCAATAATGGTATATAATCACAAGTAAATGATGTCTATGAAAAAAAAGGAAATGCACCTTAGTTATTGCCTCCCCTTCATATATTCTTAGAATCATAGAATTTAGAGCTAAAAGGGACCCTGTTCCAACCTCCTTTTGATTATATTTATTGTTGTGTTTACAGATGAGGAAACTGAGACCATAATATCTTATATGATTTGTATGATTATGTGATTATTATATGATTACATGCTTATATGATTTCTCCAAGGTTGGTCACACAGGAAGCAGTACCAAGATTTGAATCTAGATTTTCCAGCTCCAAATCCAGTACCCTTCCTACTTCTTGAAGTGCTATGAGGTATAATAGGATTTCCATTTATTCTATGAGGCTACAGAGGCTACAGAGGTCAATGGACAGAAGTTATAAAGAGGCAAATTTCAGCTCAATGTAAAGATGAACTCCAATAATTGGAAAAAAAATGGAACTAGTTTGCTTTACTCGTCACTGAAGGCATTCCGGCAGAGGATGGATGACCATTTGTTGGGGACTGTTACAGAAGGGATTTATGCTTCAGACAGGTGCTTTATCAAGTGACATATAACATCTTGTCTAACTCAAGGACTCTATGATCTAGGAGATATTAGCTATGTGACTTGCCCAAAATGTGAAGTTTCTATTCCAAGCCTCTCCTTTCTGTACATTTATCCCTTTTCATCATGGTCCTTGTCCCAGAGCCCAAGTGCCCTCCATGTTCTCTCCTCTAGCTTCCCCTTATCAAGACCTGTTCAGTCATCTCAGTTTGTGTCATCTCAAGATAAAACCCTTCAGTTACATCTCAATTTGATTTAAGTCAATGCATTCTCTATCGTTCTCCATTATTGTATTGTCATATAGTTGTGGAAAGAAAAGTTCCTAGAAATTAGGGGGATTATTGAGTAGGATATGAAGGTATTTTCTCCACTTCTTTCTTTTAATGGCTTGGAAAGGGGTCACAAGGGAAAGTCAACCTGATAATCCGGAAATTGTAGCACAAGTCTAGCTAGCTATTTCACCTATGAGATGACTGGCCCTAGTCAATTAATCAATCAACAAGCACTTATTAAACACTAGCAATATGCCACGCACTATATTAGGTGCTAAGAATATGAAGATCAAGGTAGAAAAGCAAAGAAATAGAATCTAAGAGAGCATCTATCTCTAGGGGAATGGCTGAATAAATCACATACGAATGTAATGGAATATTATTGTGCTGGAGAGGGAGCTAGATGGCTCAGTGGATAGAGCACAGGACCTGGAGAAGAGAAGACTTGAAGTCAAATCTGACCTTAGACACTTACCAGCTGCGTGATCTGGGGCAAGTCACTGAACTGCCGCTTGCCTCAGTTTCTTCAACTGTAAAATGGGGATAATAATAGCACCTACCTCCCAGGGTTGTTGTGAAGATCAAATAAGATACTTGCAAAGTGCTTAGCCTGGTGCCTGTCTCCTAGTTGGCACTATATCAATATTTATTCTCTTCTCCTTTTCCTGCTCCACATCCCCACCTGCAAGAAACAATCTAAGAGTCACTTTCAGAGAATCTAGGTTAATTAGAACTGATACTGGGTGAAATGAACAGAACAACTTACACAAGGACAACAACACCATAAAGAAAAATATCTTTGAAAGATTTAAGAACTCTGATCAGTGCTGTAACCAACCATGTCTCCAGAGGACATGTAATAAAGCATGTCACCCACCTCCTGACAGGCAGGTGATAGACACAAGGTACAGAAAGAGACTTACTTCTTAGAGGTATCGAAAAAGAAGACAAAGTAAAACTGTTTCTGCCTAGGGAGTTCACATTCTATCAGAGAAGCTGGCATGCAAACCTTTAAGTACATCCAAAATAAATAGGAAATAAATTTGGAGAGAAAGGCATTGGCAGCAGTGGGGGAGAGGAAGTGGATCATCTAGGATGTAGCATCCAAGTTGAGCTTTGAAGGAAACTACCAAATCTAAGAGGTAGAGATGAAGAGGAAATGTATTGCAGTTAAGGGAAACAGCCTATGAAAAGGTACAAAATGGAAGATGGAAGATCACGTGTGAGGAACAGAAAGAAAGCAGGTTTGTCTGGATAAAAGAGCATGTGAAGTGGAGTGATATATAATAAGGTAGGAAGGGGAGATGGGGACCAGATTGTGAAAGGCTTTAAAGGACAGGGGAGTCTATATTTGATCCTCATGGCAATAGGGAGCCACTAAAAATTATTAAGAAACTGAGTGACATTGTAAGACCTTCACCTGAGAAATATCACTTTGGTCATCTTCACTATGCTCCTGTGTAATGAGAAGCATATTTATTTCTCTTTTTTGAGAGTTGCTATCTTTCCTATGATCAGACACTTACCTCTTTTACATGAGTTTTTTTAACAGAATATTAGAAAGAGAGACATAGGATCATAGATTTATAACTGAAAGGGACCTCAAAGATTATCAATTCCAACATCATTCATTTTACAGATATGGAAACTGAGGCCAAGAGCTCATAGAAATCAACTGAGCCAACTGTTCAAAGGAAGCATTTTTTTTTAATTTAGGAGCTTCTCATTCATGTGACAAAAAAGAGGACTGGATACTTTTTTTTCTGATCCTTATGAACTTCCAAACCTCCTCAAAATAGAAATTATGTGTGAGGTAAAGTAACTGCAGCTGACTCTGCAGACTAAGACACCAAGTGGCCTAATGCATTAACATCCTGATGAATTAACACCAATGAAGGCTAATCTCTAATTTCTCACATACTCACTTAGCATCCTCACCCCTACTAGTCTCCACACTCAAGCAGGATAACATAATTGGTGTCATAGGCTTGTGATCTGAAATATGCCCAGCAATTTCCTTGCTGCTCATACAAACCCCGTCTCTGTCCTCACCCCTCCATTCTGTGGTAACAAGCACCAGAATTTGATTCTTCCTAACCCCACCCTATTGTGCATAGGAGATATAGGAAAGCAGAAGCTTGCCCTGCCTGGGATGGCAGCATGGCTATAGAAACCTTTAGCCAGAGAACTAAAGAATAGAAAGAAGTGAGGCATGGTGCCAGTGCATGAAGGGCTGCACCAGTACCAAATGATTTTGATGACTGCTGCTTTATAATATAGTTTGAGGTCTGGAAGTGCTATTTACCCTTAACCCGAGGTTCTTTCATTATTTCCCTTGATATCCTAGATCTTTTGTTTCCCCAAATAAATTTTATTTTATCAAATTCTGTTAAGTATTTCTTGGATAATTTGATTGATATACCATTAAAATTGCAAATCAACTTTGGCAGTATTATCATTTTTCTTATATTGGCATGGCTTAACCATGAGTAGTGAATATCCCTCCAGCTATTTAACTTGTTGTTTACTTTTTTAAGCAGCATTTTGTAATTGAATCTATATATATTTGTGTGTGCTTTGGTAGATTGAACACAAAGTATTCTGAAGTAAAAGGGACTGGCATTCAGCTGAGGCAAGTTCTATCCCCTCGGAAGTCACTTGGAGCAGGGACTGAGGTCAGTGAAAAATGAATTCCCCATCAGTGAAGGAAGCTGAGCCAACTTTGAGATTTAGCCCTCAACAGGATCTGCCATCAAAGGGAAAGGAGTCAGAAAGTGAGTGATAGCAGAATGTAAGTGAGAAAAGAGGGAATACATATTTTAAAAAATTAGAAAGTTAAAACATAAACAAACCTAAAATACTGCAAAGGAAAAGACAAAAATTAGAGAAGAAATAGAGAAAATAAGTGGAAATTATAGACAAAGCTAAAAGCTGGTTCTTTTAAAAGATTAATGGAGTTGATGAACCTTTAGTCAATCTGAGTAAAAGGAAGAGGGTTGACAATCACATCAACAAAATAGCAAATGAACAAGGTGAAATCACTACAAAATAAATGAAAATAATTGTCTGTACCAGTAGGCACCAGTAGTTTTGTCTATGCTGACAAAACTAAAAACACAAAAGAAATAAAGGAATACTTTCAAAAATATAAAAATGCCCAAACTAACAGTAGATCAAATAGATCTCAGATGATCCAATCTCAGAAGAAGAAAGAGAACTAATTGTTAAGGAACTACCAAAGAAAAAAAAATGCCTGATCCTGATGGATACACATGACAATTCCATCAAGCTTTTAAAGAACAATTAGTACCAACATTACATAACTTGTTCTTAAAAAATGAAGATGGAAGCTCTCTGCCAAATTCCTTTTATGAGATAAATATAGTCCTAATACCTAAGTTGAGGAATGATAAATGACAAAAGGACAGCTATACACCAATATCACTAATTAATATCAACTTTAGAACTTTACATAAAATACTGTCAAAAAAGATTACAGCAAATGATTCAAGAAATCATTCATTATAACCAAGTCGGACTTTTACCACAGATAAAAGGATGGTGCAACACCATGAAAATAATCAATGTAATTAAGTGAAAAATAAAAACATTGAAAATACATGATTATCCTCAAAAGATGCAGGAAAATCCTTTGGCAAATTCTCTTTTATACTAAAAACCCTATGAAGCATACTCATAGAGGGACCTTTTTAATATCATAAGAGGTTTCTATCTAAAATCAAATATAAGCATTATATGCATTGGGGATGTACTAGAACCTTTCCAAATAAATGCACAAATAAAGCAAGGATGCCTATTTCCTACTATTATTTGATATAGTTCTAAAAATGTTAGCTAAAACAATAAGAATGAAATCAAAGGTACAAAGATAACTAAAGAGGAGGTAAAACTATCCCTATTAGCTGACAACATGATGATTTACTTAGAAATTCCTAAGGAATCAGCAAAGATACTAAATAAGATAACCACTTCAATACTTGTGCAGAATACAAAATAAATCCACAAAATTCAGCAGTTAACCAGAAAACCCAAGAGGTAACAATAGAAAGGGAAATACCATCCAACTACAAAACCCATAAAATACTTTGTATTCAATCTACCAAAGCACACACAAATACATATATACATACATATATATATGTATATATATATAGATTCAATTACAAAATGCTCCTTAAAAAAGTCAAGAACAAGTTAAATAGCTGGAGGGATATTCACTACTCATGATTAGGCCATGCCAATATAAGAAAAATGACAATACTGCTAAAGTTAATTTACAATTTTAATGGTATATCAATCAAATTATCCAAGAAATACTTAACAGAATTTGATAAAATAAAATTTATTTGGAGAAACAAAAGATCTAGAATATCAGTGGAAATAATGAAAGAACCTTGGGTTAAGGGTAAATAACACTTCCAGACCTCAAACTATATTATAAAGCAGCAGTCATCAAAATCATTTGGTACTGGTTAAAAAATAGAGAAGTAGAACAATGAAACAGTCTAAGCAAGGGAGAGTCAGAAACAACTGGACTCAATAAGCTAGTATTTGATAGACTGGAAAATGTAAATTATTTGGAAAGAACTCCCCATTTGATTAAAAAAAACACTCCTAGGCAAACTGAAAAAGCAGTCTGGTAGAAATTAGGTTTAGCCCAAAATCTTACAATACATTCCATAATAAATCCAAAATGGATATATGACCTTATTATTAAAGGACATGCCATGAAAAAAATAGATCACATACTTTTCAAAGAAGAGAAGATTATATACCTTTCACAGCTATGAAAAGAAGATGTATTCTTAACCAAACAAGGATCAGAAGCAATAATAAGAAAATAATAATAGCACTTTATATAATTCTTTAAGGTTTTATAAAGCCCTTTACTTATGTTAACTCCCTTGATCCTTGTAACAACCCAAAGACTCATTTTACAAATGAGGAAACTGAGGCTGAAAGAGATTAAATAACTTGACCAATATCACACAACTAGTAAGTGACTGAGGCAGGATTTGAACTCTGATCTTTCTTTCAAAATGCAAAAATAAATAATTTTATTATGAGAAATTGAATATCTGTACAAACAAAATTAATGTATCTATACAAACTAAATTAATGCATCTAGTATAAGAAGTGAAGTAGTCAAATGGAAAAAATATCTTTGTAACAAATTTCTCTGAAAGGTGTTTGATATCAAAGAAACATACAACAAACATATATGTACACATGCATGTTTGTTGTAACATATATGATGTCTATATCTACCTACATAAATAGATATAGATGACCAAAAGCCATTTCCCAATAGAAAAGTGGTTAAAAGATATGACAAAAACAATTCTCAAAAGTAAAATATCAAATTATCAACAGCTATATGAAAGAATGTTCCAAATAAGTAAAATCACTAATAATAAGAGGAATAAAAATCAATATAACCCTGAATCTTACTTCATACCTAGCAAATTGGAAAAATTGCCAAGAGGTAGGAATAGTCAATGATTGCAGGGTTGGTAGGTTGTGGAAAGATAAGAACACAAGTAAATTGTTGATAGAGCTGTGAATCAGTACAATCATTTGGGAAAGCAATTTGGAATTTTCCAAATAGAATGACTAAAATATCCATGGCTATCGATCCAGAGATAACAAGGAAATCCCCATATAAGCCAAATATTTATGGTAGCACTTTTTGTAGTAGCAAAGAACTAGAAACAAAGTAGATGCCCATTGTATAAGGAATGGCTAAACTAATTGTGGTATATAAATGCAATGGGATATCATGTGCTGTAAGAAATAATGAATATAATGAATACAATGAATACAAGAAATGATGAATATAATGAATACAATGATACAAGAGCATCATAGGAAGACTTACATGTCCAGATGCAGAGTGAAGCAAAGCCAAGAAAACATTCTCAATGACGACACCAATATAAATGGGAAGAACACCCACCAAGAAACAATCTGAAGTGAATGTTGTAAAATTCAAAAGAACTAACAGGGCCTTAAAAAAGTGACATGAGAAGATGCCTCAATCCCGTGTCATTGCAGTGGTGGAAGGTCTGCAGGTGTGGAACATTGCATATATTTTAAGACTTTTTTATGTATTGCTTGGTTTTGATGATTTTTTTTTGCTTTTGCTTTTTTTTCTTTAAAATATTTGTTGGATTGAGCACCAGCCCTAGAGCCAAGAGGATCTGAGTTCAAATCCCACCTCAGACATTTAATAATCGTGTGACCCTGGGCAAGTCACTTAACTCCAATTGCCTTCAAAAAAATTGCCAAATGAGATGGCTCTCTGGGAGGAGGAGGAGGAGGAGAAAAAGAAAGAAGAAGGGTAATGGGAAATTTTGGTGGTGGAAACACAAAAGATAAAAAAATTCATCTTTTAAAAGCCTTTATTATGTGCTTACTATGTGCAAGACACCATGCCTAGGTAGCAGGATTACAAAATCAAAAATAAAATGGTTCTCACCATCAAGGAGATCACATTTCGTAGGTGGAACACAAAGTGTATATACATAAGCATAGCACAAAGAAAATGGAGAAGGAAGAGAGTAGTAATACTTAGAAAAACCATGGAAGGCTTCATAGAAGAAATGAACATAAACCAGTTACCTTGAAGGAAGACAGAAATTCTGAGAAGTAGAGAGGAGGGAGGAATATATTCCTGGTGGTGGTGGGGGTTGTATTTATGAGAATGCAGAAGCAGAAGATGCAGTGGAGTTCAGGGAGCAGAGAGTACATGAAGATGAGTGGTGAAAAAAGAGGCATGAAAAGGGTGGGTGGGTACCAGATTGTAGAGGACTTTCAATGCCAGGATTAGGAGTTTGTATCCTATTATACAGGCACTGAGGAGCCAATAAAAGTGTTTGACCAGGGGAGTGAAACAGTCAGACCTATGCCTCAGAAAAAATATTTTGGCAGGTGTGTGGAGGATGAATTGGAGAGGGGAAAGACTGGAAGAAAGTAGGAATGAATTAGTAGCCTAATGCTATAATTTAGGCGAGAAACAAAGGGGTCGTAAATTAAGGTGGTGTCTGCAGGAGTAAAGAGGAGAAATGTAAGAGATGTGACAACACTTGGCACCTGATTGGATGGACAGATAAGGAAGAAGGAAAAGTCAAGGACGACACAGAGGCCATGAACCTGAGAAGAAGGAGATTGTGGTACCCTCAAGAGAAATAAGGAAGTTTGGAGGAGAAATAATAGGGCAGGAAGATGAGTTCTATTTTGGAAATACTGAGTTTGGAATACATAAAGGGCATCTACGTAGGCATATAACAACGTGAGACTGGAGTTCAGGAGAAAGATTAGGGCTAGATAATCAATAGATGGATAGATAGTTAGATTGATAGATATAGATATGGATGTATTGTTGCTAGTCATTCAGTTGTGTCTGAATCTTCATGACCCCATTTGAGCTTTTCTTGGCAGAGACACTAGAGTGGTTTGCCGTTTCCTTCTTCAGCTCCTTTTTAGATGAGGAACTGAGGCAAAGTTAAGTAACCTGCCCAGGGCCACACAGCTAGTAGGTGTCTGTGGGCAGATTTGAATTCAGGTCTTCCTGACTCCAGACCTGGCACTCTATCCACTGTGCCACCTACCTGCCAGAATGTTGATGAAGATATAGATATTATTTAATAGACAGACAAAGCGTATGTTGAAGAGTTAGCCTTAGCAAGAAGAGGAACCACTTATTCAAACACAGAAAGAAGAAGAGAATAGATGAAAATGTCAGGACAGAGGGGAGAGAATGAGATATGATGCAGGAGAGAAGGAGGGTGGGCACCACAAATAGCTTTAGTCAGACAAGTTTGCCCAAGATCACCTGAGAAGCTTACAAGATCTGGGACTAGAACTTCTGTCTCCGGCTTCCTTGTCCAGTAATCTTTTCATTATGCCCCATTCTCTTCAGTATTTTCCCGATCCCACAATTTCAAAATTGGAAGTGATTTCAGAGGTCATTATAGCAATCTGTACAAAAGTAAGAATCCCTTCTACCAAAAAGTAGTCATTCAGCCTCTCCTTAAATACTCCCAGTTAGAGGTAAAACTCATCACCTCCTGGAGCAGCTCATTCTACTTGGGGATTAATTCGTTATTAGGAAGTTTTTCTGTATGCCAAGCTGAAAATAGCCTCTGTGCCACTTCAGCCCACTGCTTTTTTCCCTGCTTTTATTTCCCTTATTATAATTTCCTCTCACCCAAATAACAGAGCAACTGAATACAAACCAGCAGAATTTTCATAAAGCCAGGGCTTTCATATAGACTGAGGCCTCCATGCAACTGATAAAAGCCTCCTTCTCATCTTCCTCCTTTTCCTCTAAAACACAGTCTGCCCCAGAAAGCATTTGTTTACAGTACATATGCTCCAGAAATCCAATGTAATGAACCATACAAATCTATTTGTCCTGCTGCTACTATAATTGCCTATATCTTATTATAACTTAATATGTAACAGATTTTTTTTTGGCATAGTTGGAAGCAGCTGAGCATTCACTGAAAATTCAAATGCTGAAGGTTGTCTCGAAGCCAGTGAACCTACTAATTGGATAAAGGGTAGGGGGTGGAAATTTAATTAAAGTGGCATTTGTTATAGCTGTCAAAAATATTAATCAGAAAACAAGTCACGTTAAGTTGGGGGATGTGGGTGGGAGAAGATATCCCAATTTCAGCCAACTCTATTTCCGTGAGCCATACAAGTCTATTGGAAACGAGCTGGCCTTCCCCTGCGAGGTGCTCATCCCCCAAGTTCTGTGATGCTGCTTTGGGGCAGCAAGCACAAAGCAAGGCAGTGGAGTGGGAGGAGGAGTGTGAGATTCTTGATTTGGGGACCAGATGCATCTCTTGGCAGATCATGATACAAACATAAAGATAAAATATGTGTTTGGAAAAGAAAAGGGAAAAAATGGAGAAAAAGCCAATCTCTCCACACACCCCTCCTTCCTCTTCTAAAGAAACACTCCTCCCAAACAAGGGATGGTTTGAACATCTGCAACTATTCAAGCAATAATGCTTAAACAATTGTCAAATTTGAGAGGAGCGGATGGGGGTTTTGAACTAGGAATTTAAACGCATTCCATAACCTAGGAGCCATTGGGAAGACATCACACTTTCATGACTTTGGAGCCAGAGTGGGGCAGGGCAGATACAGATGTTGATCTCTCATTTCGAGCTGAAGGACTCCTTTAAGAGCTCTGTTTAAGTGGTTTGTATAGTTTGGGCCTTGGTTGCCTTAGGGAACATTGTCCTTGCTGCCAGTCCAGGGTAGATAGCTAGGTTTAACTTTGCCAAGTCTCTGAGATGGATTAACCATGGAACTGAGGAAAAGTGTTCTGAATAACAGAGGTCATGGGCACTGGAAAGACCCTGCCCGGATCAGGAATTTTCCTGATTTCTTCACTTTGGGATTTGATTTTAGCCTTTCTATAGGTGTATGCCACAGATTGAGTCAACCAACACTTGTTAAGTATCCATTATGTGCATTACTTTGTGTTGGATATCCTGGTTCAGAATATGAAAATGGACAAGACATAGTCTAGTACAGGAGATGAAACATGTTCATTCAAAGCCCTTCACGACCTCATCCCCTCTGACCTTTGTAGCCTTCTTATACCTTATCCCCTACTACATACCTTGCAATCCAGTGGCACTAGGTTGTTGACCCTGGATCCTTGTTGCTCCTTGTACAAGGCAACCCCATATCTAGACTTCAGGCATTTTCCTGGCTGCCCTCCATGCCTTGGGATGGTCAGCCTCCTCATCTCCACCTCCTGCTTCCCTGGATTCTTTTAAGTCCCAGCTAAAATCCCACCCTCTATGAGAAGCCTTATAGGATTCTGCTTAATTCTAGTGCCTTCTTTCTGCTGATTATTTTAAATTTATCCTGCATTTGGCTTGTTTGTTTATAGTGTTTTGCATGCTGCATGTTGCTTTCCCCATTAGGCTGTGAGCTCTGTTTCCTTCTCCAGCTCATTTTACAGATGAGGAAACTGAGGCAAACAGGGCTAAGTGACTTGCCCAGGGTCACACAGCTAGTAAATGCCTGAGGCTGGATTTGAACTCAGGTTTTCCTGAATCCAGGTCCAGCACCCTAACCACTGCACCATGTAACTGCCTGGTTGGTACATAGTATTTAAATGTTTATTTGACTGACTGACAAATATATTCTAATTTCTATATTTCTAAATATATTATTCTAAATCCAACATTTATGCAAGCAATCCAAAGAGAACACGAACTTGTATTCATGAAACATTGGTTTGAATGCCAGGTCTGACATTTCTTAGCAACGTGCTAATGGGTCAAATCTCTCTCAGTCTCAGCTTCCTCAATTTTACACTGAAAATGGATAATGATATATGTACTTATTAGCTGCATTACCTTGGTCAAGTCATCACTACATCTCCAAAATGGCAGACTACAGAAGGAAAACTAGAATCTTAGGAACATTAGCTTCTGTAGGAAAGAAAAAAAAAAGATAATAAAATATAAAGTCCATGAAACAGCTTAATTAAAATTTCCACCCACTCCTAACTTTTTTTCCCCAGGTGAAAATATTCCTCCTGCCCTCTGTGGATTATCTTCAGTTTATCCTGTATATAGCTTGTTTACATGTTGTTCTCCACCCCACCCCCATTAGACTGTGAGCTCCCCAAGAGCAGATACTGTCTTTTACCTTTCTTAGTAACCCCAGAGCTTAGTACAGCCTCTGGCACATAGTAGGTGATTAATAAATGCTAGTTGGCTAACTAACTGACTCCATAGGGCTCTGAGGCTGGGCTATGTAAATAACCAAATACTGCTTCTATAACATCTCCCACAGGGAAAATGGGAGGGAAGGAACCCATGACTTAGGTAGGGGAGAAAGGACTACTCCTGGTGCTCCAAATGCCTGGGACTCAAAAAGAAGAGCAACTTTGCCCAAGTGCAAAGATTTGTTTGGGAGATGTGAATGTGGATATGATTCATTTTAATCAAGCTCACTAATGAAATTTAGAACTTATAAAAATTATTTTTTTTAGTTTGGATTTTTAAATTTTTTATTTTAAAAATTATTTTATTGCGAGGTTGTTGGGGTTTTTTTTTCTCAATTCAGAGTCTTCAACTGTACATGTCTTTTAAGAAAAGGAATCTAGTTCTTGGAACATAGTACTTGGCACATAGTAGGTGCTTAGTAAATGTCTGTTGAATTGAATGAGCGTTTATTTTCAGATAGTTATCTCCTTGTCCTGGAGTGAAGACGAGGAGAAACTTAAGAAGTAACTATTAGGAAGCTGTTTCTAACATGAATGAAGCATTCCTGAAATCAATTAAAGTCAATGGAAAAACAAGATAACATTTACGAAAATTCCATGCACGCTAGACTTCGTAGGAAATTATTTATTTTATCAAACAAATCCCAGTGTTGATGGCCAAGAAGAGGGAGGAGAGAAGGAGGCGTGGTATAAGCATAATTTTAAATGAGTTGACAAACTCTAACCTTACTGGTTTGCCCAAAAGTAGTAAATACATTCTCAGGAGTTTGGTGGCCAGTTTCTCTGACACAATATTTAAGTGGCAATGAAACTGCAGATCACAGAGTGGTAACTGGCCTCAGTCATCCAACAAGTAGACAGGAAAGATTAGGAGAAACAGTGATAATTAGCATAAGTGGAGACTTTCTCAGTTTTTTTTTCTTTTTTGTTTTATGTTTTATGTATTTGGTGTAGGTTCTTGCAGGGGGTGGGGGGGAGGGGTAGGAGACTGGCTGAGACCCTCCCACTTCACTGAGAACAGTGACTGCTGATTAATGAACGCGCTACATTTCCTTGCAAGAGGGACAGTGGCTGATTCTAGCCTCAGCTCTCTTAAGAAAGGTTAATGACAGTTCTTTGCTAATGAAGAAGACACAGCTCATGAGGAGAGGCCAGAAGAAATTATGATCGCAGAGTTTTGTAGAAAAGAAGTCTTAAAGAGGACTTAACAATGGCCTGCAGGTGCACCTGACTAATCACTGCGTGGGATTTCGGAAGAGAACATTAGTACAGGGTGGACAATGGGAAGATGATGCAATCTCTTCCACTGGATGAAGGGAGATCTTTTGGGGATCAAATCATGTCTTATCAATAAGCCATGTTTTTTTCACCCTGATATGTAATTTCATCAGGGTAGGGAGCACCCAGTGAGGATTTCCCTACCTATGCAGATGTGTAATTTCTATCGATAAGTCGAAAAACATTTATTAAGTACCTACTATGTACCAGGTGGAGGCAGTTAGTGGATAGAGCCCTAGGCCTAGAGTCAGGAAGACCTGAGTTCAAATTTTGGCCTCAGACACTGACTAGCTGTGTGACCCTGGGCAAGTCACTTCACCTCTGTTTGCCTTAATCCACTGAAGAAGGAAATGACAAACCACTTTAGCGTCTTTGCCAGGAAAACCCCCAGACAGTATGGTCCACAGGGTCACAAAGAGTCAGACAAAGCTGAACAACTGAACAACAACATATGCCAGGGACTTTCTCTGTAATTTAAACTTGAAGTGTTAAAGAGTTGCCTGGGACTCTGAGGAATTAAAAGATTTGCTCCAGGCACACCACCAGTAAGTGTTACAGGGTAGAACTTGAATGCAGGTCTTCCTGACTCTGAGGCAGGGTCTCTGTTCCCTATATCAGGATACGTCTTCAACCCTCATTTTACATAGGAGGTTTTAGGGTTTCCAATGCTTTCCTCATAGCAATCTTGCTGAATAACCACATAAATAAGATTATCCCCACCTTAAGGATGTGAAAACTGAGGTTCAGAGAAGTCAAGTGATTTGCCTAGCGCCACACAGCTAGCAAGGAGCAGAGAGCCGGCATTAGAAACTAAATTTTCTGATCCTGAGACCAGAGCTATTTCCACTACACAACAGATAAGATTCATTTTTGCTGATATGCAAAGAGCTAGATGAGTGGACCTCTCCAAGACTCATTTAATTTGGGGATTTCCTAGCTTTGAATTTATTACATGAAAACAATAAACATGAATTTCGACAGACTTTGAGAGATAATGTAGGATAGAAAGGCCTGATGTGCTATGGTCCGTGGGGTCATGAAGAGCTGGACATGACTGAATGACTGAACAACAATAACCGCAAAGAATTAATTACAATGGCTATCAGTATTCTGGCTATCCTGAGTTTTCCCCAACATGGCATTCTTGTGAGTGCAATAACTGTCTCTTTCATGACTTCCCAACACAAGATAACACAAACACACGTGTCCGAACATGCTCTCACGTGCCCACGCAGATGCATACCACACACACACACTCACACACTCACACACACACACACACACACACACACACACACACACACATATGCGTATGGTAGATTCAAAGCAGAGTCCTCAGATGGTGCAGGCTTGCTCCAGGCCTCTGAAGCTGGATTAGTCACTAGCAGAGGCCTTTTGTATGATTCTGGGGGGCCGTGTGTGGTGTCTCCCATCTCAGCTGGGATGGCTGGTGCTGAGGGATTTGAGACTCAGCTCATCACCCTCCTTCACTGGGAAATTTGAATGCACTAGCTGCGCAGTCCAACCCAATGACTTTTTTGCACCCCCCCC
>NW_020954641.1:11045523-11084926 GCF_900497805.2 Vombatus ursinus
CCCCCCCGCCCCCCCCCCCCCGCCCCCTTTTTCCCCCCCCCCCCCCCCCCCCCCCCCCGCCCCGGCAGCATCTATTAGAGAACAGCACTTGATGGGAAGGAGTGAAGACACCTGGCCTGTCAGCGAGTAACCTGCCAGCCCCACCACTCTGCTCACATCTGAGGCTCCATGTCCTTCCCTTCCAAAAATTGTGCTCTCAGTGTCTCAGATGTGGGAATTCACACATGCAGCTAGAAGTCATTTCCATCTACGTGCTCCTCCTGCAGCAGGTTTCCTATTCCAGCTTCTATCCTCTCAGCTACAGTTGGGAGGCTGGTTCAGCAAATGAAACAGATGTGCATGCCAGAGACCACCAAAGGGCAGCTTGATGCAAGTTCCTGGCAAGAATCTCTACATCTGTGCTCCGGATATACCCACTTCTGCCGCCTTTGACCGGGCTCTCGGGGTAAATTTGGTTCACTATACAATAGATTCAGATCCATTTTCGATGGAGAAGCTACAGTTGTATTTTCTTGAGTTCAGAATTTCATCAACCTCTGCATTCCCCCATCCTCCGCATTGGGCTGGTGTGCTTTGGACTAGTGAATCATGGAACAATGAAACGTCTCTTGTACGCCTCCTTATTTCCTCAGATGTTGCTCCCACCCTGGCTCAGGCTCTCATCGCCTCACATCTCCATGACTGAAATGGATGTCTGGTTGGTCTCTGTGCCTCAAGCCTCTCCTCTCTATTTCATCCTCCACTCAGATAGCGAGTTGATCTTCCTGAAGGGCAGGTCTGATCCTGTTAACCCCTAGTCAATAA
The DNA here is from genome assembly GCF_900497805.2 of Vombatus ursinus. Taxonomy (NCBI): domain Eukaryota; kingdom Metazoa; phylum Chordata; class Mammalia; order Diprotodontia; family Vombatidae; genus Vombatus; species Vombatus ursinus. The sequence goes on from NW_020954641.1 coordinate 11,046,328, forward strand.
ACCCAAAGACTCTCCACTACATAAATCCAGGATCAAATGTAAAAAAAATTTTTTTTAAAACTGTTTTTGGCTTTTAAAGTTCTTCATAACCTGGTTGTTTCTTTCCTTTCCAGTTTTATACCTTTCTCCCTTCCTGTTATTTCATAATCCAGTGATGCTGACCTCCTTGCTTGTACTAAAATAAGATATTGCTTCTTCTGACTCCCAACTCCCTGCATTTTAGGCCTGTCTCCCATGGCCTGGCTCCCCCTCCTGTCTTTACCTCCTGGCTTTCCTGGTCTCCTTCAAGTCCCATCTCATATCCTACTTTCTACAAGAAGCCCCCCCCCATGCCCCTCACCACTTGTACCTTCCCTCTGATATCACCTCCAATTTATCCTGTGTGCACCTTGTTTGGACATAATTGTTTACATGTTTTCTCCTGAAGGGCAGGCATTGCATTTGCCTTTCATGTATTCTTAGCTCTCAGCACTATGCTTGGTATATATCAAGTACTTAATAAATGCTTGTCAGCTGCTGACTAAAGGTCATATCGTCCATTCTCCTGCCTCCATGTGGAATTGCCTCTAATCCAGTCAGATAGGGAACTATCTTAGGGAAAATAGAATCATACGATGTGAGATTTAGAGCTCATTAAGCCAAATCACCTAATTCTACAGATGTGGAAACTGAGGCATGGAGAGGTATAAAGTGGTTTGTATAGTCATATAGCTATTAAGTGTCTCAAGTAGGACTCAAACTTAATTATCCCTTACTTCAAGTCTAGTACCCTATCCACTATACCACACTGCCTCAATAAATTTAAGGAAGGCAGATTTCTGATAACTGTGAATATTAATACTGACCAGCAGGGTTAGGTTAGGTTTACACACTTGGCAAGACTAGCCAAGTATGTTCTGCCCCTGGTAACTCTTCCCTTTTCTCCAAAAGAGAAATAGGAGTGGTAGAGAAGATGAGTTGCAGAAAGACAAGATTGGATTCATGTGTGTCTTATGTTTTGGGTATATGTGTTCAAGCCTCCCACCATTGCGTGTGAACAGGGGGAAAGTGCAAGATTTGAAAGTGTGTCCTGGATGTAATAAACAGTCACTGCTCGCCTGGATTCTGGGAAGCTGAGTTTGGAGCTGACAGAGACCTTAGACAGACGCTAACCACATCTGTCCCTTCTCTGGTGTCAAAGCCGAGAGTGTTTATTCTAAACCACAATCTACTGGGGCTTCATAATTCCTCCTAGGATTCTTCCCCCATACCTCCCTACCCCCAATCCAGAGCATCTCCGTCTAAGGGGGGAATCTCCATAATACCACAATCACACACAGCGTGTTTTTCCAGGGGTTACGTAACTGCTCTAATCAGAATAAGCCAACACTGTCTCCATGACTAAGGAGTCAGTCACAAGCCTGTAGTTACCATGAAGCAGCCTGAATCACTTAGCAAACATCTCCACAGATGGTGATGAGGTCCAACAGAAAGGACAACATTTTCCACTGTGGTTGTAACAGCCCTGACCACCAGATCTCCCTTAATGATCCATCCAGAATCCAGGACACCATGTTCTCCCCCTTCTAGGGCTAAGAAATATCCACAACCACCCCCCATCCAGAGTTAAGAAGTATTCCCCTTTGGATCCCCAAAATGGAAAACACAGAGCTAAGTCTCTCACTTATTCCTATACTAGAAGAAAAGTTTCTAATAGGAATACTCTCAGGATAGGGAGAAAAGGTCACAGAGATGTCCATTGCTCTACTCCATTACTGTCCACCTCTGAGACAACAACCTAGCAAAAAAAAAATGGAGATATTTTGAAAAGTAAATAATCTCCATCCAACTTCACTTCCCTATCCATGCTCATCCCTAGAGTACTCATACATCTGTAACACCATGTCCAGTACCTGCTATCTCTATACACTCCAGGTGTGAACTGGTCTTTAATGAATTAGGGCTTCTTTCTATAGCAGGGGTGTATTACTAGCCTTCAGTTTATTCAGGAAGCCCCCAAATTTAGTTATCCTGTCTGAAATTAAAATTAGAGGAATTCTCTTTTTAAAAAATTAAAGTAGCTAATCATCTATTTCATTATGTGTTTTTAAAAATCAGTTCCCAGATTTATTTATTCCATGCATGGTCTTGGACTTTTTTATTCTTTGTTTTCAGTACTGTTAATTTCTTTGGCTTTCAGATTTTTGTGTTTAATTGGGATTTTTAAAATTTGTTGGTATTCTGATTTTTTTTTAAAGTTCTGTGCCCTACTCAATTCAGTATGGAAATCTATCTTGCCCTACAGGAAAATAGGGGGGAAGGGGATAAGAGGGGGGGGATGATAGAAGGGAGGGCAGATTGGGGGAGGGGGTAATCCTTTTGAGAAGGGACAGGGTCAAAGGAGAGAATAGAATAAATGGGAGTGGGATAGGATGAAGGGAAATACAGTTAATTTTTCACAACATGGTTATTATGGAAGTGTTCTGCATGACTACACATATATAACCTGTATCGAGTTGCTTGCCTTCTCAATGAGAGTGAATGGGTAGGGAGGAAGGGAGAGTATTTGGAACCCCAAGTTTTAAAAACAAATGTTAAAAATTTTACATGCAACTGGGAAATAAGATATACGGGCAATGGGGTATAGAAATCTATCCTGCCTTACAGGAAAATAGAAGGGGAAGGGTATAAGAGAAAGGGGGTGATAGAAGAGAGGGTAGATTAGGGAACGGGTATTCAGAATGCACACTGTCTTGGGGCGGGGAGAGGGGAGAGAGAGGTAGAAAATTTGAAACTCAAAATCTTGTGGAAGTGAATGTTGAAGACTAAAAATAAATTAATTTTAAAAAATAACAAAAAAAGTTCTGTTCTTTCTCGCTATTATTTATTAAAGTGTTCAGAGCTATAGAATTTCCCTTAAAGACTGCTTTGGCTAAATTTGAAAAATTTTTGGTATGTTATCTTTTCATTTATTTTGATGAAATTATTGTTTCCATGATTTGTTTTTGACTTACCAGTTCTTTAAGATTAAATTATTTTGTCTCCAATTAACTTTAATCCTTTCCTCAATGTCTCTTTAATATTGCTAATTTTATAAACACTGAATTCAGTAAAAAAAAAATCTATGTTTAATATTTCTTCTCTTCTGAATTTGTGAGGATTTTATACCCTGATCCATGGTAAATTTTTATGAAGATGACATGCAATAAAGGAAAAAAAAAAGAAAAATACATACACACAAACGTATATCTAATGCCAGAGATCTATCATATCTAATAATTTTCCAAAATTATGTTCACAGTCCTTACTTCTTACTTATTTTAATGATCCATCCAGGATCCAGGACACCATGTTCTCCCCATTCTAGCTCTGAAAGCAGTACATTGTGTGGTGTTATCATTTTACTCTCTATTTCTCCCTATAATTCATTTAACTTTTCTTTTAAGAATTTCAACTCTATGGCACTTGGTGTATATATGTTAAGCATAAATATTAATTCATTGTCTATAATGCCTTTTAGGGGTGTGCTGGTAAATGTTTAACAACTGACTCCAGAAAAAAATGTGGGGTGTGTGTGTGTGTGTACATATGGACAACTAGGTAATATAGTAGATAGAGTGCCAGGTCTGAAGTCAAGAAGTCTTCCTGAATCCAAATTTGGCCTCAGACAGTTACTAGCTCTGTGACCCTGATTGGTTTAGAATAAATATAAATATCAACTGTTTTTGTTTTGGCCAGAAACCCTGAGGGTCTTCTCCTCACAGACCTTTTTTTTTTTTAAAGAGCCCATTCTTTGCCTCATACTTTATTAAGCCTTAATCACTGAACCAGTGCTACCTCAGTCAAACTGAGACCCCTTAAAGACCTTAGCTTGAAAAGACCAAGATCCCGCACTGCATCCTGGGTCACCTCCAGTTGTCCTGATCTATATCTGGCCACTGGACCCAGATGGCTCTGGAGGAGAAAGCTAGGCTGGTGACTTTGCACAGCATTCCCTCACTTAAATTCAATTCACTTGCAAATCATGGCATCACCTCCCTGATGTCATGGTCCTCTTCAAGAACAAAGGACAGTGTGACCCCAGGCAAGTCACTTAACCATGTTTGCCTCAATTTCCTCATCTATGAAATGAGCTGGAAGAGGGAATAGTAAACCACTCTAGTATCTTTGTTAAGAAAATCTCAAGGGGCAGCTAGGTGGTGCAGTGGATAGAGCACCTGCTGTGGATTCAGGAGGACCTGAGTTCAAATCCAGCCTCAAACACATAACACTTGCTAGCTGTATGACCCTGGGCAAGTCAATTAACCCCATTGCCTAGCCCAAAAAAAAAAATCTCAAATGGAGTCACAAAGAGTCAGACACAACTGAAATGACTAAACAACAGCATATATAATACACATGTTTGTATATATATACACACACACATACACACACACACACACATATATATATATACACATCTACATATATTTCAAGTTCTCACTTTGAGTAAGGCAATGCCCATTCAGTACACAGGCCTCTTTAAGAAGTGAGTCCAGGACTTCTGGAAGCCAAGATGGCAGAGTAAGAAGTAAGTTACTCTCACTCTCCCTTATTGACCTCTAAAAAAAGAAAATATCACCCCAGGAAAAATCCTGGAACAGTGGGAGGCAGCAGAAAGACAGGATATAGCAGTCTTTTAGCCCAGGAGGATTGGGGGACTAATAGGAAAGATCCTTCTCACCCTGGTGAAGGGGAGCACAGTATAGGACGGGAGGCATCCTGGCAAGCCAGTTGTAAGCCCCACCTCTGCAAACCAGTAAGAGATCCTGAGCCCCAGGGTGGTGGTCAGGACCCCCTTCATGCCTTGACATAGCCAGAGGAACTGACAGACTCCAGGTCAGAGAACCACCACTTGCATCAGCAGGTAGGCATCCTCCAGCAGCTGAACCTCCCTGTGCTTCAGCACAACTCCATGAGGGCAGGTGTCATCCATAAGGAAGCTCTTTACCTTCAAATCCCTTTTCCATCTTCTTCAGCTCAAGACCTTCTTTTCCTTCTGTTCTTTGTCCCTTGGAAGTCAGAAATAGTCCTTTGGGGCCAGCTAGATAGTACAGTGGGTAGAGTACCAGGCCTGCAGTCAGGAACACTCATCCTCCTGAGTTCAAATCTGGTCTCAGCAGTGTGACCCTGGGCAAATCACTTCACCCTGTTTGCCTCAGTTCCTCATCTGTAAAATGAGCTAAAGAAAGAAATGGCAAACCATTCTAGTGTCTCTTCCAAGAAAATCCCAAATAGGGTAATGAAGAGTTGGACATGACTGAAAAGGACTGAACAACAAAGTAGGGAGGAAAATATACTCACTCTCTCTCTCTCTCTCTCTCTCTCTGTGTCTCTCTCCCCCACACCCTTCCTGGTATCCCAAAAGTCTTCATGCAGTCTTATGTTATTAAAGCATTTCTAAGACCGTTAAGACAACCTGAATAGGATAAGCCTATAAATATCTTTCCTAAAATGTGGCACTGAAAACTAAACATTACTCCAGATATGGTCTGGCCATGGTAGATTACAAAGAGTATATCTCATATTCTGGATGCTAGGACACCCTGTACAGCCTATGATCATATTCTCAGGCCTCCACCTGAAACTATTGAAGCATATTCATCTTGAAATCCCCTTTCTCATTCTTATGAAGCTGATTTTTTTTTAACCAAGGTGTAGGACTTTACACTTAGCTATATTAAATTGTGTCTTATTAGATTAATAATACATATAGAGATATGTTTATATCTAGCTAGCTATATCTATATCTATATAGCTTTGATATTAGAAAATGACATATATTATGTCATTTGAACCTCACAACAGTTCTGTAAGGTAGGTATTATTATTATCTCCATTTAACAGATGAAGAAACTGAAGGTGGCTAAATGACTTCGCCAAAGTAACACAACTAGTAAGTATTTAGGTGAGATCTGAATCCAAGTTTTCCTGACTACCAAATCCAGTGCTCTATCATCCATACAATGCTGCATCTGACTAGTCTGTCAAGAGACTTGAAGAGCTACCACTAACGGAAAAGGCTGGGCTGGAGCTAGCTCTACCTGGCTTGAGAGCCAATTATTACATTTTTTAGCATGAGCATTTACATCTCAGATATTGGCAGTTACTGCGAATCAGACCTTGATTTATTGTCTTGTTGATTAAACTTTAGAAGTGTGTGTGTACAATTTTTTCCTTCCCAAGAAAGTCCAGCTGTTAAATATTTACCAGCTCACCCCTGTATTGCCCCTGTGTTGCTCGACCTCAGCAAGAGTGGGGTAGAGGGCTCAGGGAATGTAGCCCTCCCCATTTTGGAGGTCTGGTGACTGTAGGCTAATAATAGTAATAATAACTGGCATTTGTGTATCACTTTTTTTTTCCTTAGGCAATTAGGGTTAAATGACTTGCCCAGGATCACACAGCTAGTAAGTGTCAAGTGTTTGGTCTGAGGCCAGATTTGAACTCAGGTCCTCCTGACTTCAGGGCCAGTGCTGTATCCACTGCGCCACCTAGCTGCCCCAATATGTACCACTTCAAGATTTGTGAAGTGCTTTACATCCATTATTCCATTTGAGCCTCACAGTACCCCTGCCTATGTGTATCTGATATTAATTTCCCTTAATAGCTCATTATGACCTTTTCAAGAAAATAATATTTAGGCATTCACCATGGAAAGCACTGAATGACATCCCAAAATGGAACTGATAATATTTGAACAGATTCTGTTGATGTGAGTCATCCCTAAATCAACTGTTCCTGAATAAACCACTAACTTGATAGAGCAAAGATAAGAATTAGTATAAAGCTAGAAGGAATAATAATGGAGAAAAGATATGGTATAAAATGAAGCAACACAATGTCGACTAATTTAAACAAGTAATTGATAACAAAAAATAGATAACGAACAACAAAAATAACACTTAAACTGATTATAATAACTTGATCCAGAAGCTTAACTAATCAATATAAATCAATTGCTATAACAAGGAAACCAAAAGCCTCTTTAAAAAAGCATCTTAGTCAGAAAATCCTTGACTTACTTGCGAAGTAGATAGAAGCATCAGCCAAAGGCACTACCAGTTTAGAATACAAACTCATTCACAAAATCTTAAGAAGAAAGATGATAAATATGAGCTGCATTTCTTCATAAGACAGAAAGAAACAGTACAAAGCAAAACTGGTTTAAAGAATGCTTGGCAAGAGGTCCAGCTAAGATACTGAGGAATTTTCAGGATGAAAACAGAAGGAAGACAGCAAACAAAAGAAAAATGGAAAAGATCTACACATATTTTTTAACAAACTGTTTTCACTATCAAGAATGATATACCTACACACTTGGACTCTAACATCACATTTAAAGATAGGCTGATAGAAGAAATAGAATTTACATAAAAGAGTAAAGATGCAGAAGACATCCAATTTAGACCAAATGTGCATTGAATAGACACATGCTGGAGACAGCATGACTTTGAGACTACTGGGACATCAATTCACAAAGCATTTGAAGGAGGGGAAGATACTGTAGGCAGCTAAGTGGTGCAATACTGCACAGAGTACCAGGCCTGAAGTCAGGAAAACTCATCTTCCTGAGTTCAAATCTGGCTTCAGATACTTACTAGATGTGTGACCCTGTTTTTCTCAATTATCTCATCTGCAAAATGAGCTGGAGAAAGAAATGGCAAACCACTCCAGTATCTCTGCCAAGAAAACCCCAAATGGGGTCACAGAGAATTGGATACAGCTGAAAAATGATTGAACAACAAGAAGCCAAAGGTGTGGAGAAAATCTTGTATCTTATGTCTTCTGGCTGAAGTTATTATAATCAGTTTAAGTGTTATTTTTGTTGTTCATTATCTATTTTTTGTTATCAATTACTTGTTTAAATTAGTCGACATTGTGTTGCTTCATTTTATACCATATCTTTTCCCCATTACTATTCCTTCTAGCTTTATACTAATTCTTATCTTCTCTCTATCAAGTCAGTGGTTTATTCAGGGACAGTTGATTTAGGGATGACTCACATCAACAGAATCTGTTCAAATATTATCTTATATCCAATAAAAATAAAATAATAAAATTTAAAAGAATACTATAATAAAAAATACAATTGAGAGAACATCAATAACGACTGACAAAGTGTGTGTGATTTTTCCCATGCATACAAAGTCGAGGACATCGTCAATGTACATTTTAGCTGGGAACAAGTAGGCAGGTAATATTCTATAATGTCTCCCATGTTTAATATTACTCTATTTACCAAAACATATAGAAAATATGTGATGTCACTGTGATTGTTGTGGGTTAATTATGAAAAAGCATTGGATTTGGTGAAGCAAAAATGCCACTCTAAAATTCTCTTCCACCAAGATGTCTTATATCCCCCTATCAATGTAAATTCAAAGTTTATCAAAGCTACAAGAGAAATCACCCAATCCAATTACTCTCTGATCCCAAGTCAAGTCATTAAGCATTTATCAAGCACTTACTTTTTACCAGAAACTGTGCTCAGTGTTGGGGATAGAAATACATGTAAAAATATATTCCTGCCCTCAAGGAGCTTACATTATAATGGGGGAAGACAACACATAAAAGATAACTGAAAAGCGGAAGGGGAGGGAGAATAAGTACTTGCTCAGGGTTATGGTGGATGACTTGTCTTTGTCCTCAAGGTGGAGGTTCTGAGAAGAGCTCATCAGTGGGAGGAAGGCCCACAGGGGAAGGATAAGGCAGCTGAAACTGATGGCAAGATCCAGAGAATGAAGGGTGGTTAATCTGTACCCTTCCTCACAATGGAGGTTTGGGGGAGAACTCACCAGTGGGAGAAGGGACCTGGAGGAGAGAAGGAAAAGGGCAACTGAAGCATGGAGTCAATTATAAACATCAGGTGAGGCAAAAAGCAAGGAGCTAGATGCTTGCCAAGGACACTCACTATTTTGATGGAGGATATCTAGTGCAAAATCCAAGTGGGAGAGAAACTTGCTATGAATGGTGAGGTCCTTCAGATGTTCCCATTCATGTATGAAATTATGCTGGTTGTGGCTAACTCCAGAACACTGATGAGCCTTCTAGAAGAGATGTTTAACTTTTCAGAAGTTTGGCCTGACCATTCACTCCTCAGAGACAATGTGAAAGAAGAATATCAGTTGTATAGAGTATTACATCCACTGGATAGAAAAATTATATAGTTGTCTAGAAACACACACACACATATGTATACATATACAAACAGAGATATACATAATATTATTAATATATCATTTCAGTATATACACATATGTATACACATATGTATATGCACACCTATGCACATATGTACATACATGTAGGATGTATGAGGTGTTCAGGGAGTAATAGCACCTCTGGTGTGAGGGCTTGCCAAGCCCTTTTCAGGGCTGCTCATCCACCTTTGATGTCCACCTGTCGCCCAATTCTCACCTGTGGCTCCAAGAAACTGTAACATGTGTAGCAGCCACACTCTGGTAGACCTGTCTCAGAAGATGAGCTAAACCAGGTTGAAGATAATTGACAGGCTTTGAACCCATCAGTGAGGTAAGAGGATGTCTACCCCAATCATGTGAAGACTTCCCCCAAAGGAATAGGCAGATGAGAACAATTTGTTCCAATGACCATGAAGGTGACTGAAGATGCCAAGGCCATCCACTATATCCTAGGCCATTGCCAGTCATCTTGACTTTTGTTTTGCCACTGGACCTTGATGACTCTAGAAAAGAGAGTGAGACTGATGACTTTGTGAAATTCTGCCTCACTTAAATCCAATTCATGCAGAAGTCAGGATGTCACCCGTGATGTCATTGGTCCTCTTTGAATACGAAGGACAAACAAAAGTAATAATATATGTATGTATGTTCTGGTCCCAGAACTAAACAAAAGGAGAACCATCTTGATTGTCTCAGGTACATTGCAAATCTCTTTTAATGTCCCAAAGTTCCTCCTAGAAACAAAGACTCATCAATATTCTACCACTGTTGATGTATGTTTGTGAGACATGGAAAACAGTCTTCAAAAAGCTGAAAATGAATATCACAGAGGGCAACAGAGAAGATAACATAAGTTCATTGCATCATATTATCACTTAAAAAAAACTTCAAAGAGGAAGTAGGGTAAATGATATCATCAGAAAAATCAAGTAAAAAAAAAAGACTGGCTGGTCATGTGACCAGTGAACAGCCCAAATGATATGCTAATATCCTTGTAGTATCATATACTCTGGCGCAGTGCTCAGAAGGACCACTAGCTACATAGAGATGGGAAAACTAAGGTGCAAGAGTAGAGGTGGGGAGTGACTTGGTCTGGCAAGAACAAAAATTAGAACCCAAGTCTTCTGACTCTATATCTAGTGCTTGTTATCCCACATTTCCCTCTATTAATGTACAAAATGGCAGCTACATTTGTCTATTTGTAGCCCTCCAAGTACTCAGTGACAGCCGCTCATATCTCTTCTCCATATCTTCTCTGTCCTTTCCTACTCTAAGCTTATCTACTTGGAGGTCTCCTCTAATTTTAGGATTCCCCAATATAGTAAACAAATCTTTGCCCATTGTCCTCTACCCTTCAAGTCTTTATTGAATTTGACCTCTAGTGGCCGGAAGTAGGAAGCCCATTTAAGACACAATTAATCTTCAATTTGATACACTCTAAAATTCCCCTGTATACCAATGAAAGTAGGCCGAACCTGGAGACTTTCATTTCTTTCCTGACTGCATCTGGCTGTTTTTTTCCTGAAGATATAAATTTGGTCAGTATGTCAGGAGCCTTCCCTCAACCTTTGGAGGAAAAGAATTAGAGGTATCTACATTACAGAGCAATAAAGGAAGGAGTCACCCTGGTCCAACTGTCCTTGGCAAGAGACATCTCAATGACTTAGAAACAGGGTATTCCCACTCAACTGGACATAAGGAAACCTGTATTCAAATCCCTGCTCTGGCACTTAACTACCTAAATGTCTTTGGGCAAGTCACTTAGACACCCTGGGCCTCAGTAATCTCATATGTAAAATGAGGATGTTGTAGCAGATGATCTCTGAGGATCTTTCTAGCTCCAGATTTAAGATCTCAAGTTTTATTTCTGCCACTAACCGGCTCCATGGACACCTCACTAAACACTGTGAGCCTTGGTTTCTTCATCTATAAAAGGAGAGCATTAGACTAAATGATCTCTTAGTCCTGAGATGATCGCTAGCCCTAAAATTCTATGATCTGTGATCCAATACGTACTCTCACAGGGATTTGACCAACCACGCATGGCATGGGATGCGTTAGTGGATCTTCTTCATGTTTCTAAATTATATCTTCAATGGGACTAGAGGAAACAGTAGGTGACTCACATTTGCCACACTGTTAAATGCTGGGGTGAGGCTGGCCTTCATCCATTCATACCAGAATCCTTGTATTTGAAGGGAGACAGGGGAATATTATTTCTAAGAAAGAGATCATCTCTGCCACTTTTCATGGGGAGAAGGGGGTGGGTGTTGTATGCCAGGACCATTCTCTTCCTTCTTTTTGTGAGGGGTTTGTGCCTTTCTCTATTAATATCATATACCAGATGGGAGAGGCTGAGGCTAACTCTGATTGGTGAACCATGGTACTTAGGGTTGGAAAGAAAATTTGACAGGGTGAGGGGTGGGGAGGAGAGGTGGGCTGGGGGACATCCAGCTTTGCTTTTAAACAGACTGAAAATCTTCAATCTATTTTTTCCCCAGAGCCTCAGGGTTTGATCAAACCTCTGGAGATGGTTATCCTCATGTGTTTTTTCTTCTTGTTCTTCAGGACCATCTGTAAGTTTGAAAAAGAAATTTAATCCGTATGGCTGAATCATTAAACTCATTAAGCTCTTGTTTAATAAGAACAATTTTGTGGCTATGGAACCTACAAAGCCCTACAAACTACAAAGTCCTAGCAGCCTTAGCTTCCTGTTTGTGGGGATCCTAACTACATAGATCTGGAACAACTTCTCCTGTGGGCTTCTATTCAGAGTCTGACAAAATCTTGTACAGCCTTAAAAATGGCAGAAGTGCCAATCGAAGGAGGAACTGTCCCTGGTGTTTGTAGGTTAATGGAGAAAAAAGAACACAGCATATTAGACTAACAGTAGGGCCTTTCATTTTACTTTCCCCCCAAATAGTCACTGAGCTAGAAACATTGTATAAGGGTAGGGTCTTCTAGAACCTTGAAGAAGAAGTAGCAGTTTCCCTCTGGAGATTGAGCCTAGCAGTGAGTGGGGGTCTCCTTAGAGCATGAACTATATTTTAGAAGTTTCATTTAGAGCAATGGTGCCTAATATTTTTATGTCATGGACCCTTTTGGCAGTCTGGTCAAGCCTATGAATCCCCTTTTCAGAATACTATTTTTAACGGCATAAAATAAAATATATAGGATTACAAAGAAAACCAATTATATTGAAATAGGGTTATCAGTAGGTATATACATACATATATGCATACACATACATACATCCATGCATGTGTATATATGTGTGTATATACCTATATATACATATACATATACATGTACATATACATGTACATATATAGTTCACAGCCCCCAAGTTAAGAATCCTTACTTTAGACTCCCTCCTCCTTGGAAGAGGAGTTAAGGCCTTTCTTGATTCTTCCAGACTCTTCCCACTCCCAAACCAGATGTGCTCTCCCCCTTCTCTGAGACTCTGGAACACTTTGCTTGTATCTCTTTCTTCATACTAGCACAATTTGTCTCCTAGTGTAGTTATCGTGTTGTAAGGGACATGGTTTTACCCTCTCCCAACCTCAATTAATGCAATTAGTGTAAGAATATAATGAAGTTTGATTATATAAGCAAGGTGATCTAAATGTCCTCCTCTACAGCAAATTATAGTTATTTATATATGGTTAATCACTTTCTCTTCCATAGACATTCTACTAGAAGATCTTTGAGGGAACAATCTGTTATATTCATCCTTGTGCTCTTCCACCCCCAACTCCTACAAGGGCCTTTCACACAGTGAGTGCTCATAGTCACTGCATGCATGGATGGATGGATGGATGCATGGATGGATGGATGGATGGATGGATGAATGAATGGATAGATGAACTTTGTCCTTTTTCACATAGACACATCATAAGTAGGGGTAACACAACCAGGAATTTCCCTCCTTTTTGAGTACTTCAAATTATGTAAAAGGACAAAGATTTCCAGGTTTCAGTTTACTTTTTGTGACTGTAAACCTGGGACTAGGAGCATGAAGTAAAAGTGAAAACACTTTCCTGATTTGTAAAAGTGTCTTCCAAATTGGGAAATGTCCCAAAGGCTATAAAACCTCCTGTTTATCATTCTAGGAATTTCTATTGGGCTTTCCTTCCCTTGCTTAGATGTCTATGTGTGTTTTTTCCTGTTCCCATTCCCATTCTTTTGTCATTTCCTCTTCTCTTACAAATCTTCTGGGCTTTCACATCTTAAGCTTTTCAAAGGCGATAGATTCCTGGAGAGAAGAAACAAAATTCATTGAATCTAGCTGTGTGCTTTTTTTTGGGGGGGGGGTGAGGGGGTGACTTTGTGTCTCTGAACCTTAGTCTCATTTTGTGCAAACAAGAGGGTTGCAAAGGATCAAAGAAAGAGGAAAAGGAACTATATGTACAAAAAACATTTAAATTAGTTCTTTTCGTGGTGGCAAAGAATTGGAGACTGAGAGGGTGCCTATTGATCAGGGAATAGCTAAACAAGTGGTGGTATGTGAATGTGATGAAATACTAATTGTGCCATAAGAAATGATGAAGGGGATGGTCTTAAAGAAACCTATGAAAACTTGTATGAGCAACTTGTATGAACTAATGCAAAGTGAAATGATCAGAGGCAGGAGAACATTTTATGTAATAATAATAATACCTTAAAAACAAACAATTTTGAAAGACTTAACTGAACAATACAATGATCAAACATAATCCCAGAGGTTTCCTGATGAAGTATGCTTTCCATCTTCTGAAAAAGTGTTGTAGTTTTAGGGAAAGTGAACGTACAGAGCACCTTAGACCTTCGGTAGCTGTCACTGGAAGACTGACCCTATGAGATGGGGAAGGGGATGCATCCAGGAGGTTACAAAAGTATCTAAGAATAGAGACATATGTATTTTTGGATATGGTCAAGGTAGGAATGTGTTTTACTTGACTATACATATTTGTTATAAAATCTTCGTTTTTCTTTCATTTTCAATTGGGTAAGGAAGGTAGAAGAGAGAGAAGGCAGATTTTGATTAATTGAAACAAAATTTAATTAAAATAAATAAGAGGATTGGACTAGGTGATCTCTAAGGTCCCTTCAATTTCTATTATTTTATGCTTACCCAAAAATGTGACACAAAATCTATAGACTTCCTTTGAATTTCTCCTTAAATATATCTGTGATAAAATATTAGCTAACCCCATGTGACTAAAGCTAAAGTTCACTACAGAAGTTGATAAGCTGGATAAGCTAGGCTAGAAACTTTGTCAACACCTGGAAAGAGATTATATTAGCTGGAAATTCAGCTACTTATCTCCAGTATCTCAAGGATATAAAAGGAGTTTTGTTTTTCCACTAAAAGAAAAAAAATGGGCATCAAAGTTTCCCTTAGCTCTCTGTCATCGAGGAAGAACTGGTTCTGTGCCATTGATTTCCCTTTTCTGCCTTAGTTCTTGTGCCCAGTTGAGAATGGATTAAGGAAAGTGGCTAGAGGAATAGCAATATTTTATGGAATCATGGTATCTCAGAATGGGAAGGACCTCAGGAGTCCCCTATGGCAACCTCCCAACCTAAACAGAAATTCACAGCTCTTTGCTATATACTCATTGTTAAAACACTTCCAGTGACAGAGACCTCACTATCTCATAAGCAACTTATTCCATTTTTAGATAACTCTGGTCATTAAAAACCTCTCCCTTGTTGTTCAGTTGTGTCCAACTCTTTGTGACCCCATTTAAGGTTTTTTTGGCAGACACTAGAGCAGTTTATCAATTCCTTCTCCAGAGGAAACTGAGGTAAACAGGGTTAAATGACTTGCCCATAGTCACACAACTATTAAGTGTCTGAGGCCAGATTTGAACTCAGGAAGATGTCTTAGGATATCAGGAAGATGTTACAGACCTGTCGCTCTATTCACTGTGCCACCTAGCTTCCCTCAAAAACAACAACAACCAAAAAAAAAAACCCAAAACCTCTTTCCCTTGCATGGACTAAATTGAACTACCTAAAATTTCTACTTATCTGGCCCTACTTTTACCCTTTGTAACCACAATAAAATAGTCTGACGCTTTTTTTCTATGACTCTTCTTTAATTTTGTCTTCATCCTCCTCTTCTAGGTGGGTTTTGTCCTATCAGCATCCCTCTAAAAACATAGGACCCAGAAGTGAACACAGTTCTCCAGATGTAGTCTGACCATCTGAGAGTAATGAGGACCTGTTACCATCCTGCTTCCATACTGCCAGTTGAAGATCATTTTCTCTCCTTTAGGGAAATTACATTCTTCGTGATTCTATAGCTGGTGGCCTATTCAAGACAATACACACAAAGAGAGTTTATCAAGCACCAGGCCTGAATAACAAAGGGGATAGGAGTAACAAGGGACTTAAGTCAACCAGGATCTGGTTGGGAACAAGAGGGGTCATCAGCTGTTCGTTCAACAAAAGTTTAGTAACAGAAATATTGAATCTAGATTCTAGAGAGTGTTATTTCCACGATGGGAGATGTCCCAGCTTACCTAATCCTTTTATATTTTTTAGGATAAATTTTGGGATATATGCTTGCATATGATGCTCTCTTACATTTATATGTGGTATGCCAAAGGTCTTAGTGTAGCTTTAAGCTTTAACAGCTATTAACAAACTTTAGTACAGTGATTCACAATTTCATAAAGCATTTTCATGTTTAAAGCAAATGTGATCTTGGGTTGTATTGAGAGGCATGGCTTCCAGGAGTAACTAGGAGATAGTCTCACTGTACTATGGCCTAGTAAGAGTACATGCAGAGTACTGTATTCAGATCTGTGCGTCACAGTTCAGAAAGAGCATTTACAAGATAAAAAGCATCCGGAAAAGGGGCAGCTAGGTGGTATGGTGGACTCCAGGCCTGGAGTCGGCAAGATTCATCTTCTTGAGTTCAAGTCTGGACTCAGACACTTACTAGTTGTGTGATCCTGGGCAAGTCACTTGACCCTATTTGCCTCAGTTTCCTCATCTATAAAATGAGCTGGAAAAGGAAATGGCAAACCACTCCAGTATCTTGGCCAAGAAAACCCTAAATGGGGTCATGAAGAGTTGGACATGACTGAAAACAACTGAATAACAACAACAAAATCCAGAGGACAGCTAGAATGGATAAGGGCTTTAAGTCCATGAGACTAGCTTGAAGGGATTTAGGAAGAATAGACTTGGGGGGGGGGGGGGATGGGGATGTGATTAATTGTCTTCAAGCATTTGAAGGGCTGTTCTCTGAAAGATGGATTAGACTTTCTTCAGTGGGCAGAACTATGAACAATAGGTAGAAGTTTCCAAAAGGCACATTTAAAAAAAAAGGCACATTTAGACTGATGCAAGTGGAATTTCTTAACAGGCATATCCTTACTTGGGTTTGTTGGTAAATACTTAACAATAGAAGGAGGGCGGAAGAGGGTAGTAGTCTGCCCAAAGGACTTTTAAGTTTAACTTGCACTGTTAACGTTTTTTTCCATCACTCTCTTAAATCTAGAAAATCAACAAAACAATTGATCAACCTCTGATTTGTAGCATTTGCCAATTTCTGAGGTGTAAATATTGTTAGCACTGAACATTTAGCAATCAGATCCCATTCAGCTGCCTCTAGCACACCCCTGTGTTCATCTATGTAATGGGCTTCCACAGAATGGAATGGGTTTCCCTTTACAGGAAGTCTTCAAGCAGAGCTTCAAATACCACCTGTCAGTCTTTTTATTTTGGGGATTCCTTTTCAGATATAGGTTGGACGAGATGGCCGCTGAAGTCACTTCCAATGCTAAAATTTGGCTATTCTGGTATTCCTCACAACAATCCAATGAGTACAAATAACCCAGGATTTCAGATTATCAGAGCTTGATGGGATTTCTGAGATTATCCAATTCAAACCTTCATTTCATTGGTGAGGAAATTAAAGGTCTGAAAAATCTGGAAGATGAGATGATTTACCTTTATTCCCTTTCTTTCCCTGATTAAGTGCAGAGTCAAAATTTAACCTGAAGATTTAGAGCTTCAAGTTCAATGTTCTTTGATCTATGCCAGACTCTCTCTATGTTATTATTCCCGTTTTACAGATTAATCAAAGGAAACTGAAAAATAAAGTAACTATATAAAGTTACACGCCTAGTAAGTAACAGAGCTATATTTGAACTAAGGTCTTTGTGAATGCAATGACAACGAATGTTCTCCCCTGTACAAGGCTTTCTTGATTCAAAATAGTGACTGGCTTATTAAAGTGGAAGGAGTGCCTTAAAGCCCTCAGAGCTTTGGGCCAACTGCATCTGCATATAAAAAGGCCAAGAATTCAATTAGGCAGTTCTCAGAGACAACTATACCATGACCTTGCCTTCCAGATTTAATTTGCTTTACAACCTTTCCCACAAACTCTACTTCTGGGGAGAAGAGAAGAGATGGAGTTTTTAAAACGAGGGACTCCCAAATCCCTAAAGCTGTTTGGTAATTATTTGGCAAATCATCACTACCTGGTTAAAGTCTAGCCTTCAGAGACAAAAATGTGGGAAGTGCGTGGAGTGTTACCAAATAGTAAAGGCTGAGGAAATTGAGGGAATTGAGGGGATTAGGATAGTAAATGGTGATTGTGGGAACTGAGTGAACCATGCTGACTCCATCTTGTGACTCAGTTCTGGAGCTAGTTCAGTTCCTTTTCTATTCAGTTACGGGTCTAGCCAAATTTTGTCTTATGTGAAAAGTTTATTCAGTTGTGGGAATTGGGAGAAAACCTTATTGCATTGTTTGATTCTAACAGTACTTGGCTGGGAAACTGAACCACCTCTACCTGCTGCTTAGAGACTCTTAACTAAGGACCTAGGATCAGGGCTGGGGAACCTGCGGCCTCGAGGCCACATGTGTCCCTCTAGGTCCTCAAGTTTAGCCCTTTGACCGAATTCAAACTTCACAGGTGTCCCTCCCTGACCTAGGTTATGCTAACCAAAAACTTAGACCCAAAGACTGATACAAAGAATTTTCTCACAATTGTATATTTCAAGCAACCCTTATGTCTTATCTGAAAATTGGCCCCACACTGATCAATCAATTGGTTTTTTTTTTCATGTCCCTTCATTTGTTTACAGACACTTGGGGGGAGTGGGACACCTCATTTTCTGAATTGAAGAAATTGCACCTGTTTGTTCTCCTCCCAACTTGGAAAATCCCTAATCTTTCACCTAATTATAAATCAGTTTATTTAATATTGTATTGTTTCCTTTTAATTAACTGGCCTTATTTGATGAATTGTTTTTAATGTATAAAAGTCTGTTTCCCCCTGCATTTGGGGTCCAGTACCAAAGCTGGTTTGTTGGGCAATTAATAAATCGATATGTTCAGAAGATCAAACCTTTGTTTCCTCAGGCATTTCATCTTTCCATTACACAGCTCATAATCTATGGTTTTAGGGAAGGTGGACTCAGAAAGTATCTTGAGCTTAAGGTAGCTATCACTGGGAGATTGACCCTGTGAGATTGGAGAAGGGAATGCTCCTGGAGGGTTGTAAAAGTATCATAGAATAAGGTAGAAAGGTGCAGACCAGAAATTACAAAGGGAGAAAGTCGAAGGTGGGTTTTCAGTTGTAGGCCAAACTAGAAGCTCAAACTCCCCATTTCTCCTTGGGCAGAGTCATCCTTTCCAAGTCTCCAACACATTATTATCAGCAAATACCAATCGGATATACAAAGTGTCATTTAAAGAAAAGAGGCAGCTTCAGAGAATTCACTTTCTTTTGTTTTCTCTTTGGGGAGTCAGAATTGCACAAGAAATAATTTGAAATCTCTTGTATTTGAAAAGGAAGAGTCAAAGGCAAGAAGTCTGGAGGAAAGCCAGAGAGGGGTGAGAGGAGGGAGGGGGCACAACTCTCAGAATTGAACTGGCCCTATCTTGGTCTATGTGGGAATGTCAGTAACTTTTGGATTATGCAGCATCCAGATTAAAGTGTCTTGAGAGATCAACCTCATTAGATAGAAGCAATGGATTAAAAGCATGTAATTCAATTAAACCAATTCTGTTCTTCCTAATGCCTCAAGTACCTGTTAGTATGGTACCTTGAACATGATAATAACAGCTAGCATTTATATTGTGAGGTTTGCAACGCATATTACAATGATCTCATTTTGTTCTAACAACAACCCCTGGGAGGTAGGTGTTATTTTCATTATCCTCATTTTACAGATGAGGAAACTGAGGCAGAAAGACGTTGTTACTTGCCCAGACTCGCACAGACAGGAAGTGTTTGAGGCTAAATTTGAACTCAGGTCTTCTCAAGTCCAAGCCCAGACTCTATCCACCATGCCACATACCTCCCTTAAATATCAAACAGCTTGGCTGGTAAAAGATGGTAATGGTCATTCCACACAAGAAGTCAGTTTCCAATTCAATTCAACAAACATTTACTATGTACCAATTATGGATAAGGCACTGCACTAGAGATAAACATTAAAAAGATGATATTGTCACAGGATCTAGAAATAGTAGGAAACTTAGAGATCACTTAATCCAACAGTTGAATAAACTAATGCCTAGCGAGGTCAAATGAATTATCCAAGGCCATGATGCTTACTACCTGAGTGGTCTTGATTAAGTAATTTTAACTCCTTATGGCACAGTTACCTCACTTGCAAAATAAGGGCATTTCACTAGATGGAATGACGTTCCTTCCAAATCTCTATCTATAACCCTATGCAGTCAGGGTTAAAACCTACATCTTCTGACTCCAGCTCTTATGTTCTTTCCCCAATACATAGTCTTCAATCCATGCATCCTGGCCTTCTGGTGGGGCCATCGCCAGTCATCTTGACTTATGTCTTGCTACAGGACTCAGATGACTCTGGAGGATAGAGTGGGGCTAATGACTTTGCACGGCTCTGCCTCACTTAAATCCAATTCGCTTGCAGGTAAGACATCACCCTCGTGATGTCATTGGTCCTTTTTGAGAATGAAAGACAAACAATCTTTTCTATAGTTCCCTCCCAGATGCAGGATTGTTGACTTAGAATCATAAGGGAGTTTAGAGTCATTTGGTCTGATCCCCTTATTTTGTCCAAATGAGAAACCTGAGGCCAAGAGAGGTTAAACGATTTGCCCAAAGTAAGATAGGTAACAAGTGACAGGATCTTAAGTGTCTGTCTCCAAATTCAGTGCTATTTTCCCATCCCCATTTGCTTGCTGTCTAATGGTGTGGACGTACTAGAGGAGCGGGAAATACGACAGTATGTAAATGAATATGATGCAAGATAGAATATGACAGGTCATAAGAATTCTAGATTCCCAGAATATAAGAGCCATTTATTCCAATCTATGTAGGAAAGAATCCCCACTATGATACACCAGCTTCTGCTTGAAGATCTCCAGAGACAGAGAATTGCCACCTCTCAAGGCAACTGATTCCACTTCTAGACAGCTCTTACCTTATAGTAAGTCTATTGCCTCTTTACAACTTCTATCCATGTTCCTGATTCTGCCTCCGGGGCCAAATAAAAAAATAGTATATTCCTTGTTCTAGATGAAAGCCCTTCAGGTACTTGAAAATAGCCATCGTGTCTCCTTGAGTCTTCTCTCTTCAACAGACTAAACACCCCCAATTTCTCCAACTGAAACTCAGAGGATATGGCCTCAAGGCCCTCCACCATCTTGTTTGTCCTCCTCTGGACATTATCTTGGAGAAGGAAATGGGCCCAAACCACTCCAGTATATTTACCTAGAAAACCCCAAATAGGGTCACAACAAGGAGTTGGACAACTACTGAAAAATGACTGAACAATAATAGCAGTATTGGATATCCTCTAGCTTATGAAAGTCCTACATAAATTATGTCATCCAGAACTGAACACAACATTCCAGTTAAGAACAGACAATGCAGAGTACATTGGAAATAATTACCTCCCAAAGTCCTGGAAACTATGCCTGTCTTAATGATGCCTAAGAGGGCATTAGATTTTTTTGGCTTCCACATCAACACTGCTGACTCATATTGAACTTGCAGGCCACTAAGACCCCAGATCTTTTTCAGATCAACTTCCTTATGTCCCTGGATTTTGCCTTGTAATGTTGATCTTTTGAACCCAAGTGTAAGGCTACATCAATCCTATTGAATTTCATCTCATTAGATTCAACCTGTCAGGATCTTTTTGGGCCTTGATTATATCATCCAATGTGTTAGCTATTCCTCCCAGCTTTGTGACATCTGCACTTTTGATGAGCAAGCAATTTTTGTCTTTATTCCAAATCACTGACAAAACAACACAGGGTCAAGCATAGACCCCTGGGGTACTCCACTGGAGACCTCCTGCCATGTAGACATTAAGCCTTTAGCCACTATATGATTAGTCCTTCCACTAAACCAATTCTGAGTCTAGCTAATTATAGTATTGATTAGTCGTCATCCAGGACTGTCAGGAGGCTCAAATGAGAAAACAGACGTAAAGCACTTTGCAAACCATAAAGCGTTATATAAATTATTATCATCATCATCACCATCGTCATCATCATCATCATCATCACCCTATAGTCACCAGGTGATGACTGCATTCTCTGAGCCTTCTGCTGTACTCTTGCTGAGCTCAAATAATGTTTAGAGAGCAATACAAAGATGTGCTGGTAAATGTTTAACAACCAGCTCTCCTAAGGGGAGAACTATGTATGTACATGTTTATAGCTTTAATCTACATTGTAACACTTTTTTGAATATAGATAATCATTGAAACAATAATTTAAGCCCTGTTCTGAGGAGTAAATGCTTACAGCTGAAAAGTTAACAAAGGGTTCTGCAAAGCTGGTTAGAGCTGGCTCCAGCATACCCCTCTACCACATCTCTCTATCCCCTCCACAGGAATATATGAGGTAATGTCCTAAATATTCCTGCTAGTGATTCAAGATTTCCATATAATTTAGACTAGACAATCTTTAAGATCTCCTTCCTCTCCAGGACTTTGTGGTAGATGTAATGAGCAGCACATAGAGTCAGAAAAAAGAGATTTAAGTCTTTGCTCTGTCACTTACAGGCTGTGCAACCTTGGATGAATCTCTTCTCTGTGTTTCCTTTTCTTCATCAATAGAACTAGATTATCTAAGGTTCCTTCCCAATTTTGGCAATCTATGGCTTAATAATTCTATAAAACGCAAGAAAGTTATGCTTTGAGAGGAAGCAAAAAAACTGAACTGAACTGAGAATCAAAAGTCCTGGGTACTAATCTTGACTTTTCCTTGTCTTTGTTTTCCTCATCTGTGAAATTGAGGATGAAATGAATGATATGAAAATTTCATCAGCTCTTCAGAAGAAAGACCTCATAGAAACCTACCTTAAAAAAAACAAACAAACTGGTATGTGGTTTTGTTTGGTTCTGTTCTGTTTTGCTTGGACTAGTAATTCCATCCATGTAGGAGTTCCCAGTTACGAAAGAGCCTCTGACAACACAAATCAACTACTCTTTTGTTTCTTGTCATCTCAGAGTGGTCTGCCTGATTCTATCCACCTGCCATGCCTTATTGTCATGATGATTATTACTGAATGGGCATAGTGGGCCTTGGCCAGTGGCAGTGAATAATTAGTACTCACAGGCGTGACCAGGCTAAGGAACTTTTTTGTGGTAGGGTATAATTTTTTTAAGAAAATCTGAAAACCAACTTCTACCAGGAAGTCTCCCCTGGTTAGTGGGAAGAGACATCCTGGCCAATCCCACAACTGAGCAGAAATGGTTTTTCTATGCTCTTAGATACTTGGGTGGAATGAGCAGAGGTTATTGTATTCTTAGGTCCCCATGGCTTGATCTGGTTTTGTTGTCTCCCAAGGCAAGGTCATGGTTCATAATGTGGCTTTGCTTTCCTTACACATCCCAAACAGGAGCTAAAAGTGGGTCTTTGTTTTCTTTTCCTGGCTTTTGCTTTGGAAAACAATCAACTTTAGGAATATTGGTCTAGACCAGGGGTGGGGAACCTGCAGCCTCAAGACCACATGTGGCCCTCTAGGTCCTCAAGTGCAGCCCTTTGACTGAATCCAAACTAAATAGAACCAATCCCCTTAATAAAAGGATTTGTTCTGTTAAACTTGGACTGAGTGAAAAGGTCATACCCAAAGACCTAGAAGGCCATATTTGGCTTTGAGGCCACAAGTTCCCCACCCCTGGTCTAGACTTTCAAGATTCTATTACGTCATGGACTCACCAAATGATAGTGTCAAAAATATGACAAATTTTCATTTTATCCTGAATAACATCAAGCCCGTGAGAAAATGAAAACATTGTGATCACTAGCTCTCATCCCCCATCCCTAGTTCTTTTCAAGCTGAAAATGGTTCCTAAGATTGGAGAGTCTAAAAGCCCTGGGGGTTTGAGTAGCACTGAGGTTCTGAGGAAGGATGAGTAGTAATGGGAGGTTTGTTAGGAGGCTATAAGGAAAGATTATGGAGGAGGGTAAGAAATGGTGAATTTCAGCAGAGGGACTAAGAGAAACGAAGCATCAAAAGGATTCTGTCCCTTCTATTTCTCTTCTACTGGACTCAGTGATGACAACAGAAAGGACAAACACCCTGGATTACAAGGCATCTTTACTCCTTATATTGAAATATGATCAGGCTTCTCACCAAGCTTGGGATGTACTGCACGCTGCTGCCGAGGGACATGTGACTCCTGATTGGTAGAGAGAGTGTGGAGACAACATTATGGACCTGCCTAAGGCATAGAATTGGTACCAGAGGTTCTTGGGAGAGAAACGTGTGGTTCTAGAGATTATTCAGAAGAGAGACATGAACACAGAACACTCCAAGGAGTGGAAAGGAAAAGATTTTGGAAGCTGCAGGCAGGTAGAAGACAGCTTCTTAGCATAGTCTTCATTTGCAGCTTGCCTCCCTTGAGGCTTGAAAGAGAAAACTCTTTGTATCCTCTCTCTAGGTTTGAAATGAGATCTTATCTCACTTCCCTCTAAAGTGCTCATCCACTCTTGTGTATTTTCTGGTGTATTCTAATCTGTATGACTTCTCTGACTTCTGTTTGCTGCTCGCTGGGATAAACAGGTTGACTTATCATTTGTTATCTGTGATGGTCTTTTGTGTAACTAACATTTGGTGGGAAGATAAAAAAGCTGGTGAGTGTAAGCTAAGGCTGTGCTCCCCCTTAAGAGTGACCAGGGAAGCAGCTTTTGTTCCGAACTTATTGCCCTGCTAGAACTGCTAGGCTTCCATATTAGAGAAGGCCAGAAAAATATAACTCTAGCCTGAAACCCCTCTGGGAACAGGTGAGGGAAGGAGTTCTTCTGCATCCCTCAAATCACAGTTTTCCTTGAAGAAAGATGGGCCAGATTCCAGAGATATCTATTCAGGCCCCCTGTGAGACATAGTTTACATTTAGATAATACATGTGAATATACCTAGCTTACACAAGTATTCCCATATCTTGAGGTGAGGATGAGGAAGAGTTTGGTAACTTTAGCCCTGACTCTCCATCCCTATTGCCATTATCCTAGTTAACTGTCTTGTTTCATCTCACTAAGGCTATCTTATGTCCTTTCTAACCCCTCTCTAATGCAACCATCACACCACTTGAGTGAGATTCCTAACATAGTTCTATTTCCATGTAAGTTCTCTACTCAAAAACTTTCAGTGATTTTAAATTGCTCACTGAATAAAACAAACTACTGTCTCTGGCATTCAAGACCCTCCATAACTTGGCTCTAACCTGCTTGTCCAGCCTTATTTCATTTGTTCCAGTCACACTGGATTACTCTCTGTCCCTTTTTTCATAATTCTTTCATTTTATTAGACATTTCCATGTCTAATAATAATAATAATAGTAGCAACAACAATAGTAATAATAATAATTAGCAAGGCCCATGTGTTGCAAGGCCTATTCCCCTACATGTGGCATAGGGATGTTGTTGTATGGCTCAAAAACAGGCACAGTAGACATCTCTAGCCTCTTCTTCCCACACCCTTCTTCAAGGGAGGCTTTAATTCCTACCAAGAGAGGAAGCAGGAGGTTGGGGCCAGAGGCCATTCTTCTCTCCTCAGAGAGAGGGGATACTGAACTAGAATTATATTTGTCTTCTCCTTGCTCATACATATTGTTAGTCAAGGGAATGTGATCAGATTCAAGCTAACTTCTCATTGCTGTTTTATTATTAGAGAGGAAACAAGCCCCTAAGATTTATGCCCAAGGTTTGATACCTTTCCCCCCAAACACCAGTTCCACAATGAACAAACACACACACACACACACACACACACACACACACCTAATAATTAGCCAGGAAATCCATTTATCCAAATCAGTAGCAAAATAGAAGTCAAAGAATATAAATATAGAAAAATATAAATCAGATAATAGAGTGAAAGAATTCTCCCATTGGGATCAAAGTAACTCAGCTCAACTAAGAGGGAGAGTCCTAGATCTTGCCCAAGGGGAAGTGTTACTAAGTGTCAGTTAGAGCAAGCTAGGGATAGGGGTGTGATAGAGACTGTTAGCTCTTCTCATATCTTCCTAAAGTCTTCAGCAGCTGGAATGGGATTGGCATCTTTCATCTTCTCTTGGAGCTGGAAGCCAGAAGCATGTAAAGCAACTGCAGAGACTGAAGATACTCACCAACTCAAAGGAGGTCTGAGGAGTTCTCCTCTCTTTCCCCTCTCCAACTCCTCCTGGCCCTTCACACAGGGCAGGGCATTCATCAAGGGGGCAATCCCATGCCAATGGGCTTTGAGCCTGGATTTACAAATCATAACCATAATAGCTAGCATTTATATAACTCTTTAAGATTTTGTTGTTGTTGTTCAGCTGTGTCCAATTCTTCATGACCCCATTTGGGGTTTTCTTAGCAAAGATACTGGAGTGACTTGCTATTTCCTTCTCCAGCTCATTTTATAGATGAGGAAACTGAGGCAAAGAGGGTGAAGTGACTTGCCCAGGGTCACACAGCTGGTAAGTGTCTGAGGCCAGATTTGAAATCATGTAGATAAGTCTTCCTGATTCCAAGCCAAGTGTTCCATCCATTGTGCCACCTAGCTGCCCATTGAGAGCCTTATAAATTCTATCTGATTTTATACTCACAACCTGACAGGTAGATACTATTATTTTTCCCATTTTACACCTGAGGAAACTTAAGCATAGTCACACAACTGTTAAGTGTCTGAGGCTGTATTTGAAGTCATGTTTTACCGACCTCAGGTCCAGCACTCTGTCCACCATGCCACAGTCTGCAATAGACTCCCTTCATTGAAGTCTCTCACTTCTTTAAAGGTCCAACTTGGCTTCCATCTCCCCCATGAAGCTTTCCCTCTCCATCCCTCCACAAAATGATTTCTCTCCCTTTGCACTTATCTCATACTCCTTTATATCAGAGCTATTTATGTATTTATACTTTCCCATTACTCGATTTTAAGAACCACGTGAACAGGGCTTTGTTGTATTCATCTCTGTAATACCAGTCCCTAGACAAGTGTAAACAGTAGATGTTTAGTAAATGTTGGTTAAAATGTCTTTAGAAGCTTTGAGCGCTCTATGACATTCCATTCTAGTCCCTTAGTAACTGATTTATCATTAGCTTACATAAAGATGATACGGATTTTAGTCAGCTTCCTTTGGTAACTGGCACCAGGGTCAGTGTTTAGCTTCATTGTTTATATTTGTGAAATGAGAGGGGAAGGCACATGTGCCAACACACAAGGGCAACCACTTTACATTGGCACTAAGGAGGAAGATGGTGGCTAGGATAACTACTCAGAGTACAATATCTGAGCCAGCCATGTGGTGACACCCTAGATTTGACCCACCAGTCTGAGCAACTGTGCATGTGTGAACAGCTCCCAGGCTGTTCAGTCTAGAGTAACTTAATTGTACTATCCATGGATAATGATCTTGAGTACCCCAAGCATTGTCTTTCCCAGGTTTCTAAGTGAGTGGTAAAAATCATTTTCCTCAAAATCACAAATTATCAAATAGCTTGAATCCCCATTACCACAGAATCCTGATTTCTTTCTCATGAGTCTGTGACCCTGAAAGGAGTACTCACATGCATATAGATTAAATGAGCTTTATTGCATCAAAACACAAAACAAAAGATGTCACATTCAAATCTGCCACAGCTTGAGTAAGCCACTACCACTTGTGTTAGAATCTGAACTTCTTCACTCCCACTCTCTTTAATATTCTACCTGTCACTGTTGCTTCTGAGATAAGCACTCCAAAAGGTCATATTGATAGGGGAGGAGGGAACAAATTTATTAAGAACCTACTATGTTCCACATATTGTACTAAATGTTTTACAAATATTATCCTATAGGGTATCTAGAGTGATTTATTGTGAGAGTTGGTCATAAATGATTTTTTTTCAGCTAAAGCCATTCATGAAGACTTAGGGGTAGGAGGGTTGCAATCTGCATCAAAGTTTTGTATTCTTTTCGTCTCAAAGATAATGGATGAGTTTCAAACTCTCTCAGATTTCTGTGATTGGTTCATACTTCCCGGGTAACTCCAAGGCTAGTTCAATACCTTCACAGTATACTACTCTAAGCTACCCAGTGAGCCTCAACTTTAGCATTCTTTCTGTCTTTCCCTTTCCTTGTCTCTTCTTCCATCAAAATTTACCTGTCTATCCCATCCCTTCAGAGTCCATTCATTAAGTGACAGGAGGTAAATGTTGATAGTTGATTATGAAAGGGTTATCCCTACTCTGATGAAACTTACCTTTTAACTAGAACATTCAATGTCTTAACCAAACAACACATTGGGGACATTTCTGGCAATACTGCACGTCATTGACAGAGATACTTTTGGGTAGGTGATGTCTTTTGGCATTATTCAAACAGATAGCAACCAGGCAGCCTTCTAATCCAATTTTATGTAAAGGCTGGCCTTGCTCCTCTCAGAATCCATCTCCCCAGGATCCCAAGCATAACAGAATGCAGTTGAGTTAGATGTAAGCCTACAGTACCAGTTATCTCCCTTACTATTAACCTTATAATCAAGCATGAGGCGTATCTGCTTTTATTTTTGATCAGACAGATGAAAATGGGACATCCAGTGCTGACTAGATGAGGTGAATACAAGGAGAAAGCTACACAACAATCAGTGATTTCTTTTCCCTCTGAAGTAAAAACTTGGTCTCAGAGTACTCATTGGACTGCCAAGAAATAAACACTACACCATTTGGGCAGTTCAGAATCTGTATCCAATTAATAAGCTGGATATTTACTTGACTGATGTGCCTTTAGAGAGTGGAACGCAGAAGCCCAGAAGGCACGGGAGTGTGTAAATCAGAGCTAACCTAAACTGTCTGGTGCCTGGCAGCTCTTATGCCAGCCACGCCCAGTGACTCTGTCCCTATTCTGCCCAACTGCCCCTGGAAGATGCCTCCCTCCTCTCCTCCCATTCACTTAGCCAAGTCTGGAGTGGTACAGTTGTGAGCTAGGCTCTAATTACAAGCTTTCCTGTGAAGCTGGCCTTCCTCTAATTCATCCCGGACACAAATAGCTAGAACAGTCCCTTCCAAAGCCACAAAAGCCACAGCAACGCACAGAGGAGAGAGAGAGGACACCCATTCTACTCAAGTCAAGTCAACAAATTTTTACTGAGTGTATCTACTCTGTTCTTAGCATCGTACTGGGCAGGAGGGGAAAAGCAATTGGTGGATACAACAAAGTCTATGACATGGTCTCTGCTCTTTAAGGGCTTATGTTCCTGTTGGGGAGATAAGATTAACCCCACATAAAACAATTGGAGAAGAAATATTTCAAATTTTAAGGATCCATGATTTCACTGGGGTTGGCCCTCCCTCCTCTGATGCAGATTGCAACTCCTCTATCCCTTAGTCTTTGAGAGTTGCTTTGGCTAAGAAAAAAAAATCACCTATGACCAGTTCCCACAATGACTCTCTTTATATTTAGACTGTTCCTTGGATAAGAAACACACAGAGTCAGTCACCAGCCCATACTTGAAGCTTTCCTGATTTAGTAGCATCCAGCCAGAGTTCATACTCTTTTGGTATAGATAGGTTATGAGAACCCGGAGTTTCTTCAGACCATGATCAAGCATTAAATAGGACCTTAGGAGGAAGAAAGAAGAAAATAGGCAGTAAACCCAAAAGTGTTAAAATGAGGGTAATTAAGTGCTCAAATGTAGGGTACAGACAAAAAATTAAAAGTTGCAAGTTGTCAAGGATAGCAGCAATTGGTTGGAATGATGAGAGAAGGTGCAGTGGAGGAAATGTGACAATGATATCTGTTGAGTCAAGGTTTTTCAGTGGTTTTGGAGCTCTCACCGCAGGCAGGATTGTATGCTGTCTGCTCCAAAGAGACTTCTCAAATCTGTCTTCCCCTATTATTCCCTGATCATACTTCCTTGTTGTATGAAGTAATTTTCAGTAGATGCAGACAATTCTGCCCAAGCTGCCAAGTACTGCCACAGTATTGGGCAATTCTGGAAGCAATCTGGATCACACTTGTGTTGACAGTGGACACCAGAGGGGACTGTGAACAATTCTAAGGAAGAGGGTAAAAAAGCAGATTTTGAGGAACTATCCAGAGAACAATAGAATCTGTCCCAAGATTGCTAGCTGAGTGGGTTCTAAGAGGTTAGGATGTTTCAGATATTCTGGGGTTCTTGCTTTTCCATTGGTTGCTGCTGGGACCAGGGTATAGTCCCATCATATGCATTTTCTGAAGTAGTTTCCTCCCTGCAAGTTCTGTCTTCCCTCTTCCTCCATTCCTGCTTCTAATGAGGAATCATAGATAGGCTTAGGGTGTGGACCAATGGGGCTAGGATGTAAACATCCTGTCCAGGAAAGGGAAAGAGCCCATAATAATACTTCCCCAGGGTATGCTAGTCCACCAGGCCCAAACACTAGGCACACCTATGCTAGAAATGGAGTGTCATCTTTAGCTCATGTCTAGCTTAGGAAGTGGTTTTAGTCTTTTTTTTTCCTTATATTCTCCTGACACTGACTTTCTGACCCCTTCCTCTTTGACTGTGGGTTTACCCCTAGAGCTCTGTCTCAAAACTGTCTCAGCCTCCAGTTAGTTGACAAAATTACTTTTCATTGGCCTCATCTCTGCCCCAGGTAGTTTCTCTGGAAACAGGCCTATCTCTAGTTGAATTCCAGTCCCATTTTCTCCCATCCTAATACAGTCACCCATGCTGGCTCTCACTTCTCTCCCTGGGCTGAATCACTTTTTGCAGGCTTAGAAGA
Organism: Vombatus ursinus; assembly: GCF_900497805.2. NCBI lineage: Eukaryota > Metazoa > Chordata > Mammalia > Diprotodontia > Vombatidae > Vombatus > Vombatus ursinus. The sequence continues at coordinate 11,076,717 of NW_020954641.1, forward strand.
AGGTAAGGTTAGTGTTCCTCTGCAGCCTTGGGGCTCAACTAAGGGCCACCCCAGATAGAAGGGAGGCACAGGACTTCCATTCTACACCTCCCCCTCCTCTGCACGTGTCTAGGCAGAGCTGAAGTCAGCTGCTTGTTATGACATAACACTAGGGGAAGGTCAGGGGTGCACCAGCAAAGACTGCAGCATCATGGAAATCCCCGAATGGATCCCAAAGATTAAGCCTGCTTTCTTTCTTTGTACACTCTGCTAGAATGTGGAGGCTAAGGAAGGTAGGGAACAGTGCTGCTGGGTGCGTCTACTCCGTTCTTAGCCTTGTACTGGGCAGGAAGGGGAAAGGAATTGGTGGATACAACAATGTCTATGATATGATCCCTGCTCTTTAGGATGTCTTATGTTCCTGATGGGGAGGTAAGAATAACCCCACATAAAACCATTAGAGAAGAAATATTTAGAGATTAGAATTCTCTACTGTTAATTCATAGAACTGTTACCTTGTTGAGCTTTTTGCTTTCTTATCCAGTGGGAACAACTATAACCACTCTACTTCTGGTACATATTTTCTTTTAGATGGATTTGTTTGTTTTTTGGAAAGCTAGTAGGGACTGGAGGAAATGTCTAGACCTCCAATTTAGTGATCACATGATCCGGAATATTTTCCAGTGTGAGAAAGAGGAAAGTCAGTCAACAACAAGCATCTATCAAGCCCTTACCAGGCACTGTGCTAAGTACAGGGGATACCAAATAAGGCAAAAAATTGCCTTAGTCTTCATGGTGTTCACTTTCTAATGAGCAAATGACTAGGTACATACAAGATATATACAGACTAGGTGGCAGATAATCTCAGAGGAAAGGCACCAGCAGTGGAGAATGGGAGGTGGGGTGAAGAGTGGGGCTGGGATTTTAGGTGAGTCTTGAAGGAGGCCGTGGAAACCAGTGGGGAGAGGTGAGGAGAGAGAGCATTTTAGGCAGAGTGGAGAGGTATTGAAAAGGTATGGAGTAGGGGGTGAGAGTGTCAGGTGTGGGGAAAGGTTCTAGCTGAAGCAACGAGCTGGGGTTGGCTTTACCATTGGCCCAAACGCAAAGCAGAATTGTCTCCAGCCAGGAGATGGACAGATGGCTCATGAGTTCAATGCATCTCCTTAACTGACAGGTATTTAAACAGTCCATTACGTATTTGACAGGCAGAAGATTTAGTACCTCCGTTACCCTGAAGATCCCCATTACCTTTCCTTGCCAATTATTCATTTGAAAAAACAAATACAATGAAAGTGAATGAGAGAAGGGTGGGGAGGAGGTTGGACAAATCAAAGCCCCCAAAAGTAATAACTCAAGCAAGATGTGACAGGTTGCTGTCATGGGAGAGGTTCTTGGAATACTGAGAGGCAATGTGAGGGCAGGTGGGAGGTGGTGAATTCCCAGAACTCAGCAAGGCTGGTTCCCTTGAGGGAGCTATTACCATGTGGCTGGCGTGTTCCAATTTACTCTCAAAAGTAAGTTGAGGAGAAGCAGCTCATTCAACTGAGCTACAGCCTGTCCTCTTTCTTATGATTTCACTGAGTTTCACAAAACCCTATTTCTGATTTCCTGAATAGAGGCTTGGTCTTTATCATTGTCCTCCTAAAGCATCTCTGTATCCCAAGTGACTCTCTCTCTTAAAAAAGATCCAAAGAATCCTTTGGAAAAAGATGAGGCAGAGAGAAAAACTCAAATGAGAAAGGGGCCATAGCCTATGTTATTCGACTAGCTGTTAATGAGGTCAGAAAAAGCACACCGTTAAATCTCTAGACAAGTCTATGGTGGAATTCACCTGGGAAGAAAGCCCAGTGCCTTAGGAAGAGCACCAGAGAGGGAATCAGGAAACCTTGGTTTCAAGCCCTGGTTTTTCCCCTTGTTAGCTATGTGACCATGGGCAAATCATACAATTTCTCTTAGCCTCTCTTTTCATCTATAAAATGAGATTAGTAATTCTTTTTCTGCTTAGTTCACAGGGTTGCAGACAAGGACTAAACAAGATATTGCATATAAAGTGCTTTGTAACTGTAAAGTATCATGCTATTGTTATTTATTCAATTAAATAAGTATTTATTAAGTGCTTACTGGTGCAAGGCATTTTGTTAGGCCTGGAGATAGTTTCCAATCTAATAACTTCAGTTTACTCACTTGTAAAATATGTTTTATAACACCTACCTCACCTGAACAAAGTGTAATACAAGAAAGAAAGCTTCTCCCTAAGCCTAACCCTTTCCAATAGCTTACTGAAAGAAACCCTGGGATAATTTGAATTATCTGCTTTAATTGCCTCCAGAATATGGGAGATAGAAATACAAATAGGAGAACTGCAGAGTTGTAAAAACTGTGTATACATTTTGATTCAGCAATACCACTGTTAGGTCTGTTTCCTAAGATGATCAAGGAAAAAGAAAAGAACTTGTATGTCCTAAAATATTTATAGCACTTTTCTTTGGGGTGGCAAAGAATTGGAAATTGAGGGGATGCCTGTCAGTTGAGGAATAGCTGAATAAGCTGTGGTATATGGTTGTGATGGAATAGTACTGTGCTATAAGAAATGATGAGCCGATTGATTTTAGAAAAACATGGAAAGACTCGCATGAAATAGTGAAGAGTGAAATGAGCAGAACCAAGAGAACATTGTATACAGTAATAACATTATTCTAACAACAATTTTGAACAACTAAGTCATTTTGAGTATTATAAATACTCAAATCAACTAAAAAAAGACTCATGAAAGAAGATGCTATCCACATCCAGAGAAAGAACTGATAAATAGAAGTATGCATAGTATGGATAGATAGATAGATAGATAGATAGATAGATAGATAGATAGATAGATGGATAGATAGATAGATAGATAGACAGACAGACATATATATGCATATATACACATATTAGTGTCTAATGGTAGCCTTCTCTAGATTGGGGGAGGGAGGGAGAAAAAAAAACAAAAAGTGCAAAGCAAAGAACAAAAGAAAACTTGGAAGCACAGAAAAGCAGAGTAGCTTTGACAACATTGAGTATTTATTATATAGTTTAAAAAAAGTAAACAGTGTGAAATGGAAACTCATGGTTTTATATTGAATCTTCTTTTTGTTGTGTTGTATACTTGGAAGTATTCTTTTTTGTCTTTTTTGTATTTAAGTTGAAAATTAGTAAATATTTTAAAATTTTTAAAAAATATATCAGGACTTAGTGAGAGATGCTGCTATTCGCAACAGGAATACTATCTAAGTTCTGGAGGAAGATGGAAACAACTGTAATTGACTCACCATAAGCTAACCCAAAAAGGAAAACTAAGAAGAATGTTTCCTTAGCTACCTGAGAGACCTTTTCTATGTGAGAATGAGGCAGTGGGATTATAGGAGGGACTCGATAAATAACCTAATCCAATCTTCTCATTTTACAGTTAAAGAAACAGGGACAGAGAGAAGTTAGAGGGTTTGCAGGAGGTTCACCCAGGTAATGAGCAGCAGACTCAGGATTTGAATCTTCACTCCCCCCTTCCAGCTCAGAGCTATTGCCACGGCACTATGACCTCAGGCTCTAGCGGAAGGGTTAAAAGAACACCTGCAGTAGTTCAGAAACATGACTTTGATGTATACACACATTCATGTAGGATCAGATGCTTCAGAGTAGTTTCTACTTCAGAGTTGAAAGGGACCTTCCATTGGGCTAGCTACTAAAGAGTGTGTCCCTTTTGTAAACTGAGGAATGCTAAATCTTCTGGAGAGTGGTAGAACTACAAAAGCCAGGAAAAAGAGTGGGTCAGAAAGAGGTATGGGACAGTTGGTAGCACAGTAGATTGAATGCTGGACCTGGAGTTAGAAAGACCTATGTTCAAATCCTGCCTCAACTACTAGCTGTGACCTTGGGCAATTTTTTTAACTTTTGCTTGCCAAGTCTCCCAGACTAAAAGATCACTCCATCCCATCTTTCCACTGGCTCTGCTGTTCCAGGATTTGTTCTGGGGCGCTATTTTATGGTTGTTTGGAGATGAATATGTGAAAGCTACAGCTATTTACTGCTTACTCTGCTACCTTGGCTCCTGGAAGTCCTTTTAACCTTTGCTAACTCAGTTTCCTTATCTATAAAATGGGAATAATAATAGCACCTACCTCTTAGGGTTCTTGTGAGGATCAAATGAGATAATATTGGGAAATTACTTTTGATAACCTTAAAAATAACTATATTCAATTCAATTCAAAATACATCAAGTGCCTACTACATGCCAGGCACTGTGCTAAGCCCTGGCAACACAAAAAGAGGCTCTCTACCACTAGTATGATAACGGAAAGCAAAGCCTCAGGCTTGGAGCTGAGTAGAATGATAAAGGAAAAGACCAGAGAGTACTGAGGAAGAGCAACTGTGAGTGTCTTCTTTGCTGGAGCCCCACCCATGCCATAAATCATCAAAACTGAACTGGCTTATGGGTGAGGAAGGGCAGCTAAGCGGCACAGTGGATAGACACCCCGCCCCCCCCCCCCCCCCCCCCGACCCCGGAGGACTTGAGTTCAAATCTGGCCTCAGACATTTACTAGATGTGTGATCCTGGGCAAGTCACTTAACTCTGCTTGCCTCAGTTTTCTCATCAGTGAAATGAGCTAGAGAAGGAAATAGCAAACCACTCCAGTATTTTTGCCAAGAAAACCCCAAAATGGGTTCACGGAGAGTCAGGCATCATTGAAACGACTTAACAACAAAAAACAAGGAAGGAAACAAGCATCTATTAAGCACCTACTATGTGTCAGGCACTGTATTGTCTCATTTGATCCTCACAACAACCCTAGGGAGCAGATGCTACTATTATCCCCATTACACACTTGAAAATTTAGGTAGATAGAGGTTAGGTGACTTGCCCAGAGTCACACAACCAGCAAGTGTCTGAGGCTAATTTGAACTCAGGACTTCCTGACTCTAGGCCTAGTGCTCTAACCACTGCACCACCTAGAGGGAAAGGTAGACTGCCTTGGAGGCTTTTTTGAATGTCCAGGGGCAGTTTGTATCTACTAATTTGTAAACAAAACTGTGTAATGTTTTAAGCCTGATGAGTACTTGGGGACCTGGTGGCTAGCCTCAGGGGACTGCCAGCAACTAATGTTCCTAGTGTCCTTACTAGTGAAGGCAATGATCCAGAGAAAGACAACTAAAGTATACCTGGGTCCTTCACATCAGGAGAGAGTCTCACTTGAGAGTTACAGTAGGATTTCAAGTTGAAAGAGATCTAGTACCTTTACATTACAGATGAGGACACTCATGCAGAAAGAAGTCATTTGTCAAAGGTTGCAGAGATAATGAGAATTTCAAACCCAGGACTTCTCAGATTGAATCCCGTGTGCTTTCCATGAGATCAGTGGTATTAAACTCAAATAGAAAAGAGGGTCACTAAACTGTACCTAAAGATCCCTGCCAGTCACATATGGATAGTTTTAAAATGTAATGTTATCAGTTGTGGTATATGAATGTAATGGAATACTATTGTGCTATAAGAAATGATGGGGAGGCAGACTTCAGAAAAACTTGGAAAGGCTTGTATGGTTTGATGCTGAGTGAAGTGAGCAGAACCAGGAGAACACTGTACGCAGTAACAGCCATGTTGTGCGATGACTAATATTGATAGACTTAACCCTTCTCAGCAAAACAAGGATCTAAGACATCTCGAAAGGCCTCATGATGGAAAATGCTATCCACATCCAAAGAAAGAACTATGGAGTTTGAATGCAGATCGAAGCATACTATTTGCTATTTTTTTCTTCTGTTGTGTTTTGTTTCCTCTTTCTGGTGGTTCCTCCTATTAGTTCTAATTCTTACTTACAACATCACTAATGTGAAAATATGTTTAATAGGAATGTATATGTATAGCCTATATTAGATTATATGCCCTCTTGGGGAGGGAGGTGGAAAGGGAGGTGGAGAAAAATTTAAAACTCAAAAGCTTATGGAAGTGATTGTTGATAAATCAAAATAAATTTTTTAAAAAACCAAAAAAAATGTAATGTTATCTATATTTTATTGTATTTTTATTTATTTTGTTAAATATTTCCCAATTACATTTTGATCTGGCACCACGCAGCCAGTAACCACGGGTTTGAGACCTCTACCCTATTGTTGTCTTCCTAACCTATTCACAAAGCAGTTGCAAGGATTAAATTAGATAATGAAAGTAAGGCATTAAAATATTATCTAAATGCAGACAATTCGGGGAGAGAAGCCTCCCAACTGGACTTTGAATATATGGATTGTCTCACCTTCCCTGATCTTTTTAAATGGAAAAACCTGACCTGATCAGTTGATTATCAGCAGTTTTCTTAGCCTCACCATCATACTTATTAGCATCATTAAGACCTTTATGTTACTTTCTCTTTGATGTCTTTCTTGAACTTAGGACAAATTGCCATCAAATAAGTGGTTTTGCCTTTGGTTATGGGGTCTATGCCCTAACTTAAAGGGCATGTGTTTTATTGGCAATTCATATCATCATCTTCTTCTTCTTCATCGTCATCATTAAAAATACTTTTTAACAATTATAAGTGTCCAAGAATGGAACAGGTTGCCTCAAGAGTTCTCCATCATTGAAAGCATTTAAAGAATAACTGGATGACCACCTATTTATGGATGTTGGTTTTTGACTGAATGACCTCTAAAGACCTTTTCGAATCTAAGTTAGACTTGAAAATACTTTTTTTCTGTCCCTCTGAGTGTGGAGCTTTGTTGTTATTGCACAAAGAAAGACGTATAGCCTCAGTTCTTGTTTTCTGGGAATTTTTTTTAATCTTAATGGTCCATATCTCATTCACTCTTTCGATATTGTTGATTGCTCAGGACATACAGTGAGAGTGGGAAGAGAGTGGGAGGAGAATGGGCAAAAAGATGCAAAGGATATGGTCCCTCCCTACTAAAATCAGGGGGGAATGTACAAGGCCTACTATGTATATGGGGAAAATTAAAGGAACTAAAAGGGAAAAGCCTAACCTTCTCTTTTTACAGAGGAAGAAACTGAGACCCAAAGAGGTAAAATTATTTTCCTTAAGCACAGATCTGAATAGGTGACTTCCCTATTCAATCAACTCTGGTAGCTTCCTATTGCTTCTAGGATAATGATGATGATGATGATGATGATGATGATGATGACAAAACAATAAGCATTTATATCAAACTTTAAGGTTTATAAAACACTTGAAGGATATTATCTCATTTGATAATCACATAATAATTCTAACTCCCTGCATGACACCAACCCACATCTATCTATCTATCTATCTATCTTTCTTCATCATCATCATCATGTATCATTGATGTATCTTCATTATTGTCATCTATCTTCATAATTATCACAATAACTGAGAGATTGGTGCTATTGTTAGCCCCATTTTACAGATGAGGAAACTGAAGCAGACAAGGGTCAGTGACTTGCTCAGGGTCACATAGCTAGTAAGTGTCTGAGATCCAATTTGAACTCAGGAAATTCTGACTGTAGGTCCAGTGCTATATTCACTCTATCCACCTAGCTACCACTAAAGTCCTTTGTTTATCTTTTAAAGTCCTATAAAACCTGGCCCCAACCTATTGTCCCAGCTTCATTGGACTTTACTCCCCTTCCCTTACTCTGCAATTCAGCCAAATTTCCCTTCTCTCTGTTCATCATTCACTACACTCCATCTCTAGTCTCAATACCTTTGCACTGACCATTCTCCCATGCCTGGAATGCATACTCTCCTTATCCCAACTTCACAAAGTCTCTCCGTTCCTTTATGATATATTTCAGACACCATCATCTGCATGAAGCCTTACCTGGTCTCCCTCAGCAATTAGTGTCCTCTCTCTCTCAAAGCTATCTGTATTTAGCTACTTTGTTGGTAGATAGGTAGATAGATAGATGGATGGATGGATAGATGGATGGATGGATGGATGGATGGATGGATAGATAGATAGATGGATAATAGATTATGATAATGATGAAAATATATTATATACAGATGATAGATAAATGTAAATGGTGATAGATGATAGATAAATAGATAGGTGATAGGTGATAGATTAATAGAGATAATAGATGATTATAATGATGAAGATAGGTTGATGATAGATGATAATCACGAAGATAGATGACAATAATGAAGATACATCGATGATAGATGATGATGATAGATAGATAGATAGATAGATAGATAGATAGATAGATAGATAGATAGATA
>NW_020954641.1:11084936-11154862 GCF_900497805.2 Vombatus ursinus
ATAGATAGATAGATAGATAGATAGATAGATAGATAGATAGATAGATATGGGTTGGTGATTGATTGATTGATTGCTCAGTGTCATGCAGGGAGTTAGAAACAGAGCCAGAATTCAAATGCAGGCCTCAAACTCCAAACTCAATGATTTTCCCACTATATCATGCCGTCACTACTATTTGTCTGGTTTCTTACATTAACTTAGGCATCTGGGTTTGGAAAGGGGGAAGCCTTCTGATTTCCTTAAGTTTGGTTCTTTCTGACAAAGACAGAGGACATTAACTTTGGCTATTGAGGCCAGAATGCTGATATTCTGAATGACTTACACTGGACCTTGCTGATGCTAACATTCTTCATGGTTTTCTTAGCATATACCCCCTAAAAAAATCCCCCACCAATCTCACTCCAGTCTTCTCACTGCCACAAGACTGTGCCAATTAGACCAAGAGGCTTATTGCTAATGTTATTGCTGCTGAGGTTTTGAGGTCCTCAATTCACAGTGAGTCATCTCCAATTTAATTATCGGCAAGTTGCCCCTGCCCCAGTTACCACTGGCAGAGAAGGGAAATGATTCAGACAGTGGAGCATGCAACGCCTAATGGGTCCAGCATGTGCGAGCTTTTAAAATTTCCTAGGATGTTTCTTATGGTACCCAGTGAAAGCTGGTGATGAACATTGGCTTACGTCCTGTACTAAACACTGTCCCCTGGTGTGTTTCAGAGACTTTTGGATCCATATGCATATGTGTATTCAGTGTATAGGAAATGCAAGGTAGCCCCATTTTTAACCTCACTCTAAAGAGTTTAGTGTTAGAAGTATCGTATAACCCACTTTATAACAGTGCTGCTTATTATAATTCTGTTGCACAAGCCTCAAAATAGTATGACGTAGTCGACAGAGCATTGGATTGGAGTCAGGAAGACTTGTGTTTGAATTCTGACTCCATCACTAGCTGTGTGATCTTGGGCATGCTACTTAACCTCTCTGGGTCTCAGTTTCATCATATGTAAAATCAGGGGCCTGGTGCTTGACAATCTCTCAGGCCCCTAGCAGTTCTGCAGCTCTGATCCAATGCTCCTATAGCAGTACTGTGAGTCTCCAGTGCAGCAAGCTCTAGAATAGAATGGTAATAAATATGCCTTTTATTTGTTATAGTGCTTTAGAGTTCACTAAGCACCTCAACAAATCCATCCACTCCATCAAGCCTCCTAACAGTTCTGGCAGTGAGTGAGAGAGGAAGGGAAGGATTAAGGACAGGTGGTATTATTCCCATTTTATAGATAAGGAAGCTGAGTCCTAGACAGAGGAAATGACTTGTCCAAGACCAAATAACAGAAGAGCTGAGATTTAAGCCAAGATCATGACGACTCTAAATCTACCCTTCTTTCCAATGTATCCTACTGAGCTGGGGTAGGTCAAAGCAAGCACTCTTGAAATTCACAGACGACACATAACAACTTCAACCTCTTTTCCATTTCCAACTAATTATCAAAATTACTTAGAAATAGATTAGGTTTATCTGATTTTATTCCCCTGCATTTATTCAATCTGCTTTGATTGCCCCCTGGTGGAGATGAAATTCAATATGGTATGTATTTGTGCGACCAAACAATGTTTAATAGATTAGTCATGTCTGACTCTCTGTGACCCCACGTGGGATTTATTTGGCAAAGACACTGGAGTGGCTTACATTTCCTTCTCCAGCTTATTTTGCAGATGAGGAAACTGAGACAACCTGGGTCAAGTGACTTGCCCAGGGTCACACAGCTGGAAAGTGTCTGAGGCCAGATTTGAACTCAGGTCCTCCAGGACTCCAGGGCCAGTACTCTATCCACTGCACCACCTAGCTGCCCAAGGTAAAACAAAGACCATATAAACTCCACTGAGAGCATCATCATAATAATAACAATTAACCTTTTATTAGTGCTTTGAAGTTTACAAATTGCTTCCCTTACAACCTTAGAGGGGACAAATGGGTGCAATAAGATGCCAGTTTTGCAGATAAGAAGTTGAGGAATAGGGAGGTCACATAAGGTCACAGCCAGGACTTGAGCTCAGGTCTTCTGACTTAAGATTAGTACTATTTCAACTATACAATGCTGGATAACAGAAAACTTGGCAAAAGACAGCATGGCATAGTGAAAAGAGAAACAGATTTGGAGTCAGAGGACCTGAGTTTCAAATTCTTTCTCTGCTACCTGCTACCTGTGTGACCTTTGGCAAGTCACTTAACCTCTCTGGGCCTTAATGTCTTTATCTGTAAAATGAAAGGAGTGAACTAGTTGACCTCTGGAGTCCTTTGCAGTCCTTTATCAACGGTAACCGTCTATAAACCAGTAAGTACTAAGCAAATGCTGTGGACCTGGCTGTCTGCCCACATGCTTTGAGGAAGCCATCCAACTTGGGACTCAGCTGCTCTCATTGCTGGTCCTGAGACTTTTGCCAGTGACATGATTATCTGAAATCTTGAAGACCACAGGAGGTCTAATATCACTGAGGAGAACAGAGAAACTTAATGGGAATTGCTTTTTACATGGGGAACTCTGGGTTCCTTAAATTTTCCTTTGCTGTAGACTGGATCTTTTTCAGGATGCCTCTCTGTTTGGTTTGCTTCAAAGTCTTGGAAGGACTCTCGTCAGGATATTAGACACTTCCTTCTCTATAATTCATCTTTCCACTTTGCCATCTGGAATATTTCTCTTTTACAAGGGCCTGAGCTGTTTGAGTTTGATACAATTGAATCTTAAATTTGCCATTTCTGGTTATTTATTGTTTTTAATGCTCTCTTCCCTAAATTCAAGTATTTTTTTAAAAACTTAATCCAGCTAGGATTTCTGTTTCCTCGTTGGAACATCTGTTTTTATGTTTTTTCCAAAGCCTGTTCTGGAGACAGTCTTCGATCTCTGGTAAATCCTCTGGTATTGGAGGATTCCTTTAGCCTGTGGTTCCTAGCTTCCTATAGTTTCCCAGGTTCAGATTACTAGCCTGAACACTAGGAATGGCATTCAGGGTGAACAAGGTAGATAAGCACCTACATGGAATGTGTTGAAGGGCAGCTGCAATGTACACTGTCAAAAACTAGCTCCTGAAATTTTAACATTAGAGATTCAGTTCTTTGAGTCAAGCATTGGGTATCAAGTGGGTACAAAATAGTTAGCTGGGACCTAGGAAACTGGAAGGCTCAGCAGTTAGGTTACAGTAAGTCATGGGTCAGAGAAACTTTGAAAGACTAGGAAGAAGCAAATTCAGTATCCAGGAGCCAAACAAGCAGAAGATTAGGAATGAGGATGTGGGAAATTCTGGGAAGGGCAAGGGAGAATCAGACAGGAAGACATACTGGGTAGTCGGACTCAAGTACACAAACAAGAAAATTAAGGAACAAGGAGTCAGGAAGACAGGACAATGGAATTCCAAAAGCAAGAGAGGAATCAATCAGCAAGCATTTATCAAATGCTTCCTTTGTGCATGGGACTGTGCTGAATACTTAAACATCATATTGTGTTACTCCTTTGAATCTGTCCAAAAACTAAGTGATTCTGAAATGAGGTGAGGAGCTCTTGTTGTCACTATAAAATCTTTTAAAAATCTGGATTCGTGATTTCATTAGTGCAAGGAAACGTGTTGTGGAACTGTCTATAGGAGGCCCCATCTACAATTCTCTGTTACTTATAGTCTCGACAGCTACCTGGGACACGGAGAGGTTATTCAACTTTCCCAAGGTCACACAGCCATAGGCAGGACTATCTCATAGGCAGGACTTTGACTAGATCTTTCTGATGCCTGATATTCACTGTACCATGCTCTATAACTTTGGTGCCTAGCCCAAATTATGAGAGTTTCAATATGGTTGCAAAAAAAGTTATGTTCCCAGAAATCCTGGAAGGCATGCATAGGTTCCAGGTTAGAATTTGTCTCATTGAATTAAAAAATTAGCACTCAGGGACTATGATCCGTTTGGAGCAAGATCAGCCTTGATTGAGTCACCTTTTAGGATCATAGATCCTAAATAGATCCATAGGTCCTGGAAGGGACCTTACAGGCCCTCATTTTAAAGATTAGAAAACTAAATTCTAGGGATGTTCGGTAATTCACTGAGAGTCACACAGAAAGGAAAGGGGATGACAGCATTTTATTGTTCCGTTCTGGAACTTTAATAACCAAAGTCCTGGAGATTATAAAGAATCTAGGGCAGACAGTCTCTAGAATAGCTCTTGGTGAATCATGGAAAGAGGGGAAGAGAAACTGTGGTGGAAAAGAAAAAAAGGGAAAAGGGAGAGAACAAGAGGGAGGAAGGGAAAGTAGAAAAGGGATGGGTGGAGAAAGCAAAGGAAGAAAGAAAAGTGGATCTGGAAAAAGAAGACCTGGGCTCAAGTATCGCTTCTGACACTGACTTCCTGTATAAATCTGGACAAATCACTTAAGTTCCTGGGCCTCAGTGTCTCTATATGTAAAATGAGGGAGTTAGATGAGATGATCTCTGAGGTCCCTTATAATCTTAGATTTATAATCCTACAAAATTAGACTTAGCCCATAGAGAGAAAGAGAGGACAGAGGTGCAGCCTCCTAGCTCAGCCCTAGAATTTTTATTGCTCTGAAAAACAAAGTGATTTGTCCTACCTGTGACCTCATCAAAGTTGGGAGCAACTTCACAGAAGCTACAAAAGCAAAAGCCAACACTGGAGGGCTCAAATCATTCTCTGGGCTAATTTTTCAATTGTATTCTTCCCATGTACTAGGAATATGTTGGTGCTTTTGATTTGATTTTTAATTAGGAAATTGTTTCTGCGACACTTGGTTTGTTTAAAAATAGGATCCAGAATTGAATGATGCTTTGTTTGGGCTGGATTTTTTTCAGAGCAAGGAAGCAGGATGAAGATGGAATGGAAAGGACAGAGAGGAAAGGAGAAATCTGACTCTTGGTGCCTAGTGTCCTTTATTTGTATTTCCTTCAGTAAAATGCTTCTTTAATACCTAACCTCTCACAGTGATAAACACCCTGCTCTCTAATTCTTACACAGAGCTGACCATTGCCTCCCACATCCTCCGGGATGTTTTCTTCATCTCCAGGTAGGGGGGAAGGGGGGAAGGGGGGAAGGGGGGAAGTGGTAGAGACCCCTGGCCTTGAAGCCTTTCATTCCTGCCCACAACTAGCCTGCTGAGGCGATGTTTTCATTTTCTCAAGAAGCTGGGTGGAGCCAGAGGGAGTGCCTTGGACTTGGGCAGGAATTCCAAAGCTGATGGGCTGGCTGCTCCGTGGGGAGGGGAGAAGTGGGCTTTTCTCCTCCCTCTCCTTTCAGCAGCAACATTTCCTTCACTCAACTAGCCTGAAAACTTGCTGAGTTCTTTTAACAACCCTTTTGTGTTACAGTTTTCTCTGGTTTGGGCCAATAGTGTCACTCCCCAAAAATGCAGAAAGTAAATAGTAGTTCTGAAATGATACTTTAGGCCAAACATATCAAACCTTTATTTAAAGCTTGCTGGGCAATCTGGTTGATATTATAGTGTGTGCTTGCCCTTTATTTCTCCCTCCATCCTCCACCCTCCTCACTTTAGGCGACAAGAATGAATGTCATTTCAGTTTCTAACACTCTCTCATGATGGCATGGGGAGTAGCTACTATATTCTCAATATACTATTGAAGCTGATTGGCCTTTGGTGGGGAGAGTGCTGTTCAGTGAGAGGAGAATGGTCTAGTAAAGAACACTAGATTTGGAGTTATAGAATCTAAGTTTGAATCTCAATTATCTCAATAATCAATCAATCAAAATATCAATCTACAATCTCAATTACTGTGTGAACTTGGTCGAGTCATTTCATTTCTCTGAGCCTGTTTCCTCATCTGTCAAATGAGATTTGATTACAGGATCATAGATGGAGAGATACCTCAGATGCTATCTAATCCCGCCTCCTAGTTTGACAGAGGAGAAAACCAACACCCAGGGAAGTCATAACCTTACTCATACATGTAGAATTTGAACCCAGGACTTCAGATTCTAGCTTTCCATTGCATCATGCTTATGCTCCCTCCCTTCTATCACATTGAAGGTTTCTTCCAGCTCTCAACCCCTCTACAATTCAGTGGAACACCTCAATAAATTATTGGGACCAAAAACACTTATCATTTAGTAGCCAGTCTTCTACCACAGAGACTCTCTGAACTGAAGTGAGACCATTCCTAAGAAAACTGTCAACCGTCTTGGCCTTGAAGGTTTTCCATTTTGAAAGAATCTGTCAGAGCAACCAGAAGAGGCAGATGCTATTCTTATCATCATTTTATGGGCAACAAAGCTGAAACAAAAACAAGTTAAGTGACTCGCCCAAGTCACATACCTAGTGTCAGTGGAAGGCTTTGAAGTGAAGTCTTCCTGACTCCAGGTTAGGCCCTCTATCTACTACTCTACCTAGAAGCTATAAGTTCTTGGAATTCTGGGATAGTACATCAGCCACCACACCCACAATAGGGATGGGCCCATAGTCACTGCTCATTGGCCAAATAGTTGATGTAAAGGCTACAGAGAGTAACCTTTTAAACTCACTGTATTTTGCTCCTCATTGTCCTTGCTTTTTCTGGTCCCATCTGTGGGTTATTCTTAGGGCATATAGCCATTGCTTAGGATATGCAGCAAATGTTTCCCCTAATTTTTTTTTCTAGATCTCTAGATGGCAAAAAAGACAGAAGTAGAGAGTTGAAAAGTCCTAGGATGGAAGAGGGACTACCATATCATAAAGGACAGCTGTCAGAGTTGTCCTTGTTTGCATGCTAGAGAGTTTTCAAAGGAGAGATTCGATACGTTGTACTGTTTGCTCTTAGAGTTGCAGAACTAGAGGTGGAAGATTTCATTTTATACATGAGGCAACTGAGTCTCAGAGAGCTGAAGTAACTCCTCCCAGGTCACAAGGTAATAAGTAGCAGAATCAGACTCAAACTCAAGTACTATGACTTCCATGAATGGCAAGCTCTTTTTTTTTTTTTTTTTGTTCAAGAGACTCTGGCATTTGCAGTGCTGACATTTGACTCTTCCTGCTTACTGGCACTCCCAGGATCATGGCTGCAACCTTAGGAGAAGCCATAGACATCCAACTATATGGGCAGCCTAGGAGGGAGTCCAAACCAGGCTGTAGCACCATGTGGCTGACTCACTCTCGGTTCCCAGCTGCATCTGCAAATATGGGAGAAGGGGTAGAAAAAGGCATCTGGATACATGAGCAGCCTTGGTAGGATTTTTCTGGTACCACTGATAGAAGTACAGAATAGCTGGTTTTATGAATTAAACTGTAGAGTCACCCAGTGGACAGCTAGAAAGTCCATGAAGTTTCTAAGAGTGTGGTAAGATGGGATGAGGTGAAACTTTAGGCTAAACATATTAAACCTTTATTTAAAACTTGCTGAACAATCTGGTTGATATTATGGTGTGTGATCTCCCTTTATTATGAGATTGCTTCTTCCTCTCCTCTTTATGATTCTGAAATCAGAAATGTTTGAAAACATTTCTTTAGGTGTGTTTATCTGTTCCTCCCATTCCCCATCTATGAGAACAAAGCTGAAAATTTAATTTCACCACAAGTAAGCATGCTCAACCACTTCAGAGCTTACTGATACACTTTAAGTGCATTTTCATTATGGTAACTGCATTTTAGAATTTATAACCAGATTAAGTTTATTGGGGATATGCTAATGAGGGAATTAAGAAGATTGGGATCTAAGTGGGTCAGTGCAAGAGCCAAGAGGCAATTATGAGATATTACTCCACTTTCCATACCCATAGAGATTTGTGAACTAGAAATCAGAATACACTAGAAGGAAAAGATTGGGAAGATGTCAGGACTGCTAGGGACCTGTGCATGCACAGTTGAGAGTAATCCGGTATAGCAAGCTTCTAGCACCACCTGGTGGTAAATGCAAAGAAAGTAGCCCAATCAAGCATCTCTAAGTCATATCTTTTAATGCCTAGGGCACTGCCCTCATAGGACCCAATTGTCTTTATAAGAGGCTACAGTGTTTTATTCATAAGATCACCTCAAGTTGTATCAAAAGGCTGAAGCATCCCTACCAATTGGTGAAACACCTAGGAACACAGGGCACTGACACCTATGGCCAGCTAGAAGGGGTCATAGCTTTCTTGCAGTAGTCTCTACTTCTTGGCTTATACCAGGGGAGAAATAGCAGAAGAAAGGATGAATATTGAGAAAAAATAATGTCCAAGAAGAGAGCCAGGAATAAAACCTCTCATAGCCTCATATGTCCATATACAAATGCACAATGTATGGGCAGAACTGGAAGTAAATTTTAAAATAAGGAAGCAAATTTAACCTCATAGGTGTCACTGAGACTTAGAATAGATTCAGGGCCAGAATATGCCTCTGAAAGAGTATTCTTCATCTGTTAGGAATATAGCAGATAAAATAAGAGTACAATAGTATTGTACATTAAGAATATCTGACTATGGATGGAAAACCCAGAACCTATGGAGAGAAACATGGTAAAGAACATGAATGAGGATCCAAGGAGGTAGAAATGAAAATGATATTATTGTAGAGATCTACCATAAACCACTTGAACAGAAGGAAGAATTGGATAGGGAGTTTAGGAAAGTCTTCCCAAATTTGTCATATAAGCATGATATTTTAATGATGGAAGAATTCAACTGCCTGGATGTCTGCTCTTGTTCTCTCTCTGCCCAAAAGTATAGAAGAAAATGTACCTGATTTGCATTAAGGATATTTTCTCATACTTCAAAAGGTGAAAGAAGTCTGATTCTATTCAACTGAAAGAATTTGTGGGTGAAAGAAAAATAGCAGCAACTTTGGGTACAAGTGACCACTCCATTACTGGCTTAATGATAAAAAAGAGGAAAGTCAGATATAGTTTCACATGTGCCCTATATTTTGGGAGATCAGATTTCAAAGTTTGGAGAAAGGATAGTAAGACCCCAAATTAAATATTTTAAAGAGGAAAGCAGGCACAAGAGGTCTGGAAAGCTATCAAAAATCAAATTCTGAGGCCACAAGCATAAGTGAGGGGATTGAATTAGAGAGCTTCTAGGTGCTCATCTAATTCTTGATCTTATGATTCTAATTAGGAGAAAATAGGTAACACATATGATTGCCAAGCCATTGCCATTGACCTTTGAAAGACTGGGTTAAAGCAGACCAGTGTCAAAGATCTGAATAAAGGCAAATGTCTCAATCTTCACAAAAGCAAAAAATGGAACAATGAGCTTGACTTATATTACTACTAAAATTTTATAACACATTAAGGAAATGGTTGGTGAACACTTAGAAAAGGAAATAATGATCTTGAAAAGCTAGTATAATTTTGTCAAGACCAGGTCATGTCAGAGTAACCTTATTTACTTTTTTTTGACAGGGTAAGTAGACTAGTAGATAAAAGGATTACTGTCAAATAATATACTTAAATTTTAGCAATGCATTTGACAAAGTTTAAAATGTTATGCTTATGGACAAAATGGAGATATATGGGCTGAATGAGAATACATACAGTTAAATGGATTTGGAACTGTTGGAAAAACTAAACCCAAAGAGGACATGTCATCTTGAGAGGAAGTCTCTAGTGGAGTGCCCCATGAAATCTGTCCTTGGTCCTGTGTTGTTCAACATTTTTATAAATGACTTGGATGAAGGCCTAGATGGAATGTTTGTTAAATTTGTAGACTATGCAAAGCTCGGAGGGACTGGATGACAAAAGCAACCTTCCCCTGCAGACTCCAAAACAAATGGAAATACATTTGGAGGAGTGGCCCCCGAGAGGGTGCTTCACTCTTTGAGTTGCCTTAGGAAAGGTATTCAGACAAACTGAGACCTGTGAAAGACCTTAGCTTAAAAAGTCCAAGGTTTTCCACTGCATCTGGGGCCATGGCCAGTCATCCTGACCTATGTCTTGCCACTGGACTCCAATGACTCTGGAAGAGAGAATGAGGCTGATGAGGCACAGCCCTGCCTCACTTAAATCCAATTCAATTGCAAGTCAAGATATTCTCTTGATGTCACTGGTCCTCTTCGAGAATGAAGGACAAAAAGGGCAGCTAGGTGGCGCAGTGGATAGAGTACCGGCCCTGAAGTCAGGAGAACTTGAGTTCAAAACTGGCCTCAGACCAAACACTTGACACGTACTAGCTGTGTGACCTTGGGCAAGTCACTTAACCCCGATCGCCCCACTAAAAGAGAGAGAGAGAGAGAGAGAGAGAGAGAGAGAGAGAGAGAGAGAGAGAGAGAGAGAGAGAAGGACAAACGACAAGGAGAGGCATAGTGTTCAAAATAAAGAAAGTAACTGGTTTTTCTATATTCTGCTCTGATACCCAAACCTTGCATGCTGAGTTCAATTCTGGTCACTATATTTTAAGAAAGACATCTTTGTACCCTTCGTGACTCATAGATACTTAACAA
This sequence comes from Vombatus ursinus, assembly GCF_900497805.2. Lineage (NCBI taxonomy): Eukaryota > Metazoa > Chordata > Mammalia > Diprotodontia > Vombatidae > Vombatus > Vombatus ursinus. The sequence continues at coordinate 11,095,337 of NW_020954641.1, forward strand.
ATACTTCGTGTTTTGTGGATTAAGGTGGAGGGCTTTTAGTGAGACTGGTCATTTGTACTACTAGCATTGGGCAGAGGGCAGGGGGCTCTTTTGGTGGAGACAAACTTCTTATAACTTGCACTCCTTGATGATTGGGCTGAGGACACATCCCTCAGATGAAGACATAACAGCAAATCTTTCCCATCTGAGTGAATTAGAGAGGCAACTTGAGATAGTGTAAATCAGGACCAGATGTCAGAAGAACAAGGGCCTAATTCTTATTCTGACACTAAGCTGTGTGACCTTGGGTAAGTCACTTCACTTGTCTAGACCTCTGTTTCTACCTCTATAAAACTAAAGGATAGAGAGAGGTGATCCTCTAGTTCCCTTCAGGTTTTGACATTCTATCATTCTGTAACTACTTGGGAGAGATATCTTATTGTTCTGAGAAAAATCAACTCTGAAATTCTCTAGAGAGGATTTGAGAGTCCAATACATGAGGCATAAACTTTTTTTTCAATCATTCAGTCATATCTGACTCTTCATGACCCCATGGACCACAGCACCCCACACCCTTCTATCTGCCACTATCTCTCAAAGTCTGTCCACCCTCATTTTCATTGATTCCATGGTACTATCTATTTCCTCATCTGCCATCCCTTTTTCCTTTTGCCTTCACTCTTTCCCAACATCAGGGTCTTTTCCAATGAGTCCCATCTTCTCATGCATGCACAGAGGACATCAAATCAAAGTGTCCCACATTGGTGATGGACAGGAGATAAGTTGGTGTCCCAGGAAGCATTGTGGCTAAAAAGGAGAGAATGTGATGAAGATTTGAGTCATTGGCTTTCAGATCACCCAGATGATCTTATCTACCATTAATTATCTTACTTCAACCAGAACCTCACTTTGGATATTTTTAGGAATCCTGTGTCCAAACAAATCCTTAAAGGAAAAAAAATGTATTTTTTTTCTTGTGGGTGGTATGCAGTGAAGCAGAAAAAAATCAGAAACACATCTGATGAAGGAAAAAAAAGCATAACGTGAGTCTGTTGGCAAACCTTCTTGGTAAAAGCAGTTCAACAGCTGTTTGTGTTAAAAATGACTGCTTTATATTTATCGTGGATGTGCCACAATAAGGAGTTTAAGGCCTATAATTTAAAACAAATGATTTAGGAAAATATTCCTAATAGATACTTCACCAAAATATCCCGAGAGGCTAAAAGAGCCAGGGTGGGGTCCGTGGGCTTTAGCCTTCACTGCGCTGAAAATTGTTCCAGAATTATGAAAATGCTTGGCCATCTCAGTACATATCTTTGTATCCTCACCATTTGGGAGTGTCTGAAATACTCAGTGGACTTGCCTGTAACGGCCAGAGTCCACTTGCTTCATGGCCCAATACATAGACCTATAGAGGGCTCCTCAGAAGCCAAACCCCTCAGGCTTGACCCTCATAAGACTAAGACTATGAAGCATGACCTTATATAATATCAGTTCCTGGTCCCCCTCCCCCTAATTGTGGGGATGTTATCGTGGCACAAGAAAAAATACCATGATCCACATCCCACTCTGGAAAACGACATCTGTCTGTAAGAAAGCTCTGCACGCACAAAAGCTCTGGCCAGGCAGGAGATCAGACTTGCGCCAGGAAAATGGTGCGAATTTTTTTAGGAGGCCATTGGAAAGAGAATGAAGCTTTTAAAAAATGCCCCTTAGGTACGTAATGTTCATGTCAGAGAGAAAACTTGAATCATAAGAATCAGCCCAGAACAAAATTATGAAACAAAGTTTGACCTTGATATTCTCTTCATTTACTCCCTCTCTTCCTACCCTGCCACCTTGCAGTGTCTTTCCTTTCTTCTCCCTCCAGCTCTAACCCCAAGATGCCTCATAGTGTCTCCTTGGATGTCTATGTTCCTCCTCTGTGACCATTTGCCTTTGGAGGTTCTCCTGGTCCAATTATTGATGGTTCAGAACTTTCCTGACCTTCCACCTCTCTTCTATCTCTACACTTATGACAGTTATTGAGAAAGGAAAAAGCTACCACTGATGATTTCACTCAGATTCAGGAAGGGGTCTGGAGTGGTGGATATTGATATAGATATATAGATAGATATAGACATCATGGGTTAAATTATTCCTCTCTCTCTCTCTCTCTCTCTCTCTCTCTCTCTCTCTCTCTCTCCCCCTGATCAGCTCCTCACATAGCTTTTCTGATGAATTTGTGCCCCTCTTCCCAAAGGCCATTATCATCTTATGAACCATCTCCCCCTTATAGCACCTGTTTCTTCCCCAAAAATGACCTAGACCTTCTCACAGATGCAGATCCCAGGGGTACATAGAGGAAAACTGATCCTCTGTCTTCAGGCTCATCTATTTAGGGTCCTGTTCTTACCAAGAGGTAGTTCCGTCGCTGTCATTACATCTAGTACCTACTGCAATATGTGAGACACTACACGAAGAACTGGAGATACAAAAGGTATGACAGACTCTTTACCTAACAGAGATTATGATATAGTTGGAGAGAAAAGATGCACACTTTAAAAGGGCACACTTGTTCATGGCAGCATATGGGACACACCAAGAGGGAAGGCCAATAAGTACAATCTTAGCACTGTGATTAGAAAAGCTCCTTGGAGATGGAGGGACCAGGTGAAATAAATTGCAATATAAATAACTATGTTGCTGTTGTGGCAGGTGTGGATAGATTGCTGAAGTATTTGAGGAGCAGAAGAAGGGCTGGTACCAGTAACTGATAGACAAATAAGCTGACCAAAACCTTGGTGCTGTTAGGCACCTATGGTTGTTTTCAGAGGGAAAGCTAGATCTAGGTAAATCTCAAGGGAAACTGGGAAATGACCCTGACATAGATATGTCTTGGTCTTCCCCATGTGCTGACCAATAGGAAGGCTGTTGGGAAACCAATATGTTATTTTTGTTCCCTTCCCTGGATGTTTTGTGTCCTGTAGCTAGTTTAGTGACACCACTCTGCCCCCAAATCCCTTAAAGGTTTCTAGTCAGACTGATAAGGCAGAGCATTGATCCTGGAGTCAGAAAGACCTAAGTTCAAATCCAGCTTCATATACTTACTAGCTGGCAAGTTACTTAATTAATTTTTGCCTTAGTTTTCTTAATGGTAAAAAATGGTGATGATAATAGCACTTATCTCCCAGGGTTATTGTAAAGATCAAATGAAACAATATTTGTTTTGGGTTTTTTAATCACTTGGCACAACAGCAGTGTTATATAAACACTTCCTTCCCTCTCTTCCCTTCACTGGATCTGTGCTCCCTCTGGGGAGAATTCTTTTGTGTCCCAACTCATCTCCACCACCAGAAAAGAAATAAACAAATGAGATCAGTTACCCAGAAAGAACTTTAATGGGTCAGAAAAGATAGGAAAGGAAAATAAAATGTGGGAGGAAAGGAAGATTGAACTGACCATGATGAAGACAGCATTGTGTAAAGAGTGAGAGGCTTGATAGAACATCCCAAAGATGAGGAACAGCCTAAAAATGAGATGTGGGACTCCAATGCAGCCCAAACAGGCTAAAGGACAGGGCGGTTTCTGCAGATTATAGGTGGATGCTCAGCATCAAGACCTGACTCCTCTCCCAAGACAGAAGAACATGTGAACTGGGTCTGTAGCACATTTGTAAAAGATGATGAAAAAGGGCTCTTTTTGAAACACAGCAAAGCGGAAGGGCATAGCCACATTGTCCATATAGGAGTCAAGTTCCTGGACATCTGATTGAAGGGATAGGGACACCAAGAGCAGATTCCCAGGGACTTTTCTTCTGATTAGCACTTTGGCTTAGCATTGTCATATGTCAGTTATAGGGAATTCATATTAAAAAATATTTGTTGAGCTTCCACAGTGAAATAGATTCTGCAGTCCAAGATGCCATCAGAACTCCTTGTTTTAGGGCACAGGCCATTCTCTGCCAACTCCTACAGTCTTGAGACACCTTTGTAGAAGAGATGGTACTCCTACGGGCTGTTAAGGAAGACCCTCGTCCTTCAGCCTCATCTTCTCCCCCTGGTTTTGCCCCCCCCCCCCCCCCCCCGAGCTCAGGATTGTAAAGTCGGTGGATTCTCAACACCATCACCATCTGGGGGGGATCAGAGGAGAGAAAGAGCTGACCTAGTACTGGTATGCAGGTTCTGACTCCAGACCAGCACTCCCTCCACTTCACCACCTAGCTACCTTAGCCTTCTTCTTAATCTGGTTCCTGTCCTCACCTCATTTCTCCATCTTCATAGTCTTGATTCTATGGTTAATCAGTATGATGAGCTTAAACTGGGGACAAAACATCTTATTTTGCTAATCAGAGATAACTCAACAAGTTGATTATTTATTAAGCACCATCTGATGGATGTACAAGGCACTGGGGATATAGATACAGACCTTTCTCTCAAGGAGATAACAAACTAATTGGCAAGAAAAACATAGTCAAATAGCTATGATAGGAGGGAGAATGCTATAAGCACAAAAGAGAGGTCAAGACAAGATTTTATGAGAATTTCTAGGACAGAAAAATCACTTTCTCCTGGTGGGAGGGATGGATAGGGAAAGGGATCATGGAAAGAGAGGGTTTGTCAATGTGGCCCTGGACTACTTGATATTTTTATAAAAGACCTGAGTAAGGGGCAGCTAGATGGCGCAGTGGATAGAGCTCTGGTCTTGGAGTCAGGAGGACCCGAGTTCAAATCCGGCCTCAGACACTTGACACCAGCTATGTGACCTTGAACAAGTCACTTAATCCTGATTTCCTCACCAAAAAAAAAACAATAACAAAAAAAAAAAAACACTTGTCTAATGACATAGATTGGCAAGTTTATCAAATGTGCAGATGATGAAAACCTGAGAGGGAAAACTAATACACCAGATGACCGTCAAGATGCAAAAATATTGTTAACAGGCTAGAAACATTAGACTGAATCAAAATGAAAATGAATAGGGATAAATCTAAATAAAGTTTTATTCTTGGGCTTAAAAAAAATAACTTTACAAATACATCACTTTATCTGAAAAATACATCAGAAGAGATAGAGCTGTTTGACAGTAATGCCAATATGAGTCAAGATGTTATTGAGTCATGTCTGACTCTTTGTGACCGCATTTGGAGTTTTCTAGGCAAAGATACTGGGGGTGGTTTGCTATTTCCTCCTCCAGCTCATTTTACAAATGAGCAAACTGAGGCAAACAGGATTAAGTTACTTGCCCAGGGTCACACAGAAAGGAAATATCTGAGGTCAGATTTGCACTCAGATCTTCCTGACTCCAGGTCTGGCTCTCTATCCACTCTAACACCTAGCTACCCTTGTGTGCTTCCTAGTAAATGGGTCCCTCCAGCTATTATACAGATCATGTCATTGGCACCCAGCATTCCATATTGATTCTTGTCTAAGATCAGCTGCTGGACTGAATAGTATAATTCTCTTTCTATGGTATATTACAAAGAAGCCCTACAAATTAGACTCCTTCCAATAGAAGTTTTTAAAAATGATGATGGCTGGTATGAGGCAGGCTGCCATTTGTGAAAACTGATTTTCATAAAATTTACAGATGATGAAAACTTGAGAGGGAAAACTAATATATATCAGATGACCATCAAGATGCAAAAATATTGTTAACAGGCTAGAAACATTAGACTGAATCAAAACGAAAATTAATAGGGATGAAACTAAATGAAATCATTCTTGGGCTTTAAAAAATCAACTTCATTAATACATTAGCTTACCTGAAAAACATATCAGGGGAGATGAGGCCATATTTTTATATTTTAATTTTTTCCCCAGAGTGATTGCTCTAGCAAATTTCTTTCTCAGATAACACTAACATAATCAATCAATCAATCAATCAACCAACATTTATTAAGAGCCTACTATGCTGGGGGTACAAAAAGAAGCAAAAGATAGTCCCTGCCCTAACGGACCTTACAACAACCCACATTTCTATGGTGCTTTAAGGTTTATAGAGTGCCTTTCCCCAGAAAAGCCCTTTGAAATAGGCAATGAGGACTACTTCCCACTCTTCCAGATGAAATTGTGAACTATGGAACTGCATAGTCAAAGCCCGCGCTCATGGCTTAGGAAGTTCCTAACTGGAAACCAGGGCAGCTGTGAACTTGACTACAGAAATCAAAGCTTGCAATGTCAGGTTTGGTCACGAGATGGCGCCTTAACTAGTGTGCTACCCTATGAGCTTTCGCTGGGAGAGTCAGAGTGAGCACTGGGGAGGATGTAGCTAGGATGTGCCCACAAGCCTGTATCAAGAGAGAGAAATTACGTGGAAATACACCAAGCCCTGTTAATCCTAGAGGGAATTCTGCCCTATGCCTTAGTATCATAGACTTTAGAGCTGGAATTCACCACTGAGATAATACAACTTTCTCATTTCATAGATTGGAGGGTGGGGAGGAGGTGGGGGGTGAGAGGGGGTATAGAAAGGAAGCACAGATTTGCCCCAAGTCACAAAGATGCTAATTAGCAGAGTCCGAATCTGAACCTAGATGCTCAGCCTGTGCGTTTTCCATTATACAGCACTCCCTTCCTAGGATAGGAGCTCACCGAGGGTAATGGGGAAGGGAGGGAGAGGTAGGGCTAGAGTCTGAGAAGATTGGGGAACCGCAGGAAGCTGCTGCTGGGCGGTAGTAAGATCAGAACAGAGAACAACGCGCTGCAACCCGAACGGGAGGTGAAGCCTTGCCTTGCTTTGCTTTGAGGCATATTGCGGCTCCTAAAGAAAACTGAAATGATGAAAATGCAAATCGTGTTTGATTTACCAGGGGTGAAATGCTTCCAGCTAAAAAGACACGGATACAGTGTAAACTGACCGGCCCTCGGTCCCACCAAGGCAGTGAGAAACACACACATTTCAGTGATTCTCCCATTAACACAGTCAACATGACACTCAGAGGGCAGCAAATAAATTAGGAAAAAATAAATGGTACTCGACAATGTCTGCAGTCTGACATGTTTGCCTGTGGTCTGAAAGAAAACTGATTCTGATTTCTCCTCTTTTATTAAATGTCATACTTATTATAGCAATAATGTTATAGACATATATAAGCTAGGTGGTGCAGTGCCTAAGCCCTGAGCTGGGAGTCAGGAAAGACCTGAGTTCAAATTCAGCTTCAGATAGCTGTGGGGGCAAGTCAAGCTCTGGCTGCCTCAGTTTCCTTAACAATAAAATGGGGATAATAATAATACTACCTACCTCTCAAGGTTGTTGTGAGGATCAAATGAGATAAAATTTGCAAAAGACTTAGCATAGTGCCTTAATGCTTAGTATAGTAGGTGCTTAATAAAATGCTTGTTTTCTTTCTTCCTATATAACATATCTAAACTATATGTATTTGAATCTTGAACACAGAGCCATCAGAGGTAAATTCTAATATAACATTTTGATCTTGTTCCTCTGTGGAGAAATACTTTTCAATTAGCTTGAGGAAGCCTTATAAACTATTTCATTTTCAGCAGACTGGAGAGCCTCGATTCTGTCTAATCCTTTCTATATTCTTCAATTAGGCGGCACAGTGGATAAAGCCCTGGGCCGAGAGTCAGAAAGACCTGATTTTCAAATGCAGCCTTAGACACTAATTAATAGGTGACCCTGAGCAAGTAGGCTAACCTGTCTGCCTCAGTTTCTTCATTTGTAAAGTGGCGATTGATAATAACAGCACCTGTCTCCCAAGGTTGTTGTCAGGATCAAATGAGATAATAATTATAAAGTGCCTGGCACGTAGTTGATGCTATATAAATGTTAGCTATTATTATTATTAATTAGGATACATAACTTTTTCAGCAGCCAGAAAAAATATTTGAAACTGCATCGCAAACAACCAGGATGATTTTACTGTTACAAGCTTAAAACTGAACTAAGATTTTTGGGACACCTTTATATGTACATGCAGTATACACATAGAGTGGCAATGTTGGCCCAGTGGGTAGAGGGGCTGGCCATGAGATCAGATAGAACTGGGTTTAAGTCCTATGTCTGTAACATACAGGTTAGATGACCATGAGTCAATAAATAAATCAGTGTGAAGGAAAAAAGTTCTTCATTAGGAGTCAGAACACTTCACCTTCTAGCACATCCCAGTTTCTTACTACCTTTGTGATTTGGGGCAAGTTACATCAGAAGCTCTCTGGGTCTCAGTTTTGTCATCTCTAAAATGAGGGGGTGATTGGAAAGCTTTCCAACTTTAGGTCTAGGATCCCATGAAGTCACTTAACCTCTGTGCCCCCAGGCAACTCCCTAAAAATTACAGGGGAGTGGCTGATCTGCATTGCAAATTAAGTGGAGGGAGTTTCCCCAAAGGAGAGCTCCCGCTGATGAAATCCCAGGCCCAGACCAGATATGTATTTACTTGCAAAATACACGGTTGGGAAGAACAACTAGCAAGTCAGCCAATCATGAAACAGGATTCTAATTGTACTTTCTGTTTGGAATGATAAGCATTTGCTAGTTTTGATAAGATCCAGGCCTTGATAATTCTTTATGAGAAAGAAAAGGCCATTCCTATTGAGGTCCTTCTCCACAGTTCTCAACTCACATGCCTTCAACAGCCTTCCCCTTTCTCTCTGCTTTTACTCCAGTCTTAAGGAGGAAGAGGCCATTCTTTTTGCCAGGGTCAGTCCTTCTACTTGTGCCATTGATTCCATCCCCTTCTTATCTCCTTGGGAAGCTTGCCACTCAATCACTTACTGTCTCTTTCTAATCTTCAATCTCTCTTTATTCACTGGCCTATGCTGCCTGTAAGAATGCCTAAAACACTGCCATCCTTAAAACACATTTATTCAAACCTGCCCTGCCCTTCAGGTATAACTCTCTCCCTTTCATAGCCAAACTCGTTAAAAAAAAAAACAAAAACCCCAGAAACATTCTACACTCATTGATTTCTTTGCCTCACCTCCTATCTACATCTGAACCCCTTGCAATCTGGCTTCCCCATTGAAAATGCTTTCTACAAAGTTACCAGTGATCTCGGAATTCTTGAGTCAATGGCCTTTACTCAGTTCTTATCTTTCCTGTGGTGTCTGAAGTGTTGACACTGTTAAGCATTATGTCTACCTGAGTGCTCTGAATCCTCTACCTGAGTTCCTGTGACTCTGTTCCCTCCTGGTTCTCCTCCTGCCTGCCTACTGGCTCCTCAGTTTCCTTTGCTGAGTTATCATCTGGGTCCCACCTTACAGGTGGGTCTACCCTAATTTTCTGTTCCGGATCCTCTTCCCTTTATACTTTCTCTCTTGGTATTCACTTCAACTTCCATTAGGCCAACTATTATCTCTAGGCAAATGACTTTCAAATCTAAATATCCAACCCTCATACATCGCTGAGGTTCATTTCCTTGTCGCCAAACTAAGTACTGAACAACTTGATTTGGGTGTCCCATAGGCATCTTAGACACCATGTCTAAAATTGCCTTTATTACCCTTTCTGCTCAATCCACTCTTCTTCTCAACGTCCTTATTTCTATCCTGGGTACCGCCATCCACATAGTCACCACAGTTTGCAGCCTCAGAGTCATCCTCTACCCCTCCTTCTACACTCTCCCCACTCCCATATCCAATTAGCTACCCAGTCTTATCAATTCTACCTCAACAATATCTCTTGCATCTGTCTTTATCTGTGTACTCATGTGGGCACCTCCCTAGTTCGAGCCCACATCAGCTCTCCCGTGGCTTACTGGAAGGACAGCCTAGTTGGTCCTCTAGCCTTTAGTTTATCCCTCCTCCAATCCACCCTTCACATAGCTGCCAGCTACAGGACAGATCAGAACAAGTTACCACACTGCTCAAGAAGCTTCATTGGCTCCCGATTGCCTCAGGATAAAATGCAAACTCCTCTGCTGAGTTTCTAAAGTGCTCTACAATTTGCCCCCAACCTATCTTTCCAGACTGATTTAACATTAATCTTCCCCCACCATGCATTCTGTGTTTCAGTCAAACCAGTCTATTCCATTATCTACTATTACATTTCCTGCCTCCAAGCTTTTGCCTGGGAGGTGTTCTTCATGCCTAGAATCTGTCCTTCTTCACCTCTGCCCTTTGAAATTCATAACATTTTTTAAACCTCAAGTGCCACCTTAGATCCCTTTGTACACCTCTCCCTTCCTCTGTTGCTGGTATTCATCCTCCAATTACTTTGAATTTAGTTTGTATATAGTATATATTGTTCAGTGTATATGTGTAATTTTCTCTCAATGTTATATAAACTTCTTAAGGGCAGAGACTTTTTTTTTTATTTTGTTTTTGTAACCCCAGCACCTAATGCCTGACACACAGAAGGCGCTTAATAAGGGCTTGTTTTGTCATTGCTCTTAAGTATAGAAAAATGTGGATGGCTCTCCCACATTTCTTATAAAATTTGAATATAGTTATAAGATTCAAAACTATGATTAGTTATAAACAATTTAATGGAGTCAGAAAAATAATTATCCTGAATAGGTAATTATAAAGAGGATCCAATTAATATGTAATCTAATTAGTTTTGTATAATAAATATTAATCTGATTTAGATAATAATAACAGCTGACATTCACACAACCTTCTTATTTGCAAAGCATTTTATATATGTTTTCTCATTTGAGCTTCATTACAACCTGTCAAATGGGGACAAAGAACATCATTTATCTCCACGGACAATGGGATCACAGACAAAAACCGGGAAGGGATCTTGGAGGTCACTAGAGATGGTTTTCAGATAGAAAAACTGAGATTTAAAGAAGGTAAGTGACTTGTCTAGAGTCACACAGCAAATGTTGGAGTCAGGATTCAAACCCTAGTCTCCATGACTCCAAGCCTAGCACTCTATCTAGTCTACCATGTGGCCTCTGGGCTTTCATGTTACATTTAAGATGTAAGCCACATTTTTTTTCCAGGTTAATTTTAATGGCATAGAAAAATACTATTTTCTATACCCGATGTGTATAGGGATCCAACATAGAGATCATTAGTATACAATTGTTGAGCCTGGATTTACAAATCATAACCATAATAGCAAGCATTTATACAACTCTTTAAGGTTTTGTTGTTGTTGTTCAGCTGCGTCCAATTCTTCATGATCTCATTTTTGGGTTTTCTTGGCAAAGATACTGGAGTAATTTGCCGTTTCCTTCTCCAGCTGATTTTACAGATAAGGAAACTGAGGCAGACGGGGTTAAGTGACTTGCCCAGGGTCACACAGCTAATAAGTGTCTGAGGCCAGATCTGAATTCACTAAGAAGTGTTTTCCTGACTCCACATCTGGCACTTTCTCCATTCTACCACCCAGCTGCCCTATCATACAATATTAGATTGTAAGTTCAATCTAAAATGGTAAAGTTTGGCTTATTTCATTTTCATACCTCCCCCCTCCAGAATAATGCCTTACACACTGTAGTGACTTAATCATTGTTTAATTAAATTTAATTGACTGAGAATTTCACCCCTCTCTATTATATTTACTAGCATTAAGTCTGCAAAATAAACTAGTTCACAAAATGTCTATACTGAATACAGGATTGAACAACTTCCTCAAGACTGTGCAGATTTCTTTCCAGAAGGTTGGCCAGACCCATGGACAGCATGCAAAGTATCAGACCTCCCTCCACCACCTTGAAAATGTTAATAATACATGTTACCCTGTGTTGCCCTAGGCAACCTTAGGAAAGAGGCAAAGGCCTTTTCTGCTCTCTTGGAGGCCCTTTCCACCTTTGTGTCCCCTTATCCCAGGAAATCAAATCCCTCCGGCTCTCACCTCTCTCCACAGCCACAGATGTCAGTCATGTATACTTCAGTGTGAATGTAAGTCAATAATAACAACTGGCATTTATATAGCCTCCAAGATTTATAAAGCACTTTATACACACTGACTCCCCATTGCCTTTAGGAAAAAAAAAAAAACACACGAACTCCTCTGTTTGTTATTTAAAACCCTTCACAATCTGGCTCTAGCCTTCCTTTCCAGGCTGATTACACATCCTATACTCCAGCAAAACTGGTCTATTCGCTCTTTCCTCTCCATGGCATTCCACCTCTTCCTTTTCATAGTTTGTCTCCCATTCCTGGAATGTGTTCCCCACCCCCACCTCCACCCCCTACTTTGCTTCGTAGAATCCCAAGTTCCCTTCGAGGCTTAGTCCAAATGCTATCTCTTTCAAGGGGCCTTTCCTGATTCCTCCAGCTGTTAGGTGCCCTCCTTCAATCACTGCATATTTAATCTGCATATAACCCGTGTTTACTCACCTTTGAAAATTTTGTATTCCCCCAAGTAGAAAGTTGCTTCCTTGAAGACAAGAACTGTCTTACTTTTGTAATTGAACCTAGAAGGGCACCTGACACATGGTAAAAACTTAATAAATGTTTGTTGATTGATTGATTGATCTCATTCAGTCCTTTCCACAATTCTGAAATAGGGACTGCTGATATTATTATGCCCATTTGACAGAGGAGGCTAGAGAGGTTGAGTGAATTGTCCATTATCACTGAGTGACAGAAAGTGGCAGAGAGTGAACAGGTCTGTTCAGATTCCAACACGAATGTTCTTTCCAAATTGCTATCTGATTGGGGGGTAATTTTTATATTAAGCCTGATCTGAAATTGGCTACTAAAAGGCTTTTCCCCTCGTTAAATGAATGTTGGGCTTAAGGAAGCCAATGAAAACAGTATTTGGGGTTTGAGCCTACAGACATTCCTGTTGTCTGTAATTGTATGTCACATACACAAACATATAGAATCACAGACATTTTTAAAATTAAATTTTATTTTTAAAAAATACTTTTTTAAATTGCTAAAGTTTTAAATTTTTTCTCCCTCACCTCCCACTGGAAAAAAAGAGAAAAGAAGAAAGAAAACATTTATAGAACATTAGCATAGTCAAGCAAAACAAATCCCCATATTGGCCACGTCCAAAAATATGTGTCTTAGCGCATTAGTCTCTGTCACGAGGTCAGTCACCTAGAATCATGAGAATGATAGATTTTTAAAGGGTTCCTGTATTCAGATCCTTGCACCCTCATAAGATGAAACCAAGATTGGCAGAGGTGAAAGGATTTGTCAAAGTGCCAGTGTGTGACAGATTTGAACTTGAATCCAGATGGTTTCCTGGTGACTAGCCCTTTCTACTTCAGCATGCTCCCTTTTCCTCTTTCTTCTGGGTAAGACCTAACTTGACCCTTCCTGTTTAGTCTAAGGAGCCTGAGAAGGCATAGAAGGCACTAAAGGACTAGCTCAGAAATCGTGCTAATCTCTTCTTGTTAACCAAGCTGGTGTTTTCCAAACAATCCATAAACCTGACAGGTGGTGGGAGAGCTGGTTCAGGCCCCCACTGCCTACCTAGGGCAGTAACAACTTCTGGAAGCTACTAGTAGCTTCCTCCTTCCCTTCCCAATCCCCTCAGGATTTGTTTTATGAGCAGGTGTTCCTGGTTAATTAGGTGATTAATACTCTTCACATTTGGGGAACTATTTCCCGGGTGATGACTCCTGCACAGCTAAAACATGAGAAAAGTCTGCAACTTGCAGCATTGAAAGGGCAGGCAAGGCATGAGAGTGATCACTCCCCTTCCCATTATGCCTTTCACTTTTGCTTCTCCTCAGATGGCAAGGAGTTTCATCAACTCTGCCCAAGAACTTTGTAGCTCCCTAAACTTCAAGGAAGAGGCTGAGTTTCTCCTATTGGGGTTAGTAGGCTCAATGCAATCGAGTTGTAAGACAGACTGGATCAACTTACAGATTTTGCCAGCTTCCCTCACTCATCATCTACTCCCAGGAAGAATCTGAGAGCTCACTAGTGTGATTTGACCTTTCCCAGAAATAAGAGCTGCACTGGCCTGAACCCCAGGATGAATTTCATTTAAGATACTTGTTATGTCCCAACCTCACTGCTATAATCCATGATTCCTTACCCTCCTTCTGTGAGCTCCCTTTCCCTAGATCAAAAACCTGCTCTCAGAATCTGGAATTCATTCCCATATACCAATTCATATGATTACCTCTCCCAAGGGATTTGCATCTTAATGGGGATCTACACTAGTAGGGAGGAGATTTGACTTTTGAACATGGGCAAATCAAGTGGTCTCTCTGGACCCCAGTTGCCTCATCTGTCCAAAGAGGTGGGGTACAATTGTAACTTAGCTGTTTTAAATCAAGGAGCTGGACCAGGTGATCTTTTGGGGAAAGATCTTTCTCCTGCACATATATCTATGAATTTCTAAGGACTAAAACTCCTCAAAGGGATTTCAATTATCAGACCGAATGGAGGACAAGAATGTTTTGAGGACAGGTGCATTTTCTTAACATCTGTGAAATAACACTGAGGATCTTAGTCATTGATGTTTAGACATTCTGCCCAGTGGCATGATCTCCTTGGGATATGCCTAGCCTAACTCTAGGTAGGGTCTGCCAAATTTGGTAGGCACATAGATACATATTAATATGTAGATACATATTAAGGGAAAGAGAAATGGTGCTTTTCTCAGTTCCTCATATATCTTCCACTTTCCTCTTCCTTGGCAATGAATTCTCTTACTTTTCCAGCTTCTTCCTGCAAAGGAAACCAAGTCCATGAAGAAAAAAAAAAGCTTGTAACTTTTACAAAATCATTTAAAGATTCTGTCCAACAAATGAAATATCCCCCAGAAGTCTTTGTGAAAAACACAGCCCCCCTGCTGTGGTATGAATGCAGCAGAGAGACAGTCTAAAACCCAGCCCAACTGGGACTGCAGAAGAAGGGGAGAAAGCTTTAGTATACATTTGGGAAAACAAAGAAAATCCTAATACTTTCTTCTCCAGACAGTCTCAGACTCTTTTGTGCCCTTGGGCCCTTGCCCAATTCTCTCATCTGCCTCAGTCTTCGTACTAAATTGGTTCAAGGTTTGGAGGAGAATTTTGGAGGGAGAGACGGAAGATGCTTGGAGTTCTTAAATGCTGAAGTCACCCCAAGGATGGAAACAGAGGATATCTCTGGCCACCAGAGGGCGATGCCACTGCGGAAAGAGCACCGAGTGATAAAGAAGCCAGAGCAAGAGTAGGTGGAAGTATAAGGCTTCTTGGAAAGCAAAAGCAGTCAATTGCATACATATGCAGGTGAGGAGGAGTGTGTGTGTGTGTGTGTGTGTGTGTGTGTGTGTGTGTGTGTGTGTGTGTGTGTGTGTGAGTGTGTGTGTGTGTGTGTCTTTATACAATAATTCATATGCCACTTCCACTACAAATTCACAGCTGTCCTCAGAAAAAGTCCTGGAAACTAAATGGGGTGGTATGCAGAAGCTTCCAGACGTTTTTTCTATTTGTGAAGGAAAAGGAATGTGTGGAGTAGAAAGTGAGAGTGAGACAGTCAGATAGACAGCTAGACACAGATAGAGTCCCTATGCAGAGCCTGTGTGTGAGCCCCCTGTCTGTGTGTGTGTGTGTACCAGGATCTCATCAGACCCATTAGACTAGGTCAAACACAAATAAGTCTAGATTTTCCTTCCTTTCTCTCCTCTATTCTTCCCCTCCCCCCCTAAAAAAAAGTTCAACTAATTTAAGTGAAGTATTTATTCATCTCTCTGCAATTCATATCCCCCTCTAATAAACTTCTTAAGGGCAAAAATAATGTCATATTCCCTCATTATATCCCTGTCACTTACCAAAATGTTCTGCTCATAGTGGGATCTTAATAGATGTTTGTTGAATTAAATGGAGTTGGTTAGATCCAGAAAATCTAAAACCCAGAGAGCATTTGGGAGTTAACCCTCTGAGCTTAGCAGAATTTCCCCTTCATTCCATTCCTGCTTCTTGTCCTGGTTCAGTGCTTTGGTGTATTGAAGGGTGAGGGTGGGAGGGACACCGTTGTGAAATGTGTCAAGAATTGACAATAGGGACAAAGGTAGAGTCCTAGGTATGATTGACTCTGAAGAGTGAAGGTCTCACTGGGTCATACAGTCCCAACTGTGAGAAGTAGAAAAGAACCTTAGGGATTTCTAGCCCAACCCATCTCATTTTCAGAGGAAGAAACTGAAGTCCAATAAGGTGTCTCTGATTTGTGAAGGATAGGAGTCTGACAGGTTTATATCAGTATGGAAAGTGTATCCATGGTGTGCAAGGTATGAAAGCATATGAAGGTGCATGAGTCTGGCCGGGTAAGTGCTCCCGTGTGTATATAACCCATATAATTCCCATGTGTAATAACCGTATGTCTGGAACACCTTTTGGAGTTAATGAAAGTGAGATTTCGGAGATGACTTTCCAGAAAGGGTTATTTCTTTGGCTGGCTTAAAAGTTTCATCCCCAGTTAAAATGCAAATGTTTATAAACAGTCTTTTTAAAAATGCAATTTAGCTGTACTGAAAGGAGCCTTTCAGAGAAGACACACCTAAAATCACACTATGTGGGTTTGTGTCTACTCTATCTACTCAAAAGCTTGCCCCTGACATCGTTTCACACGACAATAATTACAAAAGACCTCCAGCATTTTCTGTAGACAGCAGCTGGTGAATTTATTTGGAAAACAGGTAGTCTTTCACAGGATAGGCAGGTGTGAATTGTTGGTTGTGACTTGTGATCTGGATCTTTCCAGGGAATACTTACAAAGATGAGTTCACAGATCCATTGAAATGTAAAATGCAAATCTCCCAATGGGGTAACATATTAAACATTATCAATTATTTATATCTTACTGTGAATGAGTTTATCAGTCTTTCTCAACAGCAGGTTTTGATAGTGGTTAGAAGCACTATGACCAAAGCACTGAGCCAGGACAAGAATAAGGGAAAGGTAGCTCAGCTCCGTAGATTGAAGGTTCGGAAAACAAATGCCAACTTCACCGTTTCTCCTAGGGTGGGCCCTGATATGTGTACAGTAGTGCAGGCGGTGATTTGAGTGTGTTTCTGAGCAGTGCTCGGTGTTGCCTTCAGGGACAGTCCTGTACACCTGGACTCCCACCGGCCCAACTTCGATTCCCTCTCGCCCCTATCCACAGCTCCCTCCCTCCCGTCCTTACTCGCCCGTAGCTTCTGAAAGTTCCCAAGTTACTTGACATCACAAGTGGCGCAGCCAATAGGAGGCGGAGCTGGCGTTTTTGGGGGGGCGGGAGGGGTGGGCCCCACGTCTCCTGTGTCTGCCCTGCTCAGTGAATGGAGAGAAGGAGAACCGTCCAGCTCGCTCGCCCACCCCGTGCCCCCGCTGCTCCTGCCGCCACCACCACCCACCGCGCTCCGCAGAGCCTGCCGGAGCCAATCCCTCACCCCCCGCCCCAGCTCCAGCTCCAGGACCCCAGCTAGCTACCCGCCTTCCCACCTGGGCAGGTTGGGCGATGCGGAGCGGGGCAGCCCGAGCCCCGTGGATGGAGCCCCCGCCACCCCGTGCGCCCCTCTCCAGCGTCCCGTGCGCCTGAGCTCAGGACTGTCCCCGCTCCCCAGCACCCCCTCCTCCGAGCCGCCGAGGGCCCCCTGCCCCGCCCCCTCAGGCAGGAGCGCCGGTTCTCTAGCGCCTCGACTCCCTCCCTTTCCCCTTCCCCCGCCCGAGGCCGCCCCCGGCTGCGCTGCGCCCAGCTGCCGGCTCTCTGCTTCGCCGCAGCCTTCCCCGCTGCAGCCACCACTCCAGCGGCTGCTCTCGGCTGCATTCCGGCCGGCGGGACAGTCTCCGCCGGGCCCCGGGTGCTGCGCTGTGCTGCGGCCACGAGCGCGGCCAGCCTGGGCCCCCGGACAGCATGGCCCCGAGTCGGACAGAAGCCGGCTCCGCGCGCCTCTGGCGGGCGCTGGCGATGGTGCTCTCCCTGGTAAGCGCCCTGAGCTGGCCCCCAGCCTCAGCCTGCCCCACCAAGTGTACCTGTTCGGCCGCTAGCGTGGACTGCCACGGGCTGGGCCTCCGGGCGGTGCCCAGAGGGATCCCTCGCAACGCTGAACGCCTGTAAGTAGCCCCTCTCCGCTCCTCCCACCCCATCCCAGTCCTCTTCTTTTCCCTTACCAGACCCGGGCCACCCACCTGGGCTGTCCTGCAGCGACCAACCCCAGCGCACCCTCTGGAAAGAGGTCTGGACGGAGGACTCCTTTCTTTTTCCATGGGAGAGCTGAAGGCAACCTTCGCACCCAGTTTCCCTTTTCCAACGCCCCTCAGGCTGATTTTCAGGTCTACAGCCAGGTGGGCAGGAGTTCCCTCCCTGGTGGGGGGACGGCAGGCTATGCTCTGCCATTCTGAGTGTTGGTGGTAAGGATTCGAACCGGGAGGGGCTGCTCTAACAGGCTAAGAACGGAGCGCACCCCGAATAAAGCAGAGCTTGGGTGGGGGCAAGAGCTCTGTGCGACTTCGAGAGACTGGCACCCCGCTGGGTGGGTGTCAGTGTCAGGAGTCAGTACCAACGACATTGAGTTTATTTAGAGTCTAGAGGCTAGCCATCAGGAGGCTACCATGTCAAGTTAAGTTGAACGTGTGCGTATGTGAGAGAGCCGGCCCAACTTCAGAGGAACATAATGAATTTAGAAAGGATTCTTTAGAAACCTCCCTCCAGAGCTCAGACACTTTGAGATGCCAAATTGCAGTCCAGGTTCTTTTATTTTGTTTTTTAATGGCTCGGTTACAAATGCCTCAAAAAAAAAAAAAAAAAAGTGGGATCCAGAATGGAAATGCTGACGGGCCCCTTAAATGAGAAGGAGCGGTATAATCTTACAAACCGCACTCAGCTTCCTATCTTCTGTGTTTGGCAGTGGGGAGCCACTCTGAGTTTGATGGATTGACCCTCGTTTTAACCCCAATTGTGCAACCAAATATTTACTTTTCAGATGTCAACGTTTTGGAAAGGTTTATCATTTTTATACTCGAACAAAATTCAAAACTTGGACCTCTCTGGGACCTCTGAGACAGCGTTGCTGTGGTCCACAGTGATTGTGGAAGGAAGAGGGGAAGGACATGGTGGGAAGAAGGGGAAATGGACTAGGGAACCGAGCCCAGAAGTGGGTGAGGGCATTACTCATGAATGATAGGGGCTTCCTTGCTCTGTCTCTGCCACTCTGAGTCTTTCCCTAGTATATGAGGATGGTTTGTGTGGTTCCAAGTGGGTCTGAACTGTAAAGTGGAGTTAGGATGAGGATAAAATGATTATAATAATCTAACAGCTCCCTTTTAGGTTGGGTTTCAGAGCTTTACAATTTACAACGTGTTTTCCTCATGACCACACTGTGAGGTTGAACTGTGCAAAAATTATTACCACTTTGCAGGTAGGAAACTGATTCAGAGAAGTGACTTCTCTAACGACACATAGCTGGTACATGTCAAAGCTGGGAGTAGAGCAGTCTGGTGCCAATCACACCTTTTTTGGGTCTTCCTTGGTTCATATTAGTTCATCTTGGCTCAAGTCTCCCTGCCTTCAGCATTACTCAAAATGGCCCTCTGTCATGATTTACTCTAATTTTTGGAGCTTTTTTCCTAGGCCTCAACATTCTTGTTCAAGCACTAAGTCTGGCAGGAAGCATCATAGAATAATATTCAGTTCATTTCCAGAAACATGTATTAAGTGGCTACTGTATACAAAGCATTGTACTAAGTACTGGTATTAAAATGAAAAGGAGTCTTTTACAAATGAAGAGACTAGATCCAGGAGAAATAAATGTGACTTACCCAAGAGATTAAATGACTTGCTAAAGGTTGCATGGTTCACAAGTGCCTGGGTGAGAAATCACACCCAGGCCTTAGATCAACCTGCCTGCCTCATAGGGTTGTTAGGAGAATCAATCAGTCAGTCATTAAACATTTATTGAACACCTACTCAGTGCCAGGCACTATGCTAAGAGCTGGAATACAAAGAAAAGGCAAAAGACAGTCCCTGACTTCAAGGAGCTTACAATTTGATGGGGAAAATCATTCAAATGGTATCAATGGTATCAAAAGAAATAACTTAAAGTATAAATGTCAGTCTATGATAATAGCCAGTATTTACACAATAGTGCTTACTATTATCCCCATTAACAGTTGAGGAAACTGAGGCAATCAGAAGTTAAGTGACTTGCCCAGGATCACATAGCTGGTAAGTGTCTGAAGCTGGATTTGAACTGAGGTCTTCATGATTCCAGGCCTTAGTGCTCTATCCACTACACAGTCTAGCTGCTATTATTAATATTATTAATTATTATTATTATGTCTGATATTCTAATCTAATCCAAGTCACATGACTAATTTATGGTAGACCTTGGACTGGAACCCAGGCTTCTTGCCTCCCAGTCTATTCCTTTTTTCCACTAAACGGAAATGCCTCTATGATAAATATTTGTTTTATTGATATGGCTGGGTGGCTTATTTTATAAATCATGTTTCCTCTCCTCTTTTTTCCAGGCCACAATTATGATCTTATGTTAATGTAACAAATGTCAATGTAGGCCAACATCTGTAAACAGACTCTGGACAGAGTTCTAGATGAGGTGGAGATAGCTACTCTATGGTCACTGTACTGCCTCTAATTCTGTTTTTCTGTAAACAGAAACATCCACTTTGGACAAACTAAAAATTTGCACTTCTGAAGTGTCATCTCCCCACATCCATTGTGTTAGTGAGCTGAAAAATTGACTAGGGCCCATTTCCTGCTGCATTTGCAGACCAGTCCCAGGCTACAAGTACCATGTAGCAGCAAGGTTCCCTCCTCTCCCCAACTCGATGCCACATCTGCTTGGGGGTTTCTGGGTACCAGATAATTTCTGATTGGATTGACTAATGGTTCTTCAACCTACAGTGATGACTCCTAACTAGAGGTCAGGGGAGAATTAGAAGAAAAAGGAGAGAGTGATATAGTAAAAAGAACACTGAATTTGGAGTCCAAATAACTCACAGTTACAGCAACAGGAAAAGGCTAAATCTTTCCCACCTCCTTGTTGTGGCTTACAATCCTTTGCTAATCTTATAGCTCTGATACTTATGCTGAATTCTCCTCTTTCCAAAAGTCTGTCTCTGCCTAGGAAATTAAATCTGTCTTCTTGGATCTTGCTGCCCAAGAATCCTTATCTTCCCATTGCCCACACCCTTCACACACCCACATCCAGAAGGCTAAGGGTTAAGGAACTCTTGGAACTCCTCCAGAAGATGGGGTTCAGGAACTTCCAATAAGCATACCACATGGTTTCCCTCTTCATGGCTGCCTTCTCTTGGACTAAGATAGTCATGCCTCTGCCTCTCCAAGTTTGGGACCAAGAACTTGAATTTGGGATCCCCGCACTCCACTAGGACTCCACAGGTGAAAGCACACTCTGTTCCCATATATTCTTTCCCAAAGCAGTCTTTAGTGGCTCTTGGGTGAGGAGGATCCCTCCCCAACCCAAGCACACAGGTCCTATTTTAACTTTGCTCTAGTTTGTCTTCTGAAAAAGGGAGAGGGGAATCTTTGGTTGAAGACTTTCTGTTAGAGATGAGCACAAAGATATAGCTGCTCCTAAAACAGTCCAATCAATGAACAAATATTTGTCAAACACTATATACCAGCTACTGTACAAGGTGATGAGAGTACAAAGACAAAAAGGAAATAGTTCAGTCCCACAATAGTCTGAAGCAACTGGGTAGTGCAGTGGATAGGACATCAGACCCAGAGTTGGGAAGACTGGAGTTCAAATACAATCTCAGACATTTACTAGCTGTGTGACCCTAGGAAAGTCACTTAACCTCTGTTTCCCTCAGTTTCCTCAGCTGTGAAATGAGGACCTATCTCACAGGGTTGTTGCGAGGATCAAATGAGATAATATTTGTAAAGTGCTCAGCACAATACCTGGCACATAAGTGCTATATAACTACTTATGCCCTTTCCTTCCCAGCCCTCACCCCCCATCTGAGCCAATCCGTTCGTCCCCAGGTACCGAGAGGCATCCTACTCGTGACACTTAGGGGTATTTCCATGCCCTGTATAGAAAAATACAGACAAAAGTCCAGACAAAGACTGTACATGCCCTGTTAGCTTACTAGCTTGAGCAGGGGACTAGAAATCCTCTGGTTAACCTCCTATACTTACATGATGTTTGATCACCTCTCTGAGTCTATTTCTTCCTCAATAAAATGGGGGTGAAAAATACCTCAAAGACTTTGCTCCATAGAATTATTTTGTCTCCTAAAAGAGATGAGGGATGTTAGATGCTTAGAATATCTCAGAGTCTGTGAGCATTGTATGAGCTATCAGTAATGGTAGTTGGGCATCATACATGTTTCCCTTTGTTTTGAGGTGTTATTGCCTCCCTGACCAAGGTATAGAGGATAAACATCTGGTTTGTAACAGCTGGCTCAGGCAGGACCATAATAGAATGCAGAAGTAGCCAAACTATCACCATTTCCCCATGCCATTTCTTCCCCTTTTCCATCCTCTCAGTGCAATTCCACAAACATTTATTATGCACCTACTACATACAAAGCATTGTAGTAGATAAACATAGTGAATATACAAACTAAAGCGGGCTCTGCCCTGAAGAAACTTGGATTCTACAGGAGGATACAACTACATACACACACGCACACACACATATACATATTAAAAAGAATGACAACCACCCAACAATTCGTGGAAGGAGAGAATAGTGAAAACAGGCCTATTAGGACAGAAAGCTCCTTACCTGATCTGAGACTCAAAGAAAGCTCCGGCATGAAATTTCAGTTCCACAACCTCTCCCAGGATCTTGGGCATTTCCAGGTTATGCCTGGCCATAATAAAAATGTCTCTGAGGATGAATTTTTGTTTGTTTTCAATTGTATATAGCAAAGAAAGCTAACGACTTAACTTAAAGAATATTGTATTGGCATGAGAGTAGAAACTTTACATTTCTTTCTAAGAGGCTTTTAAACTTCCCATGGCTTTTCTTTTATGGGCAACAGCTATGTTAGCTTTGAAATCAGATGCCTTGCAACCATTTTTTTCTGAACTTGAAAGGATGAAAAATACCTTTTCATGAGGAAGAAGAAACTGTCCAATTAGCTTTCCTCCCTCCTTCTCCCCTAGGTCCTGCCCCCCTCAGGAATCAACTGGCTCCTTCTCCAAAGGCACTTTTTAAGTAGATATTTTTTTTATTTTTTTTTTCGAACTTGACAAACACCATCGATGGTGCTTCATGTACAAAAGAAGAACAGAAGAATAGATTTGTTTGTAGAATTGCAATTCTCTATCATGTACAGCTACAGTCAGCATGTTAGGTCCAAAGATGCCTGATTTCTCTATTTCCCCTTCAACTTTCTTTTCTCGATTGTGTGCACTTAAAAAAAAAAAATGTTTCAGTGACAATTATTCAGGAAGGTAGGTGGGGCAGTGGATAGAGCACTGGACCTGAAGTCAAGAAGACCTGAGCTCAAATTGGCCTCAGGAACTAACTAGCTTGACCCTGGGCAAGTTGCTTAAGTTTTCAGGCTTAGTTTCCTCATCTGTAAAATGAGGGTAATAATAGCACCTACCTTGAAGGGTTGCTGTGAGAATAAAATGAGATATTTGTAAAATGTTGTATAAATACCAGCTTTTTTTTGCATCAGTATTTCTTCCTCCTTAGTCCTCCTTGAGAAATGTAAAACCCTGTAACCAATAAGCAGTCAAGCAAAAAATAAAATAAAATTCATTTGTTGGCAGAGTCTAAAAATGTATATCTCATTTTGTACCATTAGTCTCTTGCCTCTCTATCAAGAAGTTTGTTTCATCGTTGGCTCTCTGGAATTATGGTTGGCCATTGCATCAATCAGACCTCTTAGTTTAAAATTTTTTTTAAAAATATCGTAATTGTTGTATAAATTAACCTCTTGGTTCTGCTCACTTTACTCTGCATTAGTTTATACGAGTCCTCCCAGGTTTTTCTGCAATTATTCCTTTCATGCTGTCTTAGGTTGGAATAAAATTCTACTATATTCATATACCACAATTTATTCTGCCATTCCCCAGGTGATGCACACCCTGTCAGTTTTCAGTTCTTTGCTATAATAAAAAAGGGCTGCTTTGGTTATTTTTGCATGTTTAAATTTGCAAGGCATTTTTATTCACAATATCATTTTGATGAAAATAGGAATAAGGATTACTCAGAGAATCATTTGAACTCTCCTTTACAGGGGGAACCCTGTTAAATTGCCAATAATTGAATGAGTATCCAAGCTGGGATCTGTGTTCCAGCTTCTCCATCATTGTGTCAGCACTTCATAGGAGAAAAGAACTCCTTACTGTCTCTTATAAACTACTTACATTTTTTTCCCCAACTAAGGAGGTGACACCCACAAGAAAGCTAAATAAACACAGAGGAGATTTTGGTGTAATTTATTATCTGTGTAGCGAAGATAGGGACTGAGAAGGGAGGAAGTGAATGGTGGCTGAAATGAAAACATTTACCATGTAGCCCAGAGTAAACAGATGTTGCCTTTACCCTTTAAAGTACAAAAGAAGTCCACAGATGTGATTCTTCTCCAACCACAACTTCAGCCTAGAAAAAAAAAAGAGAAGAAAAAGCAAGACGGATGAAAATGAACCCTCACAGGCTCTCTTCCCCCTTTCCTGCCAAGAGACAGGCAGGGTCCATTTTTCACCGGCAGAGAGGTGGTGGCCCCAACAACAAAGGGCAGGAGTGAGGACAGGAATGGACATCTTTGGCTTTTAGCTTGGCCCTAGCACATGCTGGAGACTGCTGTATTTAAATAAACATTTCCTGTTTGTAAGGGAAAACGGCAAAAGGCTGAAACGTGAGAATGTGGTAACTTAATTTTCTCCATCACTCCAGATGACGTCAAGCTTCCCTGGTGGTTATGTCCAATAAAAACCAACACTGTGTCATAGACTTTCCCTCACTTGACCACAATGGTTCCAAGGTCAACCAGGCAGCTCCCTGAGCAGCTGGACAGTAGGACCTAACATCCCGGCATTTGTAGCCACTGGAGACCAAAGAACTTATTGAAATGATGAGACGTTTGGCATTGTGGCTTCTGATTGAAGAGATGGCAACATGGTGCAGGGGGACAGAATGATAGGAGTATTTTCTTTACTACTACCTATGTCCCTTTCAACCTTAGTCTTGTTTCTTTGGGCCTCAGTTTCCTCATCTGTAAAATAAAAGTGCTGGGCTTAGATTATCTCTGGCTGCCTTTGGGGGTAACTGACATTCCATACTCTTTGCTCTGTCCTCACTTTTCTCCCTACCCCAGTCTAGACAGTTTTGCCTGGCTGGACTAATGTTATGGTCCCCCCCTACTGTTCCCAGTAAACTTGCCCTGATTGGCTCCATCTCTATTAAGTGAAGAGTACTGTTAAAGTGGTTTATATCTTTTCCAGGGGCGTGCTACCTTGTGGTTCATTTAAATAAATTCTTTATTTCATTCGTTTATTTATTTATCTTCTGTGTGGATTTTCACGGGGGAATTTTTGGCCCTGGTTTAAAAAAAATGCATTCATTCCTTCTATCTTTCCTTAAATACCTCCTTTTACTGACTTCCCGTGTCTGCCTCTGTTATTGCTTTTTACTTGAAACAGCTGTATTTACTAGTGTGCTCCACCCTCATTATGTAAGATGGTCTTAACCCTTTCAGATTTGGGAAGGCATTCATGGTCTCCTGGGGGTTAATCCCCATTCTTCAGGAAGCTTTTCTAGGACACTCTAGACCCTAAGTGAGCTAGTAAGAGAGGGCTGGCCTGCTGTGGCACACTCTGGTCTATTTCCTAAGGCAATCTATTACCCATAATGCCCCACCCTTAAATTTAAATGGGACTATCCCAGTTGGGAAGAGAGAGTGGAAAGAGGACACTCATGTAATGAGGGGGATTGTATAGTGGAAAGAACACCCTGGATCTGTAGCCAGAAGACCTGATTTGAATTCTGGCTATGTTTTTAGGCTCCTAGAGGACAGGGACTGGTTCTATCTCAGTCCACCAGCATTTATTCAGATCTTACTAGGTGCTATCTTTTTTTCGTTCTTTTTCTTTTTAAGCTTTGTCCTCTTATGCCCATGGCCTTTTACCTGGTGAGTACTTAAGTCAGTCAAGTATGCATTTATTAAGCAGTTACTCTTGTGTCAGGCATGGTACTGAGTGCTGGGAATACAAAAAGAGGCAAAAGGCAGTCTACTCCCTGCCCTCAAGGGGCTTACCATCTAATGGGGAGACAGACAACAGGAAAACAAGTGCAACTCAGTGGAGCATTTACAAAGGAATATTTACTTCAAAAGGTAAAATCACATACAAAGTTACTCCTCCTAGCACTGGGGAGGAGTAATTCCCACCCCCTCCCATCTCAATCTCTAGGGAGGAGAAGGGGATTTGGGTCACAGTTTAGTGCAGTTCCCACAGAGCACAGCCCCAGTTTCAAGCCTAACCCTTCCTGCACTTGAATCTCAGGCACGCCGGCTCGAGTCCCATGCTATGCTGACTGGCTGTACCACTCAGCCTGTAATCCAGGCTCCAAGGTGGCCAAAGGGTCACCTTTGGCACCTGAAATTAAGGAGGACAAATAAGGAAGAAAAGAAATAAAGAGCCCCTGGGCCACTTCTCAAGAGCTAGGACAAGTGAGAGGTAACTGGGGAAACTGTTACCAGTTCAGTTCATAGTATCTACTCTGGTGCAACAGATAGGTAGCTGTTGCCTGAGAAGAATATAGTCATAAAGATGACGGAAAGAGAGTGACTAGCTCCAAGATGTGGGCAGCCAGTCAAAGTAGGCTACCTCTAACCAAACTGTAGGAGACACATTTGAATTTAATTGTATGACCTTCATCTCTCTGAGCCTCAGTTTCCTTTTCTTTAAAATGAGTGGATTTGTCTAGATGACTTTGGTCAGATCCCTTCCAGTTCTAAATCATATGAACCAAGTATTAGTGTTTTCCACAACAGAGTGAGCGCCTTAGTTCTCATTTGTTGCGGAAACTGCAGCTGCCCAACCTCCTAAACACTTATACATTTCTTCCCTACCTGCAGGAGTGTGGGTATTGCATTCCTGGGCACAGTGGCTCCCTTGGAATAAATTA
The DNA here is from genome assembly GCF_900497805.2 of Vombatus ursinus. Classification (NCBI taxonomy): domain Eukaryota; kingdom Metazoa; phylum Chordata; class Mammalia; order Diprotodontia; family Vombatidae; genus Vombatus; species Vombatus ursinus. The sequence continues at coordinate 11,122,214 of NW_020954641.1, forward strand.
CTTTGGAGGAGGGGTAAGGGATCTGGACATGATGAATGCTGAGGGTGATAGTATTCTGGGTTTGGACTCCACTGCTTTTGTGGTCCTTTCATTCATCTATTTCCAGCTTTCCTAATAGGGCCTGGTATCCCATAGAGAGTATTGTAGACCCCGATTCCACAGCATGTCCAAATTGAGAAGCAATTTGGAAGGTTAGTCTTCTGCTTACTGCAGAGTTTTTATGTGGTCTGAGGTTTGCATTGCATAAATATATTATCATATGTTGGGGTGGATGATTCTGCTGAGGCCTCACTGGCCTGCAACATCTTAAGCTTCCCTTACTTGGGTTCTATTCCCTCAGACCTCATTTCTGAAATGCTGCTAAGATTCTTTAGTTTAGACTCATAGTGAATTTCTGTTAGAATATAATTTCTCTGTTGAATTTTTTTAGAATCCTTAGACTTATTCCTTCCCCATTAGGATGCTACATTCCATGTTGCTAGGCTTTTTTTTTTTTCCTTTACTTTTACCCTGGAAAATTTTTCTGCCTGTGGAATCTACTCCCACCACTATCAGAACTGAGTTGGTTTCTGCTTCATCAGGCCAATGGTTTTCTCTGGCATCTCAGGTATCTTCTGTAAGACAAATAGTATGTTTTCCATGGGCAACATTGGCACAGGAAACAAAATTGCAGAGGAACCAATGGGGCTGGTACCCTTTGCTATTTCTCCATCTCTGCCTTGGACCTCTGTACTCTCAGTACCCATGTGTTTTTCATGTTGAATTGTAGCAAAACAGCCCCCTTTCTACTTATAATCTCACAGAATAAAAATAAAATAGAATTGTTGAGCTCAAATCTCTTTTTAAAAGTGTGTGTATGGTGTTTTTTTTATATTTGACCTAAGTAATTGTGTTTGGAAGCTAGTGCCTTTTAAACCTTTGACTCTAGAGATGTTGGAAATGTCCCACTGGGGGGGGTACCCATTGGTTGGAGGCAGGATTATGGAGTGGGAGTTTAGAAATTTAGCTTGTAGTCTCATCTCTTCTATTAAATGTCATGTACTCATTCCTACCCGTTGGTTTGGTTTATCATCTTCTTTGCCCTGACCTCTTAATGACCTTCTGCTTATCTACTTGGCTGTGACTCAATTGCCTTGCTCTGGTCTATAGCCCTTCCATTCTATGACCTTGGGAAAACAACTTTACTTTTCTGGGCCTCAATTTACTGGTCTTTAAAATGAGGGCTTTGTAGCATTCTCTAAGGCCCCTTTCAGTTCTAATATTTGAGTAAAATGTAAGCTTCTTGAAGGTAGGTTTCAATAATTTCTCTGTGTCCAGTGCCTTGAAAAATGATTATCTTGAGATGATGAGACTACATGCTCATGTACTGCTGCTTACCTCCTTACTCAGTAACATCCTATCTCCCAAACTCCAGGCATTTTCATTGGCTGTCCCTCATACCAGGAATTTTTTCCCTTCTCACCTCTACCTTTTAACCTCTCTGGCTTCTTTCAAGGCTTAACTAAAATCCTACCCTTTCCTGGGTCTCTTTAATGTTAGTTCCTTCCCTTTGATAGCTCCGATTTGTCTGGAACATATCTTATAATAATATTAATAAGAAAAATAATAGCTAACATTTATATAGTGCTTACTATGTGCCAGGCACTGAGTTAAACACTTTACAATTATCACATCATTTGATATTCAAAACAAGCCTGGGAGGTAAGTTGCTATTATTATCCCCATTTTATAGTTGAGGGTACTGAGGCAGATAGAGGTTAAGTGACTTGCCCGGGGTCACACAGGGAAGAAGTGTCTGAGGCTGGATTTGAACTCTGGTCTAGTAGCCTTTGTTTGTATATAGTTGTCTGCATGTTATATCCCTGTTTTTGCCTTTCTTTGTATTCCTATCATTTTGCATCATGCCTGGCTGATTGACTTAACTTTAATTGAATATTCTATGGTTCTCAAAGGGGCTATTTGGTTTTGTGACCAGATTTTCCCCTTCTCTTTGCTGTCTCACTTTCCTTTCCTACCAGATGCTTATCTGTGGGCTTTGGGGCTTTCCATAGTTCACAGACAAGAATTCTACACCCTGGATTTGGTTTGTGCTTTAACCTTAAGTTTCTTGCCTGGAGCAGAGCGTAGCTTAGTGTACGGCATCTTCAGACCAGATTACTTTTCTGTGCCTTCCTTCTTTTACTCCTAACCCCATTCTCTCCTTTGGCTTTGATGTTTCTTCTGGTTAACTGACTGCCTTCCTAGACTTTTGTTCATTCATATTGACTTACTTTCAGGATTCGTAATCTCCTGATTCCTATCTGCTTGCCTCATGTTTGATCCACTGTTCAGTTTTGGCCTCTAAGACATGTATATATATGCATATATACACATATATACATACACACACATACACACGTGTATACATAGATATATACAGGTATATATGCATACATGTGTGCATATACATACATACATACACATTTACAAACACATATACATAGACACATATACACACTCTCCTTCTGCTTACCTGCTTGGCTTCAAACCACTTGCTTTACACTGGCCTTCATTTCTTGAGTATGTCTTGGCTTCACTCTAAATTCCTGGTTCCAGTCTTTTGGCCCAACCTCAGTGCCTTGTGACTGTCCAGCTTTCGTGCCTTACCCTGTCTTTGTTCTCAGTTTTGTCCTGACTCTCAGTCTTTGCCATCTTCTCTTGTTGTCTTTCATTAGCTACTTGTGCAGTGACATTTTGGATATGAGATCAAAAGATTGTAGGATGACATCAGGAAGGAACCATAGAGATCCTGAAGGTTCTTAACCTCAAGATTTACAATGACTTAAGGTTTGGGTTTCAGACAGAATCTTCTTAGCTCTGGCTGACAGTTCCAAAGTAGCGATGTTCTTAGAAAGCCCCCCAAACGTGGCCCTGACCTGTATATATCACATCATTTGTGATCATCATTATCAAAAGCATTTTGTAGCATATGACAGTTTACACATAATACCTTTGGCTGCTGGGCTTTATTTAAGGCAAGTTAAATAGTTATAGTTAATCCTTGAGTTTGTCACTGCCTGCAAACTTCATTCATGCAAAGTAGGGGATTTTAATGCACGGATATAGGGAGTTTGTTTTTATGGAAAGGCTGAGAGGTATGGGAGTGAGTTACAGAAATTTCAGGGATGTCAATCTGTCCTATTCTGCCCTCCCCCTCCACCTCCGGTTCCATTCAGCTCTGTAATAGATATGGAATACAGCCATCATTCCAAGTCCTTCTGATTTTAGCTGGGCTTCTCTAAACCAGTTTGATTGGTGCTACACTAGTGCATTATGGCAGTTAAGTGTCTTCCACAAATGCTAATGCCTCACATTGAGGCAGCTAAATGGTATGGTAGATAGAACACAGGACTGGAGTCCAAATCCAGTCTCAGACTCTTACTAGTTGTGTGATCCTGGGCAAATCACTTAACCTCTGTTTGCCTCAGTTTCATCATCTCTAAAATGGGAGTAATAATAGTACCTACCCCTCAAGGTTGTTGTAGAGATTAAATAAGATGATCTTTGTAAAGTACTTTGCACAGTGCCTGGCTTATAATAAGCGCTGTATAAATAAAATTTAGCAGAGTGCCTGGCACATAGTGAGTACTTAATAAATGTTTAATTTCTTCCTTCTACTCACTCTGGCAAGATTGACAAAACTGAGTTGTCCTACTGTTGTTGGCCATCTTAGTCTTGCTCTGGCCTCCATAGTACTTGTGTTTGCCTCGGCTTCAGACCACTCCCCAATTCCAGACCCCAGACCCTTGGCTTAATATTGTGTATGGAAGGGCTCATTGGTAGTTCCTTTTGATTTTGGGGTACTCTTTGCATTTCATAATTAATAAATCATAGAAACTCTGCAGACATTAGGATCAGATAAGGAATTTTAGGGCTCCAGCAAGAACTCTCTCAGTAGTATTTTTTGGGCTTCATGAATTTCAGAATACCAGACTACCTGTTGATAGTATAGACTATCCAGTCCTTTAAGGGCAGGGCCCATGATCTACAGGAGATGAGTCTACATGTCCATGATCTCTACAGCTCCTTACCCAGCATCTCACGTAATTGGACCCTGTTAGTTGTTGCTCCCTGGAGGAGATGATGGTCTTTGGTTTGTGTGCATGGGGCAAATCAAGTTTCCATCACAAGTCAAGGGTCCTCAACTTTTTGCCGACGCTATATGGCTAATACAGGATAGCAATCTGTTTTTCCTTCTCTGACTGAAATGACTGACAAGGGAAGGGCCACCATGCTTGATTCAGAAATGAGATTTATGGTCTTGTGGAGAAACATTGGAACAATGAAGAAAACTGCACTAAGCCCCTAGGAATAATTGATGAAAAGTGAATTCCACTCATCCCCTTTTAATGGTACAAATATGGAGAAAAACTTGCACTTAATGAAAAAAAGTTGAAGTGGAATTAAAAAAACTCATGGGAAAAATACTAATCTGAGAACAATTGTATCAGAGAAAGTCTTCAAGTGTGCCTTAGCAGCTAGCTGGCAAACAGCTCGAGCTCTGAATTTTATTAGAGTCCTCAACTATGCACAGAACACTGACCTTATTTGAGAAGTATTTCACAAACACTGTCACTTTGTTCATGCAGCAGTTTAGGGTGCCCATAAGTAAGGGGATATAGGGCTGCATTATGGGGGGACATCTCTGCTCCACTGGATGCTCTGGGCCTTTGGCATCAGTTCCTTTGTGTTGTCTCTGGCAAAGAGGGTAGAGGCCTCTTCCTTGTTCCTTTCTGCAGGATCTGTCCAGGCAGATGTTGAGAAGGAGGAGTATCCTTTTAGAGATGGTTTGGAGAAGCAGGAAGGTGAGGGCAGGGTTAGTCCTGAGAGGGAATGGTTGAGAACCTTCCCTTGGCTAGCAATACTCTTCTCTGATTGCTCCATCTGATCCGTGGAGACTCATTAGTAGTGGTTCTGAAACAACATTCACCTGGTTCCTTTGGAAAGAGTGGGTTGTGGATAACAAGAGCCAAGGGTTGAGTGGAACATGTGCAACATGTGCACCATAACTCTTCCAGCTAGAAGCTGGCACCTCCCTTTCCATGTCTTGCCAGTTTACAAGTATAGAGGTTACGCTCCAGAACCTGGTTCTCTTCCATCCCCCTGCCTCCTCCTTCTTCTCTCCTAACAGGCATAGGCTTTGCACTGTGGCGTACTATAAAGGGTAATGGATTTGGAGTTGGAAAGACTGGGTTCAGAGTCTGGCCCTGGGACTTACTGTCTGGATGACTTTGGGAAAGTCACTGAGACTGCCCTTAAGAAGCTTACATTCTATTGGGGGAGGCAACATAAACATCAGGGGATAAGTATATACAAAATAAATAAAAGGCCTGTTTTGGTGGGGAGGGAGTAAAGGGGAGGGTCTTTAAAGTTGATTTCAGCTCAAAAACCTATAAATGATTCTCTTATTCATTCTTTTGCCACCTTTAACTATTCCAAAAAATGAAATGTTAGTGCTAACTTTTCTCAGTGTAAACTGGTCTTATATTTTAGCCTTTAGTCTTAATATATTTAGTTTCTAGAAAACTTAGCACTGATCATAGATTCTCAAGGTGTAAGGGAGACTGAAGATTATTTCATCTAAACACTCCAAATTTACAGAGAGTGAATGGGGAAGTGACTTACTCAGCATACTAATAGCAGAACTGGGTTCTTTATATCTGACTTCAATTTGGTCTGAAGGAGGAACCACTCAGAGACACCAGAACCCAATAATGATGCAAGCAGATTATAGGTAGGTGAAAGGCAAGCTCAAGTTCCTGGGCTGATGGCCTGACATGTGAGCTTGGTGTGCCATGGGATGTAGGTGGGGGCAGGCATACCTGGTTAATGCTATATGGATGATTAGTTGAGGAGATGATGTCAAGGAGGGAAGGAAGGTAGAGAAGGGAGTATATCAGATAGGAAAATTTTAGAGGTGATGAATTTCTTTAAAGCACAGGGACACTGAAGGGTGAAAGGCAATTCCTACCATAGGGAACAAATTGATTGAGGTCTTGGGAGGCAAAGTCCAAAAAGTAAAAACTGAGCAAAGGAATCTTGGGAACTGAGACCAGAGCAGGAATCTAAAATGGCCGGCCTGTTGCCTCACGGGAGTTTTTAACTACTTTGAGTTGTTTTTCTTCTAATTACTTCATACCACAAGATGGAAACTGATCTGCTGTGTTTAGATGTTCATTTTAATGCATTCTGGAGAATTTCCCATAAGTTTTCCCCTTATCCTCCACCGCACCCTCTCTTGTGCATTTCTAAAAATTTTGTAAAGCCAAAATCTCTTCTGGGCTCTCTCTCCCCTTAGTAGAATCAGTTACATTCTGATTATAGTCATAATCTGGAAGGATCTCTTTCCCTTTTTAAAACTGGAAGCATGGACTTCGAAGACTTCACTATGGTTTCTTTGTATGTGTTGCTAATGATCAAAGGACTTCATTGCGAAACAGCAATTCGTGAGCAGCATGGTGCTGAAAACGAGTCCTGTTAAATACCACTTTGTGTAGCCAAATGGGGAGAACAACTTTGTCAAGGTAGGAGGACGTGGCTTTAGGGCCAGTATTCTTAATCTGAGATCCTCGAACTTTTTTTTTTAACAAAAAAATATTTTGCAAACTATTTAAATATATTTGTTTTCCTTTGTAGTCCTATGTAATTTATTTTATACATTTAAAAAAAATTATTCTAAAGCATCCATAGGATTCACCAGACTGCCAAAGGACATCCAAGATACACAAAAAGGTTAAGAATCCTTTCTCTAGTGAATTTACTGCTATTGCACTGTGGTACATAGACAACAATGGACCAAGATTCTGGATCCCAGACTGCCTTTGTGTGATCTTGAGCTAGTCCCTTTAGTCCTTTGGGCCTCAGTTTCCTCACATGTAAAATGAGATTGATGTTGGATGATCTTATCTATTAGGTCTCTCCCAATACTATGGTTCTGGGATTAGATGATCTTCAATTGCGCAGGCCTGAGAATCTGTATCTGAACACTAGTCAACTCAGGCCAATCCAAGGGAACTTCCTATGGGCTGAGAGAAGAGTCCTAGATTACTAGCTCAGGAAGTATCTGCGCTATATGATTCTAGGCCAAAAAGTCCATGTTGTACCATTGCAAATATCCTCCATTAAATTTATTTCATTTTAAAATAATATCCTAAAAATAACAAAATTTGTCTGGAAGAACAAAAGGTCAAGAATATCAAGAGAATTGATAACCAAAATGTGAAGGAGGATGACCTAGCCATACCAAATTTCAAACTGTATTATAAAGCGATAATTATCAAAACACTCTGGTACTGCTTAAGAAATAGAGTGGATCAATGGAATAGATTAACAACCCAAGACATTTTAGCAAATAACCACAGTAATTTAGTGTTTAATAAACCCAAAGATCCAAGCTTTTGGGATAAAAACTCATTATTTGACAAAAACTGCTGGGAAAGCCAGAAAACAGTATAGCAAGGACTAGGTATAGACCAACATCTCACATTGTATATCAAGATAAGGTCAAAATAGGTACATGATTTACACATAAAGAATGATACCATAAACAATTTGGGAGAGCATGGAATAGTTTACTTGTCAGATCTATGAATAAGGGAAGAATTTAGGACCAAACAAGATATAGAGAGCATTAATAAATGTAAAATGAATAATTCTGATTACATTAAATTTAAAATTTTTTGTATAAACAAAACCAATGCAACCAAAATTAGAAGGAAAACAGAAAACTAGGGAAAAAAAACTTTACAGCGAGTACTCTGATACAGGTATCATTTCTCAAATATATGGAGTACTGAGTCAAATTTATAAGAATACAAGTCATTCCCCAATTGATAAGTGGATATGTCAAAGGATATGAATAGTCAGTTTTTAGAAGAAATCAAACCTATCTATACTCATATGAAAAAATGCTCAGAATCACTATTGATTAGAGAAATGCAAATTAAAACAACTTTGAGGTACTACCTCACACCTATCAGTTTGGCTAATATGACAAAAAAAGGAAAATGTTAGATGTTAGAGGAGGTGTGGGGAAACTGGGACACTAATGCCTTGTTGGTGGAATTGTGAACTGATCCAACCATTCTAGAAAGCAATTTGAAACTATGCTCAGAGGGCCATAAAACTGTGCATGCCCTTTGATCCACCAATTCCACTGTTAGGTTTGTATCCCAAAGAGATTTAAAAACAAAAAGGAAAAGAACCTATTTGTACAAAAATATTTATAGCAGCTTCTTGTGGTGACTAAGAATTGGAAATTGAGGGGATGCCCATCAATTGGAGAAAGGCTGAACCCGGAAAGACTTATATGAACTGGTATGGACTGAAGTGAGCAGAACCAGGAGACCACTGTACACAGTAACAGCAATACTGTAGGATGATCAATTGTGAATGACTTAGCTATTCTCAGCAGTACAGTGATCTAAGACAGTCTCAAAGGACTCATAATGAAAAATGCTATCTGCCTCCAGAGAAGAAACTGATGTTGGCTGAATACAAACTGAAGCATATTCTCATTCTCTCTCTCTCTCTCTCTCTTTCTTTTTCTTCCAGTCTTCTTGCACAAAATGACTAATATGGAAATGTTTTACATGATTGCACATGTATAACTTATCAGATTGATTATTCTCTCAGGGAAGGGGGAGACAAGGGGGAGGGATAGAATTTGGAACTCAAACCTTTTTTTTTTTAAGAATGTTAAAATTGTTTTTACATGTAGTTATGGACAAAATAAAATCTCATTAAAAAAAATATCCTGTTCCTCTCAACACCCATTGAGTCAAGGCTTTGAACACCTGACATAATTACCATTTAAGGAGTAACCCAGTTCATTAATGGTATTCATTCATGATAATGGCTTAGTGGTATTCAGTTATTAGTTCCTTTTAGTTGCAAATTCTGGGCTTTGGGCTGGGTTCTTAGGACATTTCCCTTCTACTAAAAGCCCCCAGGAATTAATTTTTGCTCAGCAGAAGCCATCTGTAAGGAAGAGTTCTTCACATCTTAGGTCTTGGTGACAACAAGTAGAATGGGGAAGGTAACATAGTGTCTCAGGGGAATAGTGTATGGAGAGAAGACAACCACACCACACTTGTGGGAGGCTAGCAAGCTGAGTAAACAGTGCTATGTTTAACATCTTGAGAAGCAGTGTGAGATAGTATTTAAAGCCTAGAGACCTGTATTCAAATCCCAGCTTCAAAACTTAGGTTATAGAATTTAGACTGAGAAGATGCATTAAAGATCATGGACCCCAGAGGGAAGAAATAGCTTCACCAAGGTCACACAGGTAACAAATAACAAAGCTCTGATTTGAACTTAAATTATCTGATTTAAAAATCTAGCGTCCTTTGTAACATACTTGATGCCTCTACTGTTTACTAGCCATGTAACTAAAGGCATTACCTTTCCTTTCTGATCTGTAAAATGGGAATGGTAACCTTTGTACTAACAATGTCAAAGTGCAATATCACAGTGTTATTGTGAGGAAAGTGCTTTGCAAACCTCCAAAGCTATGGAAACGTGGGACATTATTACTGTGAATGTTATTTTAATGTTCTGAGCTGTTTCTTTGAATTCAGTGACAGAAAGTTTACAGTACCCCGGTTCCTATTCCTTCTTCCCTATTTTCACCTATATAGTCCAAGCACTAGCAGACAGTTTCCGTGGAATGGAAAGGAGAAGAGAATAGGAACTGTGGCAAAACCCTAGAATTTCCAAATTGGAAGAGACCTGGACTCTCTCGGAAAGTTCCCACTTATGCTACTTTCCCAATTGATATGGCCTTTGGCTCTTTACCTGAGTCTGAGCTCTGCATGGGGTGCATTCCATCTGTTAAAGCAACACCCTCATTCCCTTCTGAAAAGACTGTGGAACCATCATCCAAAGATTTGGTAATGGGCACTAGGTATCTGAGGTGAAAGGTGAAATATTTTTTGTGGTTTTAAGAAGTCAGAGATGGAATTGAGGGTAGACTGATCTTTTTCCACTACATCCAAACCCACAATTTTACCTGTTTTTCTTTTATTTGAGCAGACAAAATGATAATATAACAATGGCAACACAGAATAATGAGACCAATTTATTCCAAATAAAGTAAAGGCCAGCCACTTAACTATAGGATATATATGTTACAGAAATAAAATTTGATCACTTTAACTATCATTCACTTACTGGAACTAGTCGAATGATATATTTCCTAGTAGCATTCTTTGGAGAAAGTGCTTTAAGGAATACATAAGACTGATTTGTAACAAGTATATCAAGTAGGCTAACAGCACCTAGTAGTAGGAAAAACATTTCCCCTCTTTGAAGCTCAGTTTTCTCTTTTGTAAAGTAAGGTGGTTAGAATCGCTAGTCTCTAAGGGTAGAATGCTAAAAGGGATCTTAAGTAAATATAATACCCCTAATATTTTTGAGCATTTTTAGAAGTAGTTTGTTCTCATGAGGACTTTTAAATATTCTCCTGGAAATCATGTTTACACTATATATTTGCTTAGCAAATTCTTTAAAGAAGGTACAAAGATAAGCTTCCTTTCGGTCTTCTCTCAATTAGTACAGTTGAATTAATTGAACTGTGAATCTTACTGAAACTTGCATTCACGTAGTGCCTGGCTTAAACAAAATTTTTTTAAAAAAATTCATGGAATAAAACAAGCATTTCCATAACATAATACAATAAAAAGATGATTCATGAAACTACAAATCTACTGTGCACAACTTGCTATTCCTTTCAAATGTACAACAAAATTATCATGTAAATGTTGGGTATTTATAATAGTCAAAATAACTTATTTGCTCAAAGTCATTCTTAAAACGGGATTATTGTTACTATATACAATGTTCTCTTGGTTCTGCTCATTTTGCTTTTCATTATTTTCTACAAGTCTTTTTGTGTTTTTCTAAAATCATTGAGCTCATCATTTCTTTTATCACAGTAGTATTCCATCACAGTCATATACCACAACTTGTTCACAGTGACTGATTTTTAAAGACCCTTTTACATATATATGTATATATCCATATATATATACATACATACACACATATGTGTATATATATACATACATACACACATATGTGTATATATATACATACACATATTTTTTTTAAAGGAAAGAATACTGAAGAGCATAGAAATTAAATCACTTGTCCAGTGCCCTACAGTAATTGGGTGGCAGAGTTTAGATTAGAACCCAGGTATCCCATATTTCACTGCAGATCCCAGTGTAAGGCAAGGATTCTTAACCTATGGTTCACAGAGAGATTTCTGGCAGTCTATGAACTTGGAAGGGGGAAAAGTTAGATAGATAGATAGACAGATAGATAGATAGATAGATAGATAGATAGATAGATAGATAGATAGATACAGATTTACTAAACTTTGGGTTTCTGTAGAATTCTACATATTTTGTGCATTTAAAAACATTATTCTGAGGAGGGGTCCATCAATTTCACCAGATTGCCAAAGACATCTATGACACAAAAGAGTTTAAGAATCTTTAGCAAAAGAAAATTGCGCTTCTGGTGGTTCCTTCTAGCATCATATCTTTCTTGTGCTTACCAGGAAACCCTAACATCACCAGGGAGCCAGAGTGGAATATACCTCAAAAAGTAGCTGGAAATGCATCCTCTTAAGCAATGCTTGTCAAGCTGCCTTCCAGTTTTCGATGTCTGTACCACTGTTTGGGCTGGTGTCCAAGGGCCTTGGATTTGAGCAGCACACCCACTCCTACATAGCTGTGGAGCCAGCTGGTGCTTTTGCCTGTATGGGAGGTGGAGGGCTGCTTGCCTACTGGGAGGATGTGATTGCTTTAGGAAATTAAGTGGGAGTGATTAATTAGGAAATGTACTGAGGCTTCTGGAAAAAATAGCAAATAATAATATTAATAATAATTGGAGCCCCAGACACATAATACTTTTGATCACGTGGCTGGAGGATCTTGCTCATTGTGTATGTGTGTGTGTTTCTCAGAGAGAGAGAGAAGGGAGAGAGGTATTGGTCCTGTTCTTTATGACAGCTTATAATTCAGAATTGTTTGTTAGTTTTTATTCTATTTTATTTTAAAAATTAAAAAAACATATTTTAAATTAAATTTTGTTTTTTTATCAACAAAAAACCTGACTTTTCTTCAATTCATCTACCCCACCCCACTCACCATTGAGAAAGAAAGAAAAGCACATGTTACAAGCATGTATAGTCAAGCAAAATAAATTCCCACATTGGCCCCTTGAAACAGATTTTAATCTGCCCTGAGTTCATCAACTTTCTGTCAGGACGTGGGTAGCATGTTTCATAATCAGTCCTCTGGAATCATGGTTGGCCATTATGTTGAACAGGCTTTCTAAGTCTTTCAAAGGTCTATGATTTACAAAATCATTTTTATCATATAAATTGTTCTCCTGGTTCTTCACTCTGCATCAGTTTATACAAGTCTTTGCAGGTTTCTCTGAAATCATCCCCTCATAATTTCTTACAGCATAATGGTATTCCATCATATTCATGTAAGATAACTTTTTCAACTGTTCCCCAATTGATGGACACCCCTGTTGTCTAGCTTTTGAATCAGAGAACTTTGGGGCCATATGACACTTTAGAGATTATTTGGGTCAACTGCACCTACTTTATAGGTGATGAAAATTGAGCATAAATAGGAGAAGAAACTTGCCTAAGACCATCTAGGGAATAGTGTGGTATAAAGAAAAGTGTCCCAGACCATGGTGATAGAAGTATGAGTCTAGATCCATTGCAGACTAGCTGTAGAACCACAAGCAAATTGCTGAACTTTCTCTGTGCTCCAGTTTCTCCTCCTGTAAAATGAGGATAGTAATACTCAGCCTGCCTACCTTGCAGGATTGCTGTGAGTATCAAACAAATTAATGTTTAAGAAAACACTTTGAAAACTGTGTTAAGCACCATACGAGTATAAGGTTTTATTATTGTTACTGTTATTATAAGAACCTACCATACCTCTCTTTCCTTTAACATATTGCCGACAAAGGAATTGTACAGGAGAAGCACTTTAAATGATGTTACTGTAGAAATGTGTGACTGAAAAAGAAGATAGGCTGGAGAGTCCATGTTTTTATTAGTATCTGCATAATGTCAAGAGCTTTTTGAAATAACTTACTATTAAATTTTTCTAAAGTAGAAGTCCATGGGATAGATGGCAAAGGGGTAAAAAGAAGGTTAGAGTCTCAGTTATCCAGTTAAAAGAAGACTTTTTCTGGAGGGGCACAGAAACCAGGATTTGGGGATGTGTATAGCTAAAAAAGCATTTGAAAAAACAAAAAACAAAAAAATGTTGTTGGTGTTGTTTTTTTCTTTTTAAAGGAGTTTTAAAAAGAAGCATTCCTCCTCCCTTCCCCCCCTGCTTGTTGGGTTGGCTCCTTGTGAAGGATTTATGGGAGGATATGTATAAGACTCACACAGGATGAGAGTTAATAGCATGGGTAGGTTGCCATCTGTACCCTTGGATAGCAGATTCACATTGATGAGATCACAGATCCATCAAAGCATTAGAACCTAGGTCTTTTGAGCCTAAATCCAGGCTTCTGCACAGTATCCCAGGGTTTCTTTCCTCCCTTTGGCTTGGTTATGGGTTTATGGACCTAAAGTTTGATGTAGTAGACAGAGAGCTGGCTTCAGGACCACAAAGAACTTAGTCATTCATTAAATATTTATTAAGCACCAGGTCCTATGTGCCAGGCACTGTGCTAAATGCTGGGGACATAAAAAAAGGCAAAAGACAGTCCTGGCCCTCAGGGAGCTCACAATCTAATGGAGGAGAAGTTTAATTTAAGTTCTACTTCTGACTATACTGGTCGGACAAGTCATTTAACCTCCTAAATTGCAGAGAAGGAGCTGACCTGTATTTACAGAGGAAATGTCCTCATCTGGGGAGTCCCTATACCAATAAAATCATGGCTATTCTTTATCCATAGTAGGTAGGTTTGTGAATCTTCATGTGAAAATAAACTTTTCGATTACAAGAAAGTTATTGGGCCTATGAAAAAGGGGTTGAGGGTTGGAAAAGCCTTCAATATTTTTGGTAGGCTTTGTCTCATGCAAAGCTTCCTGTCAGGCCAAATGGAATACTGTTTCCTTCTATATGCATAAGAATTATGATGCTGCCAGCATGAAATATTTCCCTTCCCAGCTTGCCAGCTCATACCTGCTGCTTTCCCTCTTGGGTCCTTGAAGAAGAGTTCTCTGCTGTTTCTGCAGAATTTTTGGAGGAGACATTGAGATTTGGTGGGGAAACTTTTTCCAGGTTTACCCCCATCTGTGCATTTTTAAAAAGCTTGCCTATTTGCTTCTAAGTGTATTCAGATTGTGTGCAGGATGTTTCTAGCAATGTCTTCAGGTATTTCCCTTTTCTCTCGTATCATCACAGTGAATTGGGGTATTTGGTAACTCTTGTGGGGAAGAGGCAGGGGAAGACATAACATTTACATGGCAATTTAAGGTTTGCAGAGCACTTTACTAATATCTCATTTTGTTCTCACAGAAACCTTAGGAGAAGGACAGGTAGGGTGTTTTCTTCATTTTACAGATGAGAAAACTGAGGCTGAGAGAGAGGTTGTGAATTGTCCAGGGTCACGTAGCTCGTAAGTGTCTGAAGCTGGACTTGAACTCACATTTTCTTGTCTCCAGGACTAGCCCTCTGTCCACTGCACCACCTAGCTGCCTCAGTGAGCACAGATAATGGTATTTGCTTCTGGATTTTTCCCACAAAGATGCTGCTGCCATCCTGCTAAGGATTCCTTGGTCCTTTTGTTTCATTTCAAACATCCTTATGAAACAGCACAATGGAATTCACTGTCACTCTTCTTTTTTAATTTTTTTTCTATTTTTAATTTTTTTAAACATTCATTTAAAAAATTTTCAGTTTTAAATTCTCTCCCTCCCTCCAGTTCTTCTCCTACCCGTTGAGAAGGTAAGCAATATGATTCAACATGTAAAATTCTGCAAGACATATTTTCACATTAGCCATGTTGTTTAAAAAAAGGCAGGGGAAATAAAGTGAAAAAGTATGCTTCAATCTGCACTCAGGGTCCATCAGTTCTCTTTCTGGAGATGGGTAGCATTTTTTATCATGAGTCCTTTGGAATTTTGTGGATCATTGTCTTGATCAGAGTAGCTAAGTCTTTCATAGTTGATCATTGAAGTAAAAAAAAAAAAAGGATGAGGTAAAGATGAAATGATATATGATCTTAGAGCCAATAGGGAGTCCCTGGATTTTATAGAATAGGGGAGTGACATAGTTAGACTTTTACTTTAGGAAAATCCCTTTATCAGCTGTGTAGAGGATATACTGATATGTGATGCATGAAGTCCAAACTGGGGGCCTAGAGAGAAGGGGGCACAGATTAAGAGGTGAGTTTTGGCAACTGATTGGGTAGGTGAAGGTTGGGGAGTCACAGATGGTACTTAAGTTGTGAAAATCTGGGTGACCAGAAGGATGGTGGGTTTTTTATATAGTAATAGGGAAGTTTGGAAGAAGGATACATTTGGGTTGGGGCAGACAAATAATGCAATGAGATTTTCAATAGAGTTTGCAGTCTATACATGTCTACTTATACTGTGGGACTCA
Organism: Vombatus ursinus; assembly: GCF_900497805.2. Taxonomy (NCBI): domain Eukaryota; kingdom Metazoa; phylum Chordata; class Mammalia; order Diprotodontia; family Vombatidae; genus Vombatus; species Vombatus ursinus. The sequence goes on from NW_020954641.1 coordinate 11,137,846, forward strand.
CTCTGAATGGTCCAAAATGAAATAGTGAGAGGCTTCTTACTTTCTGGTCACTGCTTCCAAATACAGAGCCCCATCACAACCAGAAGGTGATCTGGGGGGCATGGAAGGGGAGTGGAATTTTCCCAATAGCATCTGTGCAGCCACTGTGAATTGGGTTAATTTAGGTTATAACTGCCCTGAGGAGCCAGACACCTGGCTCAGAAAGGGCTGGGGGTGGGAGTTGGGAGTTTGGAGGCTTGCACAGCAGAGAAGAGATTGAGTGGGGGGCAAAGAGTAGATGTGGCTGTGTTGGAGCCATGCCCTATGATTGGCTATGGCAGCATTTCCCACCCATTAATTGACTGTTCATACACATACACACACCTGTGGCATCTCAGCCCCACTCTGGAGACCCTAATCTCAAAGGCCAAAGTGAACTAACTGGGTATCTCTTATAACTGATCAAAATAAAGAAGAGACTGGGAATCAGTAGATGTTGGACCCTGGGAAGCCTCTGCTCTTATTTTCAGTGTATAAGTGCAACACAAGGCCTTTCCCTTTTATTAGAAACACATTTTGCATCCTTTTGCAGAAGCATCATGGCAATTGTGTGATCATTGGCAAGTCACTTAATTTCAAGTTATACACTGTGTATAATGCTGATCTGCATTGATGAAGGGAATTTCTACACAAATTTTTCCATGTACCAGTAAAATCATGTCTGCTCTCCTATTCTCCCCATCAAAACCATTGGAATACAGAATTCATTTACTATTTGAGATGTTACTAGCCTCTCCAAGTCTTAACTTTTCTGCCTTATTGCCTATTTATGTTCTAGATATGGAGGTTCCTGCCAGAATTTGTCAGTTACCTTGTCAGATAAAGGCACATGGACACTACAAGTTCTATGTCAGTGCCAGTAGACCTAGATGGTGGCACAAAGCTTAATGATGTTTCGGCCAACAACTGGAATCCCAGGGAGATACACAGTGTTTCTTTGAGTGTGTGTGTGTGTGTGTGTGTGTGTGTGTGTGTGTGTGTCTTACTAACAGGATCGCAGCTTATTAACTAGGAGAAATAGAGATCACAATCCACATACTGGAAAAGAGAAGAGAATGGAAGAGAGGGAAAAGTTTTATGGGTCTGAATTCATATTTGAAAAAAAGGAAAAATATATATGTTAAGCATTTTTGTGGTATAAGGGAAATGAAGCTGTATTAGTGGAAAGAACACTAGATTTGGAATTTGGGGACCTGGGTTAGAATCCTGAATTAGAAACACTTTCTGTGTGATGTTGGACTTCATGTTCCACATCTGGAATATGAAGGGTTTGGGCCAGCTCTCCTCTGGGTCTCTTTTGTCTATATGATTGCTCATGGACCTTCTTGCCCATTATGTTCATTTACTAGGCGTGGGCTACCTGCCTAATGAATCACTCTACACTGCACAAATCAGATCTTGCTCTGTCCTTTAAGACCCTCCATCTCACATTTCCAACCTTATCTCCTGTAATTGTCAGCATAAACTCACTGGTCCAGTCAAGCTTGTCAATTCACTGTTCCTGAATGGGCTATCTGTTGCTTTTCTCCATCTCTGGGACTTTGCTCACACCTTCCTCCCTGTCCTTTACTTTATCTAAAGCAGGGGTTCTTAATCTGAGGTCCATGAATGGTTTTTGTTTGTTTTAATATTTTGTTTTGCATATGTATGCCTTTATACTTTCTTTATTAATCCTATATATTTCATTTTATGCATTTGAAGTCTGTATTGTGAGATGAGATTCATAGATTTCTCTAGACTACAAAAGGGGAGGTCTATGACACAAAGAAGGTTAAGGACCCCTGACCTACTTAAAATCTACCTATTCTGAGGCACAGCTCAATTTTACCTCCTCCATGAAATCTCCTGGCCCTAAAGTGATCTATCTCTTTTCTTTGAATTTCTGTAACACTATCTATATCACTACTTCATTGTTTATCATATACTTCCATGTATTAATGATAATAGCAACTGCCATTTGCATAATGCTTTGAATGTTTGAAAGCACTGAAATAAAATACCTCATTTGATCAATCAATCCATAAGCTTTTATTTAAGACCTTCTAGGTGCCAAGTGAGAGACAGTGGAGTTACAGTGGTAAATGTATACTATTAAATCTTTTTCATGGATTTTTACTCCTAAATAAGATTTAAGCTCTTTTTTAATAAAAAAATTATTTTAAATCAAAATATCAAGCAGATACTGGCAAAAACAATATACAATGCAGAACTCAAAATGTCAACCCTTCCTCCCAAATCATCTTTGAGCAGGTACTGGTAGGAAATAAATACTCCCTTAGGAAAAGCAACTTTCAATTCTAGCTCTTCTGGAAAATGGAAGCCAAATAAAACCAGTCTGTCTATATTTATAGTTTTCATTTTATGGCAAGACTGTCTCTTGTGTTCCCAGAGTATTGTTACTTGCAGTTTTAGAGTTAAAAAGTCCTGACCCATTTAAAGAGAGAAGCATCCTATGAGGGGTAGGTGAGAGGAAACAGTATTAACTGGGACCAAAAGACAGGATGTAGTATACGTATCCAGGGGTGGGGAACCTGCTGCCTCAAGGCCACATGTGACCCTCTTGGTCCTCAAGTGCAGCCCTTTGACTGAATCCAAACTTCACAAAACAAATCCCCTTAATAAAAGAATATTATATGCTACACTGTTCATTCATATAAAAGAAGGAATAGAAAGAAAGAAAGAGCAGGGCTTTAGGGGGGAAGCTGGTGTGTGCTGCTGTGTATAAAAACATTAACTTCAGAAGCAACAACTAGCTGACAGATGAGTTTAAGTGTGGTCTGATTTCTGTAAGTTCTTCCTCTGGAGGCCGTTAGCATCTTCCTTCATTGGGCCTTTGTATATGATGTGAATATTTATAATACTCAGAATAACTTGGTCATTCATCAGCATCTTCCAGAAGTTACATTTTTCAGAGTCTTCTAGGCCCCCTTTCTTACCTAAGAACACATTCTGGCCTTGGCCCCATATTTCCAAGTGAAGCAAAAGATTCGATTGTTAAAATATTACTTAAGGGCTTGAAAGTAACAGGAACTTTCCATTCAGTTGCTTTTATCAGGTGTGATGAATACTAAATGTTCACTAAGGAGTACTGCTAACTGTTAGGGCTCAAAGAACATTGTAAAGAACTGTGCAGGCACACATTCATACTCTCAAAGAGCAAAACCCATGTTATATTCCTCTTGGGGCATTGTGGGAAGAGAGCTGGCTTGGAGTCGGGAAGACCTGTGTTCAAGTACACAGCTGACTGAGCTTTTTAGTGCCTGAAGCACCCCTCACAAAAGCAGATGCTCATCTGCTTTGGTAGGGGGAGTCTCTATGTCAATGAAATCATAGGTTCAGAGCCACTCAGTCACATCCCATTTCATCCCATCCCATCTGATACAGGAAAAATATCCATGTTCTAGTTACTCTGCTAAGGGCACGATCTGATCCTCACTATAATCCAGGGAGGTTGGTAGGGCTAGTGTTGTTATTGTTATCCCATTTTACAGAAGAAGAAATTAAGGATGTCAGAAGTGAGTTGTGCCAGCACAAATCTAGGAAATGGTAGCCCCAGTACTCAAGTCTAGATCTTCTCTCTGCCAACTCTCTTCCATTACTCCATTATCCTTGGTCATCACTCATCTTTCTGTGGGTATTTATCTAGTCTCTGCTAGCTAGACTGTAAGTTCCTTAAAACCAGGAACTGTGCCTTATCTATTCTTGTATAGCCCTCAGCACCCAACACTGGGTGTTTGTTGATTGACTCGTTTAGTTACCCTGCTAAGGTTGTCATATCCAAACCACCTTGTGGGAGATGCACACTAGCTAGGGGTCGTGCTAGTTTTCAGTGACTTGGTAAACACCAGTTTGGGAGTTTAATCCTGACATCTTGGGCTTGAGTCTAGTTAGGACAATTAGCCTGGCAGGCTCCCTTTGGGTTCCCCTGCTGAGTGGGTGGATTGGCATTTCCATGTAGTTTGGCCTCCAGCATTTTGGACCAGCATCAGCAGAGAGGAGAAGGAAGTTTGGGGAGCACTGAATGCACCTGTTTCTCAGGAGCCCTTGGTGAGACCCCACCTCTTTGTAACTTCCCATGCTTCTGCAATTTGGGTTGGGAGCACAATGACTGGGGAAAAAAAAAAAGATGAAAACTTGGCAAATCAGAAGTTTCAGTTGAGCGTTTGGGAAGGTTGCCTGTGGCCTTCCCTCATCTGGTCTCTTCTGGCTGAGGGCTGCCACATTCCATGGTTGAGGTGGGTGCATTTCGGAGCTGGGCCAGGGCCTAGGAAGGGGGGTAGAAGAGGGGAGGAGAGGGATAAGAAGAGGGGGAGGTGTGTGCAGTAAGAAAACCATTTGCAAAGCTCTTTTGTTCTGAGAGGCAGAGGTATGGGGCTTAGCATTTTCAGCATTCTGCATAATGGTGCAGAGTTTATTCTTGGGTTTCTGGGTAGAAATACATGCAGGCTACTTGAAACCCACAAGCCAGTTTAGACAAATGGGAAAGGTCGTGGCTGGGTCCCCACCTCTGCAGGTTGCTTGAGTCAGCAAAATCCCAGAGTAATTAACCATGACAAGAAGAAAAAAAAAAAGGGAAATGAGCTACACTTAGTGGTGTGGGCTCAGTTGGACTCCCAGAGGGGATGAGGGTATTTTGAAATACCAGCTGCTCTTAATTTCTTGGAGCCAGGGGTTGGCTCACCTATGGTCATCTCTGTTACAGAGGCCTGTGCCAGTGGGGATGGTAAGTCGCCTAGTTAAGGAAGCCTGCAGAATTGGGAGTCTCCCTGAGTGACTGTTGCGTGAGTTTGCCTAGCTCTGGGTGCCCTTGTATTGAGGGCCTGTAGCAAATCAAACTTTTAAAATCACATCAAGAACTCTTCATTGAGCAATTTTTCTGCCTAAGGTGATGTGACACAAAAGGCATGAGGAGTCTCTACTCTCAAGGAGGTTATGATATATTGAGGAACATAGCTAGTTAGGTAGGGCAGTGAGAAAGGGGACAAGTCAAGCACACTTAACTTCCTCACTTCTAACCACCTCTAAGAGACTGAAAACTTCCGAGACTTACCTTGGAAAGAACTTGAGCTTGAGGTACACTGGAGGGCAGGGAGGTAGGCAGTGGAGAGAGCACCAGGCCTGGAGTCAGGAAGACCTGAGTTCAAATCCAGCCTCAGATACTTACTAGCTATATGACCCTGGGCAAGTCACTTAACCCCGTTTGCCTCAGTTTCCTCATCTATAAAATGAGCTGGAGAAGGGCATGGAAAACCAATCCAGTATCTTTGCCAAGAAAACTCCAAATGGGGTCAGGAAGAGTTGGACACGACTGAATGACAATAGCAAGATGCACTGGAACCAAGTTTACCTCTGTTCTATATTTGTGTCCTTGTATATAAGGCCTCAATAGATGTTTACTTAATAAATGAATGAATGAAATGAATACATTCATGCCTGCTTGAATAGCCAACATTTACTTAGCACCTGTAAATGTCAGGGCTCTGTACTAGGTGCAACTGCAGGATATTTAAGAAATAGAAGGCATAGTTCCTTCCCTCATAGAACTTTTGATCTAGAACCAATTCTTAAAGAACACTCCCTCTCCAGGATTTCATGTAGAATCCCTTCTCTAGTCCGGAACTGACCTGGCTTATGGGATACAGGCACCAAATTGAACTGGGGAGGTGAAACACTAAAATTGTTTTAATTTTCCCTCTAAACTCAGACCATACTGTTTCCCTTTATGCCAGAGCTCCAAAAGATATGTTGCTATAAAAGAAAGAGAAGAAAGGGCAGAAAGAAGGAAGGTTGCCATAGTCAGGTATACCTTTTAAAAGATGAAGAACTAGAATGTTATACTCTCTGCTTATATTCCAATAGATTTTAAATTGTAGGATTGCAGGGATTGCTTCATTTTTATCTTTGGGTTCCCAGTGCCTTGTACAAAGCCTGGCGCATATTAAGTGCTTAATAAATATTTGTTGAATGAATGTCTCATCCATCTGTGGCACTGTTTGGAGGAGGTGCCTATTTTGTACGGATGCATTCAATGCCAGGTTGATTTAAGTCCGTATTGTTACCTCTTTCCTTTTTCAGGGATTTTTCCATATTTGTCATTGACTATCCATGATTTCTGGAAACCTTTGCCCAAAAGCCCTTCATTTTATCCCCTTTCTGACTCTTGTGTTCAAGAAGAGAAAGCCTAGTTGCTACCCCGATAGTATAACTCTAGACTTAGCCTCCCCACCTCTCTTCACTCATGGGACATCATAATACAGGGCTTCTCTAGGTCTGTAGATCAACATTTGTCCATTTCCTTCTCCCAGGGACTGAGTAGAAGTCATGCCAAGCTGTACCGATCCCAGGATAATGACTCCTAGGGCAAGTATGAAGAATCCCGTTCTCTAAGGTGCGGAGCAGTAAACAGTTCTGCTCGTGAAAGTCTCTTGCCTCCAACACAGTGATATTTTTAGCTTCGTTCCCTAGATTTCTAGGACTCTTCCTTGTCTTTTCTTCTCCCCATCCCCCTCTCAGTGTGCTAGTGTTTTCCATGGAACGCATTGCAGTGAACCATTCCTGCAAAGTCTCATGCCTCCTTCCTTCAGAAATGATTTACCCACTTAGAGAGAGCCCTATGTACCAACTCCATGGCCCTTAGCAACATCGGGATAAACAAACCACAGACTGAAATTGCAACCATTCAGAGAAGAGGAGTCTTTAATTTGGGCTTAAAAATAGCACTGGTTCCCTGGATCTCCCTGCTGAGAGCCCCAGGGGCTGGGAGCAAGGTGCAGCAAGGAGCTTGGGGACCATTGTAGGGAGACTAGAGGTGTAACACGGACCACGTGATAAGTGGGGGTCAGGCACAGGCTAGCCTCTTCTTATCTTTCTTATGAGTGTTGTAGGGGGCTCAGATCAGCTGTTTCTCAGAATCAAAGCTTCTGCAGTGACCACCAACCGGTGCTCATTGGCTCTGCTCTTGAGTGACTTTTCCATGCCATCCTAAGCAGCAATGCACAGAGACCTTCTGGTCCCCACAATGAAACACTGTTCTCCTTCTGGGGAACACAGACAGAACCACCCTGTCCTGAGCAGTTGCTGCAGCCTTTAATCTTGAACCATAGGTAGCATGACAGAGTGAGTTGGAGGCTTGGCCTGCCTCTGACACATTGGCTCTCAGACCCTGAGCAAGTTGGTTAATTTCTCAGTGCTCCCAGACAACTCTGTATGACCATAGGTGATGGGTGAGTTGCCACCATGCAAAAGTGGGGGGGGGTTATCATGCTGGGAGCTCCCCACACTGATAAAATTATAGCTCAAAATGCCTGAACTAACAAAAACAACAACCCTGAGCAAAGCTTACAAACTCCCAAGGGGAAGATTAAAGGATGGAATTACAAGCAAATGAATGGATGGGGCCAGGCTAGTTCAGAAGTCCTTTAAAAACACCCCTCTGTCTGATGCAACAGTCTGAGAATCAGTGTACCTTCACTAGAAATAGCTCAGAATGAAAAGGAAAAGGTGGTGGGGAGGTTTGCAGAATGTCAGAAAATAGTTAAAAGAGGAGGATTTCTTTTTCCTGGTTCTTACCGTGTCTACCACCATGTGCGTAGGGAGGTGTCTGCCTCAATTTTACCAGCTCTAGGTGGCCTCTCCGCTAACATGGCCCTATCCAAGCATCCGCTGGTGCTGGTTCTGCTCTGGCAGCCACCTGTTACCCTGTGGGCAGGGTTCCATTCAGAGATGAAGATGATGACTGATGGTATTCCGTGTCTAGGCCCAGCCCTGCCGGCTCACTTATGCCAGTGCTGCTCCACTTACGTTGGAGCTTGAAGTGCTAATGAAGGGTTAGGCGTTGTCAGCCCTGGAATCTGAGCCACTGAAGCCACAAGTGGATTTGCACTATTGTGATTAGTCATTGGTGGAAAAGTGAATGAATGACTACAGCGACTGTAATCTGGCTATCTGGATCCTAGGATCTAGGATCACAGGATTTCAAGTCGGAAGAAGCCGTAGCTGCCTCCTCTGAAAATGAGGCAATCGAATTAGATGATTTTTAAGGACTAGGAAAACGAAATGACTCGCCCAAGGTCACACTTATAGTCATTAGCAAATATCATTCTGTGGTTTGCAGTTGTGTTTTATGTTAGTCTTTGTGTGGGTGAGGATGGGCATATTTTTCAAAGGTGGGGGGAGGGAAGATCCAACTTTTATGGCAAGAAATGTAAACTTCCGAGCTTTAGCTAAGGAAAAGGACAGAGGTTTTCCCTTCCCATGAGTAATTGTGGATCTTTTTAAGATAATGAAGAAAAACTTATTTCATGTCGAGTGAAGAGATTTCTTTCACGTCAGTGGGGTAGAAGGCTTCAAGTCAGGTTGGATGACCATTTGTTGGGTCTGCTGTCGAGGGGATTCCTGTATAGGTACGGGGTCGAATAGATGATTCAGTCTGAAGTCTCTCCCAACTCTGAAGTTCTATAATCCTATAGAATGTGGTTTTTAATGTGAAGCAGATTATTTTTTCTCAAGATAAATGGGCCCTCCACAGCCCCAAACCCAAAAGGGACTTGTTACTTCTTTACCCAAAAAACCAATGGTATTTTCAAAAGAATAACTGTGGTAGTTTGTTTTTATAGTTGTCATATTAAGCAAGATATGGTTTCAATGATGATGTGAGGCCTGTTTTCCTTATGTCATGTCTGTGTCGCAGACTGGTGAAGGCCTAGGAGCTAAGGAATCAGATGCACCCCTTTTCCTTTCTGCTTCTAGGCTCACTCTAAAGCATCAGATTAGTGACATAGTATGAGAGATTGGTAGTTGGACTAAAATGGATTGTTGAGCCCAACCCAGAGCAGAGCAATGGTCCCAGTTACCCAATCTTATCTGTCCTTCAAGATTCAGTTCCAGTCTCTCTTCTTCCAGGATACTTTCTTAAGGGATTTCGACTCAGGTTGACCCATAAAGAGAGAGCATCCTAGATTGTGGGCGGCGAGAGGGAAGTATCCTGAAAAAAGGTACAGAAGCTTGAATGAGTGTGGCACATTTGAAATGCAATTGACCTATTTAGTAAACACTTAGTAAGTGTCTATTTGTTGGCTATTCTCAGCAATTTAGAAAGGCTTCCTATGTAGTCACTGGACAGGAAGAAGACAGTAGACTGCCATCATTCAACATACTGTATCACTGGTCCAGGACCCAATTAAATTCTATCAAATCAAGTCATTGGTTATTCATTGAATCCCATTTATGTGCAATGAACAGGGCTAGGCAAATGATACAAAGTAGTTAAATATGGACCCTTCTTCAAAGAACTTACAGTCAAGTTGGGATTGTAGCTCCACAGCACTCAGGTAGAGGCTAGTCTATATACGAGCTGACCCCTCTCTCTAGCTTTCTCTTGCTACATACACACACACACACACACATACACACACACACACACACACACACACACACACACACAAAGGAAAAGAGGAAAAAGCCCAACTGGAAGCCATTTTTGCTTTCTGCTGTGTGGGGAGCACAGGGTGAGGGCCAGGAATCCATTAGTCATGACTCTCTACCAGTGCTCAGTCAGACGGTGCTCAGAATTTTTTCTTGCTGAGTCTTCTAAGACCTGTCTCTGGTTTCCCCATGTCACTAAATAAATTCCCTCCATGTGTGAAATGTATGATGAAGCCAACCCAGAGAGCCTCTCTGCTGGGACAGGGCTGGCTCCCATTGCATCGCATTTCCCTCCTTTGCAACAGACCTTTACATTATTCTGTGATTACTCTGTAGCATCCTTCCCAAATGTGCATCAAATTAAAGAGTTATTAGGGCATGGCAGGACATGTTTATGGGTAAGAATTTCCTTTAAAGTAACAGCTCAGCCTGAACTCACTTTATTAGTGTTTATATAAAGTATGCAGTCCATTCCATTGCAATCCATGTTTATATCCCAGCTGCAATCATTGCATTCCACTGGCCAATCCTTCCTGTTTTCTTGAAGCTGTTTCTACACCTATATTAAAAGTTAATAGTGTGTTGCATTGTTGGCTTGATTCTGTGTTGGGCACCATGCAGGGTGCACATTGTTTGACCACTATGAGTTCTAAGAGCATTGGGCTCCCTCAGAGTGGTTTGGAGGCCAGCTTCCAGGGCCCTGCTCCACCATCTCAAATTGTCTTGTGCTTCCTGTTTGCCTCTGCCATATGCATTTTATGTTTTGGTGAAGACTAGCAAGAGCCATGCAATTACCCAAAGGTTGTGAAAATGCAACATGGGGGCCAACATTGTATGTGTTGCCATGCTTAGAGATGTAACTGAGAGGCCTCCACCTTCTAATCTCTCTCTTCTAGGAGTCAGAGTTTGACTTCATCCTAGATTGTGTTGAGTTTCATTTGTTCCATGACGTCTCATACATGTCTCTTCTCTGCTCGCTCGGCCAGGGCCTAATTCAGGACCTCAGCAGTATTTGTCGGTACTATTGCATTGAACCCCCTACTTTCTCCAACCAATCCTCCACATGGCTGCCAAAGTTATTTTCTTAAAACATAGGTCAGACAATGTCACTCCCCTCAAGAATCTGCAGTGTTCCTCTATTGCAGAGGTTCCCAAACTTATTTGGCTTACCACCTCCTTTTCATAAAAAAATTACTCAGCACGCCCCCCCCAATCTATTTTTTAACCCTTTAACTTTTTAAAAATTTGCATCATTTCAAAAAACTATAAAATATATATATTTTTTAAAAATGAAGCATCTTAAATTTAATAATTTATTACAAATTTGTGGGGTTTTTCCCTGCATTGAAATTTTGATGATTGCCTTTACGTATTGCATCATGTAACCATATGATATCGTATTGTAAACAAGTCATTACATGCACATATTCCTGCTTATGCATGCTGGACTTCTCAACCATGCATGACCTTCTTACCTGCCAACACTTGTTTGTTAAGACCCATTGGCAGACTTGACCTCTGATTGGTTGTAAGTTGCATTTTGTGTGTTTATTTGGAAAATAATGCAATCTCTACAACTTTAACTCTGTTACACAACAGATGAAACATGTACAATTTTTTTTCAAAATGTCCTTCTCTTCTTTCCTTATGCTTTCACCACCCCCTTATTTTTATTCAGTGCCCTCCAATTGTACCTGAGGCTACCATTGGGGCCCCCCCATCATTCCAGTGCCCCCCAGAGGGCAATATGGCCCACTTTAGGAACCTATGCTTTATTGCCTCTAGTGTAAAAAAATGAACTTCTCCACTTGACACTTATGGCCTTTTATAATCTGTACCCAGTCTTTTTTCCAGACTCATTGCACATTTTTATTTCCTGTTCATGTGCTCTATATTCCGATTTAAGTGGACCACTTGCTGTTCCCCAAACTTTGCATGCCAATTCTTGAATCCACACCTTCTCACGAGTTGCCCAATGCCTGGAATGTTCTCATCACCTCCTTCTCTAAGAATCTTTAACTTCTTTCAAGATTTAGCTCATGTGCCACCTCCCATGGGAACTTTTCTTTATCACTCTCATTGTTCATACTTGTGCCCTCTTCAAAATATTTTTATTTACTATAATCAGTCAACCAATAAACATTTATTAAGCTCCAGCTATGTGCCAGACATTGTGTTAACACTGAGGATACAAAAAGAGCCATAAGTCCTACCCTTAAGGAAGGGCAGCTAGGTAGTAGTAGAGTGTCAGGCCTGGAGTCAGGAAGACTCATCTTCCTAAGTTCGAATTTGGCCTCAGACACTTACTAGCTGTGTGAGCCTGGGCAAGTCACTTAACCGTGTTTGCCTCAGTTTCCTCATCTGTAAAATGAGCTGGAGAAGGAAATGGCAAACCACTCTGGTATCTTTGCCAAGAAAACCCCAAATGGGATCATGAAGAGTCAGACTTGACTGAAAAATGACTGAACAACAACCACAACCCTCAAGGAGTTCACAATCTAATTATCTGTGTACATGATTCTCACCGCTGAATGTAAGGTCTTTGAGGGCAGGGCCTATTTTTCACTTTTGTCCCTATCTCTATACCTGCCTAGCATATTGTCTTGCAGATAGTATCTGTTTTATTTTAGTTTTAACCCATGTTAACAATCTCAGAATCTCAGAATAATTTAGTATCAACTCCCAAGCACGAACGTACATTGTAAAACTTATTCAGTGTTCATCCAAGTGGACTTTTTAGACAGTTTCTGTCATGCCATGCAATGTCATGGCCCTTTTAAGTAAGTAAAAGGAAGAAGCCACTTCATCATAAAGTACCACACAATTAACTGATACCAATGTGATGAAAGGGTTAGAGAATAGGACCACTGATAAAAGTCTAGAAGAATTAGGATTACCAAGTAAAAGGAAGAGAAGACCATGAAGGTGGTCAGTTATGAAGGGTTATTGTTAGGAGGAAGGTTATTCATAGCCTTAGCATGTCTTAATTTCTACAACAAATCAGTGGACCCCATCATAACCACTGGTAGCAGTAGTGTTAGTTACGAGATTGTTCCCTGTAGGGAGTTTCCAAAAACAAACATGGCGGCCTTCCATGATTCCCATTCATCTACAATTGGCCCAGCAGATGGAAGGGGAAGTGACTTGTGATCAAGAACTGTTCAAATCCTCAGACTTTCTAAGTTTCAGCCCTAGATTAGTCACTTCATACTTCTCGGCTACGGTTTCCTTATTTGTAAAATAGGAGTGATAAAGGTAGTATCTGCCTCACAGTATTGTTGTGGGGATCAAATGAGGTCAATGTATGCCAAGTGCTCAGTTAACTGTAAGGTGCTCTGCAAACTTTAGAATGGTATATAACTGTTAGCTATTATTATTCCCAAATGAAATCCAAACCTTTAGCCAGTTATTCAGGCCTCACAGTCTGGCTCCAGTTACTTTTCCAGTTTTGTCTCACTCTTCTTCCCACGCCTCCCCCACCAGATTATAAGAGAGTACAAATAGCGTTTTCCCCATTTTTCAAAGTGGGGGACCAGAAATAAGCTATTTGACCAAAGGTCACATATCTAATTAATTAATGGTGGACCTGGACTTGAACTTAAACCTTTTTGGCTCCACCCCCAGTGATGCCACACAGCCTTTATAACCCTCAGCTTATTGGTGTTCTCCATGTCTGCTAAGTTCAGAAAATAAGAAATTTGGGTTCAATTGGAAAACAAAGGGTTTGGATTAAAGGCAAGGAATAACTTGTTTGAGAGAGGTGTGAGGGAGTGGGGTCTGAAGGTCACTGCGGGAGGTTGAAGAATTGCTCTCAGACAGATTCTTTAAAAAAATTGCCTGAGCAGTGAGGATAGATTGCTTAGGAGCAGAAAGATGGTTTAGATGCTCCCTCTGAGGCTGTTGTTCTGTCCACATCTGGGAGCTGCTGCGGGAGATGCAGCAAAGCACGAAGTGCGCCCCTTTGTACCGCTCACTTAACCACCAGTCTCCTGCTTTTCTGTGTGGCATGAGGTTGAGCAGCACAGAGCTAGGGAAACTGAGACCTTGGGGAGAGGGGAAGGAGGGGAAAGGGAGGGACAGGGGAGGGGGAGAGAGGAGAAGACAGGAGGAGGAATAGGGGAGAAGAGGAGGAAAGGGAGAGAGGAGGGAGAGGAGAGAAGAGGAGGAAAGGGAGAGAGGAGGAAGAAGGGAGAGGGCAGGAGGAAGATAGGAAGAGGAGAGAAGAGGAGGGAAGAAGAGGAGGGAAGGGAGAGAGAGAAGGGAGGGGGAGGGGGCAGGAGGAAGAGAGGGAGAAGAAAAGAGTGCAGTGTCACTATTCTTGTTCTCTTTTGGGGGCTTCAGGGCCAACTAGTCCAGTGCCAGGTATTGTGTTCTTAAAGAATGGGTCTGTGGATCTGGAGTCAGAAGACCTGTGTTTTAACACTTGAATCCTTAGTAGCTGTGTGATCCTGGGCAGATCACTTGACTTTTCTGGACCTTAATTTCCTTATATGTAAATGAGGAGACTGGCCCAGATGCCTTTTAAGCCTTCCAAGTCCTAGGATCTTATGACTGCATACTCCCTCCACTCCACTCCCACCCTCTGTTCTTCTTCCAGTAATGTCTTTGTCAGTACAGGGTGTGCTCCAGGCCTTTGCAGGTGTAAAATTATGCATGCAAGAGCCAGGCCAAGCCGTTGTTTGCCTTGGGGAGACCAAGTTACCAAACAACTGCTTCAGTCTGAAGCCAGTTTGATCAGGCTGTCATTGATTTCTCCCTAAATGTGTGCATGTGTTTTAAGCTCTTATATGGTTATGTAACTGATGAAACCCAAGGGCACGAATTAGTGAATAATTGAATAATGCCCACCACAGTGTGATTCAGGGAGTCACGAGAGGCACAGAGCTCTTTGTGGGTGATTTAAAAGGACATATTGTTGTCAGTGACCTTGGTGGCAGGGTAATGTGAGGACACTTAATGAAAGCTGCCTTCTTTGCTCTGTGGGGAGTATATAGATAGTGTTCGATTCCTGGTGCAGGTAAGAGAAAAAAGGGAATAAAACAGATGACAGGGGCCTGCACACCTGGATTCATCCAACGGCAAAGGGTACGAGAGCGAATACACCTAGCAGTTATGTGGTCTTGTGCAAGCCACTGACATGTCTAAGCCTTCCGAGTGCTTATCCATAAAATGGGAATAATGCACTATCTGCTTCACAAGATTGTTTGGGGGTGGGGGATGGGAATGGTTTGTAAACCTTAAAGAACTATAGAAATATAACTATTATTTTCCTTTGCTCTAGTATTCAGGAATGTGAAAGGCCTTTGATATTCCACAACAGACAGGGTGTTTACAGTCATGAAATATTAGATTTGGGAGGAACCTTAGGGGCGAACTAATCAAACCCATTTCTTCAGCTTAAGTCTAAAATGTGATTTTAATGCCTGCTATGTGACTCAGTCCTGTGCTAGATATTATGGGGCTCTTTTTTTTTTTTTTAACTAGACCTGAGATTTTACTGGTATAAGAAGCCCTAAGGGAGAAACTCCCTCTACCAGTGCAGATGAGCACCTGCTCTGGAAAGAAGGGTCTTAGAAAATTGCCTGAGTCTCTCAGAAACTAAATGACTTTTCCAGGACCAGACAGCCAGTATGGGTCAGAGATGAGACTTGAACCCACATCTTCAACTGCATGCCCCATCTCTATGCACTATACCATAAGGGAAATGTAAGACGTGGGCTCTACCCTTCAAGCGTTTAAGTATTGTTGGGGAAATAAGATATATAAAGAAGGTAACTAGACACAGAAATACTGTATGTGATTAGGTGCAAAAAGAGTTGTATTGAGAATAAGCATTACAAAAGTTTAGATAAGGGATGCTTCACTTTGGGCAATGAATGTTTCGTGAAAGCTTCAAGGGGCAGTGGGCCTTTTAAGCTTAGATTGATCAATAGGATTTCCCTGGGAATAGAAGGTAGGGGAGATTAGCGCTCAGGGTTAGGGGAGAGTGCTTTGCACAGAGTAGGTGCTTAGATAATGTTTGCTGAATGGAATCACCTGGTGTGGGCAAAGATACAGACCCAGGAATGTGCACTGTCTGTTTGGAGGATGGTGAAAAGACCAACTCAACTAGACGGCAGTGTACGTACAGGGGAGGAATAGGAAATAATGTCAGATAGGTTGTGGAGGGGGCAGGGATAATAGATTGTGATGGGCTTGAATGCCAGTCTCAGAACTTTATCTTGGTGGCAGTGGGGAACCGATGAAGATTTTAAAGCAAGGGGAGTGACATGATGAAAAGCTGTATTTGATATAAGTTAATCTAGTAGAAGTGAGCAGAACATATCAAAAGAAGAGGCAGGAGACTGGGTAATCATTTACAATGCAGTTATGGATGGACTGATGCTTGGTCTAGGAGTGATTTGCCGAGTAGGCAAATAGAAGTCTTTCCAGGGTCTTCTCTGTCTCATGCTGCCTCTAGAAATATTTCTGTTGCTCACTGTACACAGAGGACAGTACTGACATGGGGGAAAGAATAGGCAGGAGAAAAGTCACAGTCCTTCCCTCAAAGAGCTTAAAATATAATAGCATTTAGGGTCTGTGCACATTCAGCACTCACAGAGTCGGGGACTGTTGACTCCTGCTTTGTCTCTCAGTTTTGTGTCCCTAACTAGACTAATAAACTCCTTGCAGTGACCATGCTTTGTCATTTCTTTGACATCTGGCATATCATCTACAATAAGGCTAAGAAAAGCACTTTTTAGGCACCTTTCCAGAATGTGTGGATTGAAAAGTGCTCATTGGTTTCAGGTCCCGGGCATATGTAGCATCCAATCTGAACCTCCCTCTGGCCACCCAGTGGCCATTCCTTTAGCTACCCAACAGGTATCTATTTAGCTCCTATTACACCTTAACGCATTGTGCTAGGCACTGGGAATGCACATGAAACCATTTCTGCCCTCAAAGAATATACATTCTTCCATCCACTGTCTTCCTCCTTTGTTCTCTATCTCCTTGGTTTTCATTGCTTGGATACTCCTTTGATCTGCCACTTCTTCCATTTGATTTCTCTCTCCACCAGTGCAGATTGCAATCTGGCCACATCTCATCCTGTGAGGTCTTGTCCCTGTCTTTCTAGAAATCTTACTCTTCAATGTGATTGTCAAATGTTTTTGCATAGCTCTGTTGGTTGTTGCATAGCCCTTGATCCCGTCCTCTCTAGTCCTTAGAAGATCGCCCCTACTGTCTGCTGTCATCTCTACTCTCACTCTCTAATCTTCAGTCTCTCCCTATTTAATGTCTCCTTCCCTGTTGCCTCCCTACCAACAACCATGGAAATGGAGTGTGAATAGATAGGGATTCTGTCCCTTCTTCTTTGGGCCCTTTAGAAATTGGCAAATGTACTTCAGAAGGAAAAAGGTTGGAATGCTTTAAGGCACAGAATGTGCACTTAGTGTTGTGTGTCTCTGATGATGAGTTGCTGGTCACTAATGGTTGACCATTTCTCCCCTTGGGTTAGAACTATCTGGTGTGTGTGTGTGTGTGTGTGTGTGTGTGTGTGTGTGTGTGTGTGTGT